>NC_140184.1:39965336-40694502 GCF_963971535.1 Notolepis coatsorum | reverse complement strand
AAACCACCTAATAGTCTTACATGCAATTTTCTAGAATCCATGCTGGGCGACAAACCAATCATTTAAAAAACCATATTTTGTGCCTTTTTTCCCCAGGAGGGTTCTGGCTTGGCGTGGACCAGGAAAGTGTGGCGGGCTCCCTCTCCTGGACAGGCGTCTTCTTCGGGGTCCTGGCCAGTGCCTTCGTCTCCCTCAACGCCATCTACACCAAGAAGGTGATGTCCGCGGTGGACGGTAACATCTGGAAGCTTTCCTTCTACAACAATGTCAACGCATGCGTCCTCTTCCTGCCGCTCATGATCGTCTTCGGCGAGTTCCCTCGTCTCGCCAGCTTCAGTCGTCTCGGCGACCTGAACTTCTGGGGCATGATGACTGTGGGGGGAGTGTTCGGCTTCGCCATCGGCTACGTCACGGGCCTCCAGATCAAGTACACCAGCCCGCTCACTCACAACGTCTCGGGGACGGCGAAGGCCTGCGCGCAGACCGTCATTGCCGTGGTCTTTAACGCCTCCAGTAAGAGTTACCTCTGGTGGACCAGTAACATGATGGTCCTCGTCGGCTCCTCCGCCTACACTTGGGTCAAAAGTCTGGAGATGAAGAGGGTGCAAGTCACCCTGGATACGGCCAAGGAGAAGCTGCTGCCGGGGGAGAAGAGCGACGAAGGAGTCTGAACTGTCTGCTTGGAAAAGAGGTTATTGTGCTTGTTAACCCATTATGGGAAAGTCCAGTCAATACGTTGTATTCAGTTTCACTATTGTTGGGCTGCAGAGATTCTGATTGGGTTGAATGGTGGTATGATTTTATACAGTTTGACGTTGTTCGGGTTAAGGCTTTTGCCTCATACTGATGCCTTTTTATATTGTAAATAACTTATTCACATCCATCGTATGCCTTTTTAGAGCTAGTTTGACAATTATTTTGAGATAGTTTCTTTCTTTATGGTTTGGTGTTGAGTACAAATTGTATTTTCGGTTCACCGGGAGGTCATAAAATGTATTGTCTTACAGGAATGAAAGAGGACTTTGGGTCGATGTGATGAGTACAAGAAATGCTAGTGTGATGTGGTTGACCCCTTGGTGTAAATTCTTACCAGGTGTAAGACCAAACCAACCTGACATGGCCAGTCTAGACCAGGTGTAAGACCAAACCAACCTGACATGGCCAGTCTAGACCAGGTGTAAGACCAAACCAACCTGACATGGCCAGTCTGCGTGAATATTAAAGGAAACCAACTTGTGTTCAGCGTTTCCCTGATTGGCCACGTGACCGCCCTGCGCCAGAGAGGACGCGCATGCGCATGAGGCTCCCCCAGGTGCTCTGACTGAGAGGTGCTCGTTGGTTCATGCCTCGTTGTTGGTTAATTATACATTATGCTCCGCGAAATAAAGAGAGCTGCGTATTAATCAGTCGGCAGCCTCCAGAAACAAATCATGCTTTTCTGCTGCCAGTAAGAAGACCATTGTACAATAATCCACAATTATGTCTATTTGATTATGGTGAAATTATGTACATGCATGTGCCTCCCTCCACCTCAAAGCCCATCCACGCTGTGTATCATAGAGCACTGGGTTTTATCACTGGAGATATAAAGAGAGCTTATTATTAATCAGTCAGCATCAGACGTTACAAACGCGAAATAACATTATACATTATGCTCTGAAAGCCCATCCACGCTGTGTATCATAGAGCACTGGGTTTTATCACTGGAGATATAAAGAGAGCTTATTATTAATCAGTCAGCATCAGACGTTACAAACGCGAAATAACATTATACATTATGCTCCGCGAAATAAAGAGAGCTGCGTATTAATCAGTCAGCAGCCTCCAGCGGGCGAAATGGCCTCCACTGATGTTATGACGTTACAAACGGGCGAAATAAGATTATACATTATGCTCCGCGAAATAACATTATACACTCTGCTGCCACGTTAGCCGCGCGCTTCATTCATTTAATTTAGGACCTTGCAGGGACCTCTGCTGCCGCGTTCGCGGCAAAAGGGGGCGGGGGGTCGTGGCCAATCAGAGAAAAGCTGAACACAAGTTGGTTGCCTTTAATATTCACGCGGCCAGTCTAGACCAGGTGTAAGACCAAACCAACCTGACATGGCCAGTCTAGACCAGGTGTAAGACCAAACCAACCTGACATGGCCAGTCTATACTAGGTGTTAAGACCAAACCAACCTGACATGGCCAGTCTAGACCAGGTGTAAGACCAAACCAACCTGACATGGCCAGTCTAGACCAGGTGCTAAGACCAAACAAACCTGACATGGCCAGTCTATACTAGGTGTTAAGGCCAAGATGGGGCAGCCATAGCATGCATTGTGTTCAGAGGGGTAAGTGTAACACAATAAAGTTGTTGTGATAATATAGTTGGTTCCTTTTTTAAATTGCAGCTTGGATGGGACAGTAGTATGTGGTCCCATGATGCTCGTAAGCAGAGGGTTCATGGTTTGAATCTGGAGATTTGGAAGTGCCTGTCAGTGACCATCATTATACTAGCATCCTTATGCATCTATCTCCCTGACACCCATCCTTTACTAGTTTTATAGTATACAGGTCATCATATCCAGTGATGTCAAATTAGATTGTAAAACATACTGCTTTTATACACAATGAGTGTATTGTGATTTATATTTTTATATTGTGAGTTATTCAGCTGCTTAAAGAACCAGCACAATGAAAATATTGTTTAACAGAAGTCATGTCAATATAAAGTTACCCAAAATGTGTATAGCCATGAGTATGGAAACATGACAAAATATTATACCAAATTATGGAATTACACATGGAGTAAGGGCACGCCATTCCTATAATCTCTGAGGTGCATTAAAGCTGCTCATGGTGGGCCAACACCTGTTAAGGTAATTTATGTGGATGTTTAATTTAATTAGGCAGTTAACTGTTGGCCCATGGGTCTGTTTCCTGGATATTAATTAAGCCTTCACTAAGGCTATATTGATATCTACTCAATTTACATCTTGAGAGAGAAAATAACATGCCAGTTACTGTACAACTGGCATTCACATCATGATTATGCCTTCACCCCTCATAAATAAAACATTAAAACACATTGTTTTGTCATAATGTTTAGGTATATACATAGCACAACATTTGGCAAACATGGCCTTGCAGATTTTTTTCAGAGCATTTTCTTCTGCCTGTGTTCAGTGTGGTTAATATCAGTAGGCTTACTGTATACCTAGGGTTTACACTTTACAGGCAGGAAGTTAGGCTTACATACAGTATGAGTGGCTCACTGTATGTAGGAGCTAAAAAACTACTTTGCATATTATTTGTATATGTATGTGCTGTTGCTTGCTCAGTATTTTGGTCGGCAATAACAAGTGATTATAGTCAAGTAACTTAAAGGGGACATATTGTGGAAAGTTTGTTTTGCCTAGTCTTTGTATTGATTTGGCAGTTACAATGTTATTTAGGTACTGGGGGGGGGGGGGGGGGTGACAGACAGGGCTGTCCTAATTAACTAACTAATAGTCATAGGATTTTTTAAATAATCCACAAATCTGTACAACTTGAGTTTTCCACATGCAATAATGCTGAAGAACCTCTTTAAATCTAGTGCTTACCAGAAATGTGTTTATAATTTTTCAGGAACCTACTCATTCAGCATGTCAAAAAGCATAAACATTTACTAACAAAGTCTTGGTACAGATGAATGGACTATGAGGGGGCGACCTAGACATAGTAGATAGTTCTTCCCATTTTGGCAGAGTTTGCTGTCTTCATATTAACAGGCCTAAACAAGCTAAGAATTATTGCCATTTGTGATGTCACAACACAATAGTGATTCTACTTATACCAAGTTCATGAATGCTTTTACATTTGCTATTCTTCACTGTTCTAAACACTGTCTGGTGGGACATTCCCGGGGAAATCATCCGGTGCACAGGAACTAAGTGACGTGTCTTTACATAACCAGCGGCAACAGCAGTTTAGAATGAATAGAAGACGTAACTCAGTAGTTTGCCATTTTCCAGCTGGAAAGTCATTCAATATAGTGCAATAATGCAACAATAGATACATTAATAAAAAATCTGGATCTTACGGATTGGCACTTTAACATATTGTTTTCGATAAAGAAATAAATGTGTTAAGCCTCCTATGACAGGATACTATCAGCAAGGAGTAGCACATGGGCCTTTGTAAAGTTAAGTGCATAAATTAAAAGTGTTGTTATGTTGGTCTCTTAGTGTGCTGCTTTTGGGCGTTAAATAAAAAGTAGACTGGTAAGGTGTGTCATTACTAAACTGAACATGTGTGATACTTAGTGGAAGATGTTCAGAATGTGTGAAGCTTTTATAAATTAAACCAAAAATGTAAAGAATTGTCAATTAATTTGAACCTTTGATGTAGGCTAAATCCCTGAACATACAAGAAACTGACTGGTTGTTACTTTCTTTGAAGAGACACTAGGTGGCACCAAGAAGACAACAAAACTGCAGCTCATCACATTTAGTTACTGTAGTTATCTAACTGACACTTTATACCCAGGATCCTCATATATGGCTGAGAGGTGGGGTGCCATTATCTGATACCGCAGCGGCATACCTTAAACTTTGTATGGTGTTGCAACTTTACAATAGTGGGTTTGTATAGGCTACAAGTACAAATTATATATAATACTGCAGTACATGTGGTTAATGAATCCAGGTCCATTCTATTCTCTCGTTGTGCTGAAGAATAATCAAAGACATTTAATGTTTCCCCAGCAGAGGACCAGCATGTAATGTGTGTCCCCAGCAGAGGGCGCTGCTCTGAGCGGTCCTATTCAAGCCCTAGCCAGCACAACCTTATTTGATCCTACAGTACCAACACAGAAATATTTTAACAAAGGCTGTAGGCTATTGGTTCTCATTGTGTTGTGGATAGAGAGAGAGCTTGGTGGTCTACATTTTCTGTGTATCATACACAAACTGGCCTTGTCCAGTGATAGCTTATGTAGGCTACTGTTGGTTTGACCAATGTCTTCCAAGCAATACATTTGATGTGACTTTTTCAAGCAGTCACTAATTTTATGTGTGTCTTGCTAGTGTGCCTATAGGGACCAAAGAAACACTGCTATACAATAATTACCAGGGAAAACGTAAAGGGGAACAACACTCAATTTAAAAATGCATACATGTCATGGTTTAAGATGGTCCAAAATATTAGTGGGTCTTGTTTATCTGGTTTCTGGCTTTGTGAGAAACTAGCTCATGTTCACAAATATTTATTGAACTTCCCTAGGCCATGGAAATAACATATTGGAATTATTCATTCGGGTGGTGTTCCCCTTTAATCAAGTCCAGTTATGTCATGCAATGACATCGGTTTAAAAAAATATATATATATATATATACAGTATATATATTTTGTATTTTTGTCAACACGGCTACTTCGTTATGTTACACATAATTAAAATGTCTGCTGTGCCTTATCGTTCAAACAAGCAACAACATTGGCCTAGTAATAACTACGATAATAATGTGAGATATATATATATTTTATATATCTGTTTATTGCATTTTTTTTATTTAAGATTATAATATTGAACGTGAAACATAAACAATTTCACATTACTCAGAATAACATAGCACACTCTATATCCCAAAGGTCAGTGAATACCACGATCAGAGGGAACTCCACAAATCATGTTAAACCCAGATTCGGCTCAAACAAGGGACTAAGCACGTTTCGCAATTATGCCACATCAATGTGGAACGCCCTACCCAAAGCTGTAAAGGAATGTGAATCACTACCCACTTTCAAAAACACTCTCAAAAAACACCTACGGGAGACTGCAATTCGAAACAAACTGGCCCCTGTAAATGTCCTAACACAACCCCCTCCAATGTACAGTAAATTACCAAGTATGGTCTTGTCAATATTCCAATGTACAGTTTTGTTTGTACAGTTGTACAGTCTCCCCCATCCACCCCTCCTACCCCCCCCCCCCCCCCCCCCAACCACCTCCAATGTATAGTCCCCCCCACCTACCCAATCCAATGTACAGTTTCTACGTCAAATGTATATACTTTTTTTCTGGACTCTTTTTGTATCACAAACAGTACTGTATTTGCAAATCTGGTATGTCATAAATGTATAGATGTAGCAGTACTGTCTATCTGTATGTCATGTATGTCATATATATGTTACGATGAATTGAAAATGGGGGACCCTGATGTAAACAAGACGAAAGTCTTTCTCTGGTCTGCATCCCCTTAACAATTGTATGTATTGAGCTGTACTGTACTGTACCCATTCTGCAATCTGTTAATAAAGTTTTCAATCAATCAATCAATCAAGTCAATCTATGTTATTGTTATGTATACATTGTGAACACACCGCATGGACGTGACGGGGTGGAGCCTAGCCTACACGTGCTAAGCGACCAATGAAAACCAAGGATGACCGGGTACTCATTTTAATATTCTTGCCGCTTCTCAGCCAATAGAAAGCGAGACAGGGGGGAGTGGATAATGGTCCAGCCTCCCACACAAACTCGAGGGAACTTGGGAAGGCGTGAAGTGGTCAGGAGCAACACTGCAAGCTTGTCCGTTGTATAGTAAAACTATGGGGACAGTTTGCGCCTAGTTGATGAATTAAACGTCCCTTTTTATCCGACCTATTTGGGAAACATGGTGGTCAATTCAATTCACTGGTTCAGGAAAGGACTGCGGCTGCACGACAACCCCGCTCTACAGGAGGCGCTGGACGGAGCGGACACCGCCCGCTGTGTTTATATTTTGGATCCTTCGTTCGCTGGCTCTGCTACTGTTGGATTTATTTAACCGATGGAGGTCAGTACCTTTTAGGCATTTCTGCGTCCAGCCTTGTACACACGACAAGCCAACTTGTTAACTAATTTAATGCCAGCTTCGTTCAGATACTATTCAGCAGCACCGTGATTGATTGATTGATTGAAAACTTTATTAACAGATTGCAGAATGGGTACAATACAGTACAGCTCAATACACACAATTGTTAAGGGGATGCAGACCATGTTACGATACCTCCACCAGGCCAGGAGAGGGCGCTCTCCACCTGAGAGAGGCGAGTCATATGTAGAGACTGTAGAAGGAGACTGAATGATATGCATCGTATGCTAGTAGCTGGACTTGATGCGAGTGTTCAATAAAGTACACAACTGAATACCATCAGTGTCATACTTGATAGCGAACACCAAACATGGTGTCAGAAGCCAGAACCATGCCAAGAGGACAAGTAAGACAAGGATAAATATGAAAAAAAAGAAATTAAAAATACGTCGAACGATAACCTAACCAGTAGCCGCACGAACAGCTAACTTGCTAAGGTAACGACACGGACAGCTAAGTGGCTAACATGACGACGTACAACATCCCAGTTCCAGAACCAATGGACATGAAAGGAGACGTCTACAATAACTGGACATTTTTTCGCGCACAATGGGAAAACTATGAAATAGCCACGGGACGAGATAAAAAGGAAATGAAGATACGAGTGGCTACTCTACTGACTATTATGGGTAAAGAATGCCATCAGCTACAACGACACCTACACATGCAAGATGAAGACAGGGATGACGTAGTGAAAATACTACAGGCATTACAGGCACATTTTGAACCAAACAGGAATGTAATATATGAACGATTTCTGTTTAATGACTGTAAACAAAGCCAATGTGAAACGTCAGACCAATATGTAGCCAAATTGAGGAAGCTAGCAGACACATGTGAATTTAATGCACTAAAAGAAGAGCTCATTCGAGACAGGATAGTCATGGGCACCAAAGATTCCAGTGCACAAGCACGAATGCTGAGAGAACCAAAACTCACACTAATGAAAGCAATAGACGCGTGTAGATCCAGTGAACAGACACAAATCCAAATTAAGAAAATAGGAGGAGAACAGGAAGCTGTACATTACGCTTCCCGGGGACGCAGCTTTGAATCAAGCTATACCTCACGAGGACGTCAGTCAGAACCACGTACCCAGAAGACGTATAGGCAACCCAATACTTACAGTGACACCAAACACAGACCACAAAAAGACTCTCTCTGCCACTACTGTGGATCAATGCATGAGAAGGCCAAATGCCCAGCATATGGGGTCACCTGTAAAGCATGTGGCAAACGGAATCACTTTGCCCGAGTGTGTAAGAAGGACCAACACAAACCTCAACTACACATGATGGACAAAGAGGGAGACTCGGATGAACAATCAGAGGAAATGTGGTATATCTCTCAAGTGAACTCACTTGAAAACGCTACAAACAAATGGTCCATTAATCTCAAACTAACAGCACAGACGGATAAACCATTGAGTTATGATACCAGCGAGACTCTGAAGTGTCAGCTTGACACAGGATCTACAGTCAATGTAATGGGCTTCACTGACCTACAACGCATCCTACAGGACGGGAACCCGAACCTACTACACAGCGAAGCCACACTGAAGCTATATGATGGCACACTGATAAAGCCCAGAGGAGAATATAAACTCAAAGCGGATCACGAAGGGACGATATACAACCTCAGATTTCAGATAATGGATACAGAGCAGACCCCACTGCTCTCAGCGGAAACCTGCATGAGACTGAACCTGATCAATGTGAATCATAAACATGTAATTCACAGTGTTGACATCCAGAGCCAGCCGAACACAGATAATCCCCAGACAGCAGAAGAGATTATTTCTAAATATGAAGATGTCTTTGAGGGGCTTGGCTGTCTACCAGGAGAGTTACACCTGGAAATAGACCCCAAAGTGCAGCCAGTACAACAACTGCCACGACGGACGCCTATTCCAATAAGAGAGAGGGTAATCAAAGCCATAAGAGCAATGGAACAGGGAGCCATCATAACCAAGGTCACAGAGCCGACGCCATGGATCAGCAACATGGTGGTCACAGAGAAGAAGGACAAACTGCGCATATGCCTTGACCCAGGTGCACTAAACAAGGCTTTGTTGAGGTCACATTACCAGATGCCCACGGTAGAAGAAGTGTTACCAGACATAGCAAATGCAAAAATATTTTCGGTGCTGGACGCCAAAGATGGATACTGGCAGGTGAAGCTAGATGAAGCGAGCAGTCATCTAACCACATTCTGGACTCCCGAAGGACGATACAGATGGCTGAGGATGCCTTTTGGTATAAAACCAGCAGCAGAAGAATATCAAAGGAGGCAGCATGAAATATTGGTGGGCCTAAAGGGGGTGAGTGTGATAGCAGATGACATTTTGGTGTACGGATGTGGAAACACCAATGAAGAAGCGATGGCTGACCACGACGGAAATCTCAGAGCCCTGCTGCAGAGAGCCAGAGAGTCCAACTTGAAACTCAACAAGAAGAAACTCAGGCTGAAGCTTCCCAGCGTGACATACATGGGTCATCGTCTCACGGCAGAAGGTTTGTGTCCAGATCCGGAGAAAATCACTGCCATCCAGAACATGCAGACGCCGACAGATGTCGAGTCACTCCAACGGCTGTTGGGGTTTGTTAACTATCTGTCAAGGTTCCTACCTAGTCTATCAGACGTATGCGAACCACTGCGACGACTGACCGATAAAGACATAGAATGGACATGGTTACCGAAACATGACGCAGCACTAGAGAACATAAAACACTTGGTCACACACCACCCAGTACTCAAATACTACGATCTCAAGGAAGAGGTCACCCTCCAGTGTGACGCCAGCGAGACAGGCCTAGGAGCAGTCCTCCTACAACATGGACAACCTGTAGCATTCACCTCCAGGACGCTGACGCCCACAGAACAAAGGTATGCACAGATAGAGAAGGAATGCCTAGCCATTGTGTTCGCGTGCAACAAGTTCGACCAGTACATACATGGCAGAGACTATATCACAATACACACTGATCACAAACCACTGGAAATCATCTTTAAAAAGTCTTTACTTTCAGCACCCAAGAGGCTACAGAGGATGCTGCTCAGACTACAGAGATACCAACTACAGGTGATATACAAACAAGGCAAAGACCTACATGTGGCCGACTTCCTATCCAGGGCGCCACTACCCAACACGGTGCACACAGAGATGCAGACACCAACCACGATCTACGCCATGGGCCTCACTACGAAGGAAATAGAACACGTAGAGCACGCAAGTAACATCAACATCTCCACACAGACGCTGAAAACCATCAAAACTCAGTCAGCACAAGACCCAGTGTTTCAAACACTACAAGCGAGAGTCATCAAGGGATGGCCAGAGTACAAACAGGACGTAGGCCACTTACTACATCCATTCTGGACCTACAAAGAGGAACTCACGGTCGAAAATGGAGTTATTTTTAAAGGGGACAGAGTACTCATTCCTACAGTGTTACACCCCATGTTCTTATCAAAGATTCACACAGGCCACTCAGGCGTAGAAGCCAGCCTCAGGAAAGCCAGAGAGACAGTCTTCTGGCCAGGCATAACGAACGACGTAAAGAACTTTGTCAATGACTGCTCCACATGCAACGCAGTCCAACGAAGACAACAAAGGGAAACACTGATTCCCCAACCAATCCCTCACATCCCATGGTCAAAGGTGGGAATGGACTTGCTCACAGTCAACAAGTCCACATACCTCATCATGGTGGATTACTACTCAGATTACTGGGAACTAGACGAGCTGGCAGACTACACATCATCTACCGTTATGGAATGCTGCAAAAAGCACTTCAGCAGACATGGAATCCCTCACATTGTGTTCACGGACAATGGGCCTCCGTTTTCAGGAATAGACTTTCAATGTTTTGCGCAGGAATGGGATTTCAGCCACAAGACATCATCACCCTACCACAGTCAGAGCAACGGCAAAGCAGAGGCGGCAGTGAAAATAGCAAAGACTCTGCTGAAGAAGACCATCCTGGATGGAGAAGACCCATGGAAAGCCATCCTGGCATGGAGGAACACTCCAACAGAGGGTCTAGGGAGCTCTCCAGTGCAGAGACTCATGTCCAGGAGGACACGGACACTCCTGCCCACCAGGGACACGCAGATGAAGCCCACCGTGGTGAGGAATGTCATTGAACGGAAGCAAGCCAAAACAGTGACAATGAAACGCCAATATGACACACAAGCACGGGACATGCCTGTGATCATCCAAGGACAAACTGTGAGAGTCCTGCTTCACCCCAAAGACCCAGACAGTAGATGGTCACTCGGAACATGCATCGATCAACACAGTGACCGCTCTTACATCGTTCTGGTAAAGGGAAGGAAATACCGCCGAAACCGAAAGGACATCCGGCCAGTGACAGAAAAGATCCATATATCCCCTGGGGAAGAACTAATCGACTGGGATACAGAGACTGATACAGACACACCAGAGAATAGAGAACCACAGGTCGCAAGGGGGGAGTCAGAATATCACCAAGACACCCAAACCCCAAAACACACTAGAACCAGATCCAACATTCAGAGACCTGTGAGATACTCAAAAGACTATGTAACATAAAGAGAGAACAAAGACAAGGGGCGAGAGCGTTGAACAATGTTATTACAATGTTAAGAGTTTTCATCAAAATGTTAGTGATGTATAAGTTTAAGGTTAAGGGCATATGAAGTTATCATAACCCAGTATGCTTTCAATTTGTTATGTAAAGAGAGATGTTACGATACCTCCACCAGGCCAGGAGAGGGCGCTCTCCACCTGAGAGAGGCGAGTCATATGTAGAGACTGTAGAAGGAGACTGAATGATATGCATCGTATGCTAGTAGCTGGACTTGATGCGAGTGTTCAATAAAGTACACAACTGAATACCATCAGTGTCATACTTGATAGCGAACACCAAACAGACCAGAGAAAGACTTTCGTCTTGTTTACATCAGGGTCCCCCATTTTCAATTCATCAGGACATATATGACATACATGACATACAGATAGTCAGTACTGCTACATCTATACATTTATGACATACCAGATTTGCAAATACAGTACTGTTTGTGATACAGAAGGAGTCAGGAAAAGGGAGTATATACATTTGACGTAGAAACTGTACATTGGAGGAGGTTGGGTGGGGGGGGTTGGGTACACTGGGATATTGACAACCATACTGGGTAATCTACATTGGAGGTGGTTGGGGGGGGGGGCACACTGTATAAACAAGCAAAACTGTACATTGAGGGGGGGGGGGGGGACACTGTACAAACAAACAAAATTGTACATTGGACTATTGACAACCATACTAGGTAAATGACTGTACATTGGCAAAACTGTACATTGAGGGGGGGAGGGACACTGTACAAACAAACAAAATTGTACATTGGACTATTGACAAAACCATACTAGGTAAATGACTGTACATTGGAGGGGGTTGGGTTAGGATATTTACAGGGGCCAGTGTTGAATTGCAGTCTCCCGTAGGTGTCCCTTGAGAGAGGTTTTGAAAGTGGGTAGTGATCCACATTCCTTTACAGCTTTGGGTAGGGCGTTCCACATTGATGTGGCATAATTGCGAAACGTGTTTAGTCCCTTATTTGAGCCGAATCTGGGTTTAACATGATTTGTGGAGCTCCCTCTGGTGTTGTGATCGTGGTATTCACTGACCTTTGGGAAGTATTTTGACATGTACATGGGTACCTTGGTCGTGTAGTGTATCTTGTAGACAAGGCCCATTGCAAGTTGCTGTACTCTGTCGTCTACTCTAAGCCATCCTAGGTTGTCAAAGTGGGCAGGGGTGAGGTGGGTTCTAGGAGTAAGGTCAAGCAGTAGTCTGACCAGTTTGTTTTGAGATGTTTGTAATTTTGTTTGTGATTGATTGATTGAAAACTTTATTAACAGATTGCAGAATGGGTACAATACAGTACAGCTCAATACACACAATTGTTAAGGGGATGCAGACCAGAGAAAGACTTTCGTCTTGTTTACATCGGGGTCCCCCATTTTCAATTCGACAGTACTGCTACATCTATTTATGACATACCAGATTTGCAAATACAGTACTGTTTGTGATACAAAAAGAGTCCAGAAAAGGGAGTATACCGTTGTCCGGTAATTATACATTTGACGTAAAAACTGTACATTGGAGGAGGTGGGGTTGGGGGAGGGGGAAACACTGTACACCTGTAAAAGCAAAACTGTACATTGGAATATTGACAACCATACTAGGTAATTTACTGTACATTGGAGGGGGGGGGGACACTGTACAAACAAGCAAAACTGTACATTGGAATATTGACAACCATACTAGGCAAATTACTGTACATTGGAGGGGGTTGGGTTAGGACATTTACAGGGGCCAATTTCGAATTGCAGTCTCCCATAGGTGTTCTTTGAGAGTGGTTTTGAAAGTGGGTAGTGATTCACATTCCTTTACAGCTTTAGGTAGGGCGTTCCACATTGATGTTGCATAATTGCGAAACGTGTTTAGTCCCTTGTTTGAGCCGAATCTGGGTTTGAGCGAATTTGTGGAGCTCCCTCTGGTGTTGTGATCGTGGTATTCACTGACCTTTGGGAAGTATTTTGACATGTACATTGGGTACAGGGACCGAAACTAAAGCCTGCCGCCCGCCAGGGGCGGTCAGTTTTTACCTTTGGCGCTTGACACTTAGAGGGCTGCCCGCCTTGTGGCGTGTAATCAATCAAGTTCATAACGATACTCTTATTTTGAAAATCTGTGCGGGTCTCATTTCCGCCCCAAGCGCATCTCCAGTCATAATATCGATGGCTCCGGCAGTTAGCAACAATTAGGTTCGTATGATACTCTTATTTTGAAAAAAAACGTGGCAACGAGTCATATCCGCCCAGCCCTGCAGCGGGATACTATTGGCTAAGGGCTTCTGCTCGCAGTGCTCATGTCAACACAGGCAGTCTGCTCTAGAAGAGCGGACCTCCATGAGCTATCGTTACTGTTTAAACAATGACCCAGTCAACTATTCACTTTTAGTTTAATACATGACGAGGCATTGTCTAACGGTATCTAGCTGGCTAGCTGCTGATATCAACAAATGCTCCAGCAATAGTCGACTCGAGTGCATAATACCTCCGTTCCCTCGTTAGCTCGCGTTAGCTAGCTCACGTTAGATCGATCTGTCCCAGTAAACTAAATTGTCTTAACGTTATCTACCGGGCTAGCAGTAGCTACAGATAGCTCCTGATATCAATGTCTTATAACATTGATTGAATGCGTATTCTAGCTGAGGGCATGTTGAATGTGATTTGACAAAAGAACCGTAACGTTATAAATAGGGTCCAGCTGCATCGCCGGAGAATCCTTGCATGCTGAATGTAGGGTCTAGCTGAATATAGGGTCTAGCTGCAGGGCCGGAGAATCTTTGCTGGAGCTGGAGGCTACTCAAGTATACACACAGACAGTGGAGCTGTTTGCAGATAGCAAGCATTTTGACTTATTGCGTGGTGGCGATGTCTTGCAGATAATACAACTACAAGTATGATTATATAATATATATTTTTTTAATCAAAAAAATGTTGGCAGGTAAGAAATATGCTTGGCGGGTAGACTCTTCCCATCTACCCGCCACTGGCCGGTGAGTCAAAAAGTTAATTTCGCTCCCTGATTGGGTACCTTGGTCGTGTAGTGTATCTTGTAGACCAGGTCCATTGCAAGTTGCTGTACTCTGTCGTCTACTCTAAGCCATCCTAGGTTGTCAAAGTGGGCAGGGGTGAGGTGGGTGTTCTAGGAGTAAGGTCAAGCAGTAGTCTGACCAGTTTGTTTTGAGATGTTTGTAATTTTGTTTTTAGCACCTTTGAGGTGCTTTGGTACCATGAGGTGCAAGCATAGTCGACGTAGTACCCTTGAATGAGTGCTCCTGCCAGAGTCTTCAGGGTATTCTTGTTTACCAGAGAGGAGATCCGGTACAAGAATAGAGTTTGTTGGTTGACTTTTTTTTTATTACATTGGATGCCATTTTGTCACAGCAGAGATTAGCCTCTAGGATGGAACCCAGGTAGGTAATTTCATCTTTCCTTGTGACAATATTGTCACCCACTGTAACTGAGAAGCCGTCGGTCTTGCTGAGTTTGTTATTTGAACCGAAGAGAATGGACTCTGTTTTGCCCATGTGTAATGATAGTTTGTTATCAGCGAGCTGTGACGGATCGTATTGGTCTGCGTTGTGTTGTTGTTAAATGCTTATGTCCCGAGGGGGAGTCGAACAGGGGAGCTCCCACGCCGCGGGCGACGACATAGGTTGCTGCACTAAGAAGTGAATCCACTCCTATGTACCGTACCTATGCGTCTATTAACCCTGTTATGAGGAAGTGAGTTTAACTTACCAGCCCGTAATGCCACAGTCACTTGTCAACACCCCTGTTTCTGTGACTGTGGATATACTCAAAGGCTTCCCCGTTACACGAGCCATATGCAGATTTTGCCTAGTTCCGAGCTGAGGGTTTTTTCAACCTGTAACTTGTTCTTGTCAGAGACCAGCAGGGCTGAGTCGTCCGCAAACAGGAACAAGTTGCAGTCACAAACCTGCTATTGGTATTCAAGCTTAATGTATCTGTCGTTAGTCAACTAGGTAACTAACTAACTACCTGTAATGCTACTAGCTAGTGTTGTCAAACAAACAGCTAGCGATAGCTCACATAATAAGAGTCCCACGCCCTCTCTTGTGTTTCACTTGACGTTAGGCACGTTATAGCGGTGACATTATAACTAGTACAGAGTGGTTGTCAAAGCCCACATTAGCCGCGGAACCCCATTTGACGAGATTTGTCTCAGCGACCCCCATCTGAGAGTTCTGTTAGATAATATCACTTAGCTTGTCTGTACTGCACTAGTTGAAGATATACTAATACACCTGGGCAGGGCTCTACAGTGCGACCATATTGCTCGCATATGCCCCTAAAAATATGTGTGTGCAAACCTGAAAAATCAATTACTCGCACGGCGTGCGACTGCAGATTACAGCCTCATTCGTTATTTTTTTTCTCTGCTGCGAGGATTGTTACAAAACTACAAGTCCCACAGTTCACTTCCTAAAGACCATTGCTGCCTGGGCAGCGCAAACACTAATAAATAAGGGATAATGTATAGCTACGAGGTCATTGTCGCAAAATAATTGACCGACACAGAGTTTAAAATACCGAGGCGCCTCGGCAAGGTGTTTTAAACGTCAGTGAAGGTCAATTATTTTGCGATGATGACCGAGTATAGCTATACATTATCCCGCTTATTACATGGCTAACTTACTAACAATATACCTAATTCATTTTACAAAATCGACAAGACGAGATCAAATGCAGACGCAGTTGTTCTGTGGCTCTGTCAGCCCAAATAAAGTGATTATTATTATCGCGGGCAGCCCGGCAGGTGTGTCTGATTGCACTGAAACAGTGTGTGTCAGTGGGGCTTAATTACTCCAGCTGCGAAAAACAATAATCACCGGTGGTTATCGAAAAATAATTCACCGCTGTCGGGGGCTATTGACCAATCACAATCAAGCATTTCAGCGAATGTTAAAACGCCATGTAATAAAGACCGTTAACCACTGTTTTCCGTTGGTGTCATTAATAACCATGCTGGAATATGACTGCCTTTTTTCGTTTCGTTCGATTAATACCCAGGGATTAAAGTTCTCCGTCAATTTGATTCCAAATCGCGACAGATTTTCCGTAAATTTTCTACCTGCATATGATTTGTAGAGGCATACAATCTATTTGGATGTCGGTGTTAGGTAGCCTAAATTATATATAATAGCATTACATTATGCAACAGTAATTTGCTCATAACGCAGCATGGCACAGACACGTAACACGGAGCCCCGCGAACCCTGCATACTAGGGCTGCAACGATTAGTCGACTACCTATCTTTGTGAAAGTGGCTTCTCAGCTCTGGTCCAGCTGAAGACAAAGCAGAGGAACAGATTGGACATTGAGCATGACCTCAGAGTTGCTTTGTCTACCATCACCCCAGACTTTGAGACTCTTGTCAGGAGCAAACAACATCCCCAGTTATCCCATTAGTTCTCTGGGATGTTAAGCTAAGAAGTCTGCTATATATTTTTAGTTATTTAAACAATTCCACTTTAATTTGTATTATTTAATTTATTTATCTTGTTATGAGTGATTGTTGTATTGTTCAAATACATTTTGATTTAAAGTTGCTTAAGATCCAAATTCATTATTTGTCCAGTAATTATTTTAATTTGCTATGGGATCATCATGTTATGTTAAGTTAACTGTTAAGGCAGAGGGACTGGACAACAGGGTGACATTCACAGGTGTGCAGACTTGAGCATGTGAGGTAAAACATGCATTGGAGAAGGAGTCATGCCCATAGGAAGCAGAGATTGAGGGTGTGACAAAAATAATCGTTAGATTAGTCGACTAATCGAATGACAAAAATAATCGTTAGATTAGTTGACTAATCGAAAAAATAATCGACAGATTAGTCGATTACCAAAATAATCGTTAGTTGCAGCCCTACTGCATACAGTAAACTAACTTGATCGTTAATATAACTGTTGTTCTTGTATCTTTACGCTTATGAAAACATTTAATAATATTTATAGGCCCTCGTTTGGCCATAATAGCCTATTCTCAAATGGCTAAATCTCCTCGCTGACGGACCCAGTATAGCCTATATACATATATGTCTCCAAGGAATCGTGGGGCTCTGGGGAAGAAAGGTTGGGAACCCCTGCTATAGCCTATATCCTTTATAATGTTATAGGCTATTTTATTTACAGTACTCTATTTATGATTTTTTTTTTCATAGCCGGTCTCAGTTATGCTGTGGCTGAGACGGATCGGGATTAATGAAGCTGATAGGAGGCTACGAATTAAATCCACGATTGAAAATAATGTACTTCCTTTCTTGACAATAGCCTACTATAACAATAATATGAGAGCATACAAGAACAATGAATCTCACTGCCATGTAGCCTATGCCATGTGTAGCCTGCCCAGGGCTCTACAGTGCGACCATATTGCTCGCATTTGCCCCTAGAAATATGTATGTGCAAACCGGAAAAGATTACAGCCTCAGTCGTGCTTTTTTTTTCTCCACTGATAAATCGTTAAAAAACTACAAGTCCCACATTGCACTCAAGCCAACGGTCCAATCACAGTAGAGTGACGTGACTGGTTTCAAGGGAAATAAAGGAAATGACCAATCGGAAGCTCTCATTTGCCTTTTTACTTCCTGAAAGTCCGCCATTGCGATATGCGAGACTTTCCCGAGACAGTTACATTAAATTAATGTAACTTATTATAGTCTTACCAATAGCATTAGATTTTAGAACACCTAGATTTATCGATAGCAATAGTAATATAACGTTAATGCAACAAAACGAATGCTGCATTGATTGATGCAGTAGCGTATGTCGTTGTGTTGGCTGTAACGGACATGATAACAACATAACACTGTGTTCACATAAAAATTGCGATAATCGATTCTAACATTTTCAAATCGATGCAGTTGAATTTTCCCCTTAGGATCGATGCATTGTTACACCCCTACACCAAAGTCACTGGCCCACTGTGCGTGTGTGTATGTGTGTGTGCGCTAACTTGGCTAGCGTTATCAACAGCAGAGGTGGGTGCAGGCGGTGTGACGTAATTGGCAGAATCGACTGTCAATCAATGGTCTACCTGACACGCAAACTCATAAACAATGTTTCTGTACTGGAGGTGTACAGTATTTCAATAGGCAACCCTGAAAGGATAATTTTTCTAGAAGAGCAACACTAGCCAAAACATAGGCCTAGGCCTGCCGCGATAAGCAATAAATCGATTAATTGCCGCGATAATTAAAATGAATGCAATGATTTTGACGGGCGCGATTAATTGCTATTTGCGCGTTTGTTTTAATGAGGCGGACCCAGTGCCCCTTGTCAGTCACTGTCCGTGTTGGGAGGCGGGCCGCTGGCTTTACTACAGAGCACAGCACAGGAGCTCCGTGGGGCTAACGTTACCCCTCATTGTGTCTATTCTACTAGCATTAACGTTACTCATACAAACAGAGTAAACACAGTTTTCAATCAATCAATAACAACATTAACGAGACCCTCGTTGTGTCTATTCTGCTAACGCTAACGTTACCTCTCATTGTGTCTATTCTACAAGCGTTAACGTTAGCTAGGCTGTCTATGCTAACGTTAACGTTAGCATTAGGCTAACAAGCTGTAACGTTACCAGTCGCGTCTATTTGCTAACGTTAGCATTAGGTAATAACCGGTTTAAAATGGATGGTGATTACCTCACGTTGTGTCTATTCTACTAGCATTAACGTTACTCATACAAACAATCAATAGCGAGTTATATTGATCACGCTATGTACGATAGCCATGCTAAAACGCTAGCACAACATTAGCACCTAACCTAACAACAAGCCTTAACAAGTCAGCGATCTTTTTGCGAGACTAAACTCTCCGCTCGGTGGCAAATTGTGTTGATGTCGGTTTTGTTTAATCAATAAATGAGGCAGAATACACAGTGACTGTATCCTTTGTTTATTGCACTTGTGCCTGCTGCAAACATAATGATTATGAAATCCTAGAGACGCGTCTCTATTCTGACCAATCAGTGGTCTGCAGTGTTTCACGTGACTTTTCTGGTACCCAAAGTACCTGATAATCACAACAATACTTCCGGTCCGGTCAGTGGGCTTCAAAATAAAAGTCTAAAACACAGGAAAAGACGGAGCGGTGGGCTTCAAAATAAAAGTTTTGGGAAATAAATTTCTCAAAAAAAAATTCTCTAACCGGTCGCAATAATATCGCTTATCGCGATATTTTCGGGGGCAATTAATCGCCCAGCAAAATGTGTTATCGTGGCAGGCCTACATAGGCCTATTGTATGCATAAAAGGGGCAAAAGCTAAAGTTAAGTGACTGTTACTTTTGTAGCAGTAGTTTGATTTGATAGTTTATTTGATAGGGACAGCACATGTTAATGAACATCAAGTACAAAATACAAAATGTAAACATGCAGGGTTGTAGTAAGAGCTAATTTACACCAGGAGACAGCTAAACTCTTTCAATAAATAAATAGCCTGCTTAGGGTAAAAGCATTGTGACAATCAATGATAAAAACAACAATAAAAACAAGAAACAAGTTACATAGACTAAATCAGATAAAAAATTATCACAGTTCTGGTTTGCCTTAAGATGCATTTTAAGATGGGTCTTGAACATGGAGTATGTGGGGCACTCTCTAATCACAACTGGTAGGCTATTCCAGTAGTTAACACCTTTAACAGATAACACAGTTTTAGCAAAGGTAGTATACCGAAAAGGCACCTTACAGTCCCCTCTACTGATGGCCCTGGTGGTAATGCCAGTGTCTCCTTTTTGTTTAATGTCACTGCCTTTTTTATTAGGCCTAGTTGTTGGCTACAACTTTGCCACAGTAGGCATTAATCACTTAATAGTTCAAATGTCTGAGTCCCATTCCCGTTTGCACACGCAGATACACACACACGCACACAGTGGGTCAGTGACTTTGGTGGTATGTGCTATTGCACAGATGTGTGTCCCGTTTGCACATGCACATACATTTATTTAAAAAAAAATGCACATGTACAAATATACATTTATATATAAAAAAAATAAAAACTCTGTTACTTGAAATATTTTCACTGTGCTCCTAAATATTTTTGTGTGCTCCTAAATTTTTTCATTTAGGAGCACATGTGCTCCTTGGGAAAAAGGTTAGCGTAGAGCCCTGAGCCTGCCTATATGTGATCAATACAAACTTGAACTTGAATTCCATCATGTCTGTGTGCGGGAGCTCACAAGGCTGTTGTCACAATGTAAATAAAAATGTGCACTGAAAAGTTACAGTATATAGATGGTTGATTATTTCTATGGCAGTCAGTCAACCCTTGCAAAAAGTATGAGTTTTATTTAATGAATTGAAAACATAGCATTGATATATGCAAAAGCAAACTTGACAATAGAAAATATGTTAAAAATAATCTAGTTCCTTTAAAACGCTAACGCTATTAAATAAAAATATACAGTTTAGGTTCAAATAAAAATATGACTTGGCCTGGAAAAAAAGCAAATTGCACGCTCCATGGTGACTCTTTCTTGTGCGCGAGTGTGCCCGGTGTAGATGCGCTCCTGTTGGGGTTGATCAGAGGAGTCATCCATGGCTTCAGTAGATAGCCCCGATCCCCTGCATTTAAGCGATATTTTAATTACAGATACCCCAGTAGTGAAGGAGGTGTCTCGGGTATAGCGGACTCTAGTTAATATTATGTTCTCTCGGCAATTAGACTGCCCCTCATTCATTCATTCATTCCTATCTGCTATCTCTGAAAACTGTTCCCCGCGGAGCGCAGTCAGTGCACTCCGTAGTATTCCGATAACGCTATATATAAACCATTCTGCATTCATTCGGAAAGAAAGACCTATTCCAAATGCTATATTTATAGGGTTTGACATTAACCCATTCTCTGCCACCACTTTGATCATCCTAAACCATCCTCTGCCAGCGCTATTTGTCTATGGAGATGTTCACCTTCTTTGCAGGGCTATAACTTTTTAAATTGTATTGCTAAATTGACATTACTATGGCCCATTCAACATCAATTATCTATCGTTCAGGATGTAGGAACGTTTTACTTTTTCTTTCACACATTCATACTAAAATACTGTCTAGACTCTAGAGTATAAATATGTTTTTATCGTTTTCTGCAGTATTTCATAGAACGTGAGATATAGGCATAAATGCATATATTAGATTATCAAATGCAGTTTGATACCGATCCATGCTATATTAAAGATTTCAACTGTACATGGTCCTAAACGTCATGACTGATCATCTGCGGGTGAACGGAGGGGGGGGGGGGGGGGGGGGGGTCGTTTATAATTCAATGACCGACGTTAAATGATTTATGTAGTATGGGTGATATATTGATCAGAGCAGTTTGTATCGAAAATGATAAAGAAAAACGCTGAAACTCACGTCAGTCTCCTCGTAGCGTTGGGCGATGAGAGTGGAGCAAACAGATCCCAATTATGGGATGTTGATCGATGCGATCCATTTCCGGTTTGTATATTACTAATACACGTCCAAATCATGTTGATTATTGAGTTATGGCAAAGATCCATATCCACGGTGTCTGTATTGAACCCCAAGACGATAAACAAGTGGCCGGACGAAAATAGGGGACGGACCGAGCTCCAATGGGCACTTCCGGTTTGGCAACTCGCCGATCGGCCACCAGGTGGCGGTATTGAAGCGTTGCAGAGTTGTGATGGCTCAGACAGCATCAGCCAAGACTCCGTGGGTGAAATATGAATACCATGACGAAAATATGAAATATTGATCACAAACACGCCTTACGGCGTGATTGGCAGACAACGCATGGTGGAGAAACCCACCTTAACACGTGATTGGCGGAGAATGGGTTAATTACACTAATGTCGCTATTTTACAATTAACTATAATGAATTACGGATCTTGAACACGTCAGTGTTGAAAGTAAACTAATGCATGAAAGTCCGTCTCATGGTGCGTGCAGTCTTCATATTCTACCGCTGGGCACCAGGTATGCACTGTCTGAGTCAAGCACACGTTCAAATTGATAAGTCCCACACTTTGCTTAGAAATGATCGTACGCACGGGTTACGCACATATCTGTGCGTACGCACCATTGATAAATGAGGGGGCATCTCCCGGGCCTTTCTGTGTGGAGTTCTCCCCGTGCTTGCAAGGGTTTCCCCTCCAGAAAAACTAGATAAACCCAATGGAAAAACATGCAGAACAGAACAATCCCTGTCTGCTCCCGGCTGCCTTTGGAGGGAAGGACGACGAGATGGGTCAAGTGCAGAGACGAAATTTTATCGGCGACTCAAAATAAATAAATGCATGTGTGTGATCCTATGTGTGTCGCCCATTGAATAAAGACTTCATCAAAGTCCAGTTTAATTTAGCTTTAAGCATGTCACAGTTGCTCAGTCTTAACTATGTCTGTCACACCTGCTGTAATAAGAAAACAGATATAAAAACATGTACATTTCGAAGTAAAAGTGTATGTAGTGGAAAATAAACCTTGTGTTTGAAATTAATTTTGAAGGTTCATTGTGCCTCATTGCTCTGGGCAAAACACAATCATAAAAAAGAACAGCTCTCTGTGTACACATATTCAAACTGACATCTGTTATGAGCCTTTTAGGATCTTAGATATGGTCATACTAAGCATGGCAGCTTACATTGACTATACCAACATTAGTCATTGGAGTGATTTGTACTAAGACCGCAATTGGCACAGGACTCATGATGTCAGTGGAAAGAATTATGCTTTCACCTATGCTGTGCAGCTTGAGGGAGATTCACTGATGTCCTCGTTCCACTTTCCCTGAAATCTCACTTTGTAATAAAACAGATGGAAAAACGTTCTCTGGAATTTCATCACCTTAGATGACTCCATTTAAAAAAATAAAAATAAAAAACATTTCTCCATTCTGATCCTTCTTTTCCTCAAATGCACTTTCCACCTCCGGTAAGTCTTTCCACCCAGACACCCACACATGCAGTACTTCACATGAGCTCAGGATTCGGCACAGACGTTGATAGAACCACTATTGCTGCTTGCAGAGTCAGATGCTGGTTACACATGATCTTAACCATGTTCAGTGGATATATGCGGTGCTACAAGAGGAAGCATGCTGGAAGGAAGGGGTTAAATATCCTCTATGCTAAGATGAGACAATTCCCATGAGACAGTTGCATCATATTTTGACTAGAGAAAGAAGGACATGTGTGGAGCACTGGAATAGTGCTTGCTTCTCAGCTTTCTATTGGGAAAACATTGGATACTTATCAATATGTTGTGCCATTTGGCGCAGCTCACCAGGAGGACACCACAGCCCTCTCTCCTGGACCCCGGGACATACTACCTCCTTGTTATTTACTGCCTTCATATAACAGCCTGGCCTCATGGTAAGTGGAACAGTTGAAATTAAAACATTTTGATTTGACATTTCCTACCAGGCATGGAAACAAAGAAAGTCTAGTTACTGTAATTGAGCAGCTTTTCCTTTTTTTTAGTACAATATAAAAACAAAACATATATATATAGTTTTACTTTCACATATTCTAAAGTATTTTAAGCCGTAAGATTAGTGAGTATAATGAGATATTTCATTCTGGACTTAATATTTCATAACTGGCATTAGCTGTGTTTATGTGATTAAAAAGGAACCATCCGTGGGCTGGAAATTACCCATGAAAATATTTGAAAAGGACCAATTAGTTAATGTTGTGAGAGGGGGAATCCTAATGACCTTTGTTTAAAGTTAATCATTACTTGAGTACTTTTTAACAACCTTTTGAACAGGAAATCAGACTGACTTATTGCTGACTAACCGGCTGGTTATTTTAGGTGATTCATTATGTGGTCACTTCTGCTGGGGGTTTAGCCTGTGGATTATTTGAAAGTTCTTTGCTCCATCTATGGGATGAGATTAATAATGTTGATACTGATATACCAGTCATGTCCTGAACAGTGAATAGGAATTGTTTACCATCAAACCGGAGATACAGGGTTCTACCATTTAACATGGTTAGACTGAAACACCCTTTTGTATGACAGAATGATCAAATGAAATGTATGTTGAAGGGCCTTGGATATTGTATACTGGGATTGTAATGTTATGTTAAATGGATGTATCTGTGTTTCTTGTCTGTGATGGAGCTGCTCTGATGCAAGAAAGAAATCAGACTTGTTCAGACAATAAAGTATTATATATTTATCTATATCCACTCTGCACTGCTAAACCCCGCCCAGCTCTGATCTAGGCTCCTATTGTGGTCTAAATGATACAAGAGATGAATCTGCTCTCTGCCTATTTATTCATACCAATAGACCACCATCTGGAAGAACTAACACATAATGACATAGCTTTCACATAACTGAAATGTATGTTTGTAATATAAAATCTCATATATTTCCACACTGTTCTAACTTTTGGTTTTGTCAGGAACCTCCCAGGACCCTTTCACAGATCTCACTTTGTGCTGCTGAATATGTCACATTACTTTTCTTGTAGCCTACTCTGCTGTTTTATTACTCCACTATTTTTATCTGATTTTAGTATAATGTGAAGACAAAATAACTGGGGCACTTGTATAGGCCTGATACTGATGTTGGCTATGTGCCAAGACAATTGTTTTGCTTGCATTGCTCCATTTACATGGTCACATTATATTTGTTTGCACTGATCGATATCCTTCTCACTCACAGGGAAAACTACATCGTTCTGGGGAAGGCATCTACAAGGCTCCCTGTGATGTTTAAAATGTAACATTTCCCGGAGTCACAAAGTGACAAGGATAACATGAAAACAGAAATAAAATTGGGAAAAATAAATAAAATAATACAAAATTAATGGAGGTGACATTATACATTCATTATTTGTATTCAATCTTATTCAGTTAATTTCTCCAGCATAATCATGATACGTGTAGAGTAGCTAACTTAGCATGTGCTAAATCAAATGTGGCAAATGATTGTCCTCCAAAGTGTTCTAAATATTATAGAATATTCTGAGTGATCTATTTTTATTCAATTTCATAACATCCAAGTATTTCTGTCCTTTTAAAACATATAAACATGTATATGGCAGAAACAGAGGTTAGAAAAAGGACAGATAAAATGTCTAATGTCTGATTACTGCTACAGTCAAAGCTTTTAAAAGTTTAATGCTGAGGTACAGTATGTTGAGACTTTCGATATGGTCTCTAGTGTGGAGTAGTAGTATATTGCATATCTTAATTTCTTTGAATGATCAAATTACACCAATCAATGATTCAATCAATCGACGACTTCTGCTTAGATCACAGGGTGGTAAAAGAAGACAGATGCCCGAGCTCCAAGTGGAGCAGCATGTGTCAGCCATGCTGTGAGTACCACCTGATCCAGTGTAGGTGTCCCTCCCAGGGGGCCCGGGTGGGCTACACAGTACCCTGCTGCCCCAATGCTCTAGATGAGTGTGACCCCTGTATCATCCATCCAGGTAAACTCATTCACTTTATTCCACAATATAACATGGGAATGTAATTAAACATCTTGAGATGTGATCATTCTCTTGGATAGTTTACTTTAGTCAAGCCAAAAGCCTCTCCTGTCTTTCTCTCTACCTACATGCCTCTCCTGTCTTCATCTCTGTCTATATGTCACTCCTGTATGTATTTATCTCTGCCTACATGCCTCTCCTGTCTTTCTCTCTGTCTGCATGCCTCTCCTGTCTTTCTCTCAGCCTACATACCTCTCCTGTCTTTCTCTCTACCTACATACCTCTCCTGTCTTCATCTCTGTCTATATGTCACTCCTGTATGTATTTATCTCTGCCTACATGCCTCTCCTGTCTTTCTCTCAGCCTACATACCTCTCCTGTCTTTCTCTCTACCTACATACCTCTCCTGTATTTCTCTCAGCCTACTGTACATGTCTCTCCTGTCTTTCTCTCTACCTACATGTCTCCTGTCTTTCTCTATACCAGGTATACCGCTCCTGTCTTTCTCTTAGCCTACATGTCTCCTGTCTTTCTCTCTACCTACTGTACATGTCTCTCCTGTCTTTCTCTCTACCTACATGTCTCTTGTGTCTTTCTCTCTGCCTACATACCTCTCATGTCTTTCCTTCTGCCTACATGTATCTCCTGTCTTTCCCTCTGCCTACATGCCTCTCCTGTCTTTCTCTCTGCCTACATACCTCTCCTGTCTTTCTCTCTGCCTACGTGCCTATCCTCTCTTTCTCTCTGCCTGCATACCTCTCCTGTCTTTCTCTCTACCTACATGTCTCCTGTCTTTCTCTATACCAGGTATACCGCTCCTGTCTTTCTCTTAGCCTACATGTCTCCTGTCTTTCTCTCTGCCTACATACCTCTCCTGTCTTTCTCTCTGCCTACATGCCTCTCCTGTCTTTCTCTCTGCCTACATGCCTCTCCTGTCTTTCTCTCTGCCTACATGCCTCTCCTGTCTTTCTCTCTGCCTACATGCCTCTCCTGTCTTTCTCTCTGCCTACATACCTCTCCTGTCTTTCTCTCTGCCTACATACCTCTCCTGTCTTTCTCTCTGCCTACATACCTCTCCTGTCTTTCTCTCTGCCTACATACCTCTACTGTCTTTCTCTCTGCCTACATGCCTCTCCTGTCTTTCTCTCTGCCTACATACCTCTCCTGTCTTTCTCTCTGCCTACATACCTCTCCTGTCTTTCTCTCTGCCTACGTGCCTCTCCTGTCTTTCTCTCTGCCTACATACCTCTCCTGTCTTTCTCTCTGCCTACATGCCTATCCTCTCTTTATCTCTGCCTACATGCCTCTCCTGTCTTTCTCTCAGCCTACGTGCCTCTCCTGTCTTTCTCTCTGCCTACATACCTCTCCTGTCTTTCTCTCTGCCTACATGCCTATCCTCTCTTTATCTCTGCCTACATGCCTCTCCTGTCTTTCTCTCAGCCTACGTGCCTCTCCTGTCTTTCTCTCAGCCTACATGCCTCTCCTGTCTTTCTCTCTGCCTACATAACTCTCCTCTTTTTCTCTCTGCCTACATAACTATCCTCTCTTTCTCTCAGCCTACATGTCTCCTGTCTTTCTCTCTACCTACATGTCTCTCCTGTCTTTCTCTATACCAGGTCTACATGCCTCTCCTGTCTTTCTCTGCCTACATACCTCTCCTGTCTTTCTCTCTGCCTACATACCTCTCCTGTCTTTCCCTCTGCCTACATGCCTCTCCTGTCTTTCTCTGCCTACATACCTCTCCTGTCTTTCTCTCTGCCTACATACCTCTCCTGTCTTTCCCTCTGCCTACATACCTCTCCTGTCTTTCCCTCTGCCTACATGCCTCTCCTGTCTTTCTTTCTGCCTACATGCCTCTCCTGTCTTTCTCTCTGCCTACATGTCTCCTGTCTTTCTCTCTGCCTACATGCCTCTCCTGTCTTTCTCTCTGCCTACATGCCTCTCCTGTCTTTCTTTCTGCCTACATATACATGTCTCTCCTGTCTTTCTCTCTGCCTACATACCCTACCTCCTATCTTTCTCTCTGCTTACATGCCTCTCCTGTCTTTCTCTCTGCCATGCCTACACACCTCTCCTGTCCTTCTCTCTCCCTACACACCTCTCCTGTCCTTCTCTCTCCCTACACACCTCTCCTGTCTTTCTCTCTGCCATGCCTACACACCTCTCCTGTCCTTCTCTCTCCCTCCCTACACACATCTCCTGTCCTTCTCTCTGCCAGGCTGCAGCCTGTTTGAGAACTGCAAGACTTGCCACAATGGAACATGGGAAGCCAACGATGACTTCTTCATTAAAGGTCAATTTTGTACAGAATGTCGCCATGGCTGGAGTGGTGGGGACTGTAAAAGTAAGTTTTATATTTGTAATGGTAGATTGGTACTTTATTATTTGTGTGTGTGTGTGTGTGTGTGTGTGTGTGTGTGTGTGTGTGTGTGTGTGTGTGTGTGTGTGTGTGTGTGTGTGTGTGTGTGTGTGTGTGTGTGTGTGTGTGTGTGTGTGTGTGTGTGTGTGTGTGTGTGTGTGTGTGTGTGTGTGTGTGTGTGTGTGTGTGTGTGTGTGTGTGTGTGTGTGTGTGTGTGTGTGTGTAGGTGTGTGTGTGTGTGTGTGTGTGTGTGTGTGTGTGTGTGTATCTTGTTTATGTGAAAAATCTGAAATTGAAAACAATTTCAATACTCCACAAAGTCAGGGCACGCTACTAAATTAGGACATTTTCGACTATTGTGTGATGGTTAAGGTTAGGTTAATTAAGGTTAGGGTTAGGGTTGAGGTTAGAATTATTTACAGAACGCAAGTAAGTCTATGTAATGTCCCCATATTTCACATAAACTAATTAAGGTTAGGGTTAGGGTTGAGGTTAGAATTATTTACAGAACGCAAGTAAGTCTATGTAATGTCCCCATATTTCACATAAACAAACGTGTGTATGTGTTTGTGTATCCTGTTGTCAGCAACAGATACGAAACACAAGTACGATAAATTAAATGGAGGAATGTGATATATAGCTAACATATGAATGTGATGTATAGCTAACATAATAGTATATTAATGTGATAGCTAACATATATTATATTAATGTGATATATAACTAACATATATTATATTAACGTGATATAACATGAGCTAACATATTTGTCAACATGAACATGGAAATGGTAACTTTAATGTAAAAAGGGAGAGGGAGGCCACTGTATAATACCAAAAAAACAATGATTATAACAAATGCCTCCAAAGATGCACCCTTTACAACATATTATAGGCTTTCAAACACAAACAGGCTGGATATACATAAAGATCGCTATGCAACATGTTTCAAGTGATAACTTCCTCAGACAACAATGGTATGTGTGTGGAATTATGTCATATGTAGGAGGGGGGGGGGGGGGGGGTCACGTCATGGTTATTTAATTATAGTCAGGTGTGGTAGAGGTGTAGTCTGTAACCTACGTACAACACAACAAAACAAACCCAGTCGTCAAAATGAACAAAGAATGGTGTGAGTCAATGTTACCATTAAAGACAATGCAGATTTATTTTGCACATAATCTCACATCCAAAGAAAACTCTAATCAGTTCCGCACACAATCATTTAGTTTGACAGTTATTGAGAGAACATTTGTTTGAATATATGACCACCACTTTGAATCCTTGTGTTGAGTTAATTACAGCTCCATGAAACTATGTAGATGAAAGAATAGCAATACCTTATCTTATAGGGACTGCTACCTTACAATTTCATTGAGCTGTATAACACAACGCAAGGATTTAATGTCCCAGATTACATCACGATTGGCCATATTAAAACTCTTTCAATAACTGTCATTAATTAATGCATACAAAACAGAGTTTTTGGATGTGTGTGAGATTATGTGCAAAATAAATCTGCATTGTTTTTTTGGTGAAGTGCCACTTTAAGCCAACACTGATATATTTTATGTATACATTTATGTACCTTTCCATTTTTCACATAGTGGTTAACACTTTGATTGCCTAAGGCTAAATTCATGATATACCATAGGTTGCCAGCTCTATTTGTCTATGGAGAGATTCCCCTTCTTTGCAGGGCTATAACTTTTTAAATTCTATTGCTACATTGCCATTATTAGGGCCCATTCAAAGTCCTATATGTATTGTTCATTGTGTAGCAACGTTAAACTTTTTCATTCACATATTCATAGTAAAGTATGGTCTAATGTATAAGTATGTTTTCATCTCTTTCTGCAGCTTTCTCCAGAACGTGATCTATAGCCCCAAATGCATTATATTGATGATGCAATACAGTTTTATGGCAATCAGCACGATATAAAAAATTCCAACTAGACGTACTTCTAGAAGTTACTACACGTCATCTGATGTTGACCGGATGGGCTAGGGGGCGTTTATAATTCCGTGGGCAGCGTTATACCAATCATCTAATGTGGGTCAAATGTTGATAATAGCAGTTAATATCGAAGACGGTAACGTTACACGCTAAAACTCACCCCAGTCTCCGCGCGCCGTTGGGCGATCAACGTAGAGTAGAAATTGTATCATTATGGGATGTAGATTTACCCGGTCCATCTCCAGCTTGTATAATGGTATATACGTCCAAATCATGTTGTTTATCGAGTTATTGGCAATCGATCACTGTGTATTGTGACGAGCTAGAATGCCGGGACCTATAGCGAGTGCCCGGAAGTAATACGGACGTCCAGCACAACCTCTATGCCGCTTCCTGTTAAGCGATTGCGCCGATCGGCCACCAGATGGCGCTCCTGAACCGCCAGAGAGCTCAGTGGGTCCTCCTGGTGGATCTCAGGCCAGCGGAGGGGACATATGAATCCGATCGCAGATTTTTGAAATATTGATATAAGGACGCTGTAAAGCGTCCTCCGGCAACTTGAGCATGGCCGGCAATGACGTGTAAACACGTTTCCTGGCAGCCAAAGTGTTAATAACCAACCATACTAATCCTTTATAAATTATTTAAATTATAAACACAGGATTAAGTTTTACTTCGCAGCAGCTTGGCGGGGCTGTTTGACTGGTATTTCAACAATGCAAAATTAATGAATGCATTTGGATGAGGAATGAGCTAACTTTACCTATCACCAATAAGTAATATCACCCCCCCCTCTCTCTCTCTCTCTCTCTCTCTCTCTCTCTCTCTCTCTCTCTCTCTCTCTCTCTCTCTCTCTCTCTCTCACATATATTATGCAGACACAGAGAACATTCCATTCACATAGTCACTCTCTATACTCATAACTTGCCCAACACATGCATGCAGACACTTAAATGTGTCGGGACACCACTAGTAATTGTGGTTAGGCCAAGTACAAGGTGTTCCATGGGAAGGGGAAAAAGAGAACTAAAATTGTAAAGTCTTTCTGTCAGAAATGAATTCTTGAATTCTCTTTTATTTGCTGATCATTCACTTTATAAAGTTGCATGTCCTTTTGCATAAGATGTCATGTAACATTACTCATTTATACTTGAAACAGCAAAAACGGATTATACGTTCAGCGCTATTGTAATACATATGTACAATAAACTAAGACAGAAAACACCCTCATCACAGACAAGCTGGAGGTGGCCAATTACTTAAACATTTTCTTTACAAACATAGCACTGGTTAATAAACTACCCTCCCACTCAGGCCATTTTGGGGTAGAACACATCCTAGCCTTTTACAAAAACCTAGGGGTCTTCAAAGATGACTTCAAACTCAAAAAGGTAACAAGAGGTGCTCAAAAAGCTGAGTGCCCTTCAACCTAACAAGGCCACTGGCCATGACAATATCCCCTCCAAATTCCTCAGAGACTCAGCAGCCGCCATCACCCCAGTCATCACCCACATAATAAACCTCTCCATAAAACAGGGATACGTCCCCAAATACTTCACAATTGCGAGAGTGACCCCCCTGCACAAAAAGGCAGCGAATTAGACCCAGGCAACTACCGCCCTGTTTCTATTCTTACCTCCATCTCGAAAGTCATGGAAAAAATAGTCTACGAACTGGTCGAAAAGTACCTGGCGAAAAAAAAGCTAATCTATGAATTCCAATCTGGCTTCAGAACATCCCACTCCACTGACACATGCCTTCTCTATTTGAACGACCACACCAAACAAGAGGTGGACACGGGCAAATACTGCGGCATGGTCATGCTGGACCTCCAAAAGGCTTTCAACACTGTCAATCACTCCATTCTGATTGACAAGCTAAAAGCAATTGGTAAACTTTTGATAGTTGATCAGTGAGCTGGATGCAATCCTACCTGGAGGGGAGAGAACAGATGGTGGAGGTAAACGGTACACTATCCCCCTCTGTGAGCTGCGGTGTTCCACAAGGAAGCACACTAGGACCGTTACTGTTCCTAATTTATGCAAATGACATGTCATCAGCTTGTGACTGCAACTTGTTCCTGTTCGTGGACGACTCAGCCCTGCTGGTCTCTGACAGGGATACGTTGCAGGTTGAAAAAGCCCTCAGCTCTGAACTATCATTACACCTGGGTAAAACAGAATCCATTCTCTTTGGATCAAATAACAAACTCAGCAAGGCCAACGGCTTCTCTGTTACAGTGGGTGACAATATTGTCACAAGGAAAGATGAAATTACATACCTGGGCTCCATCCTAGAGACAAATATTTCCTGTGACAAAATGGCAACCAATGTAATAAAAAAAGTCAACCAACGAACAAGATTCTTGTACCGGATCTCCTCTCTGGTAAGCAAGAATACACTGAAGACTCTAACAGGAGCACTCATTCAAGGGTACCACGACTATGCTTGCACCTCATGGTACCAAAGCACCTCAAAGGCACTAAAAACAAGACTACAAACATCACAAAACAAACTGGTCAGACTACTGCTTGACCTTACTCCTAAAACCCACCTCACCCCTGCCCATTTTCACATCCTAGGATGGCTTAGAGTAGACGACAGAGTACAGCAGCTTGCAATGGTCCTTGTGTACAAGATACACTACACCACTAAGATACCGATGTACATGTCGAAATACTTCCTAAAGGTCAGTGAATTCCACGACCACAACACCAAAGGGAGTTCCACAAATCATGTTCAACCCAGATTCAACACAAACAAGGAACTAAACACGTTTCGCAATTATGCCACAACAATGTGGAACACCATACCGACAGCCGTAAAATAATGTGAATCCCTACCCACCTTCAAAACCACCCTCAATGAGCACATACGAGAGCCTGCAATTCGAAACTGGCCCCCGTAAATGTCCAAACCCCCCAACCCCACCCACCCTCCCAACCCCCTCCTAATGTACAGTTTACTCCCCCTCGAATGTATATAGTTTCTGTCAGGATCTCTGTTAAACAGTAATGTATATTGTATGTCATAAATGTAACAGTACTGTATGTCATGTATGTCATAAATGTCATGATATATCTGTATATCTGTATGTTGTGTATGTCATAAATGTCATTATGAATTGAAAATGGGGGACCCTTTTGTAAACAAGACGAAAGTCTTTCTCTGGTCTGCATTCCCTTAACAATTGTGTGTATTGAGCCGTACTGTATTGTACCCATTCTGCAATCTGTTAATAAAATGTTCAATCAATCAATACTGTATTTCATTATGTAAATACATTTATTTTAAGTATTTGCATTTTTCTTTTAACTACTGTAGCATGTGGAGGTATCATTCATCAGGCCCAAGGTATTGTGGCCCTAGAGAGTTACCCAACCAATGCCCGATGTGAATGGACAGTGCAGGTGAAGCGGGGCCAGAACATCGAGCTGAGGTGAGGGCCTCTCCATCCTTCTGACCATGCAGTCAAATCCTTCAAATGTACAGGAAAGACATATATTACATTTATTACATTATTCCTAACAACTGATGTGATATTTTTTTGTTGTTGTTGTTGATGTTGTTGTACATTATTGTTCTAATGAATGTCTCTATTGTAGATCCCTGAGCTCTCAGAAGAGCAGGGCTCACACACAATTAGTCACGTGGTCACGTGAGAGACAATTCAAGTGATACATATTATACACTTAACAATGATCTGTTTTATTATGTTACAGGTTTCCTATGCTCAGCCTGGAGCCTGACCACAACTGTCGCTATGACTATGTTGAACTGCGTGACGGCGATAGTCTGAGCTCGCCTGTTATTGGTCGGTTCTGTGGGGATGACCTGCCTCCTCCAATAAAAAGCTCAGGAAATACACTGCATATCCTGTTTAACTCAGATGGCTACAACAACCTTGACGGCTTTGCTGTCACCTTTCAGGAAAATTCAGGTTGGTATTATAGTTATTAGTAGTTGTTACAAAGGGTCAGATTAAACCGAATATATGTATTTATTGATTGATATATATTGCATAATATTTGTATATCGTTTGATATCCCTTGTATATTCCTTGTACATATACACGGAATGTCCCTTTAACCTAGTTACACAGACCATAATATTTCGTTCTCCTATTGGATGGCGTGCCACCAGCGCCGGTGCCGTGCCCCTAGAGCCGACTTCAAAGCTACCGACATGACTTGTCTCAACATGCCCGCTTCTGCCCAGGGCTACGAGACAGTGAGGAGGCTGGCACTAGATTATTCCCCGTACATATAAATATGGCGTAAGTGAATACAGAACCTTCCTTTTCGGTTCGAGTTGAAGTTCAGTCTTGTTCAGTTCAGTTACCCAAGTGACGCCTCACCCACTATGCAACGTGCGGTGAAGTGGGCCCGTATTGCCCCAAAATAGTCTTGTTTTATCCTAATACGTTTGTTCAACGTATCGTTCGCTATTTACTAGTAAGCCTTCATTACGAGTCAAAGACCACGTGAAGTGAGTAATTGTGCGTCTACATAGAGCACTTATAGCCGCGTGCAAATAGGATAGTATTAACGTCAAGTTCAACTGTGAACCACCGCGCACCGGAGGATTTACACCGGCGACAGCAGAGCCCTTTCCGGCAGGATTATTATTATTCTTCATTGCTTTGGTACTGTGGCTGCTGGAGCAGAGAACCGTCTACCCCGCTGCGGTGTGGGATCTACCGTGAGGACATCACTCGAGCCCGTCTCTGTTGGAGCAGAGGCTGACCGGCTTACACCTGTGCCGCCTGCACACTGAGAGTACAGCGGCTGCCTTCCCCGCTGAGCCAGGGAGTAATATCGTCCCCCGAGCAGGGCTTGTTGAAGTCCCTGTGGAACCCATTGACTTTGCATAGAGCATTGCCTCCCCCTGCTGGCTTACAACCGGTAGTAACCCCCCTCCCCAGAGTACCATAGATAATTCCTAATATTCATTATTGATTTGCCTATGCATAATTCCTTTGCCTTATAAGCGCATCTAGTAATGTAATATAATATCCTTTGCTGCTAATAAATATTCTTCTAAACGAGTACTTGTGTGGAAACCGTATCATTGTGGAGGAGTTCTCATCATATACTTGTGTACGGTATGGCCAGTAATGTACATAAGACGGTAGTGGTTTAATGATACCAATACTTGATTAATACAGTCAGGGAATTGTACCCCTCAGTTACAATTGGTCCTTCGAGCCGGATATAATAATTAGCGTAATATTAATATAATATTAATATTGACATGGCCGATGACGAACACTCCACAAACGGTTCTCCTAAGCTAGATCGCCCGCAGCGCAGACGGCAGCCACCTCCCTATCTAGAGGCATACGCTGTCAGTCCAATACCTAGCTTTAAAGGGAAATTAAATACGGATAAAATAACTAAAGCGGATAGTAAAATTATGTCCGACCCTATCAACCAGGCTACCCCGCCAACAGAGACCCCAGTGGGTTCTAACGTAACTGACCAAGCTCACGGGGGGGACCAGGAGGGACATGACATGACTTCATCCCCAGACAACGTCGACGAGGTAGTCCCCGGAGAGCTCCAGGATAAAGAAAGCCCTCCCGGGATGGAACCCGACCCACCACAAGAAGAGACGCGCACCCAGGAGACGGATCTCCTCGGTACGCAACAGGAGAACGGATCTCCAACAAGTACTGCCGGGAGCCGATCGCCCCGAACGGCGTCTTCCCCCAGCGAGGCGGACAAAATGCTGGCGCAAGCACTCATCGCCACCCTGGCAGCCTCCACCGAACGCGATCGACTTCAAGCGCAACAGACGCGCGAGCGCGAACATTTTGCAGGCGAGCGAGAGCGCTTCCAGGCGCAACAAAGGAGTGAAGACGACCGCATAAGACTGGAGACCAGACGCCTCCAGACAGAAGAGAACATTGAGAGAAGCCGCGCCGATGCGCAGCACGCCGCCGTCAATGCACAGCGCGACGTCGCAAATGCACAGCTCCACGCCGCCCATGCCAGCGCCAATGCCCAGCGCGACGCCGCCAACGCACAGCGCGACGCTGCCCAGGCCAGCGCCAATGCGCAGCGCGACGCCGCCAATGCCCAGCGCGAAGCAGCGCGCAATGCAGCCCATGCCCAGCGCGAGGCAGAGCGCGACCGGCTGCAGGCGGAGCTGATGGACAAACTGGTTGCCATGGCGACACCCCCTCACTCCGCACGGAGCTCTCAGAGATCGTCAAGACATGGGTCTAGGACACATTCCCCTACCCGACGAAGCGACCCGGGACCCCGCCAACAGGAGGATCCTGTCCACGTCTCCGAACACCCTCCCCGGCCGGTCCATACGAGACCCAGCAACCGGGAAGAACCGGACCACGCAGAGAGACTGAACAGAAGACTCCAGGTCCTAGCAGAGGGAGAGGAGGAGGAAGAGGAGGAATGTCAAGCCGACCAGCAGCAACGTACTCTGGCCCAGGAGGCCCAGTACAGCCCCGACCAGCAGCAACGTACTCTGGACCAGGAGGTCCAGTACAGCCCAGAAGTTAGCCCCGAGGCCCTGCGCTACAAACCCCCGACTCCACTCACGGGTGAGTTTGACGCACCGTCAGCCCCGAGGAACAGCACCTGGGTACCCGACCTTCGGTACCCACCAAGTACCAGCCCAAGACGACACGCACGGGGAGACTCGCCTAGGAGGCCTCTTCCCCAACGCTCACCGATGTGCCAGTCATCCATGGCATCGTACCTTGGCACACCGACCATCCCGGACTTCACCCATGAGAACAGAGCACAGTACACGGAGCTACGAATGTGCTTAGAGACAATGTTGTCCGATGTAGCTGACGAACCGTACAAGTATGCTATCCTACTGAAGCACCTCAAGGTGCCCCGAGCGCACAATATAGCGCTGGCCTATGCCAACTCTACTACCCCATACACAGCGGCTCTAGCAGCACTCGACCAACGTTATGGACGCGTATGGGACTATGTGATACAGGAGATAAGAGACATTGACCGTCTCCCCCCAGCCAGAGACAACAGAGCATTAGATGACCTGTCGATCAAGGTACAGTCCCTGGTAGGGATGCTGGGGTCCCAAAGGGAAAAGGGTATCTATGAACTGTACGCTAACTCTAATGTAGAGAGGATATTAGAGAAGCTCCCTCCCGCCCGACAAGAGCGCTTCAGGCGGCAGAGAGACTACCGCGACCCCAACGGTCCAGAGGCATCCCTCCTAGACCTATCTGAGTTCCTCGCCAGGGAGGTCAGTAGCCTACGACTCGACACGTTCGTATGGAGTGGACCAAGCCCAAGACTCGGACCTCGGGGACAAACGGATAACCGCCGGTTGGTGACCGTTATGCACCAAGCCGAATCAGTACCACACAAGAACCACAACACCCCCTCGACGAAAGAGGACCAGTGGAAGATTGAGTGCCAGTACTGTGAGGGAGAACATCGGCTGTACCAATGCGACACCTTCGGGAAGTTGACCACGGACGAGGTGAGTCAGTGGATCAAGGACCACCACCGCTGCTTCCGCTGCGCGCGCAGCCACCTAGCAGCTGAGTGCCGCTTGAAGAAGAAGTGCAGCAGGTGCGGTGGCACCCACTTGGAGGTCCTGCATGACATCAACAGGCGTCAGCCCGGGCAACAGAGTGGGCCCGTCGCGGTGATGTACCATGCCGAGGCGGTGGCACCAGTACCGAAGAGCCACCAGACCGCTCCCTACTGTACCTACTGCGACGGCGGACACTGGCTGGCACAGTGCGCCGAATATAAGACACTGAACCCCGTCCAAGTGGACCAGTGGCGTGAGGCGGCCCAGGCGGGCGCCGCTTACCACGCAGGGGCGGCCCAGGCGGGCGCCGCTTACCGCGCAGCACGGTGCGGAGCCCACCAGAAGGTCCAAGGCAACCAACCAACAGGAGTGCTCCACATTGACCAGCATAGCGGGACCCCCCGTGTGCTCCTCAAAGTGGTCAGAGTGCTCCTGAGCTACGAGGACAAGGTCCTGGACACTTACGCCGTCCTGGACGATGGGTCTGAAAAGACTCTCCTCCTCGCTTCCGCAGCAGCCCAGTTGGGCCTGCGGGGTGTCAAAGATACCATGACCATACGCACCATCAGAAGGGACCAGAAGACCATAAAGGGTGAAAGGGTCTCCTTCAAGATAGTGGTGGACCAGCCCGAGGAGCAGTATAGTATAACTAACGTCTTCACCAGCCACGACATAGGCCTGTCTCAGTACACCTACCCCATCCCACAGCTGATGGCTAAGTATGTGCACCTACGTCAACTACCTATACCGCTTATCGACGGCGCCACACCGACCCTGCTCATCGGCTCCGACCATGCGGACCTCATTCTCCCAATTGAGGCGGCCCACGTCGGACCCAAAGGATGCCCAGTCGCGGTTCAGACCCGACTGGGATGGACGCTCCAGGGCCCCCTCTACGGACTTGACAGTCAACCCACGTCTACACGCTGCCTACACACAGAGGCGAGCGACACCGGCCTCTCCCCCGTACAGCAGAGGCTATTGACATTAAGCGAGAGGCCCGTGAGAGAACCGTGGGTACCAGAGGGAGTTCGGAACTCCACCCCCCTCAGCTGCGCTCCAGACGTAGCTGACCTCGAACCCAGCACCCCAAGCGACTCCTTGACGGGGCGGCCGGGACCGGCCCCTCCTCAGATGGGGTACAGAGCAAACAAGAGAAACAGACGGAGGAGGAGAAAGCACAGCCAAGCACAGATCAAAGCAGTCTCAGGCCTGCTCCCTCCTAAGCCCCCCTTCATCCCGTCCAGTCGTCATGACCATAGACCAGTCACTACCCCGAGCTGCGTGGCCGGCCGGCCGCGTAAGCAAAGTGACCACTGGTGCCGACGGAAAGGTCAGAGTGGCAGAAGTGCTCGGCCAAGGGCGGACCTACAACCGACCCGTGGCGAGGCTGATAGAGTCGCCAAGGCTCCCCGACTCGCTTAATGACGACCATGACCCCTGACTTTGTGACCTGCCTACCCTCACAACGGACATTGAGTAGTGGACAGTGCGGTTAATCTGTCTCTGCTTAGCTAATTAGGTGGGACTAATTAGGGGGCGGCTGTTACAAAGGGTCAGATTAAACCGAATATATGTATTTATTGATTGATATATATTGCATAATATTTGTATATCGTTTGATATCCCTTGTATATTCCTTGTACATATACACGGAATGTCCCTTTAACCTAGTTACACAGACCATAATATTTCGTTCTCCTATTGGATGGCGTGCCACCAGCGCCGGTGCCGTGCCCCTAGAGCCGACTTCAAAGCTACCGACATGACTTGTCTCAACATGCCCGCTTCTGCCCAGGGCTACGAGACAGTGAGGAGGCTGGCACTAGATTATTCCCCGTACATATAAATATGGCGTAAGTGAATACAGAACCTTCCTTTTCGGTTCGAGTTGAAGTTCAGTCTTGTTCAGTTCAGTTACCCAAGTGACGCCTCACCCACTATGCAACGTGCGGTGAAGTGGGCCCGTATTGCCCCAAAATAGTCTTGTTTTATCCTAATACGTTTGTTCAACGTATCGTTCGCTATTTACTAGTAAGCCTTCATTACGAGTCAAAGACCACGTGAAGTGAGTAATTGTGCGTCTACATAGAGCACTTATAGCCGCGTGCAAATAGGATAGTATTAACGTCAAGTTCAACTGTGAACCACCGCGCACCGGAGGATTTACACCGGCGACAGCAGAGCCCTTTCCGGCAGGATTATTATTATTCTTCATTGCTTTGGTACTGTGGCTGCTGGAGCAGAGAACCGTCTACCCCGCTGCGGTGTGGGATCTACCGTGAGGACATCACTCGAGCCCGTCTCTGTTGGAGCAGAGGCTGACCGGCTTACACCTGTGCCGCCTGCACACTGAGAGTACAGCGGCTGCCTTCCCCGCTGAGCCAGGGAGTAATATCGTCCCCCGAGCAGGGCTTGTTGAAGTCCCTGTGGAACCCATTGACTTTGCATAGAGCATTGCCTCCCCCTGCTGGCTTACAACCGGTAGTAACCCCCCTCCCCAGAGTACCATAGATAATTCCTAATATTCATTATTGATTTGCCTATGCATAATTCCTTTGCCTTATAAGCGCATCTAGTAATGTAATATAATATCCTTTGCTGCTAATAAATATTCTTCTAAACGAGTACTTGTGTGGAAACCGTATCATTGTGGAGGAGTTCTCATCATATACTTGTGTACGGTATGGCCAGTAATGTACATAAGACGGTAGTGGTTTAATGATACCAATACTTGATTAATACAGTCAGGGAATTGTACCCCTCAGTTACAGTAGTACTGGGAATTACCACATTTGTGCTTAACACATTGAGTGCCACGGACGCGTTTTGTCGTTAGTTCATGCCGACCTTTGAGTGCCCCGACGCTATATAGCGTTTGTTTGTCGTTTTTTTATTTATTGGCGATTTGAATTCATATTTCATCAATCGAGCCTCGGGTTAGTGCTACAGAGTCTCTCTGAGCTCAATTGGGAAGATACCGCCCCCTATCGTCTCTCCCTGTGGTACTGCACCCCATTACTTTACACTGATGCAGGGGGGGTGGCCAGTTTCCTCATTTTACTTTTCCGTCAAGGCCAACTGAAGGATCGATTGTGCTCACCGGCTCGGAAAACGCGTGGATTATGTATTTACAGGACCCAACACTGTAATCAATAAGCGTGATCGATATTTGGAATGGCGATCAGGAATTGGAATAATCTTTTTGGATAACATCTGATCTCAGGTAAGGAATTTATTTTACCTGTCTTAGGATAATCAGAGCTGTTTTGACCTATATATCAGTGTTTGCCCTATGCGTGTGTGTGTGTGTGGCTGTGATCGCTGATGAGGAAATGAGAGAATAGATTTTTCAGCCCGCCTCTATAGCGTGCATAAGTACATATATACTATCGATAATCTAGCGTTTATTTGAAAACGATTCATAAATAGGCATAAAAATGACAACGTTTTTGTGTATGCTAGAATATTCCAGTAAATGCCTTTTATCACGGAATCTATATATTTTCCTGAAAAACGAGGGCTTTTCAAAATGCTATAAAACGAAAATGAACCGATTAAAAAAACAATCCGTTTCGACAATGTTGACTGCAAACAAGTCATTGATAAGCGACAGGCAGATTAGACACATAGCCATAATTTAAGAGAGAGGTTATGCGTTCACAATGCTATCATTGAAGTGGGTGCTGACATTTAACCATGTTTCCCATGTTAATGGCTGGCACTCAAACTGTTAAAGGTAGAATCTGTAATGCCACCAGACCTCTCGACAAAATAGCACTTTGTTTACATTTTGATGTGTGGGGTGCAGTGGCGTCGCGTGGGTAAAATAACAGGGGAAGCAAAAAAATAAAAAATTATATTATAAAAAAAATATATAATATAATATTTTTTAAGTCAAGCAGTCACCATGTACACTACAGTATGGCTCGGCGGCCAGTCAAACTTTCTTTTTATTTATTTAACAGATTGCAGAATGGGTACAATACAGTACGGCTCAATACACACAATTGTATAAGGGGATGCAGACCAGAGAAAGACGTTTGTCTTGTTTACATCAGGGTCCCCCATTTTCAATTCATAGTGACATTTATGACATACAAGACATCATGACATTTATGGCATAGGGACATACATGACATACAGGTATTTAGTATGGTTACATTTGTGACATATACGATATTCAAATATACAGTACTGTTACCCATAGATCCTGACAGAGTATATACATATGATGGGGAGGAGACTGTACATTAGGAGGGGGTGGGTGGGTGGGAGAGAAATATACATACGGCCGGGAGAGAATATGACGTCTAGAGTCTAGACAAACAAGACAAGACAAACGTATTTCTCTGGTCTGCATCCCCTTAACAATTGTGTGTATTGAGCCGTACTGTATTGTACCCATTCTGCAATCTGTTAAATAAAGTTTTCATTCATTCATTCATTCATTCACGTGTCTGTTGCGCGGCGCGCCCAGCCATCAGAGCGCTCCTACTGTAAAATGAGGAAGCAGCCATTTCAGCCTCAGTTTTACTCGTTTATAAAAATGATTTAAAATGTTTATTAGCAACGCCGAGCTTTCAAACCCTGCCGCATCTGTGTGTGAAACCCTAATGGAACGCTGGGTACCTTTGACATTTATATCCGATATATTTTGGACCCACCGCTAGCTTTTAAGCAGTGCTTGATGGTGCACATTAACCTGGCTACTACAAGGAATAAGTGACTGTGTATTCCAGCCCCTGGCTTGCATTGCAGTCATGAAAGGGTCTACAAGCTTGCCTGATAATGTTAGTTAGTCCTTAGTCAGGCTGCTCAGTGCTTACCTGGTCAATAATGTGGTCCTCCTCTTGCCAGATAGATTTGTTAAATCATAATATCCACAGTGGTGTGCTCTGCTGGTCCTCAGTAAATGTCCCGCCGGCGAAAATAAGTTGCTATTAAAGTGCTAAATGTTAGATACACTAATAGAGGATTCGAACGTGCCCGCTCTGTTAATAACATTTTCAATCAATCCCGCGAGGGGATGACGTTCAGACGTGTTCTGACCTGCCCCGCCTCCAGGGGGGGAAATGTGAAATGAGTGCAAAGGGGAGGCCACACTCAGGATTCTTCTCACAGCCCCGTTTTAAACTTTTAGGGTGTGGCAGTCAGCTCGAATCTGATTGGCTAGGATCGGATTTGGACTCTAGATACATGAATCACATGCTGGAAGCCTGGAGAAAGAGACCTACCCCCTGCCTCCTCTCCTCTATAGCTGCAGTGATATTTGATATTAATTCATATTTTAATAGGGGGGCATGGCTTCCGTTGGCTTCCATAAGGATTCGCCACTGGTGGGGTGCAGTTGAGTGGGGGTATGGGATGGGTTTGTATTGCTGGCCACACCTCAAGCTCAGGCAAAAGAGAGGTCTGGAGAAATGCACTGATTAATAAGTTACTATAACTAATATTTATTATTATAATAATAATAATAATAATAATAATAATAATAATAATAATAATAATAATAATAATAATAATAATAATAATAATAATAATAATAATAATATATGCAATAATGTTTTAATTCTGGGACAGACTTCTAGCAATGTTGGAATATAAATCTAATTTAGGCACAAGAGCTCACACAAACATTTTATGGCCTCATAAAGTCAGAGCCCCATTCATTCTCAATGGAGTAGGTCCAGACTTTACATCCTAGTGACATCACAGATGGAACGGTTCTCTCACTGATTTCTAGCTTCAGGAGAGGATGGCGCATGTTCACAAATTCTGACTGAACTGTGCAGAGGCACAGGAAGAACATCTAATGCCATTTTCCCTCTCGTTCAATGCAGACTGCAGCCCCTCCCCCTGTTTGCACCATGGTACCTGCTTCCTGGACCCACTTCAATCATTCCGCTGTGTGTGTGCGGCCGGTTACACAGGCCAGCGGTGTGAGAAAAATGGTCAGTGACCTAGCCTTTCTTCAACTAATCCACCTGGTTTATCTGAACCCAGTCTCTCATATTCTCAAATCTCAACTAATCCACCTGTTTTATCCGAACCCAGGCCCCAGTTACAGTACTTGTATCACAATTGGACCTATCTCAAAGGATCAAGAAAAGAGGGGTTTGAGATGGGTTCATTCTTTACAAACACAGCACCTTGTCCACTACCTTGAAAACATGGGGTTTGTGTCCATCAGTGGTTCCATATTGAATTCCACCAGTATTTCTTATTATATATAACAGATATACAATATACAGTGGCACAGTAAGACCATGACATGAGTATTTTTCATTTAATTTCAAATCTTTATTTCAACTTGTAGGAAGCTGATGTTTCCCTCATTTACAGCAACAATGAGTCACATAACACAATATAATTTTCAATAAGCAAACAATAAAACAGTCACAAGTTTGACACACTGTGATCATAAATCATACTCTTAAATTATGTAAAAAATAATCCCCAACTTTGAATGAGTTGGAGGTCATTCCAATTAAAACGCTGATCTTCCATGTTCAGAGCATGGTCAAAGGACCCTAAGAATGCTAGATCAGGTCAAATAAGTTCCAAAATTCCATTCAACACTGCCAATCAAGCTTTAAAAATAAACAAATACCAATGGTTGTTGCGCCTGTCAGAAAGAGAAGGCCAATCTACCTTATCATAAAGGACACAACGGTGAGCATCATATCTGTCCCCAGTAATAAATCAGGGCAGAGTGATAGTGGTTTGAGGGTTGAAGCTGCAGCATGCCTATAAATGACATCATCATAGTCCAAAACCGGTAAAAAGAAAAATGCTTCAATAATCCTCCTCCTACTAATCATAGATAAGCTGTTTCTGTACAAGAAGCAGGTTAGAAGCAAGGTTGTCCACATGAAACTTAAATTTAATTTCTCATTCAGCCACATGCCAAGATATTTATGCTCAGTGATTCTTTCAATGCAAGAGCCATTAACAGTAGATATGCACTTGGTCATAAACAATATTTCTAGCTCTAGAAAACAGCATACATTTTGTCTTACTAGCATTACAGACTAATTTAAGATATAATAAAGGCTTCCTGTAGGCAGGCACGTTGGAAGGGGGGGTGCGGGGGTTGCGGCAGCACCCCCCCTCAGTTATTGCAAAGAATTAAACATTAAAAAATATATATATATATATATTTATTTGTAATGTTTTTAATTTTTTATGACAGTATTTATATATTTGTATATTATATACTGTAACTGTATAACTGTAACACTGTATATTATAAGTGTATCCTGCTCAAAGCACTTCACCATTTTAATATTGTGTGTATTGAGCCGTACTGTATTGTAGCCATTCTCCAATCTGTTAAATAAAGTTTTCATTAATTCATTACACTACTGTACATACACAATCATACGTGTAAAACCGACAAGATTGCAGCAGAGTAGATTTTCGAGTGATGACAGACTGTCACAGACTGATTGAATGACAGGTGAAAGAACTAATTGTATTCACCTCCCGTCTCCCGCCCTTCCCACGCGCCACGAACCACTGAGCTACTGTGATACAGTGCTTCTTGCGCAGTCAGTCGATTTTAGCTAGTAGTCAGACTTTGCTAGCACAGAATGTCTCACTTGCAGAAAAGAAAAATATCAGATTTCTTTTCGAAACGTCCCGCCGGTCCCAGTGACAGTCCCACTAAATCTGATGAACGTCAGAGAGAGACAGAGACGACAGGTTCAGCCTCAGCATCAGGTATTGAAGAGTTAACTGAGTCTGTTCCCCTATACCCCCCCTCGGGCGCCAGGGGCTTCCACTGAGGGGTGATGCAAATAGGGATGGGGTGTTATGGCAGCTGATGATGGAAAGAGTGCCCACCGAGTCTGATCCCGAGTTGAAGAAAGACAACTGGATGTCCAACAACATCCAAAACGAAATCTTACAGCCGTTTGCCCATGATATTCAGCGACAAATTAGAGGCAAAGCATCCAAAAGCCCATTCTTTGGCTTGAGCGCTGACGGAACCACTGATGTCACTGGAAAAGAACAATTCTCGTGTAATATACAGTTCGCCGATGACAACTTGGAAGCTCAGAACTTCTTTTGGGGTTTTTACAATGCCCGGCCCAGACACAACAGCCGAGATGCTGTTTTTGTGTATAAAAGACATTATTTTACGCCTCGACCTGCCCATGGAGAGGCTGATAGGATACTGTTTTGACGGGGCCAGCAACATGTCTGGGGGGTACAGGCTAGACCAGTGGTTCTCAAACTTTTTACACCAAGTACCACCTGAGAACGTAGCTGGCTCTCCAAGTACCACCATATGACCGGCGTTAAAATACAGTCTATTCAGCTATGCACAGTTCACGCAGGAGGCACATGTATTCCTAATACCATTATTTATTGTTAACTTTTGTCAGACACAGCCACAATGTACAAAGGGATAGCACTAGAACTAGCAAACGCTTCCACACAACTCATACAATGCAAGGGGCACTGAGAACATAATAACTAACATTCTCACATAGCAAGTGAGAAAATTAAGAACAACTGTATTTCAGAAAATGTACTTAATTCTATCTCTCTCTTTCTCTCTCACACAGCAAGCAATTGTCCTTCATTCTCTCTCTCACACACTCACTCACACACACACACACACACACACACACACACACACACACACACACACAATTATTTTGTTACAAAAACTTTCTGCATTCTGGTGCAGGAATTTTTGAAATTTTACCCTTTAAATGCCAGTTTGTGTGATGGCATCACAAATTATTGTTAAAAAAAACACAAAAAGTAAAATATTTTCAATATATCAAATGCAAAGTACATTTTTCTGGGGGGGGTTTCTTACAGGCTAGGCATGTGTCAATGATTAGCAACAACACAGATTTTGATGGATTTTTTGTAATGTCAGATTTAACACCAACTCTTTTCAGAAAAGTGGGAGTATTTCATTTTTTATCTGACATTACAAAAAATCTAAAAAAATAAATGGTTATGATCAGGGCTGAAGTTGAATTTAAGATTTATGACTGTTTAGACTGCATTACTCTCTGTCACAGTGATCTCCTGGTTGTTCCCCACTTAGGTTATCTAACTATCGCGCCGCCGCAATCAGAAACACTGGCCTGGCCTGCTTCTAAGTTCAGTGGCCTGACTGAAAAAAAAAAAAAAAAAATGTTTAGTGCTTTTTTGTAAATGTTTTCAAGTACCACCAGCAGTACCACTAGTGGTACGCGTACCAAAGTTTGAGAACCACTGGGCTAGACTAAAGGAAATGTGTCCCGACTCTGTTTTTCTCCACTGCGCAAAAAAAAATCTCAAAGGCTGCACCCCCTACCGATTTAAAATTCCAACGTGCCTGCCTGTAGGTGTAGGGCATTAAAATAAAGCTGCAGGTTTTCAGTGGCCAACTGAACAGTGTCAGCGATACAGTACAACATTGTATCGTCTGCATACAAATGGTGTTGGCATCCATTCATCCATTCAAAGAAGGAAAAATATCATAAAAATGGTAAAAAGGACAGGACCCAAAACTGAGCCCTGGGGCATACCTTTGGTTATAGACTGTAACAAAAGTAGCAGACAGGGGTAGATGGAAGGTGCAATATGGTTGTACCATTAATCAAACACACAGTCAATAGCGGAAGCTCCCCACTGGACAATGACATGGGGCATTTATTTAAGCAGAACAGAAAATTTAGCAAAACAACAATCATACTGGCTCCCATTGGAGCACCTAACGAAGGTTATCCTATAACCCTAGTTATATGATTGGCGTAGCTGTCTGCTTCGCCTATGGGATATACTCAGCGCCTGTGCGCGTTCAATGAAAACGCGTTCTCTCATGTACCTTCTATTTGCCCGACCACACCCACCTCCGGTCGGCTTAAAGCCAGGTGTGGTTGGTCTACTTCCCCCTTCCGAGTCTGCATTTCAATGGAACACAGCCAAGGGTCCTCAGGGCTGCGATTAAACGCCAATCATATAACTAGGGTTATAGGATAATCTTTGTTATATATCATTGGCTACGCTGTCTGCTTCGCCTATGGGACAACGGGCGAAGCAGGGCCGTAGCCCCGACAAATGCACCCCCTGAGGTCCCTTCACGACCATCAGAAAAACATGGGGTGGGGTCCGACCCCCTCGCGCCTCCTAACGAGGAGCGGAGAGAAGGACACCAATCATACGCAGTGGGGCGCAGTTACCCCAAAACGCACAAGGTGAGTAGATAATGCGAAAAACCGTGGTCTACCTCACCATGCACCCCGCCAGCCGCCCGGCAGCGGGATGCAGAAGGGGTTCCCGCTCCAAGAGCCGCACTCCTCCTTTATAGAGGAGGGGCCCCCGGCCATGGCCGTGAGACAGAACCCCCCCGAAGGTACCGACGAGGACCAAAAGTCCTCGCCCGGATTTACGACAGCGCCCTACCCCCCCGCCCGCTCCAGGGCCAGCGTGCTTCCTATCGAGCCGAGCGCCGAGAGAGGGAGTGCGCAAGTGCTTGACCGATGAGCCACAGAGGGCTGACGGCAAGCCTGCCCCACCCATTCCCACCCCGGAAGCTCTGGGCCGCCAGTGAGCCTCCTGGAATGCTGGGGCCCACAGGTGACCAGTACAGCAGAGCATGGCTGACACCTGGCGGACAGTAGGATAAGACCGACCCCGCCCTAAGCGGCCAAGGCGAGTCCCGTGTCCCCAACGCAGCTGCCCCCCGTAAAACAAACAGGGGGTGCACGTCCTGGCCATAAGTCACAGAGGCGCTAGAGCAGGGGTCAGCAACCTTTTTGACATGGAGTGCCTGTTTGAAATATAGTTGTAACTAGTGTGCCTCAACAATATTCCATGCATCGTAATTTTTTCCCCTCATAATCAGGTATTTTTAATGATAATTTTTACATTATTACATCATTATTGTTATTGTTATTATTAACAATATTATTATGATGGTTGTATCAACCCTAAATCTGAGTTTGGGTGGGGGGAATGCAATGCAGACAAACCGCTGCATACAGTGCGACCATTTCACTCAAATTTGCCCATTCATTTTTGGACACATCACACACCATCGTTGTGTACTGTACGTGTGCTGTCATAGCTCCACCTACAGGCCTAATGGAGAACACCAGGAGAACACCAGGATGTGAATGGAGGGTGAATGTGAGGTATATCGGTAATGCAGCCTTTATCAACTATGCCCCAAAACTGTGGAACAAACTACCCCAAAACATCAGGGAAGCCAACTCGCTAGACATCTTCAAAAGACAGCTTAAAACCTATCTCTTTGCTCAGGCATTTCAATGACTTACCTGCACTATTCGTACCCTGCCTACTTTTCTATGCTAATTTTATCTTATTTTACACTGCCTATCAAATTCATGTGTCGGTTATCACACTTTTTACTTCTTACTGATGACTATTTTTAAACTGAATCATTTTAAACTATTTTTCACACTTTTTACTGTAACCTTGCTATTTACATTTTTTACTGTTGTTGTATGTCCGTTCTATTTTATAATTTTTAGACTATTTTTAAACTTAATCATTTTAAACTACTTTATTATTTGTATTACTGAATAGAGAGCCTATTAGGATGCTAGATCCTAATGTGAAACACTGTGATTTACCATACCCTGCCTATCAAATTCATGTGTCGGTTATTGCACTTTTTACTTCTTACTGATGACTATTTTTAAACTTGCTAGATCCAAATGTGAAACACTGTGATTATTTGTATTACTGAATAGAGAGAGCCTATTAGGATGCTAGATCCTAATGTGAAACACTGTGATTTACCATACCTTGCTATGCTCGCTTATGCCTGTATTTTCTATGTCTGTTCTATTTTATAATTTTTAGACTATTTTTAAACTGAATCATTTTAAACTATTTTTATTATTTGTGTTACTGAAAACTGTAAGCGGAGAGCCTATTGGGATGCTAGATCCTAATGTGAAACACTGTGATTTGCCATACCTTGCTACCTGTCCATCTTTTTTATGCCCGCTTATGCCTGTATTTTTTACTGTTGTGAAGCACTTTGAACTGCAACCTCTGTATGAAAAGTGCTATACAAATAAAGTTATTATTATTATTATTATTATTATTATTATTATTATTATTATTATTATTATTATTATTATTATTATTATTATTATTATTATTATTATTATTATATCGTGTAAATAAGTTTTGATTGATCGCAAGACTACACTGTAATTTTTTTTTATAATAATAAGTTACCAGAACTTAAAAATATTGAGTTCAGTTACTGTGCATTAAGGTTTTCAGTTTTCAATCCATAATAAGTTAACAGAAAAATAAGTACACAACCACATTATTTCAACCTAATAAAACTATGTTTATTGTTTTAAGAACACAAGTTGACTTGGTAATACTCACATTTTGAGTTAAAAAAAATGGGTTTTAACATGTGCAATGTTCAATGAAATAGAAAAATAAATAACAAAATGTGTTGATTAATCCCACTGGTCACAATGGTGACCGTAATAATGTTTTTGTTATAAGGCTCTGCAAATGTTACTGAATGATGTAGCAATGTATTTCCAGCTAAATTGAAATAATAAACAAATAAAGGGTCTCAATTAAATATGTGGTAGTAAAAAGAACCTGTGGGAGGATTTCAACAAGATAAATGCGACAACAGTGCAAAATATTTCACTATAATATTTATAAAAAAAAAATATATATATATATATATATATTTTTTTTTTAATGCTGCCCCCTGTGCCTATGAAAATGCCCCTGCGTGCCTGTGCAGGCACGCGTGCCTAGGGTTGCCTACCCCTGCACTAGAGGGACTGACCACCCGAGAGCAGCATTCCACTGGCCCACCACAGGTGGGGCCCCCACCCCTGTGACCACAGGCCTGCCCCGTCACCCTCTCTTGGGGGTCTCTGGCTGCGTCTAACCAGACGAGCCCCCTCACAGAGCCCCCCAGGGGTACAGGGACCTACAGGCTGACCAATACCTTAGTACTGTCAGCCCGGAAGAGGAAAATCTACATAAAAAACCCTCCTTCCCATCTGTACACATAGAAAACACAGTTTCTATGCTGTTCCGACAGATCCGGGGGCGTGCCCGGTTCCTAACGGCAGTGTTGAAAAACACCCGGAACCCGAGAGCACTGACCTCTAATTACCAATACGTTAGGCCGTAGGAAGGCAGAATAGGCCCACCACCTCCCCACCGTATTGGGCCGGCACCCTACGTTAGAGGGAGTCTGTGAAGTCCGCCACGTGAGATGTGACACAGCCCAGTGGCCGAGGTCCCACATCAATGATTGGCCAACCAATTGAAAACTACCTTTTCATTCCAATTTAACAGCTTGGAGAACGGGTACTCCACCGCACGCTCAACACACACAGCTGTAAAAGACGATCAGAGATGTGGAACTCAGTCTAAACCCTCCACTCGTCATCCACTCACAAACGAGTCGGGGAGAAAAAACACAGCACAGTACCGCTGTGCGTTCTTCTACCCCATATTCAAATGACAAGCAGGGCCACTCTGTGTGGGCAGATTGCATCCCCCCTTTGCAGCAGTAGGGGGGGGGCTGTCTAACAGCCCATACCGAGGATGGAAACCTTCACCACGCCCCCTCCGATCGGGAGATATGCATGGCATGGGTCTGAATCACTCCCCCTGTTTTCACAGAAAATGGGGGCAGACCCTTTAACCAGTCCCCATTACTGGGACCGGAAAATCGACCTATTTTGCCAACAAAATCCAGAACGAACCCGATTTTGTCCAGCCGTCATGGCTGTGACACCTGCTGTATCACAGCAGAGCCAGAAACAGAGCAAGACGACTTTCACTCTCTTCTTGAATAAACAACCCCAACCGGGGAGGTGCGGACGCAACTCCCCTGGTGGCTAACGCCAGAGCTAGCGAGGGTCCCCACATATCCGCCGACGGATAGCGGGGAATCCCCTTTATGCAAATACAGATATGCAAATACGCATATGCAATAAATAGCCCAGGCGCCAACTAGGGCTGCAATGATTAGTCGACATAATCGACGACATAAAAAAATCGCCAACGAGGAATTGTTGCATCGATTAGTCATTAAAAAAATAAATAATTTTTTTTTATATATATATATATATATATATATTTTTTTTGCACTACCTATCTTTGTGAAAGTGGCTTCTCAGCTCTGGTCCAGCCAGCTGAAGACTTAGCTTAACATAACAGACAGACAGTAAGTTTGGGGGAACTAATGGGATAACTGGGGATGTTGTTTGGTCCTGACAAGAGTCTCAAAGCAACTCTGAGGTCATGCTCAATGTCCAATCTGTTCCTCTGCTCTGTCTTCAGCTGGACCAGAGCTGAGAAGCCACTTTCACAAAGATAGGTAGTGCAAAAAATAATATATATATATATATTTTAATATAATTGTTTTTCAATTTGTCGACTAATCGAAAAAATAATCGACAGATTAGTCGACTACCAAAATAGTCATTAGTTGCAGCCCTAGCGCCAACATGTCGCCACCTACCTCCTCCCTGTGGGAGCGTTGCCCGCGCTCATAGTCGATCAGAGGAGCTGGATGTAAGATATTTAATTAATAAATATAGTACAGCCCCCCACATCAGGCCTTCTCCCGGGGGGGAAGACCGATACGTCATATACCCACATGAACAGACTGTAAAGGACCCCCTACAGGTATAACGCCGGTTCCAATTTGAAAACATGGGACCAGACACCGCCCGCTGCCTCCAGGCTGAGCACCACCGGATACAGCAGCCTTACCGTTATTATAAATAACACAGACTGTGGGGTCACTGAACAATCTAATATCAGACAGTCAGAAATCATACCAGGTATATTCTTATGAGGGATAAGACTAAAACGTCATATCCAAGACACACGATCAAGTACAATGCCCCCACCGAGTGTAACGCCAGTTCCCGTTCTTTAAATAAAAAGAAATGGAACTCCAGCACTGCTCGCCATTCTCCGGGCTAAACGCCAGGAGGCAGCGGGGTCAAATCATATTACAATAATAATAGAATCGGTGGGGCACTTGACCAACCCTGTATACCAGACAGTCATTTTACATTATTGAAAAAGGACCTGCTGACGGAAAGGCACAAGAAAACACCACCATTTCACCTCCCCGAGGAGAGGAAAAATGGCATAGTCCATGGGGGATATGACTAAACGTCATATCACAACACACATACGATTAGGTTCAAAGGCCCCCGCCAAGTGTAATGCCAGATCAAGATTTCAATAGAAAGATGGAACCTCCAGTACCGCTCGCAGCTCCCCGGGCTAAACGCCAAGGGGCAGCGGGTACAAATCATATTACAATAATAATAGAATTAGTGGGGCACTTGACCAAAACCAGTATACCAGACAGTCATTTTACATTACTGAAAAAGGACCTGCCGATGGAAAAAGCACGTTTTCGCTTTAGACACGCCACCATTTCACCCCCCGAGGAGAGGTAAAATGGCACACTCCATGCGGGATATGACTAAAACGTCATATCACAACACACACATACGATTAGGATCAAAGGCCCCCGCCAAGTGTAATGCCAGTTCAAGATTTCAATAGAAAAGACGGAACCTCAAGTACCGCTCGCAGCTCCCCGGGCTAAACGCCAGGGGGCAGCGGGTACAAATCATATTACAATAATAATAGAATTGGTGGGGCACTTGACCAAAACCAGTATACCAGACAGTAATTTTACATTACTGAAAAAGGACCTGCTGACGGAAAAAGCACGTTTTCACTTTAGACACGCCACCATTTCACCTCCCCGAGGAGAGGTAAAATGGCATATTCCATGTGGGATATGACTAAAACGTCATATCACAACACACATCATATCAAGCATTTTCCCATGGGGATATGACTAAACGTCATACCACAACAACATGATTAAGTTCGAGGACCCCCGCTAAATATAGCGCCAAAACCAAGTCCCCAATAGACAAATGGAACTTCAAACCACCGCTCGCTGACCCTCGGCTGAACACCAGGAGGCAGCGAGGCCAAATCATATTATAATCATAAATATGCGGTGGGGGGTCCCTGACAAACTTACCCTATAACAACAGTTAAAACCCGTGTTGATAGAGAAAACATACAAAATGTTTACCACCCAGCTTTTCAAAACCTCTATGAGAAAAGTAATCGTGGGGCGCCCAAGTGGCGAACCATGTAACGCACTGCGTCGAGGCACGGCCAACCCGGGTTCGATTCCCGGACCCGGCGTCATTTGCCGAATGTCTTCCCCCCCACTCTGTCTCCCGTTCTTCCTCTCTCTCTCTCTCTCTCTCTCTCTCTCTCTACTGGACTGCCCAGTAGTAAAAAGCGATAAACGCTAAAAAAAAACCTTGAAAAAAAAAAAAAAAGTAATCGTGGCATCGTCTGGCACCACATCAGACATGGCAACGGAGGAATAATTGCACGTTTGTTGAACAGAACCTACCGGTTTGACCCGGGCTTTTTTATTAACAAAAGCCAACATGAGCAACAATAAACATATACAGTGCAAGAAATGGGGAATTATGTACAATGTGGGCGTCCCACTACCGACAGTCGCGCCAACAACAAAAACAATATGTACATAAATCACTTGGGGCAATGGGGAAAAACACCCGTTACCTCCTTCCATTCATCTCCTCTGTGACGTGGCCCGTCCACGGTTCCCCCGAGGGGTGAACCTGTAGTCCCGGTCCTTTGGGGGACCCCTCCCGGGCAAGACGTTGGGCCGAAAGCCCTTGCCGCAGGTCCACAGCGCTGGACAGGCCGGCATCCTCCAGCAACATGTGCGGCTCGCCGCCATTGCCGCCGTCGTCTCCTTCATCCCGTCGGGAGAAAGAAAAAGACGGCCGGGACTCCATCGTCCTGAACCGGCGGTCCAGAGGAACTCCCGGGGCGCGACGTGGCAACCTGCCGCACGAAGCGTCCCGGGAGTCCCGCCGAACACCTCGATAAATCCATTTTTCTTTTCTCTTCACAATACTTCCACACCAACTAATGTTCCACTCTGCAAGAAGGCTTCTGAGCACAGCTTCCGTTGAAACAATGAGGAAGGGGGAAGTAGACCAACCACACCTGGCTTTAAGCCGACCGGAGGTGGGCGTGGTCGGGCAAATAGAAGGTACATGAGAGAAGTTTTCACTGAACGTGCACAGGCGCTGAGTATATCCCATAGGGCCTAGGCGAAGCAGACAGCGTAGCCAATGATATATAACTTCACTGAAGGCCAGTCCCTAACTAGGCCGGGCCACTGTCCTGCTTACCGGTTTCCAACTCAGTTTAGATGTCTCCCAACAGCTCTTTCCCTCTCTCTTCCAAGACACAATCAGAGGATCTTTGTCTATCCTCTTTGAGAGGCATGCTGATTGGTTAATTGGGAGACAGCTGTGTGTGTGTGAATCTGTCAGTCCTCCTTTCTTCATTGGGAGGAGCCAACGGGCGGGAATGTAGCAGCCATCAACCACCATTTTCCTCAGCCCCTTACATACAAGTACTCAGATTGGGCATGGCCCGATCACAAGCACCTTTATCCAAGCCAATACTGGATACTCTTATTAAACCCAGACAGTGCTCGACTGTATCAAAAGCTATGAAGATTGCAGCTCAGTGTTTCCTCTTATCTACTGCTGAAATTATACCATTTATAACCAATGTGACTATTGATATTGTGCTATGATTGGCTCTAAAACCTGATAGATGTGGGCTTAGTATTGAAAAGTTGATTTCAAGTTGATTATTTACCAAGGTTTCCAGAACCTTAGCCAAGCACAGTAACTTTGAAATAGGACAATGGTTATCTAGATTATAGAATATAGATTATCCCTATCACCTCCTTTGTGTAAATAAATCACCTGAGCAGATTTCCATACTAAAGGCCATTTACCCAAAGCGAAAGAGATTCTAAAAAGAATAAAAAATAATCAAAATGGTCCTCTCCAATAGAACACCTAAAGTCTATGGATTGCAAAGCACCAAGTACTTCATTGTGTGAACAGGCAGAAAAGAAAAGCCAATGCTGACGAGACCAGGCAAAAGTCATGTCATTGAAGAGAGTTGACAGCTCCTGAGAGAACCAAGGTGTCACTCTAAAGCAAAGTGGGTCGTGGGGCCATTTTGAGTGGGGCGCGGATGTGTATAAAAAAAAATTTAACTAAAAAAAAAAAGAACAAATGAAAAAAAAAATGTACTACCTATCTTTGTGAAAGTCAGCTCTGGTCCAGCTGAAGACAAAGCAGAGGAACAGATTGGACATTGAGCATGACCTCAGAGTTGCTTTGTCTACCATCACCCCTGACTTTGAGACTTTTGTCAGGAGCAAACAACATCCCCAGTTATCCCATTAGTTCCCTGGGATGTTAAGCTAAGAAGTCTGCTAAGAAGGATATATTATTTATTATTAATATTATTTTATTTCATTGTGTTTTTAGCCCTAGTTGCACTTTTGTTGCAACCCCAGTTATCCCATTAGTTCGCCCCAAACTTACTGTATGTCTGTTATGTTAAGCTAAGAAGTCTGCTAAGAAGCATATATTATTTATTATTATTATTATTATTTTATTTCATTGGGTTTTTAGCCCTAGCTGCACTTTTGTTGCAACCCCAGTTATCCCATAGTTCCCCCAAACTTAGGTTTGTTATGTTAAGCTAAGAAATCTGCTAAGAAGCATATATTATTTATTATTATTTTATTTCATTGGGTTTTTAGCCCTAGTTGCACTTTTGTTGAATTTTTTTGTGTTTATTTCATGTTTTTAACAGTGCATGAAAGATTGTGTATTACTGCAAAAAAAGAAATTTGAAATAAATCATAGTGGTTAAAAATTTGGTCCGCGACTTAATGACTAATGAAAATGTTGGGTCCCGAGGCTAGACCAGTTGAGAACCACTGCTCTAAAGGATACAACTGGACATTAAAGCATTAATATAGCATCTAAATTCATGCTATATTATGTTATTATGTTATTTGATACTATCTTGTCTAGCACAGTCTCTGGAGCGTAACAGTAAGAAGCATTTTGTATGAAAGTATTCTGTACTTCTGTATGACAACTATTAAAGAACTTGAACTAAAGGATTTAAAATCCTGGTCACTAATACCTTGGTCGAAAACCTCACAAGCAATGGGGTCTTCATTCCTAATGTCACATTAGGAACTTGTGATGTGGAGTAGGCTATGTGGATGAGCCAATAATACATAAAATCGAATGAATGAATTTGGACTGTTCACTTTTTATTTAATTATTTAATTCGTTTATTTGGACGGGACAATGCAAAATTAATGAACACTGTGGAGTGTAAAAATTGCCGGATTTAGCACGAGGCTAATTTCCATCCGTTGTCCCCAAACATAAAAACAGGACTCATAGAAACAGTAAGAAATGTACAAATACATAAAAACAGGACACATAAAAACAGTAAAAAAATGTACAAATACATAACAGCATGTCACATGTGTTCACATGACTGGTTGGACTTCAGCAATTTTTTTAGTTGCCCTCTAAAAGAAGCAAGGGTGGGGCTTTCCCTTATGGTAATGGGGAGACTGTTCCATGTTTGACTGCCTTTTATGGACAGGACGTTTTGGCCAAACGTGGTCAGTCTACGTTGGACCATGCAGTCACCTCTGGTGTCTGACCTGGTGCAGAGTCCAGTGTTTCTTTTTTTGTAGATTAATTCCTGTACAGGAGGGGGAGCTAGTCCATGTAGGCATTTGTAGATGAAACAAGAGCTTTTTAAGACTTTGACATTTTCAAAGCTCAAAAAGCTATATTGTTTCAAAATATTGCAATGGTGGTATGCCAATGGTTTCCTGGCAAATACCTTGATGGCTCTATGATAAAGCTGTTCGATGTGTTTCATGACAGTGACACCAGCAAATGACCAGTTTGTGAAGCAGTATTCAATATGTGAGAATATCATGCAATGAAGATATGTTTTTTTGCAGCATCAACTGTTAAAAAAGGCCAGATTTGTCTAAAATTAACTAAATTAAAATGAATTGTGCGTTTCCCTTTTTTTTTTTCTTTTTTTTTTTATTATTTTTTAAACAAACACATAAACAAACATGACAACACACGATTAGATATACAAGCATTGTAAAACAGTGTACATAAGTTAACTCACCGTTTGGATAAATGTCTTATACAAGATATACCCCTAATACCTGCTATCTATTCCCCTACACATATGCTCTTGCTCGCACCCCCCGCCCTGGACCCCCCAATGGATAATCCATCCATTATCCTTCGCTCCTAACCAGACACTACCATTAAATGCTAGCTTTTATTCTCTCCACCACTTCTAACCACATTGTCAATTTGGATTCATTGAGACCCAAAATTCTTGCTGTAGATATTTCTAGATAAATCACATCGAGATATGTAAGAATCCAGACCTTTCGGCGAATTTTTTCCGGTTGAAACCATCGTGATGCTATCAGTTTTTTAGCCACTGTAATACCAGATAAAACCAATCTCTTTTGCTGTATAGGTACTGCATATTCAAAAACATCATTCAGCAGTAATATAGAGGGGTGTACAGGTATATTCAGAATTAAGAGATTTGATAATTGCTGGGTCACTTCTTCCCAGAATATCTTAACTGGTGGGCAGTCCCAATACATGTGCATAAATGTCCCCTCGTCCCCATTTGTACACAAGGAGCATTTGGAGTCTTGTTTAAGACCCATTCTGTTCAGTCTTATAGGAGTCAAGTATGTCCTATGAATATAGTAAAGATTGATTTGTTGATGGTCCGGGTTCCTTGATGCAAGTCGAACATTTGCCCATTTTATTTGGATCATCATCATTCCAATATATTCAGGTGTTAAATTTCATTTTCAAAATGGCTAGGTTAAGTTATGAAAGCTGGAGGGAAAACAACATTGTATTTGAAGTTACTGCACTTTGCCTGTACATTACCTGTATAATTATTTAAGGGAACTGTGCAGCAGAGTGCAGTATCTGCTTTTTGGGGGTTAATTAACACTTTCAGCGCCACGCCTGGTTTTCCGTTTTACCGCTTGAATGCCACCATCGGCGCCAATGTTAACGTTAATATCGCTTAATCTATGTTTTAAATTATGGCTATGTGTCTAATCTGCCCATCGCATTATCAAAGACTATTTTCCAGTCAGTGCTGTGAAGGCAGATTGTTTTTTTATCGCGTCGTTGCCGTTTCAGAGCAGTTAGAAAAGCCCCCGTTTTGATATAAAAAACAGCTCATTCTGGAGCATTCTATGAAAATCGTCTTTTAGTGGAATATTCCACAACGCTGATATTCGTCGGCCTTTTTATGAATAGTTTTCAAATAAATGCTAGATGATCAATATTATACGTGCACGCACGCACATTATGGCCGCGCACTGATAATCGCTCCGTTGATTTCCTCACGGACTTTTACAGTGAAACCGAAAGAAGACATTTCACAAAACAGCTTATAACTTCATCAAACTTACTCTGATTATCCTACCACTGATAACATAGAGTCCTTACCTGACATCAGATGGTATCCAACTGGTATATTCCAATTCCTGATCACCATTCGAAAAAATCGATACGTGTATGGATCCAACGCGATACAGTAGAACTCCATGATCCGCGGGGATCTGAGGCTCCAGAATGAACTCTAGTAACCCCGGCTGGATCAGTGAACTGGAAAATGTGGAGTACCGGATTTTTTTCCCCATTCATTTTCATTGAGTCCATTCCAAAATCACTTATGTCATCTGGGAGACGACAGGGGGCGCTTTTTTCCACAGTGATCGCCGGCGCCCCTCGGCTATACTCGGGTAGGCTCGGGTGATGCAATCATTTTTCAGATCGCAAAAAAAAATAATAATAATAATTCCGAGAAATAGGCATGCAACCACCTATAAAAAAACCCGAGAAATCTCGTGAGTGGCACTGAAAGTGTTAAAATAATTATGTCATATTTTTGTATGCCTAAAGATTACTTCATTAATACATGTTAAATCTGGGTACTATCATCTATCTACCTATAACACATTTTGGATGGCAAGTCAAAACACTTTAAAGCCATTTTTCACTGTTTGGAAGTTACTGCGGTCTGCCTGGTTTTTGAGTGTGATTTTGTAGTTACTGCAGTTTTTAAAACCCCATATCTCCAAAACTGAGCGACATTAACATCTGAAACTTGGTCACAAGATAAAACATTTATTGACAAGTTCAATTTCACTCATAACTCAATTCTGACTTTTTTTGAGTTACTGCGGTCTGCCTTGACAGGGCAGTATACTATGTCCTGCAGTCTCTGTGGTGCTACTATATTTACTTCTAAATTTCTCCAGGATACTGATGCTTGGGGTTCAAACCAGGTTGTCAGTGGTCTTAAAGTGTATGCCTTAAAATAGTGGAAAAAATTTGGGATTGCCATCCCTCCGTCGGCTTTGTTTCTCTGTGCGGTGGATCTTTTTATACGTGGTGGTTTGTTATTCCAAATAAATGTATATGCGGAAGAGTGTAATTTTTTCCAGTAACCATCTGGAGGGGGTAACAGAAGCATTGAGCTGATGAAGTTGATTCTAGGTAAGACATCCATCTTAACTATTGAAACCCGTGCCTGTACTGAGTTTTTAAGTTTTGACCACCTGTCAAGGTCGTATTTTATTTTATTTTGGATTTCTATGTAATTGTGTTTCACCGTTTGGCTTATGGTAGGGAATACGTTTCACTTTTTTGACATGTTTCTTAAAGGATAGGTTCCAGTCCAAGATGATGCCGAGGTACTTGAAATGGGAAACTAATTCCAGTTCCTCCCCCCCCAGAAACACATTAGATCTAGTGATTCTGACTGGTCGTTTGCTGAACATCATGCATACAGTTTTTTTTGTATTTAGCAGTAGGCATGAGTTTTGCAACCAGTGTTGGACCTTGTTCATTGCATTTGAGAGGTTACATGAGATCAGGTCAGTTTTTTTACCATGTACAAAAATGACTGCGTCGTCAGCATACATCTGTACATTGAAGTCAGGGCATATGTCCGGCAGGTCATTGATGTACAGGGAAAACAGCAATGGCCCAAGGATCGATCCCTGCGGCACACCGACTGGATTGTCAAGATAAGGAGATTTGACACCATCAAGCATGACACATTGTTTTCTGTTTGTTAGGTAAGACTTAAACCATTGAATTGTATCTGCAGAGAAATTGAAATGAGACAACTTTGCCAAAAGTACTTGATGGTTGACAGTGTCAAACGCCTTTCTAAGATCCAGGAACACAGCACCTACATATGGGTTTTTGTCCAACATATATTTAACCTTTTCAATAAAAACACAGTTTTTATTCAGCAACTCTGACTGAAGTAGGGTCTAATCCAGGGGTTCCCAAACTGTTTTGGTAGGAGACTCCATAATAAGGTCAGAATATTCCTGTAGCCCCAACATTTGAAATCCATGAAAGCTGTGTTCACATTATCTCCAACATTTTGGGAAATACAAGTATCCCCTCCCTAATTTCATCTCATCGGTTTTGGAGTTGTTTGAGTTGTAGTTGTATTTCTTAAACGTTTGACAGAGCTAGGCTAACTGCTCCCTACTGCTTCCAGTCCTTGTGCTAAGCTAGGCTAGCATGCAGCTGGACCTCTCTCTGGGGTTACTGGACACAGAGATGAAACTGATCTTCTTGTCTGAGTCCGGGGAATATGACTTTTAAATATGTGTTTCCCTAAAGGTAATTATCTCCCTTGACAAAACATAATAGTCTATATCTAATATTTAACATCAGTTTTGTATTAATTGTGATGGTGAAGTAGGATTATACTTACAAGCAGTAATATTGTAATTTTTACACCTTCTGATCTATAACAGTCAGACATTAAAGGTAGAATCTGTAATGTCGTCAAACATTGACTTCTAGGCAAAATAGCCCCGCTTGGTATTGCACTTTGTATACATTTTTTGTTTTGGTTTATTGTGTGGTTGTAGTTAATTGAGCTCTTAGCAGACCCTGAGGTGTGGCCAGCAATAGCAACCCTGCCCTATCCCCAATCAACTCCAACCCACACATCAGACCAAAAAAGGCTGTCAATCGATTCAAATATTTAATCTGATTAATCGCATGATTGTCCATAGTAGGCTTGGGCGGTATGACGGTATTACGGTATACCAGGGTTTTTTCGCAATCCCGCCGGTATGATTCTCAATACTGTGACGTCACAGACTGTGCGCCAAATCACAAATGGGATGGGTTTCCTTCTATTACACTGTGATTGTAGTGCACAGCACGCACCAGCAGAGGGCAGGGCAGTCTTGTCTTTCCATCTCTCAGTCAGAGCTAAGCAGAGTAGGATAATGCAACGCGCGTGTTCCTTTGAAATTTATTCACATGAGTGGACTCGGGACACGTTGTTTACCGGTAAGTTATGTTATGGTTAAGCGATTGGAAGATGAACGTATGAGATATGAATGCTGGTAGTGTATGTTTGGTAAAGCGTTCCAGTTTGACTGTGTGTGTGTGCGTATTGGCTTCGTGATTCACTACATTGGTTTAACGGATAAAGTTATTATTATTAACGGCTTAAGCTGGGTTTTGATGATCACTTAATCAATGCAGAATACATTTTGTGCGTCTGTATGTGTAGTTGTGTACTACTGTTGTGAGTTTGTGAGTCATATTGCTCTAATTTCAGGCTCCGTTATACGTTCCGTATGACTCGTTTCATATCTGTGTGTATCGAATGTGCACGCTGGTTTGTTTACTTGGTAACACGGGTCGCGCTAAGGAATTTAGGTTCGAGGTTGAAGAAAGTGCACTTTTAGGTTGAAAGAACGGCCCTAATGTCAACGTGTTTCAATATAAGCGTTATGTATGGTGATAACGAGTATATTGTTAACTTAGCTCCCCCCCCCCCCCCGCTGATAAAAATGAAAGTCATACCGTCATATAACGTATACCGGGGTATTATGTCAGCAAGGTATGACGGTATGAAAAAGATTATACCGCCCAAGCCTAGTCCATAGTTAACTCGCGATTAATCGCAAATTAATCGCATATTTTTTATCTGTTCTAAATCTACCTTAAACTGATCTTTTTCAAGTTTTAATACTCTTATCAACATGAGTCAACAAATGCTTGCTTTATGCAAAAGGATAACCCCAGGCATTAAAGCGTTCCGTCTTGAGGCGGATTTCTGTCAATTTGATTATATTTATATAATATTTTGATTTATATTTTAAAAATATATATATATATATATATATATATATATATATATATATATATATATATATATATATATAAGTGTGCCAATAGGGATGTATCAGTAGTATTGGCAGTGGTAGTAGTCGTAATAGTAATCCAGTCTATTTTTTTTTATTTTCTAAAAAATAAACTAGTTCAACACAGGTAACCACTTTTGCTTAATTTTTTTGATGGCTCAAATGTATGCTCTAGTGCAGGGGTGGCCAACCAGTCAGAGACTAAGAGCCACAAAAATTACTGTGGTACCACAAAGAGCCACACCATATACCAGCGTTTCTCAACCTTTTTTTTCAGTCACGGCACCCTTCATGTGTTTATAGGTCTCACCCTCTGGCCTCTGAAGTTGCTAATGTCTTTTTTATTTGGGCCTCACAGGGTTAAAAGTACCCTGTGAGACCCACGGTTGCAAAATTACAAAATCACTTTTAGCCATTTAAAAAAAGTGTTTATAGGGCGGTCAGGTGGCGTAGCGGAGATTGCGCTTGTCACCAACGCAGGAGATGCTGGGTTCAGTCAGGAGATATTTTTTTGCTTTAATCCCTGTGACCCTCATGCATTGCAAATTTGCATCAAATTCAAAACAGTCATGCACAAAATAACTTAAAAGAAAATGATAATTTAAAACAATGAATAAAGTGTGCAGGAAATAATAGGGGAAAGAAAATGTTAGGAACTTGTTACATTCACCCACACAAGGGCTGAGGTCTCACACCCCTCGCCCCCCCCCCCCTCTCTCTCTCTCTCTAGTAAAAAAAAATAATAATAATAATATTACAAAAAAATTAAACGTTAAAGAAATTGTGGCGTTAAAATAATTGTGTGTTAATAACGCGTTAACTTTGACAGCCTTAAAAAAAATGAAACAAGGTGCAATACCAAGTGGGGCTCTTTTGTCTAGATGTCACTGTTTGATGGCATTACAAAGTTTACCTTTAATGTCTCTCCTGCTCCAGCAGCCAGGAGTCAGGCCTGCAAGCCCCCAGAGAAGCCAGCCAATGGGGATCTCCTCCCAGTATTTGGTTTGGAGAAGGAGCTCGTATCTGTTGGCTATTTATGCCACCCACCATACACACTGATTGGCACACAGCAGAGGACCTGTCTACCCAATGCTACCTGGAGTGACACAGTACCCACTTGTGTTCAAGGTACATGTCATTGTTTTTACAAGATTGTGCCTAATTTCTGCTTTTGGTATGCCTATATGACACCAGTAAGACTGAATGTATATGAGGCGTGTGTCTATCTAGTAGTATTTCAAAAAAAGTAGATGTGTTGTAAATGGGCCTATATATTATATTCAAATATATTGTCGTTGTACAGCACAGTTCAAGTACAGTACAATGAAAATAAATTGACATCTAATCAGAGTGCAAGGTATCAGTAAAGTGCATTAATAATTTACAGTGTGATTAAATGTAAACAAGTGATTAAATGGAATAATGTAATGAAGCTACTGAGTAATATGCTAATCTGATATATGGACAGTATTATTATGTACAGTGATACAAGTATAAATACATTATGGTAAGCATACTGGCCAGTGGTAGGCCTATAACTAGTAATGGTAGGTAATAGTATATACAGACAGTGTGTGTGTATATAAACAGGAATATATGCAAGAATATAAACAGGGATATACAGATAATATGCGTATATACAGATAAATATATATACGCACAGTATACAGTATTATTGTACATGGCTATCATACAGTGTTATATGGGTAGACTATAGGTTGAGGTAGGTAGTTATGATTAGTGTAAGGTATAGGTGTAGACAGTGAAGACAGTAAATAGGTATGAATTGAGTATAGGCAACAGAGTTCAGAGTTTGTACAGTATGAGTAACAGAGCCTGCCCTAGAGTATAGTCAATGGAGTTCAGAGAGATTATATAACCTTGGCTTCTCCTTCTGTGTGCTCATTTCTGTCCATTACTCTCTCTCTCTCTCGCTCTCTTGCTCTCTCTCCCTCCCTCTCCCTATCCCTCTCTCTCTCTCTCTCCCTCTCCCTCTCCCTCTCCCTCTCCCTCTCCCTCTCCCTCTCCCTCTCTCTCTCTCTCTCTCTCTCTCTCTCTCTCTCTCTCTCTCTCTCTCTCTCTCTCTCTCTCTCTCTCTCTCTCTCTCTCTCTCTCTCTCTCTCTCTCTCTCTCTCTCTGTCTAGACACAAATGCAGACTCACAAACATATGAGGACACAGATAGGAGCAAAGGAGCAGTAAGAGTTGGGCGGTGTGCCCCTCCACCCAAAGTGCATAATGGCTACTATAAACATGCTGGTGACACTATCGAGTTATTCTGTAAGAATTCCTACATTCTGAGTGGAAACCCTGTGAGTACCTGTCTATCCAATGGGTCTTGGAGCAGCAGCTCACCATGGTGTGTGAGAGGTACGGTATGGTATGGTCTTTAAAACATATTAGGATTTGGAACACAGTCAGGCACACACATGGCCAAGTGCGGTTTCCTAAGGCCAGGGCCTTCCTTAATAACACATAATGAAAAGCACATTCGTTTTTGTCTCAATAAAGAGGAAATACTGCCCAAAAACAAAAAGTTTCTTTTTGGCCAGTATTTTCTTTTTATTGAGACAGATAGAAAGCTGAGAGGGAGAGAGTACAAGGTAAAATCACAGTGTATTGTCACCTTTGTATGAGTACATTTGAATTGAAGGTTTGGACACAAATACTCTTTACTTTTGTGGCAGAGACTGGAAAGAGAAGCAGAAGCATTGCTAGCATTAGCATGTTTTTAGAAATATATATAAGAACAAAAAACCTGCTTGTCTATATGATGAGATACAATTCACAATCAACAAACAGTTACTCCACCAGGCATGTGTCAATGGAAAGATGTACTGTAAAGATGCCAAGAACAAATGCAATGAAATAACTGTGATGTATAGAGCCATGACTGCATGGAATTCCTTACCACCTGCACTAACTAGGGTTGAAGACAAACAGACATTTAAAAAAACACCTTAAAATCATATAAGAAAGAGTGGTACTGTCAGTTAATTAGATTTTTAATATATTTGTATATTGTATTGAGATGTATTGTTGTGCTTTAAGTGAACATATGTCTTGAAACATGATATGGGTATGTGTGATTGGTGAACTTAGATATTTTATTATATAATATGAGGTGTATTGTATTGTTTTATTGTATTGTATTAATTGTATTGTATTGATTTTATTGTATTGTATTGATTTGTGTGGACCCCAGTAATAGTAGCCTATGCCTGTGGCAATGGCTAATGGGGATCCGAATAAACTAAACTAAACTAAAACATGACCTGTTTGATGTGTCTTTCCAGCGTGTCGAGAACCTAAAGTCTCTGAGCTTGTGAGGCAGAGGGTTGTCAAGCCACAACCAATATCAAGGTATGTCACTTTACTATTATGTTGGATTGGCTTTCAGTAGGGTGACTTGATTGATTGATTGAAAACTTTATTAACAGATTGCAGAATGGGTACAATACAGTACAGCTCAATACACACGATTGTTAACACTTTGAGCGCCACGCCTGGTTTTCCATTTTACCGCTTGAATGCCACCATCGGCGCCAATGTTAACGTTAATATCGCCTAATCTATGTTTTAAATTATGGCTATGTGTCTAATCTGCCCATCGCATTATCAAATACTATTTTCCAGTCAGTGCTGTGAAGGCAGATTGTTTTTTTATCGCGTCGTTTCTGTTTCAGAGCAGTTAGAAAAGCCCCCGTTTTGATATAAAAAACAGCTCATTCTGGAGCATTCTATGAAAATCGTCTTTTAGTGGAATATTCCACAACGTTGATATTCGTCTGCCTTTTTATGAATCGTTTTCAAATAAACGCTAGATGATCAATATTATACGTGCACGCAAGCACATTACGGCTGCGCACTGATAATCGCTCCGTTGATTTCCTCACGGAGTTTTACAGTGAAACCGAAAGAAGACATTTCACAAAACAGCTTATAACTTCATCAAACTTACTCTGATTATCCTACCACTGATAACATAGAGTCCTTACCTGACATCAGATGGTATCCAACTGGTATATTCCAATTCCTGATCACCATTCGAAAAAATCGATACGTGTATGGATCCAACGCGATACAGTAGAACTCCATGATCCGCGGGGCTCTGAGGCTCCAGAATGAACTCTGGTAACCCCGGCTGGATCAGTGAACTGGAAAATGTGGAGTACCGGATTTTTTTCCCCATTCATTTTCATTGAGTCCATTCCAAAATCACTTATGTCATCTGGGAGACGACAGGGGCGCTTTTTTCCACAGTGATCGCCGGCGCCCCTCGGCTATACTCGGGTAGGCTCGGGTGATGCAATAATTTTTCAGATCGCAAAAAAAAAAAAAATCCGAGAAATCTCGTGAGTGGCATGCAACCACCTATAAAAAAAACCTGAGAAATCTCGTGAGTGGCACTCAAAGTGTTAAGGGGATGCAGACCAGAAAGACTTTCGTCTTGTTTACATCAGGGTCCCCCATTTTCAATTCATCAGGACATATATGACATACATGACATACAGATAGTCAGTACTGCTACATCTATACATTTATGACATACCAGATTTGCAAATACAGTACTGTTTGTGATACAGAAGGAGTCAAGAAAAGGGAGTATATACATTTGACGTAGAAACTGTACATTGGAGGAGGTTGGGTGGGGGGGGTTGGGTACATTGGGATATTGACAACCATACTGGGTAATTTACATTGGAGGTGGTTGGGGGGGGGGGGGGGGGGAGACACACTGTATAAACAAGCAAAACTGTACATTGAGGGGGGGGGGGGGGGAGACACTGTACAAACAAACAAAATTGTACATTGGACTATTGACAAAACCATACTAGGTAAATGACTGTACATTGGAGGGGGTTGGGTTAGGGTATTTACAGGGGCCAGTTTTGAATTGCAGTCTCCCGTAGGTGTCCCTTGAGAGAGGTTTTGAAAGTGGGTAGTGATCCACATTCCTTTACAGCTTTGGGTAGGGCGTTCCACATTGATGTGGCATAATTGCGAAACGTGTTTAGTCCCTTATTTGAGCCGAATCTGGGTTTAACATGATTTGTGGAGCTCCCTCTGGTGTTGTGATCGTGGTATTCACTGACCTTTGGGAAGTATTTTGACATGTACATGGGTACCTTAGTCGTGTAGTGTATCTTGTAGACCAGGCCCATTGCAAGTTGCTGTACTCTGTCGTCTACTCTAAGCCATCCTAGGTTGTCAAAGTGGGCAGGGGTGAGGTGGGTTCTAGGAGTAAGGTCAAGCAGTAGTCTGACCAGTTTGTTTTGAGATGTTTGTAATTTTGTTTTTAGCGCCTTTGAGGTGCTTTGGTGACCAAACGTCCTCTTTTGCCCGGACATGTCCTCTTTTCACGCCCTGTCCGGGGCGTCCGGGGGGGGTTTATAAATTCATGGAAATGTCCGGGGTTTCATTGTTTTTAAGTTTCAGTTTCAGTTTCACGGCCCTTTGCGAGCATCTGAAGGCTCTGGACTGCATTTTTCGCCGAACATATAAATGACCGAATTAAAGCGCTATTCGTTGCCGTTCGAATGCCATCTGAATCGCCCAAATCCGTGCCTCGGTTCTCGAGTTACATGCCGATATGTCAGGCGTGCGCCAGATTATCACCCCGGACTCCCGGAGAAGCATGCAGCTGCAGAGCCGCAGAGCCAGCGGCGCTCTCGGGCCGCGCGCTGATGGCCGCGCTGTGAAGGCCGCTCAGCAGCGCCACCCACCCAATGGCTGAATTGCCAATGGCTGAATTGGAGTATTGCACTGTGCGGGCACAGCTGCAAGATCCGCGCGGGGCCAGACTCGAGGGAGTAAATTAACTATACTTTTGCTCACACAATATCTTGAATGAATGCGTTTATTTATTTCGAACATAAATTGAAAATAAATAATAATAAAAAACAAGTAATAAACAGATAAAAAAACAAACAAGCAGGAGTATAGAATGAAGTGTAAACGTATGTATTCCTACCCCCTTGATTGATTGATTGATTGATTGATTGAAAACTTTATTAACAGATTGCAGAATGGGTACAATACAGTACGGCTCAATACACACAATTGTTAAGGGGATGCAGACCAGAGAAAGACTTTCGTCTTGTTTACATCAGGGTCCCCCATTTTCAATTCATCATATGACATACATGACATACAGATAGACAGTATTCAATATACCTTCACACTCTATTATCTTATGCAACTCATATTCACTCCACAAACTGAAATATACATACATTGTTGAATGAACAGCCTGTTTCTTGAAGTTAGACTCTCCTCTAAATTGTAACCCCCCTCTCTATAACAGCATTTTTGGATGTTACCCGGGAGTGAATTGTTTCGTGCTTTAAACATGATTTGTGCAGTCTTAAATTCAGCCAGGTCCTAGAGTTTCATGGCATGTGATTAAAAAAATAGTGTGTTTGTGTGTTCCAGATATCCTACCTTATTGATAATCAAATCAAAATCAAATGTATTTGTAAGGCCCGACAACACACGTTCATGTCCCTTCAGGCCCATGTCCCTTCAGGCTATGGATTTGCAGTGTTTTCCAGCTTAGTATAAAGATAAGCTTTGCAAAAAAAGTATGCAGTCCTCAAGTTCAAGTATAAAAAAAGAATGGCCGCTTTTCTGGGTGCATGTTTCCAAGCATATGTTAAAACAATAAAGGCATCTTTGAGTAAACTTTTAGTAGAGATTCAAGATTCAAGAGGTTTATTCATCACATACAGTACAGTACACAAGACATAGTGAAATGAAGGTGGCCATGCCCGCTTCGATTGTGCAAAGTATCATTAAGTATCTCGAGGCTGGGGCCAGCATGTCCTCTTTTTTGGAAATCAAAATATGGTCACCCTACTTTCAGTCCATTGAAACAACTCCTACGTTATTGGAAGAGATATAGAACAGTGTTGCAGATATAGCACAGGAGCCAACAAGTGGACAACCAGATGTTCTGACTCCGACTCATGGGAGGCTCATGGGACAATGAATAATATGAGAATATGGAAAGCTACAACGTTGTTTTTTTAGTATTTTTGTTTTTTTACTTTTATTTATAGCATTTTCAGCTTTCTCTGGCCACGCAGGACCGATAGAGGGAGAGGGAGAACGGGAGGAGAGGTAGGGAAGACATGCAGCAAATGGTTGCCGGGACTGGGAAACGAACCCGGGACGACCGCTTCGCAACTCAGCATGCTATGTGGTGTGCTACTGGAGCGCCCCAAGCTACGACGTTGTTGTACTTGGAGGACAAACATTCACTCGTGTCCTGGTCTGTGGGACCCATTTTCAATGTTTACTAAAAGATTGGCCTTGGCTCATTTTGTGTGAAGAACATATAAAATAACACATTTTCATTGAGTGCACAGTGTGCCCTACATATTACATACGTGGTGTTCAGGTCCAGTGGACCAGGAAGTGTGGAGATTGTAGGTGCAAACAAGTAAATATGGTAAAAATTTTTACATAAAGGTTCAGTGTGTACCTTCACTGTCTGCCTCCTCCAAATGTGACTGTCTGACATCACATTTGACCACAAAAAACGAAAAGCACTTTTATTGATAAATGTGATCTAGCAGAGGCAAGTGGCAAATATTAACCATATATACTGTCTAGATTGCTTGCATTTGAGGTAAAGTTAACATCTGTTCAGTATTTTACATTAATTGTTCTGGCTTTGTTTTAAAATCCCAATAATATTGTGGGTCCACCAGACCAGCGAACATAGAGTGAGTAACAACCACATTTACATTTAGTCATTTAGCTGACGCTTTTATCCAAAGCGACTTACAAGTTTTGTACGACAGGTCAGCAGGAAGGGTACATCTCTATCAGCTGAGTAACAATGTTCATCAAAGTGTTGAGTGCTACAATGTAGGTTAGTATATTAGGACAAGTGCATGACAGTAAGGTTAGTTATGGTTATAAAAAAAACTATATATATTCAATTTCAGGTATTGATTGAAGAAGTGTGTCTTTAGTCGACCGCGAAAGATTGGTCGGGTTTCGGCTGTCCTAACTGGTGGGAAGTTCGTTCCACCATTGTGGGGCAAGGACTGAGAATAGGCGACTTCTCAGAAGATGCAGAGCATAGAGGTCTTGAGGGAGTGTAGTTAGAGACCATTGACCGGAGGTATGCGGGAGCCGTTCCCTTTGCCACACGATATGCCAGGTCGAGGGCCTTGAAGCGGATTTGTGCGGCAATGGGGAGCCAGTGCTGGTCTCTAGTGGGGTGACATGAGCTGACTTAGGTAGGTTTGAGATCAGGCGGGCGGCTGCATTCTAAATGAGTTGAAGAGGCTTGGTGGCAGTGGTCGGAAGGCCAGCAAGCAGTGCATTACAGTAGTCGAGGCGGGAGATGACTGTTGATTGGACGAGGAGTTGGGTGGCTTCTTTTGTCAGGAAGGGGCGGATCCTTCTGACGTTGATCAGGAGGAATCTGCAGGTTCTCGTTGTCGCTGCGATGCGAGTGGAGAAGTTCAGCAGGTCATCAAGGACAACACCAAGGTTCTTGGCAGTTGGGGATGCGGCCACAGCTACATTCTCCGCTGTGATGGAAAGGTCGGTCAGGGGGGAGGATTTGGCCGGCAGGTGAAGCAATTCTGTTTAGCTTAGGTTCAGTTTGAGGTGGTTGGAGAGGAAGAGTTGAGTATCATCGGCATAGCAATGATACAAGAAGGCATGAGACGTGATAATGTTACCCAGAGATTTGGTGTAGATGGAGAAGAGGAGGGGTCCAAGGACGGAGCCCTGAGGGACACCTGTCTGCAGGGGGCGGGGGGCAACAGGGACCCTCTCCATGACACTTGGTAGGAGCGGTCGCTGAGGTATGATGGCAGCTATGTCAGCGCAGAGCCAGCCACTCCCATTCCTGTGAGGGATGTGAGGAGGCCTCTGTGACTGCAATGAGGGCCGTCTCTGTGGAGTGACCAGTCCTGAAGCCTGACTGATTTGGGTCTAGGAGGTCATTCTGTAAGAGATCATCAGTAAGTTGGTTGGATACAGCACGTTCAAGTGTTTTAGAACGGAAGGAGAGAAGAGATACAGGACGATAGTTGTCTATGACGGTGGGGTTCATGGTAGTTTTTTTTTATGAGCGGTGTGACTCTGGCTTGTTTTAGGGAGGTGGGGACCAACTATGGTAGTTTTTTTTTATGAGCGGTGTGACTCTGGCTTGTTTTAGGGAGGTGGGGACCACCCCCGAGTTGAGGGAGGAGTTGATGGTTGCAGTTAGGAATGGGAGGATGTCTGGTGCTATGGTCTGGAGGAGTGGGGAGGGTAACTGGTCCAGCTGGCATTTAGTGGGACAGTTCGACGTTACCAGTGTCAGGGTCTCGGCGTCTGTAATGGGAGAGAAAGATGACAGAGTGAAGGATGAGGTTCTGTATTTGGAATGGGTGAGATTTAGGAGAAGGAGCTGCAGATGTTCTCCACTTTTTCTTCAAAGAAGATTGCAAAGTCTTCGGCAGAGAGATGAGGGGGATGGGGGCAGCGTGAGGAGGGAGGACATGGTAGCATGCAGTTTGCAAAGGTTCTTGGCAGATGCCTCGATCTTATGGTGTATGACATCATTTACATCTGGGCTCCAACTAGATCTGTATACAATTTTTTTTTTTTTTTTATCTCTGATAGAATGAAAAGAAAGGGGAGTTAGAGCCATGTTGCCAGCTTTCAATAAAATACAAAAATGTTTATATGGATCTAATTTGGGCTCAGATACAATTGATGCCATAGAGGAAAACAGCCTTCAGGTTAGACTAAGAATGTTGCAGCTGCCTAGTATTGGGTTGCAACCTCATGGCCAAGGTCCAGATGCAAAACCAGTTGAGAACTATTTATGTAGACAGAACAACAAACCATATCAGTGTTTGTGTAATGTTTAATCAACATATTATTTGCTACAGCCCAGCCCATAGGCTCCACCTCTCATCCAGGTTGTCCAGTTTCGACCTGCACACAATGGATACACGACCCAGAGGAGAAGACTCTGTTTCAGGGGAGCTTCCCCGTGGTTTTCACCACCTCTACACGAGCATTGAGTACCAGTGTGTCTCCCCGATCTACCAACATAAAGGCAGCTCCCAACGCACCTGTCTGAAGACAGGCAAGTGGAGCGGCCGTCATGTCTCCTGTTCGCCAGGTGAGGGCAGTAGCGTGAAGTAAATTACCACATTCACCAGAGTTTCTGCTTAGAGGAAAATTATGCATCAAGCTTGCAGGCATCTACATTTTACTGTATGTCAAACATTTTGTATTCAGGGCTGTTAATGGGCTTTCTGAAAAAATAAATAAATGATAAATGAAAAATGAATCATAGTAAAATGTCTGTATGTCTGTATCTAATATTTGAGTATTACTTGTATACTCTTCAGAGAGAACCCTGTCACATGTTTTTCCCCAGTTACCAACATGTTTCCATTCTTCCATTTTCCTTTGTTGCCCCCCCCCCCCCCCCACACACACACCATATACACACACACACAAACACACACACACACACACACACAAACATGCACATACACACACACACACACACGCTCACACACACAATTGTGCCCACTTCATCACAGTGTGTGGAAAAGTCACCACTTTCAGTCACCAAAACGTCACAGAAACACAATGGCCATGGCATGTGGCCATTTATGTGCGCTCACCCGTCAGTCACAGTGCTGACACTCAGCAGGGCCGTGTCTTGACCGTCACAGAACAGCAGGGGGCCCCGGAGGAGAAGGAGGAGTCCACATCCTGGTACCTGGCCTGCAGTGGTGCTCTTGTCACTCAGCGAAGCGTCCTGGTTGCTGCTCACTGTGTGGTAAAGCAGGACAAGCGGCCGCTCCAACCCGCCCATGTGATAGTGGTCATAAGCAGGACACAGAACACCTCCCAGGATCAGAAAAAGAATCTGCGACAGCGCCTGAGGGTACGATGCATGGCAAGACTGTTCCCTGTAGAATAGAACACCTATTCCCTGACAGAGTAGAATAGAACATCTATTCCCTGACAGAGTAGAATAGAACACCTATTCCCTGACAGAGTAGAATAGAGTGACAGCTCTAGAAAGAAGTTGTAAAGGGACAGGGGTGCTTGTCTAAAAACAATCCAGATGATAAATATCCCAATCATTGGGATGACGATGACTCCAAATGTCACTGGGAGTTAGTTTTGCCAATAGGTCTTACAGCTAGACGTTACAGTATATTCAGATAAGGTATGACATGCTGAAGCTACTTGAACTTTCCTTGCTTTATAGATGGTTACATAACCTATAATAAACAACAACAACAAAACAGACACATCACTTGCAAGATCCAGTAAATCAAGCACTTTGGGTTTTTGTCTTCTTCTGCCTCGACAGGTTTCAAGTATCCTGGTGCATCAACATTTTGACCCTGTAACAATGGACTCGGACCTGGCTGTACTCAAGCTGCTGGACAAGGCCAGGATCAGTGAACGTGTGCTGCCCGTGTGTCTGGCTAAAGCACAGGGTGGGGAGGTGACGGCTCGGGAGGCCTACGCTGCAGAGTGGACCCTGGGAGCGCATGATGCCAGGCGTCTGGCCAGACTCTACGCCCACTCAACCCAGACTGCGCTCACTGAGCTGAGGGATGTCACTCACTGTGAAAGAGACTTTGCTCAAAGAGGAGCGAATGCCACCGTGATGACTGACAATATGCTGTGCGTTATGAACAAATGCTCCCGTCCCGACGGCCCTCGTCATGTTGTTATACCAGGCATGACAATCATACCATCTGTTGCTTCTTCTTCAAACCCTCAGATCACAAGCAGCCTCCTTTCAAGTGATACAGAGGAACGAGACTCAAACAGCGTCTGGGATTTGCTCGGTTTAGAGAGCTTCAACTATGAGAGAGAGAACTGTCGTCGAGAGTTTTACTCTGCTCAGACACGGATAGTAAATTTTCGAGATTGGATCGAGAAAAACGTGAAGTAGATATTTCTGGTAGAACAGACAAATAAACAAACTTGACTATCAGACAGTGGGATTCAGAATGGGGGATTGGATTTAGAACGTGTGAGTACAGATGATTTCTATCTGGTGTCATTGATGTCATTAATTCCATATAATGCATGGACTGTTTTTGGGAATCCAGTTAATGTCTGTTTTACATGGTATGTCTGTGTAATTTATGCCACATGCATTGTGGGCTAAAATGTTCCTTTTATGAGGACATTGTCCTCATCTAATCTAACATACATAATTCATGTTCAAGTGCAATACTATTACACTATATCTCTACAAGGGCTGTCCTAATTGTAAGTCTTGAAATAGACAATAAGACTAAGTATTTGGCAGCTTATTCAGCTGAGGGGGTGCTTGTGTCTGGCTTGTTCTTTTTGGCATCTTGATGGATGAGGACACAGTTATTTAGCTTTTGTTCCTGCAAAAAGTTGACTGTTGGTTATGAATAAAAAGTTTAATATTCTAATGAGAACTTCCAAATATGTTATCTACAAAATAAAAGTAATGTATATAGTTAACTTGTCACACTTGATATGAGGGCCGACGTTCCACTCTACTGGTTAAAGTTGCTTACTCGTGAGTAGTACGTTGTTGATAAAGAAAAATAATGTCCACAGCCGCTCCAGTGTAAAACAAAGATATCCAAATGGTTTATTTCTCTTCCACAGCGAAGTCTTTCTTTACAGAAGTGGTCCTAAAGCTATTTTCCTAAATATTCACGTTACTACCACAAGGTAAGAAAACTGTATTTTCCCAGTCTCCACAATCACTGCCGACTCGACACATGAAAATTCCTCCACACTGGAAAGCCGTAAATCAACTTGCCGGCTCTTTCCACAATGCAGGCTTCAGTCTATGTTGTTTAGTCTATCTGTTCAGTCCTGTTTCAAGATGCACACTGACTGTTCTGAGAGAATTGCTGAATATAATGATACACAAATGTTCTTGAATGTTTGGTTATGACATCATACGGTGACATCACAAACATTCTAGAATGTTTGATTATCACATCATACTGTGACATCACAAATGTTCTATTATGACAAATAAAAAAAGACTGTTCAATGACTATCTAAATCCAATCAATATTCCTAATGCCGTTTCAATGTAAGGTTACAAAAATAAACATTCATACAATACAATAACCTAAATATATAGCTTTGGCTCCTACACCGGCCCCTAATTGTACTTCTAATCTAGAGACAATTACTAACAACTAAAAAAACAAGGAGCTAAACCAAACACTATTTTAACCGATAAGTGTCTCTGCTGCTGGACAACCAATACCCGGTGCCAGAGGTCACTAGTACATGGCACACCGTAGGAGGACGGTCTTTACCACTGCCTCATGCAGCCTCTTGGAGAAGACAGATCTCAGGGAAAAAAAGTGGTCGTCTTGACACGGACCCGGCGCACGAGCCTGTGCTGGTCAGGAACCGCTGAACTTGGTGAGGAATTCCGGCCCCTGTATCCAAGTCTCATTGCGCAGGAATGATTCCACATTGAGTCCTCTCTACGCGTGGTCAGCAGGATTTGTTGCAGTATCTACATACCGCCACTGTCCCACTTCTGACAGCTTCAAGATGGTCTCCACTCGATTCCTACTGGCTCTGTTTGCGATGTATTTGAGCACAGTGGTGCTGTCGAACCAGAACACAGATTTGTTTAGGTGGAGCTCCAGCTCGGATCTCAAGGTCCTGTCCATGCACACCTCCTCTTGCCTGAATCTAGTGATGACTCCCAGGAGAGTACTCGTTAGATCCGGCCCCTGTAGCAGCTGGTTGTTCAAGGTGGTGCCTTGGAATGATGCCCCACAGTCGAACACCACGCGGATCTTCTTCTTCTTGGCATGGTACACGCCATGGTGTGGCAAGTACCAAACTTTTCCATAGCTGCGGCTGAGCTCCTCACTGGGAACCTTGACTGCGTAGCCCTTTGCGATCCAGTCGTCGACGAACACTGAGTAATCAGTGTCGAACTGGGGATTCTTCGTGAACCTCTTTAAGTTGAGAGTTCGCTGTTCAGCTACTCTTCTGTTGTTCGGCATCTTGAAGACTGCGTTCTTCACTGGTAGGCCGATGCTGTAGTGTCCCTCTGTAAGTTTCACGGACTGCGAGACCAGTTCCAGAAACTGGATGTCATCCCTCGACTTCTCAAGCCGGTCGTCTTGACACTCTGGGAAGTCGTTCTTGAACTGTTGACTCCAAAGTTCATCTAGCGTGGCCACGGATGTGCAGTTGGACGTGACTTGTATTAGTCCACTGGTAGTTTCATGGCCATCTTCTCCTCTGAGGGGGCCATTGACGAACCAGCCCAATCGCGTTTTCACCGCATACGGCCCCTCTTTCACGCTGGATACCACCTGCCATGGTTCCATTGCCTTGGGTACGTCAGTCCCGATGAGAAGGCCTATCTCCGCCTGGATCTTCGGTATTTGCACTTCTCTGAGATAGGGCCACTTATCGACTTCCTCTTGCAGTGGGATGTTCTGTTTACGAGAATGTGTTGGGTAGCTCTAGGAAGTTGTCACTATCCAAGCTACAGACTTCTAACCCAGACACCATCTGGCTGCTCACGACCTGCTCGCCTCCCATGGTCCTTAGCAGGATACTTGTCTTCCTGCCGGTGACGTTAAGCGCTGCCATTAACTTCTCTGTGCAGAAAGTGACGTTGCTGCCTGGGTCGAGGACGCATAGGTAGCCACCATCTTGTTGCCTTTCTTGGCTTTGATGTGGACCGGAACGATAGCCAAGATGCTTTCGACGTTGCCGGCCCCAGTAGCTCTGCAGGTCCTCGTTTCTGCATTGATGCATCCACTGACCATAGAACTGGCTTCGCCCTCTTCTTCCCCGCCCCTGTGCTTATTTTCTTTTCTCTCTTCCTCCATCTTCTATACCTTTTCTTCACTTTTCACCATTTATTTCCAACCCTTTTACCTTTATTTCTAAAAACAGGTGGATCTCCATCCTTTGTAGCACGTAATAAGGCTGGTCAGTGTGTGTATGCGTGTGTGTCTTGTGTGCGACTGTTGTCGTGGATTTCGACTGGTCATAGAATGCTTAAGGCATACAGAATAGACACAAGATAGGCCTGATGAGCACGTGTAAATGTCAGACCACAACACTTTCTCGCCCGGCATTAAAGCAAACAGTAACATGGTCAGACAAGAATCAAGTAAACAAATGAAGCAAGGAGATAAGGCTCTGAATACTCACTCACGATGGTTGGTTTATTTGAACAAAAAAGGTTTACATCCATGGAGGGACTCTCAGTTTGGCAGAGCGTATATCACGGTACATGAACACAGGTTTGCCAGAGCGAAAGCAAAGAAAAGTTAAGTGTATTAGTTTATAAACACACGGAATAGAGATGTATCATTGGTTCGTTTAGTTTTTGGGAGGATCGTTCTGATTGGGTCAAGTTTTATATGGGCATCCGGAAGACGGAAGAGATATGCTTTTGAAGAGGTGCAAACGGGGCCCCTCGCAGGAACACGCTGACCTTCGACTGTATCAAACCTTATCAAGTCTGATGAATAGGTGCAGTGTTTTGCAGAAAGCCATTAACCTGACTCACAAATGAGGAGAATGTGAAATTACACTCACACTGTGTTCACATGTTGTTGAAGACCATCATTGCTTTCATGTTGCCGGCGGCCCCCTGCTGGACCTGCCTCATCATTGACTGGAGGCCGGCCATCCCACCCATGTGGTGCAGAACTCTGGGATCCATCATCTTGGCCATCTGCTGGTTGAGCTTGGCCATCTGAGAGGGGTTGACATTCTTCGACATGTCGCCTCCTTTGAACAGGCCCTTGATGCCTCCCGTCTTCTTGACCAGCGAACTTGGTGTACTGGGTGAGCAGCTCCTGGACGTCCTTGGTGGCCACGCCCGCTCCACGAGCCACTCTCGCGATCCGGTTGGGCTGTTTACTGAACAGTTTGGCTCTGTCTTTGGTGTCCAGTTCCTGGTCATTCATGCTATCCATGATAGTCATGAATTTCTTCAGCCTGGCCGTTGGACTCCTGCTCTTTACTCATAAAGTCAGTCCCAAAGCCTGGGATCATTCCCATGATCTGTCCCATCGGCACGGTGGTGTAGTGGTTAACACTGTCGCCTCACAGCAAGAAGGTCCAGGGTTCGATTCCCGCTTGGGGACCAGGTTTCCATGATGCCAGGTACTCAGGTGGGGTATCTCCCAGGCCTTTCTGTGTGGAGTTTGCATGTTCTCCCCGTGCTCGCAAGGGTTTCCCCCCCGATAAGATAAACCCAATGGAAAAACATGCACAACAACAGATCGCTAACGCTGTGGCGTCCTTGACGAAGACGGACAGGAGCACTTGGATTGGTCCCCGGGGCGCGGCTCACGTTGACGCCCTATCTGCTCCCGGCTGCCCATGGGGGGAAGGACAACGGGATGGGAAAAGTGCAGAGAGACATTTCATCGGCGACTCAGTGCATGTGTGTGTGTGTTCCTGTGGGTCGCCCATCTCACGTGTGTGTGTTAAACTGCATGACAATTAAAGACTTCTAGTCTAACCAATTATCTTCATGATGTTCTGGAACTGCTCGTACATGTCTCTCAGTGTGAACTGACCATGTTTCAGTTTGTCAATCAACTCCTCGTCGTCCAGCTTCAACTCGTTGACTTTGTCTATCAAACCTTCAATGTCTCCCATACCCAGCAGTTTGCTGATGAAGGGCTGTGTCTTGAAGGGCTCAAAGTCATCAATGTGTTCTCCTGTACCTATGAAGATGATGGGACTCTTTGTGGCAGCCACAGCGCTGAGAGTTCCACCACCCTTAGCGTGTCCATCCAGCTTGGTCACGATGATGGACGCCACGTCCACCTTGTCCTTGAAGGCCATGGCCTGGGCCTCGCAGGCCTGTCCGATGCAGGCGTCCATCACGTACACGATGTTGTCCGGTTGCACTGCGTTTGAAATCTGCAACATCTCCTCAAAGAGAGAGTTCTTGTTTGTGTCGGCCGCTGGTATCAACGATGATGATCTCGAAGTTCTCCGTTTTGAACTTCTCAACGCCCTCGGCTGCTATGACCACATGGTCCATCTCTGTGTAACTGCCATAGAATGGAATTCTGGCTTTGGTAGCATTCTGTTTCAACTGATCAAAAGCACCAGCTCTGAAAGTGTCAGCACATATCAAACAGGTTTTCCAGCCTTTTATTCTGTAGTAATATGCCATCTTGGAACAGGTGGTGGTTTTCCCGCTGCCCTGCAGACAGATGAACATGAAGACGTTGTTCTTGCCTTTCGTCGGAGTCCAGGCCTTGACACCGGGGTCCACCAGCTTGACCAGCTCCTTGAAGACGGCGTGCTGGATCATCCTCCTCTTGTTCAGGCCAGACGCCATCTCCTCCAGATCTATGGCTCCCTTGACATTCTCTCTGAGCTGTTTGACCAGTTTGATGTTGACGTCGGCTTCCAGGAGGGCGGCGCACAACTCCTTCAGCATGGCGTTCAGGACCTCCTCGTTGATGATTGTGGCATTGCTGAGAGATCTCAGCGCCGATGTGATCTTTCTTCCTAGGTCGGCTAACACCATCTTGACGGTCCAAATGGAACAGACTCAATCAGATGAAATAAGGGCCTCGAAGGCTTAGGCCCCTGCGGTGGTCAGCTCTCCTCAGCTCACCGGGGTCAAGGGAGAGATCCGGGGGGGACTGCAAACGATGATTTCCTTTCCACAGCAAAACGGTAGGCAAGGCACCTTGGTTGAGAAATGCAGGCTTCAGTCAATAGGCTTGTTCGAGATGGATTTCGGTTTGCCTCGACTAGTAGACGAGAGTAGCCAAGTGAAGCCGGGGGAGGAGTTAAAAAGGCGGACACTGCCGATTTCACGAGAGCCTCTCGCCTAGTCTCGCATGGCAGATACGCTTTCACGTCACCACACACACATTACACACCTGTCCAGCTCATTATAATGCGATGGCCGTGTGCAAAATTAGATCAGATTCAAATGTACAGCACACCATATACTGCTATAGTGGAATATACTATTCATATACCATAATGTATACCATCTTGTTGCGCGCTCCTGGCCGCACGCACACACAACACACTGCTGAATAATTCTGTTTTGCATCAATATATATGTATACTGTGTATATTGAGGCAAAACAGAATTATATATACAGTATTGAGGCAAAACAGACGACGCATGTGTGTATGTGTGTGTGTGTGTGTCTGACAGCTTGAAGTTTATCATGATGATATGATGATAACGCATAACATAATAAAGTTATCAATCAATCAAACGTCTCATAACTCCCTGGCTGTCACGTGGCTGGTGACTGACAACTTTTCTGAGCCAATAGGCGCTTTGCGCGACCGTAGCAAGTCGCTTCCCAGCCGGGAGCAGCCGAGTGAGAGGTACTGTGGAGCCTCGCTCTGAAGGCTGTGCGTGGCTCGCTCCCGGAAGAGTTCCGCGCCTCGCCTCGTCAGATTTTCAGAGCAAGTCGGACAACATTCTAACCGCCATGCAACGCGCTTGGCGAGGCCGTAGTAAAACCTGCGCAGATCTGCGTCCGCCTATCCCATCTCGAACACGCCTATTGTTGTTTAGTCTATCTGTTCAGTCCTGTTTCAAGATGCACACTGACTGTTCTTCTTCTTCTTCTTATTTGAATTTCCGGCAGTGTAGACGCATCGTGGCGTATTACTGCCCTCCGCAATTCTTTTGATGGGCTCTTCTTCTTCTTCTTCTTCTTCTTCTTCTTCTTTTCCGGCAGTCTACTGGAACCCGTCATCCCCTACTTTGTCCATTGGAGTGCAGCTACTGCTGCTACTTACTGTCTGAGCCCCCCGCCGCGGGACCCTCCTTGCCCCCTGCAATCTTATTCTGAGCTGCTTTGTCCCTCTTCTTCTTCTTATTTGAATTTCCGGCAGTGTAGACGCATCGTGGCGTATTACTGCCCTCCGCAATTCTTTTCATGGGCTCTTCTTCTTCTCCTTCTTCTGGACCCCGTCATCAATTGCTGAATATATAGATACACAAATGTTCTAGAATGTTTGGTTATGACATCATATGGTGACATCACAAACGTTCTAGAATGTTTGATTATGACATCATACTGTGACATCACAAATGTTCTAGAATGTTCTATTATGACAAATAAGACAGTTCAATGACTTTATCTAAATCCAATCAATATTCCTAATGCCGTTTCAATGTAAGGTTACAAAAATAAACATATAAACATTCATACAATACAATAACCTAAATATATAGCTTTGGCTCCTACACTTGATATAGGGATTGTTTATACATATAGGTTGTATGTAGTTAGTTTCAAGTTTGGAAATTAAAACTAAAATATATAATATAAATACATATTATTATTATTGTTTTTTTTTATCCACTTTTTCTCCCATTTTTCCATATTTTCTCTATAGTCAAGTTAGACCGCGCTCACAAGTTCTCACACTGGGTGCTGTAATCCCATAAAGTTCAGTATATCAAAGCACGGTAGCCGGACCAGCACTCACAGGTTCAATGTTTTTTAATGGCAGCCTGAATAAAAAGCAGACATGTTTCGGACAATGTCCTTCTTCAGTGGTATGGCTAGCACTGGAAACACATTCAAGGTGATGGTTAAATACACCTGGCAGGTAATTGGCACGGCAGGAAATGACATCACAACACAGGTGTGCCTGTGCAATATGACCAAATGAATGACCTATCAAAATAGAGTCCAATCATAATTTATACATATATATATAGATATATCTATATCTAACACCAATCTATATTATAAACAATACAATACAAAACAAAACAAAATGACCAGAAACTTGATAACATATAACATGCCCATTAATTTATAGGGCTGATTGAGCCACTTTACGTAATTAATTAATTAATTAGTTTCAAATTATCCATTGGGCATCTTTGTGAAGCATGCCTCTAGTTTGGCAACAAACAACAACTCTTGACTCTTGACTTGACTTGAGGGTCGGACTGCAGAATATGCCAATGTTTATTGACAATACTCCGTGTGTCTCTCGTAATAGGGCTGTAAGTAGACACAAAAGATACTTTGTCAGGTTTATCTTCTTTCTTTTTGGGGGTAAACAACGTGGCCCTATCGATATGCTTGGTTTTATTCAATGTTGATGCTGATGCTAGGCCTGAGACAGAGCCAGACACCTCTAAAAGAAAAGTATTTAAACCCCGTAGCCTGTTTACTCCCCATCTCAATCCTCCCTCAGTTGAAACTTTCTGCAGACTGGTACAAAATGATGTCCTTAAGTTATGTGAGACCAGTCACAAAGCCCATCTTTATCCAAATTTACTTGAATCAGAGTCTGCAGCACTTAAGGAGCTCATGAAGAAAGATGATTTAATTTTTAGAAAAGCTGACAAGGGTTCTGGTATCGTGCTCCAAAATAAGAGCTTGTATGTATCTGAGATAAACAGACAATTGAATGAGATTGAGGTATATACCCTTCTAAATTCAGACCCTGTGTTTAGATTTTCTACGGAAATCAAAACGGTCCTTAAAAGCCTGAGATTGTCAGAGGCAATTACAGAAAATGAATTTAAGTTTATGTTCGTAGAGTACCCGGTTACTCCTATTATTTACACTTTACCTAAAATCCATAAGGATCTGATTAACCCTCCTGGTAGACCTATTGTTTCCGGTATTGGCTCTGCCACAGAAAAAATCTCTCAGTTCATTGATGCGCATATTAAGGATTTGGCCTCTTCTCAGCGTGGTTACTTGAAGGATACTACTACTTTTTTGAACAGGCTCTCGTCCTGCAACATTAGTCCTACAGACTTACTAGTTACCATAGATGTAGTCAGTCTTTACCCCAGCATTCCACATGCTGATGCGCTAGACGCGCTCTGAGTTTTTATTTAAACTCGAGGGAAGTATTACTCCCCCCTACAGAAGCGCTGGTTAGTTTAACCGATCTAGTTCTAACTAGAAATTATTTTAGATTCCAAGATAAATACTATTTGCAAAACAGAGGCCTCAGCATGGGCTCTCCAGCCGCTGTGAACCTAGCCAATCTTTATATGTCCAAATATGAAGTAAATCATATCTTTAATAATAACCCGTTTGAGAAATGTGTCAAATCTTATATGCGCTATATTGACGATCTGTTTTTTATTTGGTCTGGTTCATCATCTGAGCTTTTTGCCTTCCTTGAGTACCTGAACTCCTGTAGAAGAACGATAAAGTTTACATTAAAGTTTGATATGCATAATTTACCCTTCCTCGATGTTCTGATCAAGAAAGCCCTTGATGGCATCTCATTACACACAGAGGTTTTTAAAAAGGAGACAGACCGTAACTCGTTCTTGCATTATTCTAGTTATCACACCCCAGCCTTGAAGAACAGTCTTCCTTATAGCCAAATACTTCGTTATAAGAGAATATGTGATACTGACGATACATTTATTGCACAAGCAAAGGTGCTCCGTGGCAGTTTCCACGAGAGAGGATACAGTGCCGATTTGACACTCAAAGCCTTGAATAAAACCAAGCATATGTTTACCCCCAGAAAGAAAGAAGATAAACCTGACAAAGTATCTTTTGTGTCTACTTACAGCCCTATTACGAGAGACACACAGAGTATTGTCAATAAACATTGGCATATTCTGCAGTCCGACCCTCTTATAGGGACAGCGTTTCAGCATTCGCCTAACTATTTTTACAAGAGACAAGCGAATTTATCTAATCTAGTCAAAACTGATTTGCCCTTGAAGAGGCCTTCTCATTTTATGTCCAATATCCCAGATGGGAATTTTCCCTGCCAATCCTGTGTACAGTGCCAGGGTATGATTAAAGATACATTTTTCGCACATCCAAAAACGGGGAAAAATATCCCAGTCAAAGGACGGATTACGTGTAATTCGTCCAATCTGGTGTATTTGTTCAAATGTCCTTGTAATTTTTCTTATGTGGGCAAAACAATGAGAGCCTTTAAGAGCAGGATATTAAGAGCAGGATATCTTCATCTCCGGTCAGAAATTACAGGTAGTATCAGAATATAAGTATTTAGGATTACACATAGACCCAAACCTTAGCTTCAAAAATCACATAAAAAAAAGTCTGCAATAAGGTAAAGTTCAGCCTATCAAACTTCAGGTACATAAGAAACTTCCTTTCAACAGAGGCAGCAAAGCTATATTTTCATTCAATGGTTCTTTCCCACATCACATACTGTTTGATAACCTGGTCCAATTCACATTCCACCATTCTGAAACCACTTCAATCACTTTACAAACAAGCAATAAAAATTCTAGACAAGAAACCATTCAGGTACCATCATTGTCACATTCTAAAAAAATATAATCTACTCAGTTGGGAAAACCCGACCCTATATCAAAACGTCTGTCTAGTTTTTAAAATAAAGTGTGGATTGGCTCCTCCTCCTTTGTCCGGTTTCATCAACCTCAAGTCTGCCTCAACCAGGAACACTAGAGGTGCGGCAAGGGGGGACTGTACAATCCCTTTCAAAAAAAGTGTATTTGGCCAGGCCGTCTTCTCATACAGAGCATCCCACCAATGGAACTCAATTCCTCAAACAATTAGAGTGTCCACATCATACCATTCATTCAAGTGCAGGGTTAGGGAATGGCTCATTGATAACCAGAACTGTCAACACTGAGGTGTCTGTATGTGTATATGTGTGTGTGGATATGGATATGGTGCGTCTGTCTATGTCTGGGTCTCTTAATATGTCATGATGTGCTCTGTCCTTGTGTCCATGACTGTATTGTGACCTGTATCACTACTATGTCTATGTGCTTTTGTTGTGTTTTTATTCTAATGTATTTATCTTGATTTTATTCTGTTTTTATTGCTAACCCTTTTTTTACACAGGATTTTAGCCTGTACCTTCTGGCAGGGGGACTACCAATGGAAATTAGCCTTTTGGCTAAAATTGGGTGCATTTACATTTGTAAAATATTTTATTAATGTACACTGTCCCCCTTGAACAAATAAAGTAAACCTGAACCTGAAATCAAGAATAAGTGAACACAAATGTGCTGTGAGAAATTCAGATGTCAAGTCGTCGGTAGCTCGACATTTCTCTAAGTGTAAACATACCGTCAACGATCTCAAATATATGGGACTAGAGTTAGTACTCAGGCCAGCGCGAGGTGGAGACAGACACAAGCTGCTGTTGCAACGTGAATGTTATTATATCCACCTGTTCAATTGCATCGAACCTAGAGGAATGAATGAAGAGAACGTGTTAACCTGTTTCCTTTAACCTCCTTACTCCTACATTGTTATTTCTGGTCTGATTAAAGTTGTTTGTTGCCAAACTAGAGGCATGCTTCACAAAGATGCCCAATGGATAATTTGAAACTAATTAATTAATTACGTAAAGTGGCTCAATCAGCCCTATAAATTAATGGGCATGTTATATGTTATCAAGTTTCTGGTAATTTTGTTTTGTTTTGTTTTGTATTGTATTGTTTATAATATAGATTGGTGTTAGATATAGATATATCTCTATATATATGTATAAATTATGATTGGACTCTATTTTGATAGGTCATTCATTTGGTCATATTGCACAGGCACACCTGTGTTGTGATGTCATTTCCTGCCGTGCCAATTACCTGCCAGGTGTATTTAACCATCACCTTGAATGTGTTTCCAGTGCTAGCCATACCACTGAAGAAGGACATTGTCCGAAACATGTCTGCTTTTTATTCAGGCTGCCATTAAAAAACATTGAACCTGTGAGTGCTGGTCCGGCTACCCTGCTTCCATATTTTCTCTCCCATCCCAATTTCGTATCATCCAATTCAACCCTCCCCTGTCACGAACGCTGTTTCTTGCCTCCCACAAGCCGGCTGCAATGTGGACTAAGTCATACATAGCACAAGTCCCCTCCGGTACTTGAGGTAACAGCAGTCGCATCTTTTCACCTGCGCAGCTCGATCTCTCAGTGGCGAGGAGTAATGCGTGGGAGGCTCACGCTGCCCCCGACACTTCCTGATTCTACTGCGCAGGCGCACCAACCGACCTGTAGGAGTCGCTGTCCACAACGCCCGATCCCCACCCATCAGTTTCCCACCCCCTAATACGGCCAATGTGTATTAGTATGAACGACCAGCTAAACTGAAAGCAATGTGGAGCGCTGGGCTCGAACAGGCGAGCCCAGCGTCTCCGCATTCGTGGCGAGCGCCTTACCCACTACGCCACGTAGCCGCCCATATTATTATTATTGTTATTAACATTATGGCCACCAAGGCCGCCTTACCTCGTCATTCCCCGCCATGCTAATTCTGCCAATGAAGACGTAACACGTCATTGAGATCAATATTTCAAAAATCTGTGATCGCAATCATATTTCTCCCGCGGAAACTTGAGATCTACTGTTGATCCCCTCTCAACTCTCCAATGGTTCAAGAGCGCCATCTGGTGGCCGATCGGCAGATCGCCCAAACCGGAAACCAGAAACGGAAACTGGTGCTCATCCAAAATCGGTCCGACCACTCTCTATAGGTCCCGGGACTCGGGCTCGACACAATGGATAGCGATCCATTACCAATAACTCGATAAACAACATGATTTGGACGTATATACTATTATACAACCTGGAGATGGTCGTGGCGAGCGCCTTACCCACTACGCCACGTAGCCGCCCATATTATTATTATTGTTATTAACATTATGGCCACCAAGGCCGCCTTACCTCGTCATTCCCCGCCATGCTAATTCTGCCAATGAAGACGTAACACGTCATTGAGATCAATATTTCAAAAATCTGTGATCGCAATCATATTTCTCCCGCGGAAACTTGAGATCTACTGTTGATCCCCTCTCAACTCTCCAACGGTTCAAGAGCGCCATCTGGTGGCCGATCGGCGGATCGCCCAAACCGGAAACCAGAAACGGAAACTGGTGCTCATCCAAAATCGGTCCGACCACTCTCTATAGGTCCCGGGACTCGGGCTCGACACAATGGATAGCGATCCGTTACCAATAACTCGATAAACAACATGATTTGGACGTATATACTATTATACAACCTGGAGATGGATCGCATATTTCAACATCCCATAATAGGAATATTTTTGCTCCACGCTCATTGCCCAACGGCCCGAGGAGACTGGGGTAAGATTCAGCGTTTTTTTTTACCGTGTTCGATACAAACTGCTCTAATGATCATATCACCCACACTAGATGAATCATCTAACGTTGGCCACAGGATTATAAACGACCCCCCCCCCCCCCCCCCCCCATCCGGTCAATATCAGATGATAAGTAGTAACTTCTAGAAGCACGTCCATTTGAAATTTTTTATCTCGCGCCAATCGCTATCAAACTGTATTTGATCATCAATATAATGCATTTAGGGCTATAAATCACGTTCTGCAGAATGCTGCAGAAAACGATAAAAACATATTTATACTTTAGACCGTATTTTAGTATGAATATGTGAATGAAAAAGTATAACGTTGCTACATCCTGAATGATAGATAATTGACATTGAATGGGCCATAGTAATGTCAATTTAGCAATACAATTTAAAAAGTTATAGCCCTGCAAAGAAGGGGAACTTCTCCATAGACAAATAGAGCTGGCAGATGATGGTATAATGATGTACATAAGCCTGGCAAAGAAAGTGTTAATAACAACAATAATAATAATAAAAGCATTTGTAGCATCCAAATTTGTTATCATTGAGAATGGATGACAAATGTATGTAGGCATCTGCATGCGTTGCAGAGCGGTCCCTGTACTGTCTACACCTGTACTTATCGGCATGCTTATCTGCAAAGGTAAATAGATGTTAAGTGCGTGTGTCTACAGTGTGTAAGCATGGGCGGTCATGTGTTGGTGAGTTTCTCTGTAGACTGTCCAACGTGTGCTGTCAGTCATTGAGAAACACTGAGAGGATTTGCTAAACTTAGCCCTTACTCCTGAGACACAGACACTCGCTGTGTTCTTCCCCAGCTCTGCTCAGGACACCTCTTAAGCCTGGCCAATTAAACAATGGGCAGCCGATAGTCCCCACGACTTGCAGACTGCACTACTAGGAAGATAAAGCAGATGCTGAATTTCTATATCCCTGACAAGAAGTTTATTGCCAATTGCAGTCGAGTTAAAGACCAGAAATGGCAGAAGACGAGATGTTAATTGGAAACATTTTGGCAACTGTATTCTACATCCCAAAATAGAAATGTGAACCACATCTGTAAACAGGTATAAATGTTAGCTATATAATGCAAACTATTTTGAAATGCAGCTCTGAGTGGAATATCCAGTTTTGTTAATTGATGGGCAATGAAGGAAAGGTATTAGTCAGGTTTACTGGCCAGTAACTGTAGCCATTACCCTTGTTGTCTATAGGAGGGTTCCATGATGTTGTTGTATGATGTCATCATGATGCTAAAAACAGTAAAGGTACGTGATAATCTACTCCTTAGCTTAAAGAACACCCTCATCGCCCCCTCCATCGCCACTCCACAACTGAGAGGAGGTGCTGATCTCTCACCTCATATCCACCCTCATGTACTCTGTGTGTGTCTGTATAGACATGTGCATTTTTGTGTATGTGTGAGTGCAAGAGTTTGATCCCTTACAGCAGGGGAAGAGGAGGAACCTGAATGAACAATGTCTGTTTATTTTCCAAAACTAATATTAGAGTTTTGGAAAATAAACAGACATTGTTCATTCAGACTTTTACTTTCCTGAAAATAAACAGACATTGTTCATTCAGACTTTAACTTTCCTGGAAATATATTATCTTTAAATATATATTTAAAGATAATATATTTCCAGGAAAGTCAAAGTCTGTTTCGATTGGTGCGCACATTTGAAGGAAACTGACATCTTCTATAATAAAACCACTAACCAAAAGAGGACAGGACTTCCCCCAGTAGGAGTTAGATCATTTTGTGTCCTGTACGCCTGAATACTTTTGACAACAAATGTTTGTTTCCGCGTCTCTGATTGGCCAGGTCATTTCTGGTCATGTGACATGTATGCCCAATCGTGGGACCGCAAGTGTCTACACTGGTTAAGCTTAGGCGCTCTTTCGAAGTTGGTTAAGGTTAGAGTTTGTCTTAGAGCATGGCGATAGAACGCCTGCCCTTCTTTCGACGGTTAAGCTTAGGCACTCTTTTGACGTTGGTTAAGGTTAGAGTTTGTCTGACTTAGAGCATGGCGATAGAACGCCAGGTAGTTTGCAGGCTGTTAGACCCGGAAATAGGCGCAGAACTTGCTGTCCCACGATTGGCGCACATGTCACATGACCTGGCCAATCAGAACGCCAAACTCGCACGCGGTAACAAACATTTGTTGTCGAAAGTATTCACGCATCCTGTACTGTTGTAATTGTGTAGGGACTGTCCTGCTCCACTAGGGGCAGGCTTTTCTCATTCACTAGGCTGGGGGCAGGCTTTTCTCATTCACAGGATAGCAGCCATCTTTTCTACTGAATTTATCTGTAGGCTGACCTGTTGCACACTGTACAACTCCCGAGACTGGTAAGTTACTTATTAAGGCTATACAATAAATCTAATCATATTCACAATGTCTCTCCTAAACCCGAGGGTAGAGTAATCACTGTCCTGCTACTGTTTAATCACTGTGATGCACTGTCCTGCTACTGTTTAATCACTGTGATGCACTGTCCTGCTACTGTTTAATCACTGATGCACTGTCCTGCTACTGTTTAATCACTGTGATGCACTGTCCTGCTACTGTTTAATCACTGTCCTGCTACTGTTTAATCACTGTGATGCACTGTCCTGCTACTGTTTAATCACTGTGATGCACTGTCCTGCTACTGTTTAATCACTGTGCTGCACTGTCCTGCTACTGTTTAATCACTGTGATGCACTGTCCTGCTACTGTTTAATCACTGTGATGCACTGTCCTGCTACTATTTAATCACTGTGATGCACTGTCCTGCTACTGTTTAATCACTGTGATGCACTGTCCTGCTACTGTTTAATCACTGTGATGCACTGTCCTGCTACTGTTTAATCACTGTGATGCACTGTCCTGCACTGTCCTGCTACTGTTTAATCACTGTCCTGCACTGTCCTGCTACTGTTTAATCACTGTGATGCACTGTCCTACACAGTACAGGACACAAAATGATTTAACTCTCTCTCACTTCACAGGTGAGCATCCATCAAATTCTTTATTTTTTTTAATTTGATGAATGCTACTGTACATGTATAGCTGCCCACTTGCTATATCTATATAAGGCTTATATGGTTGTATACTGTTATACAGATAATTACGAGGGATGCTCGATATTGGCTTTTTTACCGATACCGATATACCGATATTGTCCAACTCTTAATTTCCGATACCGATATCAACCGATACCGATATATGCAGGGTTTTAATAATTAACACAACATTATGCATACTTTTGACAATAAATAAAATCAGAATTTGTTCTTACTTGCTTGCCTGGGTAAATAAAGGTTATAGAAATGTTAAAAAAAAAAAATTATAATAATTGAAAACCGATACCGATATTTTCCGATATCACATTATAATGCCGATAATATCGGTAGGCCGATAATATCGGACATCCCTAATAGTTATGTTTTCTTCTTGACTTGTTTAAAGAAGACCTGTACGGCCCATGGGGACATTAACGTGTGTTGTCGGGCCTTATAAATAAATTTGATTTGATTTGATTTGATTTAATTACATATCACATTGTATTCTAGAAACCAGTTCTACACCGCCATCATCCAGTCCATCCTCACCCTCTCCATCATCACCTGGTTCCCTGCAGCCACGGTCAGCGGAGAGGGTGATCGGCTGCCCCCTTCCCTCCCTCGAGTCCCTACATTCCACCAGGGCCTTGAGGAGGGCGAGGAAGATCATGGCAGACCCCGCCCACCCGGGTCATAACCTCTTCAACATGCTCCCCCACGGCAGGCGGCTACGGCTGCCCAAGACACTAAAATCCCGCCATAGACTCAGCTTCTTCCCCTCAGCATCTCGCCTGGTAAATTAGTCAGGTGTCCCCCTGCTCCCCCCCCCCTCTATGGCGAGCTGCTAGGGCTGGACCTCTGGACTTGAACTGTGCTGCACTGTATCCATGTCCCCAACCACTGCACTTTACTGTCTTATTGTTGTCTCACTGTTTTGTCCTGTTTTGCACTTATTTATTTATTATTATTATTATTATTATTATTATTATTATTATTATTATTATTATTATTATTATTATTATTATTATTATTATTATTATTATTATTATTATTATTATTATTATTATTATTATTATTATTATTATTATTATTATTATGTTATTCCTATTTGTGAAAAAATGCATGCACTGTAATGTCAAATCACGTTCCATTTGTACCTGTACAATATGGTGAATAAAGTAATCTGAATCTGAAACCATTTGTGTCTTGCGCCTACATTTTCAGTCATATTGAATCCCCTAGCCGCTAGTTTTATACACAACTACAAACGGGGGGTGACAGTGGCTCAGGAGGTATACTGTAGCGATCGTCTGATAATCAAAAGGTTCCCGGTTCAATTCCGGGTCCTCCCGGCAGCATGTCGAAGTGTCCTTGAGCAAGACACCTAACCTCCTAACTGCTCCAGATGAGCAGGTCGGCACCTTGCATGGTTGCCTCCGCCATCGGTGTGTGAACGTGTGAGTGAATGGGTGATTGTGAGGCATAAGTTGTAAAGCTCTTTGGATAAAAGCACCATATAAATGCAGTCCATTTAGAAACAAGACCCTTATCACAACATTTCTCTTGGTCTTCAAACATTGAGAAAGTTGCCCCTGAAAATACAGCGATATGCCTTGGAATGAGACCATTGTAAAGTGTTACCACAATGTTTGGTAAGCATGTGTGTCACACATACAGATAGAGCTGATTATAATCTGAAGCAGGGTAGCCCTACCTGGGCCGCTTCATGCTGACTCCACCCAGTCTACAACGTATCTTCTCTAGCGTCATTCATTACATTGGTGGGCTGGGATGCCTAGGAAGATGGCTGATGGTAGTTGTACTGATGGCAGGATGCCACAACAATCTGTTGCTACAGTGGTGTTGGTGTAACGAGGTTGAAACCTTGCAGTAGTAGCCCCTTGGTGTAAACTCACTCCTAAATCAAATACCTACTTCAACAATACCCACTTGGTGCTGGTGAGCGGAGGGTTTGCGGCTTGAGGACAGGTGCCAAGCGTGAAGTGCCTGCTAGTACACTACCTAGTGACCACCGTTACATGGGCATTGTGACCCAGAGGACGGGTTGAGCCGTAAAGTGCAGAGTGAGTTTACAGAGGTGGCTGAATGTAACATGGTTGATGTAACCCTTTTGTACTGTATACGCCCCAGTAAGTTGAAAAAGCTTTCACTTCAAGATAACAAATGGATCTTTTTCTGATAATGGGATGGTTAGAATTGAGCAAATTTTTTGCTACACTGGTCACTTGATACACATGAGCTGAGGGTTCACAGTTCAAGCCAGGCCATTGGCAAATTGCATTTACGTGCACATGCAATTAAACCCTTAGTCAGTTCAGGTTGGTTTTAATTTGCATCCATGATGTACGACTGATCCTGAAATGTGTGATATATTTATTTTGCAATATTCTGTCATGTCCTGCAGCTTTTTCCATGCCAGTAGCGAACAACATACAGTACCGTAGCTACTATAAGTAGTGAAAGTAAGGTTTGAAAGGAATAACATCTAGGTGAATTGTACATGAGGCCATTTGTAGCATACTTTGTGTGATCGAAAGTGATAGTGAAATAGCAAGCGCACTTCTATTTGAGAGGATTCTTGTCACTGTCAGATGAGTCTTTTTTTGAGAGCATTGATTTTTTTTGGTGCAGTACTTCCTTATAGCTGAATGGGTCAAATGTGTGGGATATTATTAAACATTGTTGAGTGATGGTGGAGTGATATGAAGTGCTCAGAGAGATCACAGATGAACTGATTCGTGAGGCTGTGGGATCATCTGTTAGGGAAGATTCACTTTAGCCATTTTTGTGGTGATGTTTTTTGAAGCACTAGAATGAACTGAATAGTGGTTGTGATGACCCTCTCCCACATTGTCTTGTCTTCCTCTGCTCTGGCTGGCAGAGTAACCTCGTTCCCAGCTTTATCTCGAGAGATAAAGCCTGGTAAAGCACTACGGCCGAAAGTGGGAATCAGGTAGGAAGTCCCGCCTGAAATCACGACACGGTGCTCATGAAAATGTATCCCCCCCAGAAACAACCTCGTTATCGCCTCCCTCGACAGGCTGACAGACCTGCTTGTTGTTTGTTTCGCTGGGGACTATAAACGGATCAGGCGGTGCCCGGAAACCGGAAAGCCTGTAGCCGGTATTTCTGTATTTCCGATTCACATTTTAGGAGGCATAGCTTTACCAGCCTACTGGCAGAGCTGGGGAAGGCTCGTCAGCTAATTGTGGCACACCTGGGCCGGGGTGTTCCAGGCAGGATATCAGAGAGAGGCTGCCTCTGATCTCTGTCTCTCTCCTCCAGGCTGGTCATGGCATTTTGGTTTTGTTTGTTTGGTTTGGTTTGTTTGTTTCTCATCTTCTCCCTTACACGCACCACACGCTGATTCATTCATGCACTCACTACATTACTGATAATACTGATCCACTCATTCTTTAATTACTTTTGTACATAGTTTAATAGCTTAATTAAATTACTTTTCTTTAAAAACCTTAAGTACGTGTGTGGTCTCCCTTGTTTTTGTCTGTACCTTGAGCTTGGTTATATATCGCATAGCTCTGCGTCATACTGGAATACTTCCATATCAGCCTAAGCACTGAATACATCTTCACATGCACCTTTACATACCATCATCTGTCTGGCCACACCCCCATCCGCTCCCTACATAAGCAGGGGTGTGGCCATACCATCAGCTCCTTCCTAAGTTTTCACCACGTCAAGTGCCTGCAATGTACCACACTTTGAGATTGCTGAAATATTTAAGAGAATAGGAGATGAAGGAGCTACGTTGACATTATATCTTTGTTTTCTCTCTCACTATTTTCGAGGAAATACAGCGATAATGTCTTCGCCACTGGGGTGTCTAGAAGATGATGATCATTCTGACCTCCACCGGCATTTTTCATATTAGGGGCTCGCGTCGCTGGCCTAATCCCCACCTGCAGTCCTCCAAGCTGCAGCTGGACAGGTATTACCTCCGCTTCTGCAGCTGGACTGTGCATGAGAGGCGACGGCTGTTGTGAGAGCTAGCTACCTCTCTGGGTGAGTGATGGTTTTGATACGCAAGCACCAGTTGTGTTGCTATGAGGGGATTAGCTACACGATTTACGAAAGCCGGCCCTAGACTGGTTTTTGCCCTAGACTTTTTTCTGCCTCTTAGATGGCGGAGAGAGGGTCCTGGTTTGATGCCCACGGTAGTCAAACTAGTGGGACCGTGACCAAGATCTGCGGTTAAAACCCCTGGATATTTGGACAAACGGATTTCTCTCTGTCACATGCATGGCCCCATCTTTCAAGATGAAAGTTACCCTAGCACGAGGAAAGTGGGTTTGGTGTTTCGTTATCGGAATTTCTCCACGCCCAAATCGGCTGCAGCCCATGGGGAATTGTGCCGACACCGCTGTACATCTGTTAATCACCGTTCTGAAAACTGTTAACTTCTTTTTCTCTTCTCTCTTAGGATGAGGAGGGGGACAGACGGCGGCTGTCTGAAGTGTTGGCCTTATTGTGTTCTCTCGTTGTGCAGTTCGGTGATAGCTGCTTAGCTTGCGTTCTAGCTGGGTGAGCTACCTGTTAGCCAGTTAGCTGTTAGCTGCGCGCTAGCTCTGTACACTCGCTAGGAACGTTAGTTTGATGCTACCAGTTGGCCTGGAGTTGGCTGTTAGCTTACGCTACACCGCTGAACATTAGCCGTGAGAATAGCAGGCCATAACACTCTGACTACGACGTCATCTTTGACAGAGGATGTAGTCGACCCTGCACTATGATCGGCTGTTGGAGGGGGGGGGGGGGGGGGGGGGGGGGGCGTTTCGCCAGAGCCTTGCTCCGGCCTTGAAGAGCTTCTTTGCCCCGCCAGCGAGGGCCTTCGTCAACGTAAGGAGGCCAGCCTGTTGCGGTCCTCTCAGCCTGCGTTAATCGGTGCAGGTAAGGGTCCGTTGGACACTTAAACGCCTCTTTCTTCCTTCCCTTCTGAATGTTTTGTAATAACGATGTTTTTTTCCAAAACGTATGTTGCTTCACTACATTGGGGATGCGACATGTGTTGTGTGTGAATTGTCTTGTCGCTGCTATAGCTTTCTCTCTACCTAGAAAATCGGCGTTGTTTTTTATGTGAGTAAAAATTAACTGGTTTGGTTGTGATGAGAAATTGTGTGTTCATGTAACGTTAGACAACGTAGTTGAGCTCACAACTAGCTGGGTTAATAACCCTGCAAAGCTATGCTTAGTGACATGTGATCGAGGGGTGAGTCCTTCTCTCAGCCTGTGATGACAATAAACAGGTGGCGTGTTCACATATTAACAGGACGGTACCTGTTCAACCGAGTCGTATCAGGGGTAAGGTGCTGAGGGGTGGTCCCTCCGGTTCCCCTGGGGCCCCCCCTCCTCTCAAACATGATTTTGTTTACAATATATTGTTTCACTATGTTTGTGGGGATACGGTGTAATCCCTCAGCTTCTGCTGGGGTTGTGCTCCTGCTTAGAGAAACAATTTTGTCCTAGATAAAAAATTGTTTGGTCACTGTCATGAGGACTTGTGTCTTCTCTCGTTATGAAAAACGGCGTTCCTCTTACGGTAGTGAGAGTGTACTTTTGCCTTTTTTGTTGTGATGGAGGGTTGTGTGTGTCTTTATGATCCACAACTGGGTTAGGTGTTGGCCTACAGAAGTCACATGTGTAAGCTCTTGTACCGGGGCCCTTAAAGGGGCCCTCTCTTGGTCTGTGTTTTTCTTCCTTTGAAAAATTCAGATGGCAGGTTCGCACATGAGTCTATGTGAAGCTGTTAACGCTTCATGTAGCATGCTATGACTGGTGTCATGGCTCTGCTTTGTCATTACATTGTATCAGGGGTGAGGGGTCATGAGGGGGTGAACTGGTAAAACCTTCCTCCCCTTTTTCTGATTGGTCAGGGGTTAAAACCCCCTGTCCTTCGGGCTTCCTGTCACGTTGCTGGATCAGCGCGTCACAGGGTAGGGGGGGGGGGGGGGGGGGGAGTGAGTTTCCTGGTCCCACGCCATATTGGGCGGTGGACCACGGAAATTCCCCTGCCATAGAGTACGTCACTGGGTGCGTTTCTATTGGTAAGACTTCCGTGGGTTATTCAGGCTCCATGTTGTGGACCTCGGTTACAGGGAGTTTCAGAGCTTCCTCCTCAGGGAGTTTTCAGAGCCTCCTCCTCAGGGAGTTTCAGAGCCTCCTGTGAGTTCAGACCCTCCCTCCCAGTGAGGGAGCCTCCTCAGAGTTTCAGAGCCTCCTCCTCAGATTGTCAAGGTGAGTAGAACTTAAAAAGAAGTTCTGCTCTGTTGTATGTGATTGAGCTTGGTGGGTGATGCAACGCAGTAGAGACGATTTGTTCTTCTGCTCTGCTCCCTACTAGTAGTGTGTGTATTGGGTCAGAGCCTCCTCCTCGGTGAGTTCAGAGCCTCCCTCTCAGTGAGGGAGCCTCCTCAGAGTTTCAGAGCCTCCTCCTCGGAGAGTCCCAGTCCAATTGTTACATAGCGCAATGTTGCAATATGTCTTTTCAATCTATTGCTCACATGGGAAGTCTCTCGGGGGGTTCCCCGTCCCCTCCTTTATGGAGCAGGTTGACGGGGTATTGTTTAGGGAGTTCCCTGACTCCTCGCCGGTAATGGTCTGTTGAGTCATGGGTTTCCCCCCGTCATAGGGTACGTCGCTCCCCGTCCCCTCTTTTATGGAACATGGTTGACGGGGTGTTGTTTTCCCTCAGCCGCGTCGTATGGGACCCATGTCCGTATTTTTTTCTGTGAAAAAAGCAGCTTCTTGTCGTTCTCCCAGGCGGCTTGGAGGAACGGTATCTGGTTTCTTGTTAGAATGTCCATTGATAGGGCGGTTAGGTGGCCGAGCGGAGGGCGGTTAGGTGGCCGAGCGGAGATTGCGTTCGTCACCAGCCCCGGAGCTGAGCTGGATTTGCCTGTTCGAATCCAGCTCACAGCTCCGGGGTTGTCACCAGCTTGGCTGGCCGTCTGCACTGATACAATTGGCTGTATCAGAGGGTGGGAGAAGCTGGCGGGGTGGGTCCGGGTCGTTGTAAACAGCGACTCCTACAGTTCGGTCGGGGCGCCTGCTAAGCGCGGATTGGACGTGAGGGGGATAGTGTGGTCCTCCCACACGCTACGCCCTCTCAATGAGAATCCGCGCTGCCAGGTGAAAAGAAGCGGTGATTGGCTGGACGTGTGTCGGAGGAAGCACGTGGTAGCTTCCACTCTCCCAGATGATCTGACTGTGGGGGGTAAGTGCGCAGCGACCAGGAAGGGACTGGGAATTGGCATACGACTAACATTGGGATGGGAGAAAATCGGAGGAAAATTGAGGGGGAAAAAGACAACAAAAAAAAAAAAAAAATGTCCATTGATATGTTTTGGGTCTCGACGTGTACATAGTGCTGGCCCTGGGTGCTTCTGATAGGAACCACGCATGGGCTTGCGCGCCTTGGTTGCTCATCATTGAAACAGCGTTTTTATGGGGCAACTGGGATGGAGTTTGTCTCTTCCGAGCGCCAGGGTACTAGGCTTGTCTCGATGAATTCTCGTTCATATCTGGGGGATGTTAACGGAATAGATCAAAGCATTGGTAGAGGGGTCTCACGCCCTTGGGGTGGGCCATCGGGCGCGGTACGAAGGGGACCGTCTGGGTGGCGCCCTCTATAATGTTTTGGATCGACACGCGTACCTACCCCCCTCCTAGGGTTGGGGATGGCGGCGTGATTAGGGCACGGGACTGATTCTGGTCACGCCGGTCCAGGTCAGTTAACCCGTCAGTTAACAGCGCAGATCTGCTGTTCTGGTAGCCTGAGGGACTTGTGCTTTTTTCGGGGGGAAAAATGGCGGGTCGGCCCGGACGTTGCAGGGTTTGACGTTATGGAGATGTTCGTGGTTGTGTTACTACGTGTTACCCCTCACTGTTGCTTGGTCCATGTTGTGTTGTACCTTGCGCTGCGCTAAGGGAGCCTGGTCCGTCTCCATTCTTTTTCGCCCCTCTCTTCTCCTGCTTAAGCAGGGCTGGGAGGGGGCTGTTGAGGTGATTCTTATATACATTATTTTTGTCGACCCGTTGGCCTGGGTTAACCCCTTTTTGAAAACTGAAACACTTGTACTGCGGTATAGCCAGTGTATACCCACAGTTTTGGAGTTTTTTTCTTGAGGGGTTATAGGAACAACTACCTCATGTTAGAACCAAGGGGGTGGTTGGTTCCCTGGTGTGTTGATAGCGGAGTCAACTCTCGCGGTAGGCCGGGTTTGGCCCTGTCTACCTGTGAGTGTGCCCCCGCACTTTTCATGACGTCTGCCAATCATGTCAGCCTTCTCTGCCTCGGCCCCTCTAGAGAGTCGAGGGGTTTTTGTGGAGGCTGTGACATGGTGCACAACAATGCCAGCATACGCCCCTTCTGCCGGGGTGCTGTTTCAGCAGACCCCTTTGGCGCCTGTCTAGTCTGCAGTGCTCCAGGCTCAGGTCGAGTGGCCTGTTGCCTGGATTGAGGGATCGACCTCTTTTGGGGGTCGTCTCTCCGGTGCGCTGCCTGCTCCCGCTGTGGGTGTAGCCTCTTGAGTGCTTCGAGCTTACCGCCATACCAACCTGAACACACCCGATCTCGTTCGATTTCGGAAGCTGTGTAGGTTCAGGCCTGGTTTGTACTTGGATGGGTGACTGCCTGGGTATACCAGGTTCAGTGAGCTAGGCAGCATGCCATAGGGGGGAAGGGCCTGCTCTTGGATGGGCCCTGTCCGAATACGCTGGCGATGTGGGGGGCGGTGTCTCTAGTGACCGCCTGGTGAGGTCTCGATGCTGCGGCGTCATTGGCCTCTCCAGGCCCCCTTTTTCCGGGGGGGTCCAGTCCCTTCCTGGGTCTGGGTCCTCCTTCGCGCTCCGCTGCTACGGCCTTGCCACAGGGTTGGGCTTTTGCTCTTGACCCCGTGATGTTAGGGGTGGTAACGGGGGTTTGTTCATTTCCGTTCGTTCCCTAGTGGCATGCGGGTTGTGCGTTTGTGTAGTCGTGGGTACGCCCCACGGTCTGCTCACCCTGTGCGTTGAGTTGCTGAAGTCTCCTTTTCGCGCAGTCGGATCCGACACCCTCCCATCCTCCGCTAGGGGGGTCCGGGGGCTCGGGTCCTCCACGGTTCTGATGGTCGTGGGGGGCCTCAGCGGGTGCATTTGTCGAGCTCTCGCTCTGCTTAGCTCCTGTATTCCAGTATGACGCAGAGCAGAGCTATGCGATATATATGTATATAACCATAGTTATATGAGCATAGTGACGCTCTGCGTCGGACTCGCTGAGGACCCCGTGGTCTTGCCTTTGTGGTGAAAGACTTGGGAAGGAGCTGATGGTATGGCCACACCCCTGCTTATGTAGGGAGCGGATGGGGGTGTGGCCAGACAGATGATGGTATGTAAAGGTGCATGTGAAGATTTATTCAGTGATTAGGCTGATATGGAAGTATTCCAGTATGATGCAGAGCGTCACTATGCTCATATAACTATGGTTATATACATAACCGTACGTTCATGACAGTGGTAAACAAGTTTCATTACTTGTCAACAAGCTGGCTAATTACGCCTTGACGTCTGACTTCCTGTGTGTAGCTAATTCCAACCATGATTTTGGTTCCACGAATCCTTCCTCGTAAATGTGAAGAACTGTGGTGTAAATCAAATTATACGTTATTAATTCTTGCTGGGTAATGATTCCTCTGCATGTGAGCCATTCTAACCCACTTAGGAAACGTGGGCAGCCACAAACAGGCACCCCGGGGACTAACTTCAGCTGTAATGCCAGTTCCTAGGTCAAGGACAACAGCAGGGGTGTACCTGGCTATAGACCTGGGGAGTCACGTGATAGCTTTAAGACCCGCCTGGTTCTGGATGCATTTTGTAAAAAATAACGTAGGCATTTCTCAAGGTAGAGGTTTTATATGGTTCCACTTATTCAATTGGTCTGATATTTGACGGGAGCAGAGTTGTGTATAATTAAAGGAGATCTGAACTTTTACATTTAACATAAAAAAAATAAATGGGTACAAGACTGTGGACCTAATGCAAATGACATCTTTCCAGGAAAGGGTTAATTGCATTTGACGATGAACATTCTCAAGTGAACGCTGCTGCGCTCAGAGGATGACGTTGGGAAACTAAAAAAGTCAAAATAACAGACCTAATACATTCTTGGAATTATATTGTATACTCATGATTACCTGACCTCAGAGTAGCTGGGCTCTTGTGATTGGTTGAAGATTGATGAGGCATATATGCTTATGGGTACTTATGCTTATGCTTATGGAAACAAGTAAAGATTAGGATAGAAACATTCTCTCAAAGATTAAGTTCAAACATTTACCTCTATCTTTAGTTTATATACCTCTTTATAAACCTGATTAGTAAACATTACAAAACATCCCAATCCAAATTATACAAACATGCTGATTGCAATCCTGCTGACAAAGAATAAAGTAATAATAGTGATAGTGTTAATGTAGTAATGAGTATTGAGTATTATGAGTATAATAGTATACATGGTCCAAACCGTAGTAACATGCTCCACCAGAGTCTGTGCAGTGTTTATTATTGAGATAGTCCTAACAGTTCTCAAGTTCACCAGCCATTAGCTCTCCAGCAATTGGCAGTAGTCCATACCCACAGTTGTGAAGCCTGAAGGCTACTGGCATGAAGGACTGGCCAAGGTGGTTTGTGGTGTGTTGTGGGGGATAAGTCTCATCTTGGCTAGCTCTGCATAGAGAGGGTGGGAGGGTTTTTACCAGTATAGCATCCATCTTTTTCCTTGTCCTCCTCTCAGCTATCTAGTTTGACGAGATCGACTCCCACTAGAGAGCTAGGCTTCCTCACCAGCTTGTTCAATTTGTTAGTGTCTCTTGAGTTGATGTTAACCCCCCCAGCATACTACGGCGAAGAAGAGGACACTGGCAACCACAGACTGGTAAAACGTCTGCAGTAGCCGGCTGCACACGTTGAAAGACCTGAGTCTCCTCAGGAAGAACAGTCTGCTCTGTCCCTTCCTGTAGAGGCTGTGTTGTCCGACCATTCCAGTTTACTGTGCAAGTGTACTCCCAGGAACTTGTAGGTCTCCACCATCTCTACCTCCTCCCTTCGTATGATGATGGGAGTGGGGGGCCTCTTCTTGCCTTGCCTAAAGTTCACCACCAGCTCTTTGGTCTTGCTGATGTTGAGTTGGACGTGGTTGCAACTGAGTTGTAGCCAAAGTTGTAGGTTTAGAGGGTAATATGGTAAACAGTAGCAATATGCAGCTACTCTATCTTGGTTGTGCGTTACACCATTTGTGATGAACAAAAGCAAACAGTTAAACTACCTGCACTTGTCAGTCTAAGTCACGCCTTTTATAGTAATTTTTGGGAGTAACGTATACATTTAACCATGCTAAACATATTCAGTTAAACCCGGAGCACAGTAGACATCCGGCCATTTTAATATAATATAAGATAAGATAAGATATTCCTTTATTGATCCCCTTGGGGAAATTCAGGCATCATAGCAGCATGGGGGAGGGGGAGGGGGGGGGGGTACAGGTAGTAAAAACAAGCAGTGTAAACAATATAACAAATCAATATATATATATATATATATAATATAATAATATTACTGAAGGGGTACCAAAAAAATACCTACTCAACTATCAAAATCTTAAGACTACTGAATCTCCGTACAGAAAAGACTGCTGGGGTCTTCAGACACAGCACAAGTCTAGTTATGATTTAGTTAGATTTTAATAGAGATAGATAGTGATTTTTTTAAAGGTCCCATGCATTATAAATGGCTTTTTACAGTATTTATCATTGTTTTATAGCAATAGAGGTTAGTATCAATGGGTCTGTGTCTCTAATTACCATATTGACTCATCAGTCTAGTCTCGAGTTCACGAGATCTTCCCTCACTCAACTAAGCTGTTCTGATTTGATGGTTCTGCTGACGTGAATATAGCACTGGTTTGCATAACTAACGCCCCCTCTATGGTTGACAGCGACAGCAGAGCGAGTGGAAAATCTTCACTTCCTCAAACAGAGCGAGGCAGATAGTGTAACCCGACACTTCCTCAAACGAGAAAGTGCTCGACTGCGACTCTGCGAAGGAGAGAGAGATAGAGAGGGAGAGATGGAGAGGGGGACCCGTCTTCTCTCACACACGCAGCGTTTACACAGTGCTCCGTGCCTCTGTGTGTCCCTCTATCCCTCTCTCTCTCCCTCGCAGTTGAGCACCAGCATATCACTGTAATATATTTGTGCATGCTCCCATGCGTAAAGTTGCCCAAATAGTGCTAGGAATAGCAATGCATGTCCCCTTTGTGTAATAGCTGTAAATCTAGCTGCTCAAACAAATACGCTGACTGTGTTCTAATTAAATATCCTCCATGAAATACCTAAACCAGCATTCTCCAACGGACTATATTTGATTTCCTGCTTGGCTGCAGTCTCCGACCAGCTAGCAAACCTTTTTCAAATCCACAAGTACCATAACAGACCTTCATCTGAGAAAATATTTGTTGTTAGATATAATTTAGTCCAGAATTCCACATCTGCCTTTCTATAGTAGGGAGACAGCAGTGGAGAGAGTGAAACCAGCGATCAGAATAGTAATTATTATACATTCTAGCATTGTGCTAATTCTACTGAAGAAAATACTAGAACAAATTAAAACTATTCCCCATTTTGCTACGGACCACCAGGAACTGCTGCCTTAGACCGCATCCCTTCTCTGTGATGTCTAGGGACTTTGGAATTCATTTGAGCAACCATGTACCTCAGTACCTGTATTATGAAACAGGGGCTATTGCATGCTTGGAGTTGTATTTATTTTTTTACCGCATTAATCGACATATTGTCTAGATTTCTGGTGTTCACATTTATTGTGTAGTGACATTAAGCTAGACTCACTGAGAGGATAGAGTAGCTCAACAGGAAGCATAGATAAGCATAAACAAATATTGTATGCTAATAGAGGGGGGGGGGGGGCAATAAATGCATGACTTGTGGACCTGTGTTATAACACAGCCTGTCCTGTCTTGTGAGTGATTGTATCTTGTCTAACTCTGTGTGTATGTGTCCGCTGGATTAAGATGGCTCAGGACAGATTAGTTAATTATAGACACCTGCTGTCTAAGCGTGGCGTATGTTGTCAGGTGGAGACGCGTGAGGTGTGCTTAATGAAGGGCAAGGGAGAAGGCGGGACAAGGCGTGGAGTTGCATGAGCGTGCAGCAGATGGTTTGCCATGTGCCCCTGCATCTTTTCTCTTTGCGAGAACAGCTCAGAAATGGTTAACTTCATGCCAACAGGGATACGAGATCACTAGCTCAGGGCTCTCACCCCCAGCCACAGACACAGGAACACACATATGCCTGCCTACTCCTTTATAATGTTTATGTTGTCTATAAAGCCATACATATTCTGAATTGGTCCAAGTTTATTTCCTATTACAGTGTTTGCTAATCTCAATAGCTGACAGGAAATACACTTGGGCCCAATGTTGTTCTCCTAGCAACAAGATTCTTCTGAAATGGTCTTCAGGAGGAATAGTGTGTTCCACTTGTCATCCTGCTGCATTCTGAGCTGTAAACACTAAGCAGTTGATCCTCTAATAGCTGTAAGTAAACAATGTTGTGGCTGCCCCCACCCTAAGAGACTACATGGAAACTGGGCTACCCTGTCATAATGACTAAATGGAAATAATAATGGCCTCTCATCTTGTCATAAGAGATTAAATAGCGGTGCGGTGGTGTAGGGGTTAACACTGTCACCTCACAGCTAGGAGGTCCTGGGTTCGATTCCCGCTTGGGGACCAGGTTGCCATGTTGCCAGTTACCCAGGCGGGGTATCTCCCCTGGGCTACCCTGTCATAATGACTAAATGGAAATAATAATGGCCTCTCATCTTGTCATAAGAGATTAAATAGCGGTACGGTGGTGTAGGGGTTAACACTGTCACCTCACAGCTAGGAGGTCCTGGGTTCGATTCCCGCTTGGGGACCAGGTTGCCGTGTTGCCAGTTACCCAGGCGGGGTATCTCCCCTGGGCTACCCTGTCATAATGACTAAATGGAAATAATAATTGCCTCTCATCTTGTCATAAGAGATTAAATAGCGGTACGGTAGTGTAGGGGTTAACACTGTCGCCTCACAGCTAGAAGGTCCTGGGTTCGATTCCCACTTGGGGACCAGGTTGCCGTGTTGCCAGTTACCCAGGCGGGGTATCTCCCGGGCCTTTCTGTGTGGATGTTCTCTCCATGCTCGCAAGGGTTTCCCCTCCCAATAAATAAACCCAATGGAAAAACATGCACAACAGATCACTAATGCTGTCGCGTCCCTGATGAAGACGGACAGGAGCACTTGGATTGGTCCCCGGGCGTGGCGCACGCTGCATGTGTGTGTGTTAAATCTGCATGACAAATAAAGACTTCTTCTTCTTCAAATAGTTCCATAACTTCCACATCATAAGAGACCAAATGGTACCATGGCAACCACATTATAAAGATGTGTCATAATGACTCAATAAGACCTTGCTAATGGGTTAATTAGTACCATGTCAGACCCGTAATAATGGAGTACATGTAGCAATGGCCACCCTGTTACACAGCGAGATGGGTCATGGCTAGAAGGAAGGCATCCACATTTCATTGAATGAGTAAAAGTACCTTCATACTAAAGAGAATAATGTGCCTTTGCCAAACGATACAGTAGCCCCTGTGATTGGATGAAACTTGTGGTTGTGTTCATTTCTGCCCTGTAAACCTGGGCCATTAAATCGATGCTGACTAGTAGTATTGTTGTTGTGTGAATGAATGAATGAAAACTTTATTTAACAGATTGCAGAATGGGTACAATACAGTACGGCTCAATACATACAATTGTTAAGGGGATGCAGACCTGAGAAAGACGTTTGTCTTGTTTCCATCAGGGTCCCCCATTTTCAATTCATATAGACATTTATGACATACACAACATACATGACATTTATGGCATAGGGACATATAGGTATTTAGTACTGATACATTTGTGACATAGGCGGTATTCAAATATACAGTACTGTTACCCCTAGATCCTGACAGAGTATATACATATGATGGGGAGGGGACTGTACATTAGGAGGGGGTGGGTGGGTGGGAGGGGTCAATATACATACGGCGGGGAGGGAATATATACATGCGGTGGGGAGGAGACTGTCTATTAGGAGGTGGTGGGGGTTTTGGGCATTTACGGTGGCCAGTTTCGAATTGCAGCCTCCCGTAGGTGCTCTTTAAGGGCGGTTTTGAATGTGGGCAGGGATTCACATTCCTTTACAGCTTTTGGTAGGGCGTTCCACATTGTTGTGGCATAATTGCGAAACGTGTTTAGTCCCTTGTTTGAGCCGAATCTGGGTTTAACATGATTTGTTGAGCTTCCTCTGGTGTAGTGGTTGTGGTATTCACTGACCTTTGGGAAGTATTTTGACATGTACATGGGCACCCCGGTCGTATAGTGTATCTTGTAGACCAGGCCCATTGCAAGTTGCTGTACTCTGTCGTCTACTCTAAGCCATCCTAGGTTGGCAAAGTGGGCAGGGGTGAGGTGGGTTCTGGGGTTCAGGTCAAGTAGTAGTCTGACCAGTTTGTTTTGTGATGTTTGTAATTTTGTTTTAAGCGCCTTTGAGGTGCTTTGGTACCATGAGGTGCATGCATAGTCATAGTACCCTTGAATGAGTGCTCCTGCCAGAGTCTTCAGGGTATTCTTGTTTACCAGAGAGGAGATCCGGTACAAGAATCTAGTTCGTTGGTTGACTTTTTTTATTACATTGGATGCCATTTTGTCACAGGAAAGATTTGCCTCTAGGATGGAACCCAGGTAGGTAATTTCGTCTTTCCTTGTGACAATATTGTCACCCACTGTAACTGAGAAACCGTCGGTCTTGCTGAGTTTGTTATTTGAACCGAAGAGAATGGACTCTGTTTTGCCCATGTGTAATGATAGTTTGTTATCAGCGAGCCATATGCAGATTTTGCCTAGTTCCGTGCTGAGGGTTTTTTCAACCTGCAATTTGTTCTTGTCAGAGACCAGCAGGGCTGAGTCGTCCGCAAACAGGAACAAGTTGCAGTCACAGGCTGACGACATGTCATTTGCATAAATTAGGAGGAGTAGCGGTCCTAGTATGCTTCCTTGTGGAACACCACAGCTCACTGTGAGGGGGGGGGGATAGAGTACCGTTTACCTCTACCATCTGTTCTCTCCCCTCCAGGTAGGATTGCATCCAGCTCACTGATAGGCTATCAAAACCAATTGCTTTTAGCTTGTCCATTAGAATGGAGTGATTGACAGTGTCGAAGGCCTTTTGTAGGTCCAGCATGACCATGCCGCAGTATTTGCCAGCGTCCACCTCTTGTTTGATGTGGTCGTTCAAATAGAGGAGGCATGTGTCAGTGGAGTGGGACGTTCTGAAGCCAGATTGGAATTCGTAGATTAGGTTTTTTTCCGCCAGGTACTTTTCGACCTGTTCGTAGACTATTTTCTCCATGACTTTCGAGATGGAGGTAAGAATAGAAACAGGGCGGTAGTTGCCTGGGTCTAATTTGCTGCCCTTTTTGTGTAGAGGGGTCACTCTCGCAATTTTGAAGTCCTTGGGGACGTGCCCCTGTCTTATAGAGAGGTTTATTATGTGTGTGATGACTGGGGTGATGGCGGCTGCTGCGTCTCTGAGGAATTTGGAGGGGATGTTGTCATGGCCAGTGGCCTTGTTAGGTTGGAGGGCGCTCAATTTTTTGAGTACCTCATCGGTTGTTACCATTTCAAGTTTGAAGTCGTCTTTGTGGACCCCTAGGTTTTTGTAGTATGCTACTATGTGTTCTACCCCATAATGCCCTGAGTGGGAGGGTAGTTTGTTTACCAGTGTTGTGGCTATGTTTGTGAAGAAGATGTTTAAGTAATTGGCTACATCCAGCTTGTCTGTGATGAGCGTGTTGTCCGTCTTTATGTTTATGTTTGAGAATCTGGTTTTAAGTTTTTTACTGCAGCCTAGTTGATTATTGAGTAATTTCCAAAGTTCGCGGGGTTTGTTTTTGTTTTCCTCAGTTTTGTCGTTGATGAAATTTCTTTTTGCGGTTCTGATCATGGTGTTTACGTCATTTCTTAGTCTGTTTCTTTGGATTTTTAGTTCAACCACGTGGGCTTGGAGTTCACTGTTTGAGCTTTTGGAAAGCTTTGTCTGACTTTTATGAAGTTCAGAGCATTTTTTGTCTCTGGTTTTCATAGCGGCCAGTATTTCAGTGTGCATCCATGCCTCAGCGCGATTTTTAACCCTGGTGGTTCTTATTGGTGCCATGTTGTTGAGTATTGCTGTGAATTTGGTTTTGAATCCAAGCCATGTTTCTTCAACCTGTGTACCACTGAGCTCATCTGACCAGTCCAAGCTCCCCAGTTCTAGGTTAAAGGCCTCTCTAGAGTAAGTTTTGAGGTCTCTAGATGTGACTGTTTTGTGACAGCCGGCCTTCTGTTTTAGCTTTTTGCGGGTACAGAAAATCATATAATGATCACTTAACCCGCATGCTATCACCCCTTTACTGGAGATCATGGACTTGTCAGAGGTCAAAATGAGGTCAATGGTGGTTTGTGTCGAATCGCATACCCTTGTGGGTTGTGTGATTAGCTGGCTGAAACCGTGCAGGTCAGAAAATCTACTGAAGGCCTTGAAGACGGGTGCTGATTTACGCAGCATATCCGTGTTCCAGTCCCCAATAAGAATTTTTTCTACCCCCTCCACCCCAGCTAAACACCCATCAAGTGTGTCATAAAACCCACTCTGTTCTGGTGGTCTATAGATTGTGCCTACTAGTACTGGTTTCGCCCTGTCTAATAAGATTTCAATCCAAACAGTTTCAATTTCATCATGGTTAAGGTCAGTACGGTTGATGTATTTGGTATCCTTGTGTATATACACACAGACGCCACCTCCATACTGGTTCCTATCCCTCCTGACTATTGAGTAGTTTTCAATTTCAATCTCTGGATCCTGTACAGATGAGTCTAATTTTGTTTCTGTGAAACACAATATGTTAGCCTTACCGTTTAAAAACAACTGTTTGATTTCAGCCAGTTTCGGTCTCAGGCTATTTGTATTCAGATGAAATATGTGAAGTCCATTTTTGCTTGTAATAAGATTGACGTCGTCACAGTTGAGGTAACTCTGTTCAATTGTGTCCTGTCCTGTGGTGGGGGGAGGGGGGGCGTTGTTGCTGTTTGTGCCGTGGGTGGGGAGGGGGGGAGGGGTCATGCAACAGTCAGTTATATTTATCATCTCACTCATCAATCTGTTCAAATGTTTCTACAATCTGCTATTATCAATAGCATCCATCTTTCAACTGGGAGAATTTTATTATTCTTGAAGCATTTATTCATTGCTGCTTGGTTTGCAATATATTATTTAATTAATCAAACTCACAGTTAAACCATTTATCCAGGAACCACACACCAGCCCTGAAATGCTTCAATTGATTTCATATTCTTTATGATAAACTGATAAACTGATAAACTTTACACACTTAAGACAGTGAGATATATATATATATATATATATATATATATATATATATATATATATATATATATATATATATATATATATATATATATATATATATATATATATATATATATATATATATATATATATATATATATAACTTGGTTCAAATTTGTACTTTGCTTATGATCTGATTTCAGTTTTACATTGAAATTAATGTTCAGTAATATATATATTTTTTTTAATTATATTTTTTTCCCTTCTTTTTCCGTTTTTTTCTCCCCTCCCAATGTTAGTCGTTATGCCAATTCCCAATCCCCTTCCTGGTCGTTGCGCACTCTACCCCCTACCGTCAGTCTGGGAGGGCGGAGACTATCACATGCTTCCTCCGACACATGTGTACCCAGCCCACCACTTCTTTTCACCTGGCAGCGTGGACTCTCATGGGAGAGTGTAACGTGTGGAAGGTCACACTACCTCCCTCCAGATCCTTCCCTCGCTGTGCAGGCGCCCCGACCAAACTGTAGGAGTCGCTGTTTACAACGACCAAGTACTGATTGCAATCGTGTTTCCAACGTTATCCAACATTGAACACGAACGGAGCCCAGACACTAAGCCACATAGTTTCAAATGGAGTGCAATAGCAGCCGCAAGGCGTTAGGCGACGGTATTGGACTTTTGCGATCTCAGACCCATCCCCAGTGATAACACACAGCTGCCTGCATGTTTATGAATGGAAATAGCGAATAAAAGAAATAACGATTCAATAACGTATATATACGTGGTTGGCGTTATTCGATTGGCGGACAAACACGTATATATCCGTGAACGGCGCTGAAAGAGTTGAGCACAAAGCCAGGTCACATGTCATAGGTCAAGCTTCAAATATAGACAGCATCACTGTATTATGACTTCAGAGGTGTGGACTTGAGTTTTGGATTCAAATCAGACTTGAGTCACAAATATAATGTCTTTAAACTCAACTTGAAACAATACTAGGCAATAGGGGTGTAACGGTACACAAAAACCAAGGTAAAGGTAAAGGAGAGAGATTTTAGATTGTGAAAAAAACAGCCCCCGGTGGGCGGTCGTTAGTGGTTAACATACCGTTATCTCAAGACTCAAGCCTTCCTGAACTGACTTCAAGGTACAATGGTTGCATTGATACCCTTTTGTGAAAAGATGTCTGATCTCATGTGAAATGGATAATTTGCTGCTTGTTTGCACTACAATTGTTGTTGTTGTTGTTGTTGTTGTTGTTGTTGTTGTTGTTGTTGTTGTTGTTGTTGTTGTTGCTGCTGCTGCTGCTGCTGCTGCTGCTATAGTTGTGGTGTCTTTCTCACAGCCAGCCCTGTATATCCATGGGAAAAAAATTGGAATAGTACTAAACACACATTGTATAAAGCATTCATGGTTTATACTCATACCCGATCACAGGTAAGCACAATCTGACGTACATTTTTGCTTGATCCTGTAATGGTTTTATACCGATCAGGCTGATAAGCGGTTTTAGTGTTCAATACGAATGCCGTTACTGACAATACAAAAATCTGAAACTACCCCCCCCCCCTTTCATGCATTCATGATGGAACATATTACCTATGATATAGATTTGATTTCGGAATAATAGCGTGTACAGGCAAGACACAGCAACGTCTATATAACTCAGAATTTCGGGAATTACCCTAGACCGCTCTAAAACTATACTTATATTCACCACGGTATAACACAGGAACGTATGGATGGAAACATTTATTCTTTTTCACATATTGAACGATAGATAGGTGATGTCAAATGGGCCATAGTATTGTATCCATAGCTATAATATAGAATATAGTTATAGCCCTGCAAACACCGCCACGTATTCCTATACTTTAGAGCGTCTGCCTTTTAACGATTAGTATTATATTAGTATATTAGTATTGGCTGAGCGTCCCGCTCTGAGCCTTATGAGATATCCTTTGTTATGGTTTGTAACCGACCCCAATCGCACAACACAAGACAGGTATGATGGTTTGCCAAGAAACAGATATTTATTGAGAGACAGGGAAAAAAGGGCACTGTCCCTTTAAGGGAGAACACAAATACAGGAATATAACAAGAGGGGAAAAACTAGGTGCCTTTAAGAGGCGGGCAGGAAAAGGGTACACTAAGGGAAGGTTAATGAACGCTAGGGGAAACATTAAAGGAACGCTAGGGGAAGGTTAAGGAAACAGAGGAACTAGAGACTAGGAGATGTCGGGACAAGGAGAGCTAGGGAACAGGAGAACTGGGGACTAGGAGAACTAGGGACAAGGAACTAGGTGGAACTAGAAGGGGAGAACTTGGGACCAGGAACTAGGTGGAACTAGAAGGGGAGAACTAGGGACAGAGGGGACTGAGGCCCGCGGAGGCGGGCTGGGGAACAGGGAGGAACTGGGGACTGGTGGGAAAACATCTGGGCCGCTCTGCAGAACAGAGGAGAGGGTTAATATTCAAAAGGGAACAAACAGAGCAGATGCAGAACAGTCCAAATAAACAAAGTAACAAAGTAATAATATCTTCGTGTGACAAACACACAGGGGGAGATGTAATGTCCAAAAATACTATCTAAGTGAGAACAAAAACAGAGTGGGAGATGAAATGTCCAAACTACTAACTAAGTGAGAACAAAAACAGAGTGGGAGATGAAATGTCCAAACTACTAACTAAGTGAGAACAAGAAAAGGAGGCATTACGCTGGGTGAGTGACATCACAATCAAAACTCACCCAAGCGTATGCGGAATGGTACAGGAACGCAGCGGGACGGGGGCAAGAGGCATTACGCTGGGTGAGTGACATCACAATCAAAACTCACCCAGGCGTATGCGTAATGGTACAGGGACAGCAGCGGGACGAGGGCAAGAGGCATTACGCTGGGTGAGTGACATCACAATCAAAACTCACCCAGGCGTATGCGTAATGGTGCAGGAACAGCAGCGGGACGGGGGCAAGAGGCATTACGCTGGGTGAGTGACATCACAATCAAAACTCACCCAGGCGTATGCGTAATGGTGCAGGAACAGCAGCGGCGGCGAGGGTGTCGCCACCGGGTAGCTGGCTGTCCGAGCCGAGGAACAGAGTGCTGGAACAGCGGCGGTGGCGAGGGTGTCGTCCACCGGGTAGCCGCTGTCGGAGCCGAGGAACAGGGTGCTGGAACAGCGGCGGTGGCGAGGGTGTCGTCCACCGGGTAGCCGCTGTCGGAGCCGAGGAACAGAGTGCTGGAACAGCGGCGGTGGCGAGGGTGTCGTCCACCGGGTAGCCGCTGTCGGAGCCGAGGAACAGAGTGCTGGAACAGCGGCGGTGGCGAGGGTGTCGTCCACCGGGTAGCCGCTGTCGGAGCCGAGGAACAGGGTGCTGGAACAGCGGCGGTGGCGAGGGTGTCGTCCACCGGGTAGCCGCTGTCGGAGCCGAGGAACAGAGTGGCGCGCCACACCTTGGTGTGCACGTCGGAACCGAGAGACGCCTCGGGGTGCGTCTGCGAGGAGGAGTGTGCCAAGCACGAGGATCCTTGGAAGATGCACGTTGCGCGCTGGAGACTGGAGAGCGTGCCAAGCCCTTGAAGATGCGCGTTGCGCGCTGGTGACTGGAGAGCGTGCCAAGCCCTTGCAGATGCGCGTTGCGCGCTGGTGACTGGAGAGCGTGCCAAGCACGAGGATCCTTGGAAGATGCGCGTTGCGCGCTGGAGACTGGAGAGCGTGCCAAGCCCTTGAAGATGCGCGTTGCGCGCTGGTGACTGGAGAGCGTGCCAAGCCCTTGCAGATGCGCGTTGCGCGCTGGTGACTGGAGAGCGTGCCAAGCCCTTGCAGATGCGCGTTGCGCGCTGGTGACTGGAGAGCGTGCCAAGCCCGAGGGTCCGGGAGATGCGCGTTGGTCTAGATGTGCGTCAGGACGAACAGCTGCGCTGGGGTCTGCAGTGGAGCGCTGGGGTGCCTCCCGTGGAATTACAGGGAGCGCAGAACAGTCTCCTCCACAGGCTACGGCGACAGCAGACGAAGGCTGGAGCAAAACATCTCAAGGCTGGAGAAATCCATATACAGCATTGGTAGACCAGAGGATCTCCCGAAAGAGTCTAGATGTTAGAGAATATGACTCAGCATGAATACAACACGACCCCACGCCGAAACGAGGGGAAGAGCCCTGGTATTTAAAGCCCACAGGGGAACTAATTAGCCTGCCACCACAGGTGCGAGAGGTAATTGATAATAGTCCAGGTGTGGCCACTGAGAGTAAACGAGAGTAAAGAACGAGAGGGTGGGGGCTAGAGAGAGTGAGTGAGAAGGGAATTTCTAACAGTAGGCTTAAAGAAAACAGAGAAAAGTTGGTGAGCAGCGGACAAAACCTCACAGTACCCCCCCCTCAACGGGAGCCACCTGGCGACCCAAAACAAATACAGACAGAGTGGCAGGGGGCAAAACAAGACAAAAACAAAAGGTACTGGCCAAGCCAGCAGGGGAAGCCACCACAAGAGTGGGGCTAGCAAAAGAAACAGGGTCGCCGAGGGGTAACTAGGGTAGCAGAGGGGCAACAGGAGGAACTGGCCTAGAGGAAACCGGGCCTAGAGGAACCGGGTCAGGAGGAACTGGGTCCAGAGAACTAGCCTAGAGAACTGGCCAAGAGAACTGGCCTAGAGAACCGGTCTAGAGAACTGGTTTAGAGAACTGGCCTAGAGAACTGGTCTAGAGAACTGGTCTAGAGGAACTGGTCTAGAGGAACTGAGGGGCAAGCAGGGTAGCTAAGGGGTAACCATGGTAGCACCGGGAAAGGGCTAGCAGAGGGAAAGGGTAGCTGCCAAGGCACTGATAGCTACAGGGCCTATGCTAGCTGTACTGCTACATCAACATAGAGGCTGCGCTAGCTGCCGAGCTAGGCTAGCAGGGGGAAAGGGTAGCTGCCAAGGCACTGATAGCTACAGGGCCTATGCCAGCTGTACTGCTACATTAACATAGAGGCTGCGCTAGCTGCCGGAGCTAGGCTGGCAGACAGGGCTGGACCAGCATGAGAGAACAAGCTAGCTGGAAGGACAGTCCTAGCTGTGTGAGATAAACTGACCTTGCTAGCTGAAGGGCAGTCCTAGCAGTGTGAGATAAACTGACCTTGCTAGCTGAAAAGGCAGTCCTAGCAGTGGGAGAAAAACTGACCTTGCTAGCTGAAAAGGCAGTCCTAGCAGTGAGAGATAAACTGACCTTGCTAGCTGAAAAGGCAGTCCTAGCAGTGGGAGATAAACTGACCTTGCTAGCTGAAAGGGCAGTCCTAGCAGTGGGATAAACTACACAAAAAAGTGGAGGCCATGCAGAGGGACCGGGTTAGCTGCTTGGGCCTGGCTAGCTACAGGGCCTATGCCAGCTGCAAGGCTGCATTAACATAGAGGCTGTGCTAGCAGCCGGGGCTAAGCTAGCAGACTGGGGCTCTGCTGAGGGACAGGGTTAGCTGCCAGGGCATGGCTAGCTACAGGGCCCATGCCAGCAGCAAGGGCTGCATAAACATAGAGGCTGTGCTAGCAGCCGGGGCTAAGCTAGCAGACTGGGGCTCTGCTGAGGGACTGGGTTAGCTGCCAGGGCATGGCTAGCTACAGGGCCTATGCCAGCAGTAAGGGCTGCATTAACATAGAGGCTGTGCTAGCCGCCGAGGCAAAGCTAGCAGACAGGGCCATGCTGGTAGTAGAGGCCTAACAAGCTGCAGGGGGGTCAAACAGGGCTAAGAGGGGAGCTAAACAGGGCTAACAGGGAAGCAAATGGGGGAGTCAACAGGCTAACAGGGGAGCTAACCGGGGAGACCAACAAGCTAACAGGGGAGCTAACAGGCTAACAAGGAAGCTAGAGGGGAGCTAGAGGGAACAAGAAAAAAAAAAGGCAAACTCAACATACACCGTCTGTGCTGGCTGGGGTCGTCGATTTGGTGCGGTCGTACTGTTATGGTTTGTAACCGACCCCAATCGCACAACACAAGACAGGTATGATGGTTTGCCAAGAAACAGATATTTATTGAGAGACAGGGAAAAAAGGGCACTGTCCCTTTAAGGGAGAACACAAATACAGGAATATAACAAGAGGGGAAAAACTAGGTGCCTTTAAGAGGCGGGCAGGAAAAGGGTACACTAAGGGAAGGTTAATGAACGCTAGGGGAAACATTAAAGGAACGCTAGGGGAAGGTTAAGGAAACAGAGGAACTAGAGACTAGGAGATGTCGGGACAAGGAGAGCTAGGGAACAGGAGAACTGGGGACTAGGAGAACTAGGGACAAGGAACTAGGTGGAACTAGAAGGGGAGAACTTGGGACCAGGAACTAGGTGGAACTAGAAGGGGAGAACTAGGGACAGAGGGGACTGAGGCCCGCGGAGGCGGGCTGGGGAACAGGGAGGAACTGGGGACTGGTGGGAAAACATCTGGGCCGCTCTGCAGAACAGAGGAGAGGGTTAATATTCAAAAGGGAACAAACAGAGCAGATGCAGAACAGTCCAAATAAACAAAGTAACAAAGTAATAATATCTTCGTGTGACAAACACACAGGGGGAGATGTAATGTCCAAAAATACTATCTAAGTGAGAACAAAAACAGAGTGGGAGATGAAATGTCCAAACTACTAACTAAGTGAGAACAAAAACAGAGTGGGAGATGAAATGTCCAAACTACTAACTAAGTGAGAACAAGAAAAGGAGGCATTACGCTGGGTGAGTGACATCACAATCAAAACTCACCCAAGCGTATGCGGAATGGTACAGGAACGCAGCGGGACGGGGGCAAGAGGCATTACGCTGGGTGAGTGACATCACAATCAAAACTCACCCAGGCGTATGCGTAATGGTACAGGGACAGCAGCGGGACGAGGGCAAGAGGCATTACGCTGGGTGAGTGACATCACAATCAAAACTCACCCAGGCGTATGCGTAATGGTGCAGGAACAGCAGCGGGACGGGGGCAAGAGGCATTACGCTGGGTGAGTGACATCACAATCAAAACTCACCCAGGCGTATGCGTAATGGTGCAGGAACAGCAGCGGCGGCGAGGGTGTCGCCACCGGGTAGCTGGCTGTCCGAGCCGAGGAACAGAGTGCTGGAACAGCGGCGGTGGCGAGGGTGTCGTCCACCGGGTAGCCGCTGTCGGAGCCGAGGAACAGGGTGCTGGAACAGCGGCGGTGGCGAGGGTGTCGTCCACCGGGTAGCCGCTGTCGGAGCCGAGGAACAGAGTGCTGGAACAGCGGCGGTGGCGAGGGTGTCGTCCACCGGGTAGCCGCTGTCGGAGCCGAGGAACAGAGTGCTGGAACAGCGGCGGTGGCGAGGGTGTCGTCCACCGGGTAGCCGCTGTCGGAGCCGAGGAACAGGGTGCTGGAACAGCGGCGGTGGCGAGGGTGTCGTCCACCGGGTAGCCGCTGTCGGAGCCGAGGAACAGAGTGGCGCGCCACACCTTGGTGTGCACGTCGGAACCGAGAGACGCCTCGGGGTGCGTCTGCGAGGAGGAGTGTGCCAAGCACGAGGATCCTTGGAAGATGCACGTTGCGCGCTGGAGACTGGAGAGCGTGCCAAGCCCTTGAAGATGCGCGTTGCGCGCTGGTGACTGGAGAGCGTGCCAAGCCCTTGCAGATGCGCGTTGCGCGCTGGTGACTGGAGAGCGTGCCAAGCACGAGGATCCTTGGAAGATGCGCGTTGCGCGCTGGAGACTGGAGAGCGTGCCAAGCCCTTGAAGATGCGCGTTGCGCGCTGGTGACTGGAGAGCGTGCCAAGCCCTTGCAGATGCGCGTTGCGCGCTGGTGACTGGAGAGCGTGCCAAGCCCTTGCAGATGCGCGTTGCGCGCTGGTGACTGGAGAGCGTGCCAAGCCCGAGGGTCCGGGAGATGCGCGTTGGTCTAGATGTGCGTCAGGACGAACAGCTGCGCTGGGGTCTGCAGTGGAGCGCTGGGGTGCCTCCCGTGGAAGTACAGGGAGCGCAGAACAGTCTCCTCCACAGGCTACGGCGACAGCAGACGAAGGCTGGAGCAAAACATCTCAAGGCTGGAGAAATCCATATACAGCATTGGTAGACCAGAGGATCTCCCGAAAGAGTCTAGATGTTAGAGAATATGACTCAGCATGAATACAACACGACCCCAACGCCGAAACGAGGGGAAGAGCCCTGGTATTTAAAGCCCACAGGGGAACTAATTAGCCTGCCACCACAGGTGCGAGAGGTAATTGATAATAGTCCAGGTGTGGCCACTGAGAGTAAACGAGAGTAAAGAACGAGAGGGTGGGGGCTAGAGAGAGTGAGTGAGAAGGGAATTTCTAACAGTAGGCTTAAAGAAAACAGAGAAAAGTTGGTGAGCAGCGGACAAAACCTCACATCCTTATCTCCTATGATACCTATTGTATCTCCCACGAACAAAAAAACTACATGCACCCCACCTGTATGGGGCTCCGCCCCCATGGTGGCACCGCCCATATAGCAGTGACTCTGGTCACCAAACATCCTTCCTCGCCAAAACCCGTCCCAGGAAAAGATTCCTCAAGAGGGAACTCAGGGCCGCGCAGAGCGGGACGCTCAGCCAATACTAATATAACTAGGTTATCTACATAACCTATCGTTATATGCCGTATTTGCTATCGCGTCCCGCTCTGAGCCTTATGAGATAATGGGGAAGAGTGGACGCGAAGCCCGACAAATGTACCCCCTGAGGACCCGTAAGCCCACATCAAGGGGTGCGGGGAGCCCTGTCACCCCATCCTTCCTAATGAAGGGGGGGCGCAGTCAACTCCACCTGAAATGCGAACAAGAGGGAAACTAGAACCCCTTGAACACACCGTACAGGCGGAACCACGTGTGACTCAACACACTGTGGCCCATACCCATACACTCCTGCTACCCGACCAAAGGACGGGAAGCAGGAAAGGCCACAGACCCCAGAACCGCCTGGGAGACAGAACCCCCGGTCATGTCCATGAGGTAAAACCTTACAAAGGGGCCCGGGGAGGACCATGAAGCTGCAGCACAGATGTCCTCCACCGAGGCCCCACCCAGGAGAGCGGCAGAAGCAGCCACCCCACGAGTGGAGTGCGCCCTGACGCCCCCAGGGGGATCCTGCCCAGCCAACGTGTAGCAGAGGGTAATGCCCTCGCACAACCAATGGGACAGGCGCTGCTCCGACAGTGCCTTACCAGCACGAGCCCCACCGTAACAGACAAAGCTGGTCGGTAACCCTGAAGTCCTGAGTACGGCTGAGGTAAATCCCCAAGCACGGACTGGACATGACAGGTGAAGGCCCGCATCTAACTCACTAGTGTGAGGAGGAGGACGAAACGCCTGAACCACAATATCCCGGGAGCGGAAGGAACTCCGGATATTCTTAGGCACGAAAGCAGGATTAGGTCGCAGAGTGACACCGCAATCGGTCCGAAAAGACAGGCACTCTGGACATACCGAGAGAGCACAGAGCTCACCTACGCGTTTAGCGGAAGTGACAGCCAGTAGGAACGCGGTCTTGAAGGACAGCTGTCCCAACGGCGCCTGCTCGAGCGGCTCAAACGGGGCCAAGGACAACCGACCGAGGACCAATTGAAGATCCCAAGTCGGAGCCAAGGAGCGTTGCACCGGCTTAACGCGTCGAGCGCCAAGCAGGAAACGCTTCACAAGAGGGTGGCTGAACAAGACATCCCCTCAAACCCCTCATGATAGGAGGATATAGCCGCCGCATATACCCTCACCGTCGAAGCCGACAGTCTATCAAGGAGAGACTGGAGGTAACTAAGGACAGCATCCAGGGTGCAGGAGACTGAGTCCCGGCCCCCCGCCTTACACCACACTTGGAACATACGTCATCTGCCCGCGTAAGCGCGACAGTGGAGGGAGCATGCGCATTCCAGATGGTAACGCCATCAGGATCAAGAACCCGCGCCCCTCAACGTACCCGTCCCAACAACTGACCTAACAGATGTATGGGGAAGAATCCCTGGCGGCACGGCATCGGTCCCAGACCTGCCTGGCCATGTCCAGACGTAATCCTCACCCGTCAGGATGAGGACCGCCCCGCGACAGTACCTCTGCACCCACATTCTCCCTGCCGGGGATGTGGGGAGCCCTCAGGCCGCGCAGATGGAGGACGCCCATAGCCAGCCGCCCGCCGCCTGGTGCAGACAGGGGGAGCGTACTCCTCCCTGTCTGTCGATACACGACACTGACGTCGTATCGTCCGTCCTGATCAACACCATTTGTGGACCAGAAGGACCGCTTTCAACACCAACACATTGAACGTAGCGCAGACCGGGCAGCATGGTTTGCCAGCTGCCCCCTACTGCGTTGGCCCGACGCGTCACCAGCGAGGGAGGCGTCGGTGAAAACGCGACGTGAGACAGCGCCGTAACCGTCCTAGGACGGAACCTCCCGAGCGTGTTGACAACGCGCTCTGAGATGGATGCCCATAGCCCTCCAACCGTTGACTGGGAAGAGGAGTACTCTACATCCAGTCTACAGCAACCCCAGGCTGGTAGAGACCTGCCTGGTACGAGACCTGACGATCCACCTTGACCGCGAAGGACCAGAACGTCATCAGGGCAGAACACTCCGTAACCCCGGACGACGCAGAGGCCCCAGTGCGGCCTCCACGCACTTGGTGAAGATGCGGGGAGCCAGAGAAAACCGAACGGCAGCCTCTGGTACTCATACGCTAACCCTGCAAAGGAAGCGTAGGTAAGCCCTAGGATGGAAGATCGGGGATGCGCATACGCATCCTACAGGTCTATGGAGGAGAACCAGACCCCCACCTGACAGTGTCCAACAGGTAGGAGACGATCCAAAAAATGCTGAACCTTCCCATGGGACAGGTCCAGCCTGGGTCTTACACCCCTCCCTCCCGACTTCTCGGGCAGAGAACACCGGGAGGAGAACGCCACGACGATGGCTTGCTTCGTCTACAGAGATTGGATCTCGTTGACCAGAGCTGTCACTGCTGGAGACCCTGACAATAGGGTCTGTACCAAACCTGAAAACGGGTGGGGTTGTGTAAACACAAGTCCCCGCCTCAGCGTTCTCTCCATCCACCTCGACATATGGTACTGCCGTAGTCATATGTGATGACACTCCCAACGCACCCGCCGTCACGTGGCGCAGGTCCGCCAGGAACTGTAGATAGTTGGCCCGGTCCCCCCGCTGTGCGTAGTCAACCCTGGAACCGTGCGAGGAGCGCGTTCCGTGTCGGAACACCTGACCCTGATACCACCCACGAGGCAATCGCACCCAAGGGGGAACCCCGACAGAAAGGGCCGGTCTGATACGGGGGGCTTCCGATGAAAAAAGCCCCCCCACTGAACACCCCTCCAGAACATGCTGAAGGAGTTGTTCTGCAGCCGGACATGCAAGGTGTAAGGCCCCCATGGGTTCCTACACACCGTAGCCCTGCAGTGATATTACTACCACCCCAAATCATGTGAGCTGCGACCACTTGCCAATATTTCAGGAGTGGGAGGCACCAACATGATACCTGGCCTGGCGAAGGCGAGGCCGGGGAAGCCTGCACTGTGTGCCTCAAAAGGTTTCGAGCCCCCCTGCTGACAACACTTAAGTTGACAGACGTAACACCAGGCTCAACCAACACAGTTCAAGGTGTGGGAGCCGCTTGACAGCACAACATTCTCACGGACAGACCCAGGCTCAGCCATCAACTGGGTGTCAGCCCCTGTCCCCATGAGAAGCGAAAAGGGGGGCCGCCCGCGCATCAACGAAGGCACGCGGCCCGCAGCCAAAGGAAACAATCAGAGCCCACTTCTTCCACTGGTGTTGAGGAAGGGAGTGATCGGAGAGCGGGCTGCTCGCGGCAGGACGGTGACGGCTTGTTTGTTCAAGCCGAACCCATCCTATATGGCCGATCCCTCGGCCGCCAAGGCTGTCGGCCTTGTGGACACCTGTCGAATCAACGCCCAGGATACCTCTGGCGGGGGAAAACATGGCCGCCTGTCGAGGGCCTCGTCATCGCCGCTGACGAGGCCGTGCTCTCTCTTCTTCTGGCTGCGCGGTGTGAGGCGGTGTAGGGCCTAGGACAATACTGCCCGCGCTCCAGCAGAAGACCAAAAACCCCTGCGGAGAGGGGAACCCTGAGCGGTTATAGCTTGCGGCTGGGTCAAAGCTAATAACGTCAACAACCTCGCGCGATGTGTCGACGTCGGCTGGCCCTCAAGGCCCCTCCACCAGACACAATTTTTTTTATAGAAAAAAACAGCAATTCGAACACAGTTCTAATCGTTGCCAATTCCATACCATGGCGGTACAAGCCTTAACAGCCCACCAGCCACTCGCCAGGCCGACCCACCCATGGTGTCGGCCGGGCGGGGCATTGTTTCAATATGTCAAAAAACAAAGGACTGATGTTAACACGGAGCACCAGTGGTGATTGCAAACAGCAACCTCCACTGTGGTGTGCACCATGAAAAGGTTAAATGAATAAAAGAGCTAAACCACAAAATACTGTAGAAAGAGCAAACCCATACACACAAAGTTAAGGGGAGACGGACCAGAGCGAACTAGTCCCGCCTTCATTCAACATATTCACAACAGGACACCAGCCCTAGTTTAGCCCATTTACCAAAAAAGGTAAACAAAGCCCCCCCCCGCACTACTCCCCCAGTACACCGATTGACCGTCAGTATGAATGGTTGAGAGGAGAGAAAACTGTAGCAAGACAGACCTTCTCATAGCAGAGTGACAAAACGAAACAATAGCCCACTACACAGGGCCGCCTCAGGGGTTGGGGGGCCTTGCGTCTAAAAACGCACAGGGCCTCACACTTCTCCCAAGCGGCCCTGCCCTTATACTACTGCAGCCTAGCGCGCGGCGATGTGGGACCCAGAACAACAATTGCCTGCGCACAGACACGCAACATGTTTACCATGTCGGCTGGACCCATAGCCCCACTACCCGACGCCAACCCAGATGGGAACACCGTTCAACAAACCCCACCGGAACACAAGGTAACATACCTGGCTAGGCAACCTAGCCACGGCCTACCCTGTTGTCAACCCATTTACCCGAAAAAAGGTAAATAGGACTCAGCAAAAAAAACCACAACAGCTACCGACTGACCTTCATTGATGAACCGGGCAAGAGGAGGGAGAGTGACAACATCTCACGGCGGAGACATTAGAACAGCGTAGCAATTAGCAGTAGTAATAGCATGCGGCATTAGCGATAGCATGTAGCATAGCATTAGATGTTTTAGTAGCACGCCCAAGACAGCTTGGAAACCGTTCCCTGCAGTGAACGTTCACCAAACCATCCTGCCCCCGGCGCCAACACACAACATGGTTGTGTAACAAAACAAACCAGCATTACTAACACTAATACCCATGCCTGAAGACACAGGGCCTACCTGAGTACAAGCTGGCCCGACAGCCAGTCTTGTACAGCTGAACCTCGATGTGCTGTCATCAAACGAGGAACATCAACATAGGCCCGTCGTGTCGCCGAAAACATGCGTCGAAGATGCCAGGGGCCAGCAACCTCCGGTAAGCTTTCAAACATTATGACTCTGATCTTTTCATCCTACTAGTTATCGTATGGTGCACGCAGCCAAGTACGCTGGGACGAAAATAGAGGAAGGATGTTTGGTGACCAGAGTCACTGCTATATGGGCGGTGCCACCATGGGGGCGGAGCCCCATACAGGTGGGGTGCATGTAGTTTTTTTGTTCGTGGGAGATACAATAGGTATCATAGGAGATAAGGATATCTCATAAGGCTCAGAGCGGGACGCGATAGCAAATACGGCATATAACAACACATCACGCATATCGCTCCGGCGCTGATTGAGTTAAGACTTGTGCCTCGACTTGACCTGATCATCCGCAATTTGAGACTTGGCTTGAGAGACTTGCCTGTCTGGATGAGGACCATTACTCTGGACTTCAGTGTCAAGACTTGAGACTTCTTTTGACTTGGTCTCACCCCTGTAGGACTCCACAACAGGGAGCCATACGAAGGGAAATGTAATTAAAGTGGAAATCTGGTCATTGACATTTCTTTTTGGAATAATGGACAATCTTGGGCAATTTGGGGCCTTTTTATGTTCAGTGAGCTAGCAATGTTGGTTCAGTAGACTAGAAATGTTGATTCAAAATAGTAGTGTTGTTTTGATTGTGTTTCTGTGACGAGCACTATTTGGATGGGCTAATGTTTTTTTTTTTTTTATTGTTTTCTATGATTACTTCTGTTCTATTTCCATCTTTTCTTCTGAAGTGTCTTCTATTTCTTTCTCTTCTGTGTTTATTTTTGCACAGTATGATCCATTCAAAGGTATCAGTCAGACAGTCAGGTCTATGCAGGTGCTTCATGCCTGCTTTCACTCATTCAGGATCTTGTGAATCCTGAGCTGGTTGTATAAGGAGAAAACGTTTAATTATTATACTTACCACACATCTTAATGACCCAAACCATCCTAGTTACCAAAAAGGAACGAAAAAAAATGTATATACAGTGATGGGGAGTAGTTTCACTACAAGTAATTACACTGTGTAATTAATATAATCTAGCTATATAGTAATGTATTATTACCTGGCAGAGTCTGAGGTGTATAGCAATAGCAATTACATATTCTACCTTTTAACACCATGCTTTTTGAAGGATTATAAAGAGAGAGGGGGAGAGAGAGAGAGAGAGAGAGAGAGAGAGAGAGAGAGAGAGAGAGAGAGAGAGAGAGAGAGAGAGAGAGAGAGAGAGGGGGGGGGGGGGGGGGGGGGAGAGAGAGGAGAGAGAGAGGGGGGGGAGAGAGAGAGGAGGGGAGGGGGAGAGGGGGAGAGGGGGAGAGAGAGAGAGAGAGGGGGAGAGAGAGAGAGAGGGAGAGAGAGAGAGAGAGAGAGAGAGAGAGAGAGAGAGAGAGAGAGAGAGAGAGAGAGAGAGAGAGAGAGAGAGAGAGAGAGAGAGAGAGAGAGAGAGAGTGTTAACAGTCCAGGAGAGAGGTTGTGTTCCTAGGAGCTCCTAGAACCTCCTAATTTTAGGCTGAAAACTGGAAAAAAAACTGGAGAAAAAGAAAAAAGACACTCAACTGGAATAAACCCGGACATCCCTACAAGGAACTAAAGAGGATTATACCAATTTCTAGTGGAACAGTGCTTTGTTGGAGTCATAAAGAAGTAAATATCACTGGACTGAGAGGTCTACATCACAAACCAAAACCTGGATATCTCTACAAGGAGACACAAAAAAAAGAACTATACCAACTTCTAGTGGATTTAGGCTTTGTTTGTTTGTTGGAGTCATAACAGAGTCATAACAGAGTAAGTACTATAAGAGGCCTACCAAAAACTGAATAATACTGACATTTTAGTTAGACATTTTAGCTAAAACATCTACAATTATAAACTGGATAGAAATCTTGGTTTGAACCAGACACCTTGGCAGACAACCAGGAGGTGTGAAGCTCTTGAACTCTTGGAACAATGGAAACAGGGCCACACAGCCCCCCTGATTCAAATGCAAATGCTAATGCAGACCAAACACATTCAAAGCTCCCTGCAGTCCCCTACCCAGAGGGCACAAAGGGCACAGATAAGAAACATTTCAAGGAAGAATACTTAATAGCAAATCCAGACACACTTTTTGCAGACAGGGAAAGCTCTGGACGCATATCCAACCTAATTTTCCACACTGAAAACGTCACGGCATGGCAAGTTGCAACACTAGACCACCATCCCACTGCAACAAAAAGGGGAAATAAGTCCTCACGTACACTGGAGATAGAGACAGATGAGAACCAAATGGTTGTACACTTCTACAATACAGGAACAGTAATGGTCCAGGGCAACATAACCCCCTTTGTAAAAAACTTCTCCAAAATCAAAGAGACTGCACTAAAGACAACCATCTCCAGTGAAAACACCCCCAGTGAAGACCCACCCCCAACAGACCATTGCTGCTTCACCGAGGTGAAACAGATGAAGGAGATGTTTTCAAAGATAGAATGCAAGCAAGTGGAAATGGAGCAAAAAATGACAGCCCCCCCCCCCCACCCAACACAGAGCAAAAGGACTCCCTGCCTGCTCTCTGGACCTTGGTGAGAACACTCACGGACAGAATAGAAGAGGTGTCGAAACAGAACAATGCACTCAGGCTGGAGCTGAAAAAACTCAAAGAAGAGATGCAAACATCCAAATCGGAGTCGGCAGAAATGCGGACATCCATGGGTAAAGTGGAAGAGGTGTCGAAAGACATCAATCTAATCAGGCAGGAAATGCAAAACCTCAAAGAGACGTCAACAGCCATACCAGCTCTGACCACCGAACAGCCCCATAAAACAGAGACAGTAATTCAAGATGAAGATGAGGACAACCAACAACAAACAACATCAACAGACACTCAAGACACCCCATGTCCAACATCACCCACCAGACCTCAAGAAGGTCCACAAATTGTACTCCTCATGGACTCAAACGGGAGATATGTAGAGGAAGGAAAACTCTTACCAAACCACAGAGTTATGAAACTAAAGTGCCAGAATACCTATCGGGCTGTAGAACTACTGCAAGAAGACAACCTGGGATCCCCCAGCCACATCATAATACACACAGGCACAAACAACTTGAGAACGCAGACAAGGGAGGAGGTGACCAAATCTGTCATGGAAGTAGTCAAAAAAGCCACGTCAACATTTCCCAGTGCAAAAGTAGTAATCTCTGCACTGCTACCCAGATGGGATTACCACACAGACTACATACAAAGTATTAATGCACAGATCTCCAGAAACTGTGCAATGAAGAAAAACGTCTACATGGCAGCTCACCCCACCATAGACCTGGACAGCCTGCATGACGATGTTCACATCCTCAAAAGAGCAGTCCCTAACTTCGCAAAGACCCTGAAAGACGTCGCACTAAACCGTAGCCCTACCACATCCTACAAGAGCAACAGAGGGATGAACACCCCACCCAGAGCCACGCCCAGAAGACCTTTTGCACCTAGAGAACAACAGGCTACAACCAGAGACCACCCTGCACCCCAGGCCAGGTCCACGCCCGACCTGCAAAGAATGCATCACACATATGCACAGGCCGCCCAATTTCGACCTGCCCCCCTCCTGCAGACCCCCCCCCCCCAGTCAATGCATATCCTGCCAACCCCACAACACACATACACACAGCACATGCCACCACCAACCCCATACCACACAAATGTACAGGTCAACCCCACGACCGACAGATCTCCACCCGGGGAGCTGACCGTGCATCAGATGATCAGCAAGATCTTCTCATTTGTGGTCCAGGACAAAACCACTGGAATATAACACTGTAATAATGGAATACAAATCTTTTACCATTTCAAGCTGGAATATACAAGGTCTGAGGTCAACTGCCCTTGGAACAAAGAGCAGAAACCCAGACTTTACCACAGAAATGTCAAACACAGACATCATGGTCCTACAAGAGACATGGCACAGAGGAAACAGTCCTACTGGCTGTCCTGCAAACTACAGAGAGCTGCTGGTACCATCCACCAAGCTAACAGGGGTCAAACAGGGGAGAGACTCTGGAGGCATGCTAATATGGTACAAATCAGAACTAACCCACTCCATAAAGCTAATCAAAACCGGAGTGTTTTTCATCTGGTTAAAAATAAATAAGGAACTTACATCAACCGAGAAAGATATCTACCTGTGTGCCACCTACATCCCCCCAATTGAATCCCCATACTACAAGGAAGACATGTTCCTAATCCTACAAGACGAAATCAACCAGTTCCAGGCTTACGGGCACATTATAGTCTGTGGGGACCTCAATGCCAGGACAGGACAAGAACCTGACACTCTCAGCACACAGGGAGACAAACACCTACCAGGAGGTGGGAACATCCCCTCCCAAATATGCCCCCCCAGAAAGAACTATGACCAAACAACAAATAAACATGGGTCACAACTTATACAGCTCTGTCGCTCGCTGGGACTGTACATAGTTAACGGTAGGCTCCGAGGGGACACTTATGGTAGGTACACATATAGCTCATCTCTGGGTAACAGTACAGTAGACTATTTTATCACGGACCTCAGCCTAGAGTCTCTCAGAGCGTTCACAGTCAGCCAGCAAACACCCCTGTCAGACCACAGCAAAACCACTATCTACCTGAATAGATCAACACCCAACCAGGAAATACCAAAACCAAACAAACTACACACTATTAAAAAACACTACAAATGGAAAGAAAGTAGTATGGAAGCATTCCAATCCGCTATCAAGCTACAAAAAGTCCAATCCAAATTAGATCAATTCCTAGAAAAAAACTTCCAACACAACAGCAAAAGTGTAAACGGGGCGGTAGAAAACATCAATAACATATTTGACCTTACAGCTTCCTTATCCAACCTAAAGGCCTCAAATAGGAAAGCGAGGAAAAATAAAAATAAAAATATGCATGACAAATGGTATGATAACGATTGTAAAAATCTCAGGAAGAAATTAAGGAACCTATCAAACCAAAAACACAGAGACCCAGACAACCAGGAACACACGTCTCCAATACAGTGAAACACTGAAACATTACAAAAACACAATCAGAAAAAAAAGAGACCAACATGTTAGAAACCAGCTACAAGATATAGAGGAATCTATAAAAACAAACAACTTCTGGGAAAACTGGAACAAAATAAACAAAGTACACCACGAGGAGCTACCCATCCAAAATGGAGATGTATGGGTAAACCACTTCTCCAATCTCTTTAGCCCAATACAAAAAAATGAACAACAAAAACACATACAAGATAAACTACAAAGCCTGGAGTCAACCATAAAAGACTACCAGAACCCGCTAGACTCCCCAATTACACTACAAGAACTACAGGACAAAATAAAATCACTTAAAACCAAGAAGGCCTGTGGAGCGGCTGGTATCCTAAATGAAATGATCATATTCACAGACTCAAAATTCCAATTGGCTATACTAAAACTCCTTAACATTGTCCTTAGCTCCGGGATCTTCCCCAATATCTGGAACCAAGGACTCATAACACCGCTCCACAAAAAGGGAGACAAATATGACCCAAACAATTACCGTGGGATCTGTGTCAACAGCAACCTTGGAAAAATCCTCTGTATGATCATTAACCACAGACTCACACATTTCCTCACAAACAACAATACCTTGAGCAAATCACAGATTGGCTTCCTACCAAATCACCGTACAACAGACCACATTCTCACCCTCAGCACCCTAATCGACAACCAAATAAATAAAAATAAAAGCAAAGTATACTCCTGTTTCGTTGACTTCCAAAAAGCATTCGACTCAATTTGGCACGAGGGTCTGCTGTACAAACTGTTAGATAGTGGCATTGGAGGGAAAACCTACGACCTCATAAAGTCAATGTACACCAACAACACATGTGCTGTGAGGATTGAGGGAAAACACACAGACTTCTTCCCTCAATGCCGTGGGGTTAGACAGGGGTGCAGTTTGAGTCCAACCCTCTTCAACATATACATAAATGAACTGGCAAAAACATTGGAACAAACTGCAGCACCTGGCATCCCCCTAGCAAACACAGAAGTCAAATGCCTACTGTTTGCAGATGACCTGGTGCTGCTGTCCCCAACAAAAGAAGGGCTACAGCAGCACCTTGACCTTCTGCACAAATTCTCCCAGACATGGGCACTGACAGTAAACCTAAACAAAACTAAAATTATGATATTCCAAAAAAGGCCCAGCCTACAACAACAAAAACACAAATTCCTCCTAGACACAATTTCCCTAGAACACACAAAAAACTACACATATCTCGGCCTAAACATCAGTGCTACAGGGAACTTCAATCAAGCTGTGAACGACCTGAGAGACAAAGCAAGAAGGGCTTTTTATGCCATAAAAAGGAACATCATATTAGACATTCCAGTCAAAATCTGGCTCAAAATATTAGACTCCATCATAGAACCGATTTCCCTATATGGTTGTGAAGTCTGGGGCCCACTTGCAAACCAAGACTTCACCAAATGGGACAAACACCCAATTGAGACTCTGCATGCAGAATTTTGCAAATCCATTCTCCGCACCCAACGGAAAACGCCAAATAATGCATGCAGAGCAGAACTAGGAAGATACCCACTAATCATAAAAATTCAAAAAAGAGCATTCAAATTCCACAACCACCTAAAAGAAAACGACCCAGACACACTCCACAACATAGCCCTCACCCACAGAGAGACCCTCGATAGATGCCCACTCAGCCAGATGGTTCTGGGACTCTGCTCACAAACACAAGCAGAACCACCAGACAGTAACCACACTGGACTAAATCAAATTATAAGAAAACAAAAAGAAAACTATCTGACACATTGGAAAGAAACAACCCAAAACCAGAGCAAATTGAAATGCTATTTGGCCCTAAACAGAGAGTACACAATGGCAGAATACCTGAGCACCGTGACTGACCCAAAACTAAGAAGATCCTTGACTAGGTACAGACTCAGCGAGCACAGCCTAGCCATTGAGAAAGGCCGCCATAGGCAGACCTGGCTCCCAAGAGAAAACAGACTATGCACCCACTGCACACAAGATGAGGTGGAAACCGAGCTCCACTTCTTAACAACTTGCCCACTATACCAAGACATCAGAGACATATACTTCCCACAAATTGCAAACACCCAAAGAGACTTTGAAAACATGGACAATAACTCAAAACTCCCATACCTACTGGGAGAAATACAAGAATGTGCAAACACAGCAGCAAGATTTGTGAGCTGCTGTGACAAGAAAAGGACATCCAGCGGAATGCAACCACCATAAAGACTGTACTAGAAATTCCGTCTGTAATGTACTGATTTATTTTGTTTTCTCTGTTTGATTGTTTTGTTTTGTTTGGCTTTCAAGTTTCAAGTTTCTTTAATAGTTGTCATACAGAAGTACAGAATACTTTCATACAAAATGCTTCTTACTGTTACGCTCCAGAGACTGTGCTAGACAAGATAGTATCAAATAACATAGTATAGCATGTAGTTTAGAAGAAGAAAATGAGGTCACAGTGTTCGGTATAGACATATGTACAATGTTCTGAGTTACCATATAATATACAATACTATGCAGTGTACTAAAGTACAGTACTATATAGTGCAAAGCAGAAATGGGATGAGGTACAATTTAGGTACAATTTACAGTAAGGTGTACGAGTTGTAGTGCAATCCTTCATCAATAAATATAAAGTGTGGGGAGTGGGTGCTACAGTGTGTTTGTTTAAAGTGGGTGTGTGCTATAAAGTGTGTGGAGTGGGTGCTACAGTGTGTTTGTTTAAAGTGAGTGTGTGCGTGTGGATGTGTGTGCTATGTGCGTTTGGTGGTTGTTGTTGTGTAGTGTTCATTCATTGTTCGTTTAGCAGCCTGATGGCCTGGGGATAGAAGCTTCTTCTGAGTCTTTCTGTGCTCGCCTTGAGACTCCGGTATCGCTTGCCTGACCGCAGCAGTTCAAAGAGGCAGTTGTTCGGGTGACTGGAGTCTTTAATGATTCTCTTAGCCTTGCCCTTGCAACGCTTGTTGTAAATGTTCTGGAGGGTGGGGAGCCCCCCTCCAATTGTGCGTTCGGCTGAACGTGTCACTCTTTGTAGTCTGCTTCGGTCTTGTGCAGTGCTATTCCCAAACCAGGAGGTGATGTTGCCGGTCAAGATGCTCTCTATTGTACATGAGTAGAAGTTCTTAAGGATCTTCTGACTGACTTGGAACTTCCTTAGGCGCCTGAGGAAGTAGAGGCGTTGTCGTGCCTTCTTCACAACACTGTCAATGTGTGTGGTCCATGTCAAGTCCTCGGATATGTAGGCTCCGAGGTACTTAAAGCTGTTGACTCTCTCAACCGGTGCCCCGTCGATGCTGAGGGGGCTGTAGTCCTTGACCCCTGACCTCCTGAAGTCCACAATCATCTCCTTTGTTTTGCTGACGTTCAGGGAGAGGCTGTTTTCCTGGCACCATCCCGCCAGGACCTTGACCTCTTCCAGGTAGGCCCTCTCGTCGTTGGCAGAGATCAGGCCCACCACCACTGTGTCGTCAGCAAATTTGATGATTGTATTGCTACTCCGCTGAGCCACACAGTCGTGTGTGTACAGGGAGTAGAGGAGGGGACTCAGAACACAGCCCTGGGGGGCCCCTATGTTGAGGGTGATGGATGAGGAGGTGCAGTTGCCTGCTCTCACCACCTGGGGTCTGCCAGTCAGGAAGTCCAAGACCCACTGGCAGAGGTCATAGTTCAAGCCCAGGTCCCTGAGCTTGGCTATGAGTATGGAGGGGACTATGGTATTGAATGCCGAGCTGTAGTCGATGAATAGCATTCTCACATAGTTCCCCTGCCTCTTGTCCAGGTGTGATGCTGCTGTGTGCAGCACATGGGCTATGGCGTCCTCCGTGGACCTGTTGGGGCGGTATGCAAATTGCAGGGGGTCCATGTTGATGGGGAGGGAGGAGCAGATGTAGCCCTTTACTAGCTTCTCAAAGCACTTCATGGCTATGGAGGTGAGAGCTACAGGGCGGTAGTCGTTGAGGCAAGCAGGCTTGGATTTTTTGGGTACAGGGATAATAGTGGACTTCTTCAGGCAGGTGGGGATGACAGCCTGTTCTAAGGACAGGTTGAAGATGTCAGTGAATACTGGGGCCAGTTGGTCGGCACAGACTTTTAGGACGCGGCCGGGGATGCCGTCCGGACCTGCTGCCTTCCTGATATTCACTTTTTTAAAGGTCCGCCTCACCTCATGCTCTGTTACCCTGAACACTGCGCCTCCATCAGCAGCCGACCCCCCCCCCCCCCCCCATTGCCGTGGCTTGTGAGCTGGTGTTGTTATTACCAGCATCAAACCTCGCATAGAAGGTATTGAGGTCATTTGCTAAGGAGATGTCACTGTTCAGTTTGAGGGAGGCGCCTTTGTAGTCTGTCATCGTTTTGAGCCCCTGCCACATAGCTCTAGAGTCAGCTTGTTCAAACTGGAGTTCAATTTTATCCCTGTAGCGCCGTTTGGCCTCTGACACTGTCCTCCTTACGTTGTATCGCGCCACCTTGTGGTCATTCATGTTGCCTGCCACTAGGCCGTCGTTGTATGCTTTGGTGCGCTCTCTCAGAGCTTCACGGACGGATTTGTCTACCCAGGGTTTTTGATTTGGGTAAACTCTCATTTTGGTAGTGGGGATTGTTTCTTCCACCATAGTACAAACATAGTCCAGCACTGTTTCCGTGTAGACATTAATGTTATCTGTGTCGCGGAACACATTCCAGTCTGTGCAGTCAAACGCAGACCGGAGCGTCTCCTCTGACGTCAAATCCCATTTCTGCACCTCTCGCGAGACTACAGGAGTACTTTTGATTCTCTGTTTGTACATTGGTGAAAGAAAGATTGACGCGTGATCTGATTTACCAAAGCCACTATCAGAATGAGCCTTGTAGCCACCTTTAAATTGCGTGTAACAGTGATCTAGGATGTTACCGCCTCTGGTGTTGCAAGTCACATGCTGATAGAAGTCAGGTAATACCTTTCTCAGATTGGCGCTATTGAAATCACCCAGAACCAAAATGGCGGCGTTAACGTTCGCCGCTTGTATTCTATTTACCTCGTCGTGGAGTCTGGAGAGCGCGACGTTGTTACTGGCTTGCGGTGGAATATACACTCCGATCAGGACGATCGCCGTTAACTCCCTCGGGAGGAAGAAAGGACGACACTTGATGGTTATATATTCCAAGTCTGGGCAGCAGTGGTTGGATAATTCCTTCACGTTAGTTGGATCGCTCCAATTGTTGTTAAACATGAAGGCAATACCTCCTCCACGTTGTTTACCGGACTCTGCTGTACGATCTTTGCGGTGGATAAAGAAGTGTTCGGCTGGTTGGATTGCGTGGTCTGGAACCTCCGGCGTGAGCCACGTTTCGGTGAAGCAGAGAACGTTGCAGTCCCTAACGTCTCTTTGGTATTGAATCCTTGCTCGGATGTCATCCAGTTTATTGTCAATTGATTGTACATTGGCTAGCAATATACTGGGCAATGGTGTTCGGTGGCGTCTGGATCTCAGCCTGTTACGGATCCCAGCTCTCTTCCCACGCCGTCTGGTTCCTCTGTTCCTGGGATCAAGGAACAAAGGATCTGGTCCTATTTTCCGGAGAATCTCCTCAGGCCATTGTTGCGGTTCGGAAAGCTGGTCCAGTGAGTAATCCAATCGGTAAGTTTCCCGTAATCCGATGTCTATAAGTGACTGACGGTCATACACATTAAATGCACCTACTGTTGGTACAGACAAAACTCTTAAAACTATAAATATTAACAAAAGTAAGCACAGTCTCGACGGAGCGAACAGAAAGGCAGCCGGTCGGTGCAGCGCCATTCTTCGTACATTGCTTTGGCAATGTAAACGTATGTTTCCCATGTCAATAAAGCCCATTTGAATTGAATTGAATTGAATTGAATTGAGAGAGAGAGAGAGAAGCAGAAAAAAGTACAACAAGGATTTCCACTTGCTGCTTACAACTAAGCTTAGTTGGTTTGGGTTGACTCCGCCCCTTCTCCTATGGGAGGGTAGACCTGCAGGTTTGTCAGCTTACCTTTACACAGAAGAGCATGAGCTGCAGTAGCCTCTGGGACTGTGGATATCACTCAAAGTATTCCTCTTGGTGGTTTTCATCATTGGATGCGAAGGAAGCGTTGCTTGGTCCCACTTCAGTTATTCTGCAGATTTTCTAGATTTATAGAACCCCTTTCTCAAGGGGACAAAAGACCCTTTTTTGGATTCTGACGGGATTTATGGATAAGCCATGATTTTGTTGATTCTTTCACTGAGGCCGATGAGTGTTTAGTTACTCTTCACAAAAACATTTTCAATGCCAAGCACCGTACAGAACGGGTAAGCAACATTTGAATGCTCCATTAACGTAATGTAAAAGTATTTTGTGTGTTGTTCACCGTGGTGTTATATAAAGACAGTATGGCAACACAGTAGTGCAGGAGTTCCTGCTTTTTAGATTTCAGATTTTAGTAATTATTTTAACCTGCTATGTTCCAGATTGCTGGATTGCATGTTCAAAATCATTAGTGATACGGTACCTTGTTACTGACACATTAACCAGAGGTTCATCCAAAACACACAATTATTTGGACTGAGAGAGGGGGATTATATGTATTTCTTTGGGGGGGGGGGTGAACTGCCCCTTTAAAATTTGATTACTTAAGCACAGGTGACGTATTTTAAAGTTATTGATGGAGGAAATGCAACTTGAACTCGTGAAACGTTCCCCTTGTTTGGAGTCTAACTACAGATATTTCTATGACTAGCTATTGAAATCTACCAATTGACTTGCATGGTATGTTTTAGGTGTTCTGGAATTGTTCAGTTGTGTAAAACTTGATACCGCATTTAAAATCTAAACTCAGAACAGTGGCACATGGCTGAGGGGCTTGTAGCGTCAGAAAGAAGTCAATCGACCCTGTAATCTATGACTGTATAAGAGTTTTGCTGGGTGGGGGTGACACCTTGACATTCCCTGGGAAGCCCCTTTGGAGTTTGCTGTTATGTAACTCAATCACTTGTGTGCTTGACGTGCTAATTTTATCCTCTTTAAAAGGCTTATGTCCCATTAGAGCAAGAGCACAATGTGTCAGACGGGCCTGATTGACTTGGCAGTTTATCTATTCCTAACTGCTGCCTACCTGGTCAAACCTCTTATATAGATGGCTACCTAAACCAGTAGCTCTCAACTTTTTTGGTTTGTGGCCCCTAAAAAACAGAGGGATGACAGTTGGTGACCCCCACCATAGTGTAGTATGGACAGACTGTTGACCTTTGACACTAAATTATTATTATTCATTATTATTTCCTCCTTTCAGCCCATTGAATTTGATTGATGATTGGAGGAGGGCTTTAGACTTCAAATATTAATTATTTCACAAAATAAAATAAAAATATATACCAAAGATTATAAACAAGAAGATGTATTTGTATATCTTGTATATCCTATATTTTTGTTCAATCCATGCTGTTGCAGAGAAGTGTATAGTTGAAACTAAAGATGACTCAGTGTTTACTGTTTAAAAAATCACCAGCTTCTATTTATGTTCAGAATAGCAAAACTAATATAAACACTTATCACATAATATAAGAATTATATTTTAAATAAACATTTTCAAAAATATACCCACATGTTTGTTTGTAGAGCTACATTATATGAATATCCAATTTAGTGCTTTTATATAATTCCAAGGTCACTGAATGGCATACCAAGTGGTCATCTCACCCTGGCGGGCTCAGACACTTCATCCAGGACAAAGTCATTGGCCACAGAGTGCTCAGGCCACGGGACGTCCAGGCACATCCTCACTTACGTAACGCTTGCCCTCTACAGAGCAGGGGATTTAAAAGGTGTACAGAGGATGGGTGATCTTTAAGCCAACAAGCCTTTAAGCCAGACCACAACAAAGCCAAGATACTTGTTGCTTCAGTGATGTGATGAGACTGCACTGAGGGAATAAAGAGAAAGTAAGGTCTGCAAGTAGATTCTCTTAAGTATCAAGGCTAAAGTAAGGTCTGCAGTGCAGACAGAGGAAAATAAAGTAACAAGGCTATACAAAGATGTTAAATCATATAATCTATCTATCTATCTATCTATCTATCTATCTATCTATCTATCTATCTATCTATCTATCTATCTATCTATCTATCTATCTATCTATCTATCTATCTATCTATCTATCTATCTATCTATCTATCTATCTATCTATCATCTATCTATCTATCTATCTATCTATCTATCTATCTATCTATCTATCTATCTATCTATCTGTCTGTCTGTCTGTCTGTCTGTCTGTCTGTCTGTCTGTCTGTCTGTCTGTCTGTCTGTCTGTCTGTCTGTCTGTCTGTCTGTCTGTCTGTCTGTCTGTCTGTCTGTCTGTCTGTCTGTCTGTCTGTCTGTCTGTCTGCCTGTCTGTCTGTCTGTCTCTCTGTATGTCTGTCTGTTTGTCTCTCTGTATGTTTGTCTGTCTATTTGTTTCTCTGTATGTCTGTCTCTGTCTGTCTATCACTGAAGATACATTGTGTTACAGTTTGTCTCAGTCGCTTTGGTGCATTTCTCACATCACTATTAACAGTTAGTGCATTTCTCAAAACAATTAGTACAAACCTAACCTGCAAAAGTGTGTCACTTGCTCAAAATGGATAGTTCATTCTTCAAAAGCAAGTATTCATGTCAATGAAAGTGTCAGTGTCATCAACATGAAAAGTCCTGAAGTCCTGTTTATGAACAAGATAGTCAAATGGCTTTGTCATGTTTTCATTATGATAGTTCACTCTGTAAGTGGTTTCCAATGCAAACAAGTCAGATCTTGGTGACACTACCTGAAAATGCACAAGACAGCACTATACACTATTTTCACAGCACAAATGGCTTACTCTTGTTGTGGAGTAAAAAGGGGCCCTCTTCCACCTCTGCGAGGTTGTCTTGCAATCCTAATCCTTGATTTGGTGCATTTCTCTGATCAGAATTAAAGTTCTCATAACTGTTAGTTCAACCTCCACAACATTTTGTCATTTGTGCACATCATAGTAGCAGTTTCTCATTCCTCCGAACAAATTGCAAATGCTTTTGGACATGCATCAATTGCTTTCATACAATTATCTGCTGTTTTATAACATTATCATTTGCTTAGGTCATGTCAGTCAAAATTAACTATACTTATGACTGCTGAATAGTCATTCCCTATAAAACTAATAGTCCTCATTTCATTGATTGAGTCATTACATACAAATATGTTGAACTAGTTGTCAAAATCTGTCAAGCTAATTTTATACATTTCTTTATCATTTTACATTTCTTTATCATTTTTTCCCTGAAAATGTCTCCCTAAATTGAACAATTTATCTTGGGTGAACCTCAGCTTTCACTGAAGAGGAAGAGTGTGTGAAGCATTAGTTGTAACCAATGATAAGCCACAGTCACTCAGAGCTGAATCACATGAACCCTCAGTTGACAAGCATATATGAACAGAGCTGGACATAGTGTGTACCATCTCCACAAAACTGTGACACAGAAATGGAAGGTCAGCATCGTGGAAGAGGGGCGAGGATGCGGGGAGGAAGGGGAAGGGGACAAAACAGAGGAAGAGGAAGAAGAGGCCAAGTACACAGGCAGATTCCTGATGAAATTAGGGCTACACTTGTGGACCATGTTGTCAATCACGGCCTCACAATGGCTGAGGCTGGTCGAAGGGTGCAGCCAAATGTTGGGAGAACCACTGTCAATTCAATTATTCAAACATTTCGTCGGGAGAACAGGTGTGTATATTGGACAGTAATTCAGCACTAAACAATCTGCACTGCACTACTACCATTGTGTCATACATGAAGCTTACAGTGGGACAATAACTTTTGACATTTTACATTTAGACAGCTTACAGCTTTACTGCAGCACATATTTACTGTATTGTAGTGTTACAGTAAAGATTTTCATTATGACACTGTACTGCAGCATTTTACAAGTGGGAAGCACTGTTATTGTACACTACAGTAATATGGGTTACGTGTAAAGTAGTATATATCATGTTTACTGTACATTACTGTAATTTTACTCTTCACCACATAGGATTGCAAGACAACCTCGCAACGGTGGAAGAGGGACGCTTTTTACTCCACAACAAGAGGAAGCCATTTGTGCAATGGTGATTGCAAACAATGCCATAAGGTTGAGAGAGATACAAAGCGCTGTTATAGAGGATGACAATACCTTTGGCAATATTGAATCCGTTTCTGTAGTGTATTGAGCTATGCGGGTACCCGTACTGGGAGTAACCCGGATGTGGGACGAGAGACGGCATTCTGTATATGCATGAAGCTAGAGAAGAGACATTAAATGAGGGAGTCGATGTTAGACTAAATCTGGTCGTCCTGTCAAGTTATTTCATAACACAAGACAAACATCACATGGTGTCAGAAGAAACTCAGGAAACTCGGCAAGAATGGCACACTTTAAGCCACCGCAGAATTTGAGTCTGGAGGGGAATCTCGCGGAGAATTGGCGAACGTGGCTGCAGCGTTATGAGCTTTTCTGTGTCGCTACGGGAGTAGCAGAGAAGTCAGAAACAGTGCAGTGCGCGACATTCCTACATGTGGCGGGAGACGAAGCCATAAAAGTGAGTAACACGTTTGTGTTCGCGGACGGGCAGAGGAACCAGATTGCCATATTGAAACGGAAGTTCAAAGAATACTGTGAGCCTCGGAAGAATATGCCATACATAAGGCATATGTTTTTCACCCGTGTACAAGGTCCGTCAGAAACTATAGATGCATATGTCACAGACCTGAAAAATAAAGCAAGAGACTGTGAATTTGGCAACCTATACAACTCATTGATACGTGACAGAATTGTCTGTGGGATACGTGACGATCAAGTAAGAGCCAGATTGCTCAGAGAGGCGGATCTCACGTTAGAAAAAGCTCTTGATGTGTGCCGTGCCAGTGAAATAACATTCACCCAGATGAAAGCATTACATGAGGAAGTTGAAGTGCACAAAGTTAGCACAGCAAGGCCATACAGAAAAGGAGGAAACTTCACAAAAGAAAGCCCAATGAGTAGTGAAATGAAAGTGGACTGTGACCGATGTGGATACAAACATGAACAAGGGAAGTGCCCAGCCTATGGACAGACATGCAGGAAATGTGATAAGAAAAATCACTTTGCAAAAACGTGTCGTGCAAACAGTCAACTCAGAAATAAGAAAATGCATGTTGTGGAACAGAATCATGAGGACAGTGACAGTGAGACAGAGGAAATGTTTGTTGGAACAGTAGAAATGAGAAGCATTAAAGAAATTGAAAAGGAAAAAAGGGACCAAGACAGATGGTCTGAAGAGCTGCTAATAAACAAGAAAAGAGTCACATTTCGAATTGACACAGGAGCTGACTGTAACGTCATGTCAGCCAAAACGTTTCACACGTTACATGTTCACGACAAGTTGCATGCATCCAAGTGCAAGTTAGTGACTTATTCAGGCCACAAGATGGAGCCCTTGGGCAAAACGTCAGTCACATGTCTGTATAAAGGTAAAACACACAGGATTGACTTTGAAATTATAGAGAAAGATGCTCCAGCGATTCTAGGAAGAGAGACCAGCACAAAGCTGAAAATGGTCAAAAGGCTATATAGCATGGAGAAAGGAGAGAAAGAAGACAAAATGCAGAAAGACTATGAGCATCTCTTCTCTGGACTTGGCTGCTTACCAGGTGAACACAGCATCAAGATAGACCCTGACATAAATCCAGTGATACACGCACCTAGGAGGATACCAGTTGCTCTGAGGGACAGAGTGATTGAACAGCTTCACAAAATGGAGCAGTCAGATGTAATCATAAGGCAATCTGAGCCAACACAGTGGGTCAACAGCATGGTGACAGTAGTCACGCCCAAGAAGATAAGGATTTGTATGGATCCTAAAGATCTGAACACAGCAATACGAAGAGAACACTATCCACTCCTCACAGTGGAGGAAGTGGTGTCACGCATGCCAAATGCAAAATATTTTTCTGTGTTAGATGCAAACCAAGGATTTTATCAAATAAAACTGGATGAAGAGAGCTCCAAACTGTGCACGTTTAACACACCCATTGGGAGGTACCGTTTCAAGAGGCTTCCCTTTGGCATCTCGTCAGCGAGCGAGGTGTTCCAGAGAGCTGTAGCCCAGATGATTGAGGGGTTAGATGGTGTGGTCAACATCATTGATGATCTGCTGGTGTGGGGGGACACCTTAGAGCAACACGATCAGAGGCTGGTGAAGCTGCTGCAAAAAGCAGATGAGAACGGCCTGAGATTCAATAGAAGCAAGTGCAAGTTCAGGATGACAGAGGTCAAGTACATTGGCCATACACTCAGCGCAGATGGACTAAAGCCTGATGATGAGAAGATAAGAGCCATTGTACAAATACCTCCACCTGCTGACAAGCCAGCATTAATGAGGTTCATGGGAATGATTCAATATCTAGCTAAATTCATTCCTAATCTGTCTGAAATCTCTGCACCTCTAAGAACGCTGTTGCAGGGAGAAACAGAATGGCACTGGGAGGAACCTCAACGTCAGAGCTTTGAAAAGCTGAAGCAGCTGATCACAGGAGCTCCCACTCTGAAATACTATGATGTAAACAAGGCTGTGACGCTGTCTGTGGATGCCAGCTCGGAGGGCATCGGGGCTGTGATACTGCAGGATGAACGACCTGTGGCATACGGCTCAAGGGCGCTCACAGATTGTCAATGCAGGTACGCGCAGATCGAGAAGGATCTGCTAGCCATAGTGTATGGATGTGAGAAGTTCCATCAATATCTATATGGCAGAGAGGTCAAGGTCGAAAGCGATCACAAGCCTCTAGAAAGCATTTTCAAGAAGCCACTGCATCAGGCTCCCCTGAGACTGCAAAGAATGCTGCTGCGGCTTCAAAAGTACAACATTGCAGTATCATACAAGCCAGGAAAGGAGCTTCACATTGCAGATGCATTGAGCCGTGCTTATCTACGTGAGCAGAAAGAGGATCTTCTGGAAGAGGAACTGCATGTGAACTGGATCACACCACAGTTGCCCATATCAGAGGAAAAGCAGGAGATGTTCAGGAATGCAACTGCACAAGACCCACTACTGCAGGAACTAAAGAACATGACAATGCACGGATGGCCTAAGGACAGGTCTGCTCTGTCAGATAAGGTGCAGCCGTTTTGGACATTCAGAGAGGAGATCAGTTTTGCCTCAGGTCTACTGTTCAAATCAGAGAAACTCATTGTACCACAGCAACTGAGACCACAGATGCTGGACAAGATACACGAGTCACACTTGGGAGTGGTCAAATGTAAAGAAAGGGCCAGAGATGTGCTTTATTGGCCAGGCATGTCTGCACAAATTGAACTAGTTGTAGCACAGTGTGCTGTCTGCAATGAGCACAGGAGCAGCAATCAAAAAGAGCCACTGATCTCACATCCACTGCCAAATAGACCATGGGAGAAGGTTGGCACCGACATGTTTCATAGCAAGGGCTCAGAATATCTGCTATGTGTCGACTACTTCTCAAAGTACACAGAGATAATGAGGCTGACCGACACCACCAGTAAGGGTGTTATAACTGCCATGAAGTCCATATTTGCCAGGCACGGGATTCCAGATATTCTGGTCAGTGACAATGCCCCTCAGTACGCCAGTGCAGAATTCAAGAGCTTTGCAGAGAGCTGGGAGTTCAGTCATGTCACCTCAAGTCCACACTATGCTCAGTCAAATGGACAGGCAGAAAAAGCTGTGCAAACTGTTAAAAGGATGCTCAAAAAGTCTGGTGACCCTTACATAGCGCTTCTGGAATACAGAAATACACCACTGGAAGGTGTGGGCCTGTCACCTGCCCAGATGCTGATGGGGCGTCGGTTGAAGTCAAAACTGCCAGCGTCCACCTCACTGCTCACCCCTGAAGGTGTACTTAATGTTCACAACAAGTTGAAAGAAAAGCAAGCTAAACAAAAAAGCTACTATGATCGCCACGCTAAACACCTACCTGTGCTGCGTGCTGGAGAGAATGTGAGGATGCAGTCTGGAGACACTTGGAGGCCAGCTGTAGTTCTGAGGGAGCACGAACAACAACGTTCCTATGTGGTGCGTACACCTGAAGGAAGGATGTTCAGAAGGAACAGGAGACATCTCAGGGAGACTGCTGAGAGAGAGTTTCCATCTGCTGCTAAGGAGCAAGATGGGAATGGGGATATGAACTGTGACAACCCAAGGTTAGTTGATCAGGACAGTTCACACGCACAGACCCCAGCGCACACTCCACAGGGAAGCAGTGACACTACTGACTCTGTCGCACAACCTTTTCGCACTAGATCAGGGAGACTGGTCAAAACTCCAACGAGGTTTAGAGAGTAGGGAAACAAAAAGTGGACTCTGCTCATTTATGTTGCACTGTAACTGATTCATTTAATGTTCACTGGATGACTTTGTGGTTACAAAAACTACAGTTTGTGTTGTTTAAATGCAGGAGGCACCTTTGGTTGTTTATGTGCCGTATAGGCCCACAGTTCTTAGTTTATTATTTTCTTTCCAAGAACTATTTCTCACTATGTTCTGTGATTATTCAGTTGTTGACAACTTGTTAAAAAAAAAAAAAAATGTCTGAAGAATGTGGAACTTAAGAAGGGAGATGTAGTGTATTGAGCTATGCGGGTACCCGTACTGGGAGTAACCCGGATGTGGGACGAGAGACGGCATTCTGTATATGCATGAAGCTAGAGAAGAGACATTAAATGAGGGAGTCGATGTTAGACTAAATCTGGTCGTCCTGTCAAGTTATTTCATAACACAAGACAAACATCACAGTTTCAATCTCTACAATTGACAGAGTGCTCAGGAGAAATGAGATACGCATGAAACAATTGTACAATGTGCCATTTGACCGGAACAGCGACAGAGTGAAGGAGACCCGTCACCAGTATGTACAGGTAAAACATTTATGTGTTCTATGCATACTCTAATGTTCAGTGCTGTAAACTGGTTACTTTGTGTAGTGCCATGCAGTACACTTACATGACAGTATATAGTATACTGTACAATATGTTGTCCAAAATGCATTATGTTACACAGGAAAAGTTTTAATAATTTTTCTCTCTCTCTCCTCTGGGATAAAGCGTGTACTGGAGCTGGATGCCAGGGAATCGCTGCACACATTCATATATGTTGATGAGGCGGGTTTCAATCTGGCAAAAGGTAGAAGGCGTGGAAGGAATTGCATTGGACAGAGAGCAACCACTGATGTCCCAGGCCAACGAGGAGGGAATATTACAATGTGTGCAGCCATCTCAGAAAATGGCATCCTCCTCACCCATATGCCCCGCCTTGGTCCATACAACACACAACATCTGCTGACTTTTTAGACACTCTTTACAGGGACATAATCCCTGAGAATGAGAGGGGTCTAAATGGCGACCATCTGACCAAGTACGTTGTTTGTTGAAGTCAGAGGTTCTGTGTAGGATTGTTATTAACTGTCTAACTGCATATATATATCTGTTTCCACTAGAGGGCGCTCTAGGTGGAGCCACTCAGGTACACTACCATGTGACGTGTATATAAGTAGATGTTTCCTCCCATTTCTCTCTCTCCCCCGGTCTCTCAGTAAGAGAGAAGACTCATGATGAAAATGCTCCCACTATGTGAATAAATATATCAAGCCAGTTTAAGGCCAAAGACTGGAAGCCATGCCTCTTGACCACATTATTGTCGCCCCATAGCCGTATTCTGTTAACATTGTTGTATGGGATAATGTGCGTTTTCACCACGCAATTCTGGTCACACAGTGGTTTGCAGCACATGAAAGGATGCTGGTGGAATATCTCCCTCCCTACTCCCCATTCCTGAATCCAATAGAGGAGTTTTTCTCTGCCTGGAGGTGGAAGGTATACGACCGGCATCCACATACCCAAATGGCCCTGCTAGAGGCCATGGATGCAGCATGCAATGACATCACAGCACAGTCCTGCAGAGGGTGGATTCGCCACTCAAGAAGATACTTTCCTCGCTGCATTGCCAGGGATGATATTCGCTATGATGTCGATGAAAATATGTGGCCAGACAGACCGGAACCTCTGGATGTGAATGAATGATTTACAGTACTGTGTATGTTGTATGTTCCAATTCAGTTCCAATATGTACTGCAATATTACTTATTTACAGTTGTGCACAGCTCTACCCAAAGGCCAAAGGGTGTTTCTTATGTTTGTTGTAAATTAGTTTGTATTTTTCTTTTGCACAATGCTGTGAACAAATAAAAATTGCAAAAAGCATACAGTATGCAGTCTTGCACTCATTTACCTCACTAAATACAGCAATGTGTAACTGTAGATTTCAAATGGCTGTGCAAATAGTGTATAGTGCTGTCTTGAGCATTTTCAGAAAGTGTCACCAAGATCTGACTTTTTTGCATTGGAAAACACTTACAGAGTGAACTGTCAACGAAAAAACTAGGTTTTGCAGTTTGTACTAATTATTTTGAGAAATGCACTAACAGTTATGAGAACTTTAATTCTGATCAGAGAAATGCACCAAAGCAATTGAGAAAAACTGTAACAGTGCTCCCCACTTGTAAAATGCTGCAGTACAGTACCATACTGTAAATATGGCAACTATTTACTGTAACACTACTTTACACTACAATACAGTAAAGCTGTGCTGCAGTAAAGCTGTAAGTCTAAATGTAAAATGTTACAGTAAAAGTGACAAGTTATTGTCCCACTGTAAGCTTCATATATGACACAATGGCAGTAGTGCAGTGAAGATTGTTTAGTGCTGAATTATTGCCCAATATTCACACCTGTTGTCCCGATGTTTGAATAATTTAATTTACAGTGGTTCTCCCATTATTTGGCTGCACCCTTCAACCAGCCTCAGCCATTGTGAGGCAGTGATTGACAACATGGACCACAATTGTAGCCCTAATTTCATCAGGAATGTACTTGGCCTCTTCTTCCTCTTCCCCTGTTTTGTCCCCTTCCCCTACCTCCCTGCATCATCGCCCCTCTTCCACGATGCTGACCTTCCATTTCTGTGTCACAGTATTGTCGAAATGGTACACACTATGTCCTGCTCGGTTCATATGTTTGCCAATTAAGGGTTCGTGGGATTCAGCTCTGAGTAACTGTGGAGAAGTGGCTTATCATTGGTTACAACTAATGCTTCACACACTCCTCCACAGCAGAGAATTGTATGAAAGCAATTGATGCATGTCCAAAAGCATTTGCAATTTGTTGGAAGGAATGAGAAACTGCTACTATGATGTGCACAAATGACAAAATGTTGTGGAGGTTGAACTAACAGTTATGAGCATTTTAATTCTGATCAGAGAAATGCACCAAAGCAATTGAGAAAAACTGTAAAGTTCACTGGTTCAAGTCTTTCATTCAAACCAATAAGGGATCAACCTACTGTACATTGTGTCAAAATATTATGTTTAGATAGTCAAGTACCACAGCAAAGTAATATATGGTATTCTAATAGTAAAGTAATATTGTCTTCTAATAGTAAAATATATGGTATTTTATTGGTAAAGTAATATATGGTCTTCTAATAGTAAAGTCATGTATGGTATTCTAATCGCACAATGGTGTTTGCACTACAATCCAGAATATACTTTTTTTATGTTGACAAACGAATTATGAAAAGTCATGTTTAAATACTTTAATGTTTTACATTTGATGACAGCTTTATGAACACACATTGAAAATGCTGCACACACATGCTATAGTTTATAATAATGACCCAGTCTGGCAAAAATAATAGTTATTGTTACATGCTACAGTTTATATAGTTATAGTTATAGTTAAATGCTACAGTTGATATAGTTATAGTTGCATGCAAAATGTAAAGTGCTGCTCTTAGTACATTTGCAATGATGAATAATAATTGTATATTTAAAATGTTTAATCAGTGCCATACTGTAATACTATCAAAAGGCTAGTGTCGTGGGGTAGCCTTAACTGAGATGCCCCTTTGAAAAATTTGCTAATCTCATCCACTGGCCATAAATCTTTCCTCTGTCATAACCTGTCTGCTACACTGTGACTTTTTCCTCTTCAGTAATTTTGCAATAGCCCTTTATTTTTTTGCTAACTCAACTATGTTCCAGATTAACTCTCTTCATCTGGTGCCATCACTTACTGTCTGTCTCAAACTAGTCTCTTGCATTCAAATTGTTTTGCAGCCTGATAAATTGCTTTTGGAACGAAATCTCAAATTGTTGTTGAAATTCACCAATCCAAACGTGCGTGTTTCTGTCTATCAATAATGTTTCAGCATCAACAACAACAACATGCAGAAGCAAGTGGAGGTCAGGATGCATGAAACCCAGTTGGAGCCCATGGTGGAGCCTCCTGGGCCGGTGTGCGGAGGGTTCTGTGATAAAGTCATGAAGAACATGGTTCTGACTCTCACCATCCTTGGTAATTTGTACGGTTTTCTTTTTTGCATAATCTTTATAATCTTGCATAATTAAAAATAAATGTTCCAGTTGATTAAGGTTTGAAACCTGTGTTGTTCGACCTGCATTAAGATTTCAGTTGGAATATTGAGGACAACTGGTTCTCAGGTTGTGTGTAGATGTAAGCCACTAGCGTCCACAGAAAATTATATAATTTTTAATTATAATAATCGGTTACAGACTTCTCCAGATCTCTTGGAGATAAACAGATCCTAGGGATGTGCTATTTGATCAAATTAATCACATTGTCTATGACGACATGTCGATTTTCTTTGCAGTCAAACACGCCAGATCACGTTGTGGTGTACATCGGAAAATTTGTGACTGTTTACAAAACTCTAGCACTAAACTCTAGGAGGCATGTTGTGACAGAAATAGCATAGTACGTGTGGACCAAGGTTCTTTATGAGGCTATTAGGCCTAAGAGGTTGTCGAGACCTTGAATTACACTTCAGCTGGTGTAAATAAAAGGGAAACAGTGTCACATTGCTTTATGTCCAGGGCATGAATTCACTCTTTCACCATGGCAAGTGGATTCAGAATATCACCTGCCAAATTTGTGTTTGAAAATAGAGGGACAAAATAAAACACAAGTTGGTTACCTGCCAAAGTGGGTTGTGCAGTTGACAGATTTTCCGGCCACAGCCAGTCAGCACTTGGCTGATGGGTAGCGTTAATTTGAAGCCCTGGCAATGGCAGTCCAGGAACACTGGGTGGTGAGGTCACACAAGGTCATGCAAGGACCATTTTAGCTGTCAATAGGCACCCTTTGCTACAGACAAACAGTGTGCAGCATCATGTCATCATAATGTTGTACTGGATGTTGAAATAGAGAGCAAATCTAGCCATTTACAGAGGTTAGGGTAGATTCCATTTACATTCTAGTCTCAAAAAGGAACAAAGCTTCCACACACAAATATCACTTTGACTCTGATGATGGTCTTGGACCAAAAGCTTTACTTTGACTCAGATGAAGGTCTTGGACTGAAAGCTTAACTTTGACTCTGACGAAGCTTAGCATTCACTATTCAAGTGAAATCTGTGATGGACTGCGTGAGTTTTGTTTCTTTTTGACTGAGGTTTGCCTCCAGCACTGTTGCAAGTATGGTTTCAGGTGTGCAGTGGTTCCAGAATCCGCAAGTGGACTTTCCAGCTTTAAATAAATATATATAATTCAATTCATGCGTTTATTCATACAATATTGTGCCTGTATAAATTATCGCTGTGATCCTCAAATTATGTATATGTCACTATCTTACTTATAAGGTACTAAGACAAGTAAGTGAGTTCTCATTGATCTTACAGGCACCTTGAAGACCCTAGTTGTTCACGTTTGACATACTGTATGTATCTTTCTGTTGTGTTCCCATGGGTGCGTTGTGAACAGGGCTTGACATTAACTTTTTGGCTCACTAGCCACTGTGGCTAGTGGTTTTCCAAAGTCACTAGCCACTCAGCATTTTCACCAGCCAAAAATCACCACACTAAATAATTTTTTCATCAATACGTTCCCATTTTATAGCATGATGATGTATAGGTTTAAAATCAAAATGCATATGATCGGTATCATGTTCCACCATGAATGCATGAAAGGGGGGGGGGGGGGGGGGCGGGGGACGTTGTTTCTGATTATTGATTACCAATAACGGCATTCGTTATTGTAGCATCATACACTGATGTGTCATGATGTCATGATGTCATGTATGTTGTGTATGTCATAAATGTCACTATAAATTGAAAATGGGGGACCCTGATGTAAACAAGACAAACGTCTTTCTCTGGTCTGCATCCCCTTAACAATTGTGTGTATTGAGCCGTACTGTATTGTACCCATTCTGCAATCTGTTAAATAAAGTTTTCATTCATGCATCGGCTGGTTGGCTATGCTAACAAGGCCTGATCAGCATGAAATCGTTCTTACCTGTGGCCGGTTGGATCCCAAAAAGGATTTCCCAGTTATTGATCGCCATCTGGTAGATCGATATGTCCATTGGCTGATGCTATATTCCTTTACTGCATACTGAATTCGGCGTCGCAAAAGGTATTCCATGCGATCTGATGAAGGCATAGCTTCACGCTAACAGAAAAAGTAGGCCTGAATGAAAAAGATTTACATCTGGTCTGAAAACAAGGAGTACTCCATTCTCGAGACAGCAGCACTACCAGGATCTGGCCGGTAATGCACTTTTCCGAATTGTTGTGGGAGTTGTAGTATTATGTAGTATCACTTGGATTGACTTAATTATTGCCGATGCCTTTTGTAGACTACAATGTTTTTTTTTCATAGAAAAAAAGTCACCGGCCACTGTGGCCGGTAGAATGACAGAGTTACCGGCCACAGCCGAATTCTACCAGCATTTGGCCGGTGGTCAGGTGTTAATGTCAAGCCCTGGTTGTGAAGTATACTGTATTGTGAGATGGTCTTGTGTCTTTCCCTGCTTTAGGTGTGCTTCTGGGTTCCATTTCTGGAATGCTGTTGCGACACATATCACCTCTACCTCCTGATCTTATTATGGTCATCGCCTTCCCAGGAGAGATCCTTATGAGGATGCTCAAGATGCTCATCTTACCTCTAGTTGTTTCCAGTTTAGTCACAGGTGAGTGAGGCAGAAAGAAATATCGATATAATTGGAACATTGCTGAGACTTTTCTGGCATTTCGCAATGTGTTCAAGATATGAGCCAGAATTCATTTAATCTAAATTCACATGAACATTTTGACTTGTAGATGAAAAGTAAACTTTATATACAGTATATAATTTCCCTAGCCAATCATAACATACGGTTATCCTATAACCATAGTTATATGAGTATTGTGAGCGCTCTGCACTCTAGTGAAACTATCCCTTTATCCAATCTAGCACTGAATAATTTTTCTCCACATGTACACACCCATCCGCCTGGCCACACCCACATCCGCTCCTCTACATAAGCAGGGTCGTGGCCACACTAACAGCTCCTTCCCAAGTCTTTCACCACTGAAGGCGAAGACAACAGGGTCCTCAGTGAGTCAGTGCAGAGCGCTCGCTATACTCATATAACTATGGTTATAGGATAACCGTATGTTATATTATCGTATAGTTTACGCTCTGCACTCTAGTGGAACACAGGAGCTGAGCAGAGCGGAAGCTCGACAAATGTACCCGCTGAGGCCCCCACAACCATCAGAACCGGGGAGGACCCGAGCCCCCGGACCCCCCTAGAGGGGGACGGGAGGGAATCGGATCCGGTTTAGCACCTCAACGCACAGGGTGAGCAGATCGTGGGACTTACCTTCACAGAAGGACCCGTGACCACTCAGGCGCACATCCCACATGCCACTAGGGAACGAACGGGAAGAAAAAAAATCAAAGGTCAAGAACCCAACCCCGTGGCAAGGCCGTAGCAGCGGAGCGCGGAGGAGGACCCAGCCCCAGGAACAGCCTGAGGGCCAGGACCCCCCGAAAAAGGGGGCCCGGTGAGGTCAACGATGCCGTAGCATCGGGACCCCACCAGACGGTCACTGATGACACCACCCCCCACATCGCCAGCGTATCGGACAGGGCCCAAATCAAGAGTAGGCCCTTCCCCCCTTTGGCACGCCACCCTGAAGCACTCTAGCTTACTGCACCTGGTATTCCCAGGGGGTCCCGCATCCAAGAACTACCAGGGCCGAACCTGCTTAGTTTCCGAGATCTGACGAGATTGGGCATGTCCAGGTTGGCATGGCCGTAAGTCCCAAGAGGCTACCCCCCCACAATACTGCGGGGCCAGACGGCGCGCCGGGGAGACAACCCCCAAGGGGGTTGATCCCTCAATCCAGGCAACAGGCCAGAACTCAACCTGTGCCTGGAGCACTGCGGACTAGACAGGCGCCTAAAGGGTGGTCTACTGTAAGAACAATACCCGGCGGAAGGGGTGTTCGGTATGCTGTGCACCATGTCATGACCTCAACAAACCCGACCCCTCCAGCGGGGTCGAGGTTCAAAGGAGAGGCCGACACAATTGGCAGATGTCATGAAAAATGCGAAGGCACACTCTCGGGCAGACGAGGTCAAGCCCGGCCCAACCCGAGAGTCGACTCTGCTACCAACACACCGGAGAACCAACCACCTCCCTATGTTTAGTTTAACAGGAAGCGGTTGTTCCCTTAACCCACCAAGAAAAACCTAGAAACAAAGTGTTTCAGTTTTCAAAGGGTTAACCCAGGCCAACAGGTCGACGGGAACGAGTCCGGACCTGGGCCTGGCGGACCGGGACCTACACAGGGATGCCTAGAGGGGTTGACAGCAACCACCTCGACAGCCCCCTCCCATCCCTGCCCAGCAGGGGGAGGGAGGAGTGAAACAATGGAGAAGGACCAGGCCCCCTAACACAGCGCAAGGTACAACACAGTATGGACCAAGCACGTCACTGTTATGGGCAAGCCATAGTGGCATACACATGACACACATATCCACGACATCAATCCCCGCGAAGCCCGGACCGACCCGGCATTTTCCCCCCGGAAAAGCACAAAGTCCTTCGGGGTACCAGAACAGCAGATCTGCGCCCCGGCGGACAACGGGTTAACTGACTTGGTCCGGCGTGACCAGAACCAGTCCTGTGTCCTAGCCACGCCGCCATCCCCAGTCCTAAGAGGGGGGTAGGTACGCGTGTCGATCTAAAACATCACAGAGGGCGCCACCAAGATGGACAGAGCGTGAATGCGCTGCTCCTGGCAGCCCTCATGGGCGTGAGACCCCTCCGCCAATGTAATGATCTACTCCGCCATCTCCCCCCGGAGATGCACGTGAGTCATCGAGTCTTGCACTGGCGCTCGGTAGAGATAAAAAATCTCCTTCCTAGTCGCCCGCATTAAAAACGCTGTTTCTATGAATTGGGCAACCAAGGCGCGCCGGCCCAAAGCGTGGTTCCACATTGGAAGCACCCAGGGCCAGCGCTATATGCACATCAAGAACCCGAAACACATCAATGGTGAATTCTAATAACAAAACACCAGACGACGGTCCCTCCATGCTGTCTGGGACGAGCAGCAGGAAGCCGGTCAATAAGACACAGACACCTTAAACAGGGCCTTATATGACGCGACTGAGGGCAACCCCGTCAATTCTGCTCCTCACATAAGAGGGGAAGACAGAAGTTCCCCCAGAGAGACCTCCACGTGAGTACAATTGAAAAAGATACATGCAATAATAATTGGGCCAAGTGACCAACGGCCCATTACACACTGTAATAGAGAGCAGAGCACAAAACGAACAGTTTTCGAATGCAACGCATCATCCAACTTTGACAAAGACAGCGGTCTGCAGCACAGAGCCTGTAACCTCACGGATGTCTCCTGGCCAATAGGAAACGCACCCAGTGACGTATGTACAATAGAGAGCATCCTGACTGGCAACATCACCTCCTGGTTTGGGAATAGCACTGCACAAGACCGTAGCAGACTACAAAGAGTGACACGTTCAGCCGAACGCACAATTGGAGGGGGGCTGAGGCTTCCCACCCTCCAGAACATTTACAACAAGCGGTGCAGGGGTAAGGCTAAGAGAATCATCAAGGACTCCAGCCACCCGAACAACTGCCTCTTTGAACTGCTGCGGTCAGGCAAGCGATACCGGAGTCTTAAGGCGAGCACAGAAAGACTCAGAAGAAGCTTCTATCCCCACGCCATCAGGCTGCTCAGCGAACAATAAACACTATGCAACAACCATCAAATGCACACAGCACACACACCCACACGCACACACTCACTTAAACAAACAACACACTGCAGCACCCACTCTCCACACTTTAGATCACCTAAACACACTTTACATTTTATATTTATTGGTAAAGGATTTGCACTACAACTCGTACACCTTACTGTAAATTGTACCTAAATTGTACCTCATCCCATTTCTGCTCTGCACTATATAGTATTGTATATTAGTACATTGCATAGTATATTGTATATTGTATGGTAACTCAGTTACTTCTATTCTGCATCGAACATTGTACATATGTCTATACTGAACACTGTGACCTTTTTTAACTTCTATTTTACATGCTATACTAATTTATTTCATACTTATCTTGTCTAGCACAGTCTCTGGAGCGTAACAGTAAGAAGCATTTTGTATAAAAGTATTCTGTACTTCTGTATGACAACTATTAAAGAAACTAAACTAAACTATCCCATGGCCGGGGGGAAATCCCGTGACCCACCCATCCTAACAGGGAGTGGAACCAGGGAACACATGTGCAAACTTGCCACCTGAATTTTTACACCTTTACCCTAAAGTAAGAAAAACACAGACCAAGAGAGGGGCCAAGGGCCCTGGTGCAAGAGCTACACATGTAACTTCTATAGGCCAACACCTAACCCAGTTGTGGATTCAAAGCCATGTTTACCTAAATGTGAATACGATACACACAACCCTCCATCACAATAAAAAAGGCCAAAAAGGTTCACTCTCACTACTGTAAGAGGAACGCCGTTTTTTATGATGAGAGAAGACATCCAGTCCTCGATTAAGTGCTGGTCACAGGCCTTGCTAAGTCTACATGACAGCGACCAAACAATTTTCAGAGAAATTGCCTCTCTCTAAGCAAGAGCACAACCCCAGCAGAAGCTGAGGGATTTACACCGTATCCCCAAAAATATAGTGAATCAACAGACATTTTGTAAACAAAATCATATTTGAGGGGAGGGAGGGGGAAACCGGGGAATAATTTCACCCACCCCTCACCACCTTACCCCTGATACGACACCAAATGTGTAGAGTAAAAGCTTTACATCATGCACGCCAGCACAGCCAAATACCTTGTTTGAAACAGGTTTCCCACAGCTCTGCTTATGTGTGAAAAAAACTTGCCACTTGTTATTTTCATCATTACCCTCAAGTAAAGAATAACAAGCTAAGAGAGGGACTCAGCCCTCGATCATATGCCACTATGCACAGCATTGTAGGGTAACCTAGCCAGTTGTGGGCTCAGCCACGTAGTCTAAACGTTACATGAAGACACACAACTTCTCATCGTACAACAAAAAACCCAGTAAATCTTTACTCACGTAAAAAACAACGCTGTTCCTAGGTAGAGAGAAAGGCACAAGCCTTGGCCAACGCTAACCCAAGCTATACAAAGCGACCAAGACAATTCTCACACAGCACACGTCGTATCTCCAAATGTAGTGAATTAACATATGTTTTGTAGACAAAGACATCGTTATTAACAAAAACATTCGGGAGGGGAAGGAAGGAAGAGTGGGGTAATGTCCAATGAACACCTTACCTGCACCAAGGAACGCTAAACAGCTAACTGGCTAACAGTTAGCTCAAACTGGCTATCGCTAGCCACTAGCTCATGCAGAAAGCAAGCTAAGCGGCTACTACTGAAAACTGTTCAACGTGAGAAAAGCAATACAGGCCAACACTTCAGACAGCCGCTGTCTTTTCCTCTTCTTATCCGAAGAAAAAAGGGAAAAAAAGGCAACACACGTCCCTCTTCAGAACGGTGTTTACCAGACACAGCGGTGTCGGCACCAAGCCCCTCGTTGAACGCGGGCTATAGCCGACCTGAGCATATGAGCATATTCTCATAACGAACAGCAAGCTCACCTCCCTCGCACCGGGTGTTTTTCATCTTGAAAAGCGGGGCCAGCACGGCGACAGTGGGTATCCGTTTGTCCAGAGACCCGGGGAATTGAACCGCAGATTCGGAATCACAGTCCCAGGAAAACAAAGCTACGACTTCACTTGAGGAGGAGCTAATGTTATCATGGGACATCAAACTAGAACCCCCTCCACGCCGCTAAGGGGCAGGATCCTAGCCTGGAGCCGACCTTCGTAAGCTGTGTAGTTGTTCCCCCCACAACCGACACACCTGGCGCCCGCGTCTCAAAAAAACATCACCCGCCCAAAGAGGCCGTCAGCCCTCACACGGCCGATCGCCTCCCAAGCAAAGTGTCCAGCTGCAGAGCCGGAGGCAATGCCGGCGGGGATTGCTCAGCGACGCGAGCCCCTAATGCGAAGCGCCGGTGGAGGTCAGAATGATCATCATCTTCTAGACACTCCGGTGGCGAAGACATTATCGCTGTATTTCCTCTAAAAATAGTGAGAGAGAAAACAAAGATATAATGTCAATGCAGCTCCTTTTCTCCAATAACGTAACTCCTTTCCAATAACTATTTCGGCATCAAACTAAAGTGGTGTATACAGTCACTTTTCGGTGGTGAAAATAGGGAAGGAGCTGTTAGTGTGGCCACAACCCCGCTTATGTAGAGGAGTGGGTGTGGCCAGGCGATTGGGTGTGTACATGTGGAGAAAAATTATTCAGTGCTAGATTGGATAAAGGGATAGTTTCACTAGAGTGCAGAGCAGAGCGTAAGCTATACGATAATATAACTAAAAAATACTTTTTTTATTCCAGTCTCAAAAGTCATGTGAAATCATATTTAGCTGTCACATAGCAAGACGATTATATACATCACTATGTTAACAAAGGCAGAAGTGGAGGTACAGTGTTTCAACATAGGCCACCAAGTCTTCATCACTCAGTTCTGTTGCTATTATGTGTGGCGTTAATTGCATGAATGTGTTATCTTGATTTTACCACAACATCTACTGTACCAACAGGACTTGCTGGTTTGGATGCCAAGTCGAGTGGTCGCTTGGGCACCAGGGCCATGGTCTACTACATGTCCACCACGGTGATTGCGGCAGTCCTGGGAGTCGTCCTGGTGTTGCTCATACACCCAGGGAACCCAAAGCTCAGGGCCAACCTCGGAGCCGGCAAGAAGAATGCTGATGTCTCCAGTGTGGATGCTTTGTTTGATCTCATTCGAAATTTTATCCCAGAGAACCTGGTGCAGGCCTGCTTCCAACAGGTAAGAGTGTTGCATATTATTTTCATAAGCCACAGATGACAGATTCTGGCCATAATGAACACTGGTTCTAATTTTTTACTCATCAACCCTTTCCAGGTCCAGACGGTTGCCACCAAAGTACCAGTGCCCACTAACAGGACAAAAGGACCGCCCCAGTTCACGATCAAGAGGTCACTTCAATTCAAGAGTGGAATGAATGTCCTTGGTTAGTGAAAAAGATTGGAAGTACACATACTGTATGTTTTTGTTTGCTTGTTTGTTTTGTTTCTGCTTCTCTTTGCGTTTGCGGTAATAATGTTACATCTTTGACATAGTGTAAATATTCGTTTATTTTGTTTTTAAACGTGTCTCTTTTTTTCTTTTTGCTTCTTTGTAGAGTGACACTTTACTCTGCTACTCTAGGATTACAGCATCCTTAGAGCTGCATTCACTGCTTTTGAAATTTCGACTCAACTATATACAAAGTACGTTCAATAAGAACGTAATTTGCCGGTCTGGCAAAGTGAAAACCATTTAGACTCAACCGCTAAATGACGTTCTTATTTAATTCTTAGTAATGTAGCCTGTGAGGAAAACAAAACATCCCCTCGCTTATTTTATTCTCTTTGTTTTGCAGGTTTGATTGGATTCTTCATTTCTTTTGGAATCATTATGGGGAAAATGGGAGAAAAGGCCAAGCCGATGTTGGAGTTTTTCAACGTACTGAATGAGATTATTATGAAGCTAGTTGGTGCAATAATGTGGTAAGCATAATCTTCCACATAACTCTAATTAAATATGTCAACTATTGGACATATTTTCTACCATAGAACATCCAACACATAATCAAACCTAACCTCCCACGAGATTTTCCACAATGCTGTTGATGATATTATCCAATGAAAAATTTACCACACACTCCTTTTCACAAAATCATCTTACTGCATTATTACATACAATACTTAACAACTTGTAAATTAAATTAAATCTGGTCTTGGCACATCTTAACATGTCCCATACTAAGCATTCTCTTATCTATTTACAGGTATCACCTGCCTCACCTGTATCTATTATATATTTACAGGTACTCACCAGTGGGTATCTTATCCTGCCTCACCCATATCTATTATCAATTTACAGGTACTCACCAGTGGGTATTGCCTGCCTCATCTGTGGGAAGATCATCTCTATTGATGACCTGGAGGTGGTTGCCAGACAGCTGGGGATGTACATGGTTACTGTGATCGTGGGGCTCCTCATACATGGTGGCATCTTTCTTCCACTCATATATTTTGTCATAGTTCGAAAAAATCCTTTCACCTTCTTCATGGGCATCTTCCAGGCTTGGGTCACAGCACTTGGGACAGCATCCAGGTATGACACATTTCTCATATAATCTTTTTTTTTATCCACTTTTTCTCCCCATTTTTTCTCCCATCCCAATTTCGTGTTTCCAATTCTTGACTCCCATGTCTTGAACGTTGCTAGACTATGCCTCCCACTGGTCGGCTGTAGTGAGGATAGAAGCCTTGCATCACGTGTCCCCTCCGGTACACGAGGAGGCAGCCTGTCGCATCTTTTCACCGCAACAGCTTGAACTCTCAGTGGCGAGGAGTAACGTGTGGGAGGCTCACGCTGCCCCCGATACTTCCTGTTTCCGCCGTACCGGCGTCACCCAACCGACCTGTAGGAGTCGCTGTCCACAATGTCCAATCCCCACCCACCGGCTTTCCCACCCTCTAACACTGCCAATTGTGTTAGTATGACGGCCGGCCAAGCCGGTAGCAACGGCGAGAGCTGGGCTCGATACCAGCATATACTGCGTTAGTGGCGAGCGCCTTGCCCACTGCGTCACTCAGCCGCCATACATTTCTCATATAATCTGTATATATTCCAACTTCTCTGAATGTATTATTTTAACAGATTTCCTTACACATGGCCCTGTATTCTTCCAGTATTGTAAACCAGTGGTTTCATAATATTCCCTCTAGTGCTGGTACCTTACCCGTCACTTTCCGATGCTTGGAGGATAACTTGGGCATCGACAAGAGAGTAACACGCTTTGTGCTCCCTGTGGGTGCCACCATCAACATGGATGGCACAGCACTTTATGAAGCTGTGGCTGCCATCTTCATAGCTCAGATGAACGGCATTGAGCTTGATGGGGGCCAAATTATTACTGTAAGGTAAGACTCCATATTGGCATGAAGACCTTATCTTGTGACAAAACAACTAAATCTGTGTCCTTGTTTGTTGATATGTGAATGCAGTGAAATCTGTGTATCTGAAATCAAAATTAGTTTATATTTTGATTATATATTCACTGATTATGGTTGCAGTACATGCTTGATTCAGGGATACTTCTCGAGTCTTATGACCAGTGAGCTATTTTAAGGTTTGAAACCTGTGTTGTTCCACCTACAGTGCAACGGCTACCCTAGCCAGTGTTGGAGCAGCCAGCATCCCCAGTGCTGGGTTGGTCACCATGCTTCTGATCCTCACAGCAGTGGGCTTACCCACGCAGGACATCAGTCTCTTGGTAGCTGTTGACTGGCTACTGTGAGTATGCCCCCATCACACAGACACACATACACATGTGTGTACGATACACACACATTTTAAATGCTTTATTTATGTCCACATAAATACAAAGTACTTAAGGACATAAACACTGACAGTGCAATTAGCTCATTGGGAGTCATTCAACTATGTTTGTGACTCTGCAGCACCCATCGTACACATACAATATGACACAGATGATGTTTCAAATGTGGGTTAACAGATACAATAGCATTTCCGTACATCTATATCTACTCTATGGGTACAAAAAGCAACCAATAATAGCAGATATAGAGCAATACCTTGCTAACTGTTTAGCCTTTCATCACTTGGAGATGTGGGCCATCTGAAGGCCCCTAACCACCAGCTTGTGAACATGACCTAGGCTGCCAAAAATTTAAACTAAAAGTTGACACTTGTAGCTTAGTTGTGAGATGTTCAGCTTGAGCTGTTGATATTTCAGCAACTTGGTTAAAAAGGCTTCCTCCAGGCTGTGGTCGCAGGTACAGCCAACCTCTAGAATAAACGCCTCTCTACTACTCTCATTAACCACCGCAGCGTCAGGGGTGTTGGCTGAGATGTTACAGAACACCTCTGAATCATTATCACACAGGCCAAACATGCTGGGCTTAACAGTACAGTGCTTGTACAGTGATGTGTAGAGGACCCAAAGGTAGATCCGATATCTTTCGATCAAGTCCACAATTCTGTCGTGCCTACAAATGTAAAGCCCTTTGTAAGCATGGCAACCATTTAGGATGTGCAACATGGTTTCAGTGATCTGCACATGGCCATGGTGTATAGTGTATACAGTGAGAGCTATGACTGTCAGGAAGCCAGATGGAAAGACACACACACACACACACACACACACACACGCACGCACGCACGCACGCACGCACGCACACACTTGCAAATACACACACAATCAAGCACACACACCAATGCATTCTCATGCCCCCTGCATCACAATCCCATACACTAGGTGTGTGTTCTTCACGCACTGTGTATGGCCCTCAGTGCTATCCCTAGTCTCTGTGGTTAACTGTATAAGTTTGCCTGCCGGGGTCGAAATTGCCACTGAGCCCATTCAGCACCTTCTTGAGATCAAGTGTACAAAATATCTAAGCAAATTAATAAGGGCAGATGATTTAGGCTACATGGGATTTTGTAGATACAGTACTGAATTTTGCCATCCGGACACATTCAATTTGAAATATGAATAAATATAGAATATAAATGGCCTTATTATGGCCAAATCATACATTTATGGGTCGGGCCAAATCTCCTCTTTCCAATGGCAGAGTTCAATCTGGATTTAGTACCATCAGGCACCCGTAACAGGGCAGCAAAGACTGTGAATGAAATCTACTGTAATTATAGTAACTTTTTTATAATGTAAATAGCTCCGCCATTTTTCATCAGATTGAGACGCGGTTATTTTCTAGACGTTCACAGAAAGGTAAAGAAACAAACTATGTTCTATTTTATGGCAATAACGTTCAGGTTTGTTCGACCCGTGAGATATAATCACAAAAATAACGTCAGAATTTTTCGCTAAGAATATTACACTTTCACAGAGGCTGGTGTGAGCTGGGTAGTGTAGTTTTATGAAATGTCGATGGGGAAAACCCTGGGTCTCCTCTGTTGTAGGACTACAACGCTTTCATGAGACGTTATTGCCTCGCATCTAATTCATCTGGTTTCTAAAATCATTGGTAAACAAACGTAGTGCTTTGACTGCTGTTTTGATAGGGTTAGGGTCTTTACTCTTCGCTACATACGGACTGTATTGATCTATTTATGACCTGTTATTAAATCCGGTCCTCTACCAGCCTGTCAGGCTTAAGGGGTTAAATGGGTCCAGCCTCATGAATGGTAGTTTTCATTTGGAGCTGATGATGGTCTGAGTTCTGAGGATCAAAATGTCCACCTTAATCACATTGCCACCTTTTTTTTTTAACCATGTAAATAAATCATCTATTTTTGTATCTAAAGAACCTCAATAGATTTTTTCAGTCTGTAGGCTTTTTCTTATTACATTGGACTATTATGCTGGCCTCTTGCACCTGGCCCACTATAGGCCTTGAGTCAAGAGCGCAAATTCCTGAATTTGACTATATTGATAAATCATTGGGGCTGTTTGTACTTTGGTAGTTTGTAATGGTGTCATTTATTTATTCTTGTGTCATCAAAACACTTTCACAGCAATATTGCAATGTGAAACATCAGTATCATTCTAAATCCTATAGCATTGTTTTCCAAACTGGCTTATTAGCAGCTTTTTGAGTCCTGTCCTCTGTTTTCCTCAAAGATGACCTTTTGCTGTTTGTTTGTTTGTTTGTTTGTTTGTTTGTTTGTTTGTTTGTTTGTTTGTTTGTTTGTTTGTTTGTCTGTCTCCCCACTTCCCACTGCAGGGATCGCTTCCGTACATCTGTTAACGTGGTCGGGGACTCCTACGGAGCAGGCATCGTGTATCACCTTTCCAAAGATGAGCTTGACTCCTTTGATGCTCAACAGGCCCGGGTTGATGAATTTGAGATGTCAAAGACACAGTCCTACTATGAAAACAACAGCAACCAGAATGTATACGCTCACCACAACTCACCACAAGACCTTATAGACGACTGCAAGGTACACTTCACCTTAACGGATATAGAGACTTGTATGTAGAATCCTCCCCTGTGTGTTGTCTTCCGTATGTCTGTGCGTGTATTTCTCTTCATGTCAGTCGGTGTATTGCCATGCACACGTTTATATGTGAATATAGAATTTCCTATTTTTGATGGAAACAATGTTGAAAGGTGAAAATGCTAAATAAATATGTCAATATTTATTTATTCACCTGTTTATTGTATGAAAAAGCAGTTTTTGTGATACCAATGTATATTTCAAAAGCATTCAAATTATTTTTTCATTAATGTTATTAATAATTTTTTCATTCATCAATACTCTTGGTTTTCAAAGCATCCTTAAGAAAGCACTTTTCCTTACTTGAATTCCTTATGGACTTGCCTAAACATCAACTCTTCATGAGCTTTGTCTTGTATCAGGCTTTGATTTGTATTGTGTTCTTATATGTCTTAAATTATTATTTAAGGAAGTGTGTATTTTCTTAATTGGACATGTATTTGTGGCAGCCCAGACCAAGTAATGTTTTTCGGCTTTTGGTAGACTTTTTGAAAATGGTATTTTTGTATTTAGTGCTTTGCATAAAGACTGCTATTTCATCATGTTTCATCCAAAGTGACAAATATAGTAATGAAATGCCTGTTCACAACCCTTACTTGCTATCTGTATTGTAGCTATCTCTCCAAACAGAGAATGCTCAAATTTTTTAGAGCATTTTATTTGATAATTATTGCATTTTATTATCTGCATGGTGCAGCCTTTTTGTTCAATGTTGAAGTTGCACTCTGATGTGCATTAGCACTCAAAACCATTGTTGAGTGTTGAAAACTCGGTTGGGCAGAGAATCCATAAAATACATGGCCAACTCAGAAACATAATGGGTCATCCACGTTTCAATATCATACTGTCACTGAAAAAATAGTATCATATCACTATTTCAATCTATCATTTTCCGAAAGTATAAGATCCTTTTCTTTATTCATTTTTTTTTTATTTGATCAAAATGTTGTAAAAAGAAACCCGTACAACCCCAAAGTTGATGGCCTGGAGATATTAACACATTGGTTTCTCTGCTCTCAACCTTTGATGGTTTGCATATAATGTAGTTCTATGAATACTAGTGACGCTCAGCGTCATCTGCACTAACCTCACTTCGTGCATATGCACTGAATAAAAACTCACAATGTACCTTTACATACCAACATTCGTCTGGCCACACCCCTATCCGCTACCTTCATAAGCAGGTGTGTGGCCCCCCCACACTCGCCTCCTTCCCAATCTTTCACCACAAGGCAAGATCAAAGGCCGCAGTGGCGTCCAGACGCTGAGCGTCACTAGTATTCATAGAACTACGGTTATATTCATAACCTATCGTTCTATATCATACTAGCTTCCGCTCAGCGTCATCTGCACAACGGGAGCTGAGCGGGAGCTTGAAGCTCGACAAATGTACCCCACTGAGGCCCCCCACAACCATCAGAACCGGGGAGGACCGAGCCCCCCGACCCTCCCTAATGGAGGATACCCTCCCTATTGGAGGACGGGAGGGAGACGGATCCGACCGTGCGAAGAGGAACTCGAGCAACTCAACGCACAGGGTGAGCAGACCGTGGCTTGACCCCACGATTACGCACACGCACAACCCGCATGCCACCAGGGAACGAACGGAAGGAACAAACCTTGTTACCGGCCCCAAAATCACGGGGTCAAGAGCAAACTCAACCCTGTGGCAAGGCCGTAGCAGCGGAGCGCGAAGAAGACCCAGACCCACTGAAGGGACTGGATCCCCCGGAAAAAGGGGGCCCGGAGAGGTCAACGACGCCACAGCATCAAGACCTCACCAGGCGGTCACTAGTGACACCGCCCCCCACATCGCCAGCATATTCGGACAGGGCCCATCCAAGAGCGGGCCCTTCCCCCCACTAGCACGCCGCCTGGCACACTGACCCTGGCACACTCAGGCAGTCAGCATGGCTGTAACTCGAAGCACTCAAGAGGCTACACTACAGCGGGAGCAGGCAGCGCACCGGGGAGACGACCTCCAGAAGGGGTCGATCCCTCAATCCAGGCAGCAGGCATTTGACCCGAGCCTGGAGCACTGCGGACGAGACAGGCGCCAAAGGGGTCAACTGAAAACAGCACCCCGGCGGAAGGGGCGTATGCTGGCATTGTTGCGCACCATGACAAAGCCTCCACCAAAAAATCTTGACCCAGAGGGGCCGAGGCAGAGAAGGCTGACACGATTGGCAGACGTCATGAACGTGCAGGGGCACACTCAACCGGGTAACCCGGGAGTTGACTCCGCTCCAACACACCAGGGAATCAACCACCCTCTTGGTACCACATGCAGTGGTTGTTCCTATAACCCCTCAAGAAAAAACTCCAAAACACACCTGCGGGTATACACTGGCTATACCGCAGTACAAGTGTTTCAGTTTTCAAAACGGGGTTATCCCAGGCCTACGGGTCGACGAAACACAACTTCGGACCGGGCCCGGCGGACCGGGAAGCACACAGGGATGCCAGAGGAGGTCCATAAGACCACCCCAACAGCCCCCTCTTCGCCATGCGTAAGAGAGGGGCGAAAAGAATGGAGAACCAACCCCTTCATGATAGCGCAGGGTACAACATGTACCCAACAAAGGGTCTCCATAACGCCCAACCCTGTGACACCCGGGCCGACCCGGCATTTTTCCCCCTGAAAAAAGCACAAGTCCCTCAGGGTACCAGAACAGCAGATCTGCGTCCCCGGTGGACAACGGGTTAACTGACCTGGACCAGCGTGACCAGAACCAGTCCCGTGCCCTAATCACGCCGACATCCCCACTCCAAGAGAGGGGGTAGGTACGCGTGTCGATCTAAAACATGAAAAGAGGGCGCCACCCAGACGGTCCCATTCGTACCGCGCTCAGTGGCCCACCCCAAGGGCGTGAGACCCCTCTACCTATGTTTTGATCTATTCCGTTAACATCCCCCAGATATGAACGAGAATTCGTCGAGACCTAGCAACAGGCGCTCGGAAGAGAAAACCTCCATCCCAGTTGCCCTATAAAAATGCCGTTTTAATAACGAGCAACCAAGGCATACCAGCCTCATGCGTGATTCTTATCAGAAACACCCCGAGCCAGCACTATGTACGCGTCGAGACCCAAACACATCAATGGATAGTCTAACAAGACACCAGACATTGTTCCTCCAAGTCGCCTGGGAGAACGACAAGGAGCTGTCGTGCTTCACGTTCTTTCCTCTTTTTATTAAAAAAGAAAGAAACACAGACTGACATGAATCCCACGTGACGCGGCTGAGGGTAAACATTTTTTTCATTTTTACATCCCGCCACCCTCACCACAGGGAGGAGACGGGAATCCTCAGAGAGACTTCCCACATGAGCCATGAATTGAAAAGTCACGGTAACATTGAGCCATGTGACCAACAGACTCAAGTTACACGTATATCGAGCGTAGTAGAACACCAAGTTCCTATGCTCTGCCCCGACAACTTGACAATGACAGAACCACACATGGGTCTGAAAAAACTCACGGAAGCCGTCGTCCAATAGAAACGTGCCCAGTGACGTATTCTATGACGGGGGGAAACCCATGACTCAACTGCCCGTGATAGGTGCGGAGTCAGGGAACCCCCCCCCGGACCGAATGAAAAAGAGGGTAAAAAAAAAAAACGACCAATCAGAAGAGGGAAGGAGGGGTTTATCCGGTACCCCCTCACAAGCCCAACCCTCGAATACGACAACAACAAATAGCCATATGATACCTTAAGTAACCAGTATGCTAATGAACAGCGCAAAGCTAACTCAATGCACGCTAGCCACAGACAAGTCTGTGAACAGGGTTTATAACAAGGCCAAAGTTTTATATGTGTGAACCCGACACCCGTGTTTATGTTGCAAGACACAGAAGATTTGATAGAGAGAGAGAGCGGCCTGAAAACCGCGGTACCTTTACACACACGAGCATTACTGCAGACCAACACAACAGTGTTGCGGCTCAATATCACTGTTTAAGCAACAGAGCACACAACTAACCTCTACCTTTATGTGAAGACCTAATCTTCAGGTCGAGGCAGAAAAATCCGGCTCCAGCAACTCCCCAAAACCAGGCCGTTCGCGTCTACAAGCCACCATCTTACGACAGGAGCGAGCAGACGCAAAAAATTTAAACATGTAACTCAACTTTCTTCAGCTTAATACCCTTGTCAAGTGATTGGTATACAGGCACTTTCTTGTGGTGAAAGTGAAGAAGGAGGCGAGTGTGGGGCCACACACCTGCTTATGAAGGTAGCGGATAGGGGTGTGGCCAGACGAATGTTGGTATGTAAAGGTACATTGTGAGTTTTTATTCAGTGCATATGCACGAAGTGAGGTTAGTGCAGATGACGCTGAGCGGAAGCTAGTATGATATAGAACTGTGCCTTGGCCCCACAGTTAGATCTCCTTGGTAATTGCTTACAGGTAACCATGGGCAGAAATGGCAAGACTACAGGGTTCTCTCTTGTTGAGGAGGAACCATGGAAACGCGAGTAAAGTACATCCAGCTGCTGCGCCTTTTACCCCCAGATCCACCAACCCTTCTGATGACAAAACTAACAAGAGAAATCCAAACCAAAAAATGGAAGTTAACAGAGATGACTGTTAGCTCTGCCGTCCCAAACTATGACACCCTACTGGCATAAACCACGGATGACTCATCTACACACCTGCCCTGTTTAGACTCAGTGTCGTTATTGGTGGTGCATTTCTGGCACTCTGTATCAAGACAAAACCATTCAGTTCCAAGATTTGGAATCGTTCTTGGTGCCGTGACACATACTCTCTGATGTACAGAAGAAAAGAATAACTTTGCAACAACATCTAATTTTTTGTATTTTAAATCCTAAATGTTTTTCTTTGAGTATGTTTTCTCATGGGATTATGGCCTTGCCAATTATAAACCACACAAGGACCAAGTCATAAATGGAAGAAATCCCAAGAACAACAATGTCAGGCAACAATAGGTCCCAAGACAAAATAATTTATTATTGAATGGTTGTCACAGTCCACGTTTCTTGAGTTCCAATGATCTCTGTAACCTTCTGCCTTCTCGTAAAATATTCACAAACACAGAACCATTTACTACTCCATAGTTTGAAACAAAAAAATAAATAGTGCTCCTTGTGGCAGCCAAGTAAGTGCGAGTTGGTGAAGGGAGTAAATCGTTGTATCTCAAAACCCACCCTCTTTTCTTGATCCTCCAATCACAACTGTTGCTTCCCTCAGGGAATTACCTTTGACTGTTACTGTACCTTTGACTTTAAAGATTACACCCCACCGTCGGTACACATGTTCAAGTCACTAAGCAGCGAAGCTTACCTCTGGATTTAGCCCTTAAAGGTATAATCTGTAATGCCAACCAATAGCAACCACTAGGCGAAAAAGCCCTGCTTGGTATTGCACTTTGACTTTTTTGTTTTGGTCTGACATGTGGTTTGGAGTTTAATAACTTAAATACTGTGAATTCCCCCAGACCTCTTAGTCGAGCCTGAAGTGTGGCCAGCAGTAGCAACCCCTCCCATATCCCCACTCAACTCCAACCCAGACATCAGACCAAAACAAAAACTGTAATCAAAGCGAGGCTGCTGTTTGACGACATTACAAATTCTACCTCCCAATGTGAGAACGTATTTACAAACAGTGGCCGACGCAAACGGTGCATGGTGTGTTGCAGAGAGCCATACTGGGGCGAGTAGAGCTCTAGTCAGATTGCCTCCCATGTGCAATCGCATAAACATGCTCATGTACTCTGTTTTTTATGTTTGTCTATTCATATATGCATGACTCTCTGGGTTTGTTTATGAAGTTAATGATATACTTGTGTGTGTGCGTGTGCTCACATGTGTGTCTGTTATTGTACATGTGTGTGAGAGAAAGAGAGTGAGAGAGATGACAAAAGGAGCACAATAGAGGAAAAAACACAAAGAAAGGGATAAAATGGGTTTATCCCTCCGATTGTCAGCAAGCCAGTGCATTGTATCCATGCTCTGTTTTGTTTCAAACTGTTTATTTCTTTGCTAAATGACAACATTGCCTTGAAGATGTCAACTGCAAACTGCAGTCTTTGTAATGATAATGACATTGCTCAACACCATCTGCACCATTAGGGTATTGAGGACTAGGGAGGTAACACTAGCCTAGCACTCTAGCAGCCAGCTTTAATCAATATCCAATGAGGATGGCTGGGCCTTCCTCAAGGACAAAAAAGTGACACAATATAGTTCTAACACACTTATGTTAGATATAAATACATCAAACGTGTCATTAAATATAGGATTAATCAGTAATTGGCATGTGACTTGGGAGAATGTGATGCCATAACATGGTGAAGACATAAGGTGCTGCTGGCTGTCTGTTTTATATAGCCACTCTGTTTCAAACATTTTAGTTGAAAACTGGATCATGTATGTCTCTTTTTGCACCAGCTTATATTGTCATTTTTAAAGTGCCTCCTTGCACTTTGTGTATATATTCTATATAGCTCAAGTACCTCCAAGTGTATATAATTTGACCAGATTTATTTTGGTTAAGGTTTCTTTAAACCTAGAACATCATATACCAGAGGTTAAAATCCTAGAGCAGTGTTGGTTGTCCTCCTCATCCTCTGGGTAATGACTTCCATTTCTTTATACAAATTGTTGTACGTCTGTTTAAGATAATTAGATACTGTTTATACTTAAACATATACAGTACAGTGCAGTGAATTCCAAATAACTCGAAAGAAAACATAAGAGGAAAAATAGCATTTTTTTTACTTGTCTAAGATAACTGAAGGTAATTCTTTTTAATATTTGAGGCTTATGAGAATTTAAAGACAGATTAGTTATCTCAGATGTAAATTAAGACAAGCTTGCAGACATCAGCACGTGACATTGGTGATGGCAGGTGGTTAGCCAGCACTGCAGCTGTTTCCCACCCAAATGGAAAAGAGATATCGAATGATTATCAGTATATCCTAAATTGACAAAAATCATTACTTAGTTTTCAGTTAGAATTATGTCAGATAATATTCCTTATCCCCCCCCGCCCCCCAGGCCATTGCTGTAAATATGAATGTGTTCTTAGTCAATTAGCCTGGTAAAATAAAAGTTAGCGAGACAATTACTTTTATTTTCTATCTCTTTTTGGTTTATGACAAATATTGGTTCAAATAATGTATTTAACATTTTCCTCGTGTCTGACAATTCACTTGAAATTCACTGTAGCTCTATATACTGTATTTCCCCTGGTGTGAACTGTGTGAGTGTGAACTGTGCGAGTGTGAGTGTGATTGAGAGAGAGACTCATACTGTATAATGAAATAAAAAAACATGTCAAATGGACAAAAAAAAGTGTGCAAATGTTTTAATAACGTGCAAAAAATATGGAAACAAATAAAGGTTTATTGATAAACCGTCTTTGTCCTTAACTCAGATCTTGGTATAGGTGCATTTCAAACATACTATTTCTATACTTTATGATCATGTAGTGGTTGAGGAAACTACTTGCAAAATAAATGAATGGGTTGAGCGTGGTAAAGTACTTATATATATATACACACAAGTTACTCTTATCACAATGGATGATACTGTCTAGCATGTATAATAGAATAGAATAAAATCCACTTAAAGACCAGTAAAAAATACAAACACTTAAATCTCATTTATTTACAATGCAACAACATACAAATAGAACAGAGCAAATTTAAAAATAAAACACCACAAGAGACCAATGGTCATATTTTAGATTAATGAAATGTGAGACGCTGTCATACTCAACAGTTATTGTATGTCACATTAACAACAGTCTATGTGGTAATATCACAATATAAATATGTACAAACACATAGATTTCCATAGTTTAAAAATAAGGTATTTTCAAGTTTTGAAAAGTCAGCTAAATACACAGTTCAATTTGTGTGTTTCAATTGGACTCAGGGGTCCCGAGAGGGTTCACCCAAACCAAACAATAGCACTTAGCCAGAGGTGTACCGGCTGACTTGTTGTACACAATTTGTAAGTCACTTTGAATAAAAGTGTCAGCTAAATGTAAACCAGCAGCTCAATTCCTCTGATCACATTCAGATACAATCTTTGTGGTTTCATGAATGTGTGTCAAGGTAACGCAGGGAGTACCTTGTGGTCTCAATGCAGCGGCTCTTTCTCAGTAAGCTCCTCTAGAGGGATGACTGTGTACTCAGCATGACCGGTTTCCCTCGGATGCTCTCCGTCAAGGAATGACTCCAGCTCCCTCTGCTGGTTGCTACAGTTGGCCTTCATCTCCTCTTGCCGCCTCTTCTTCTCACGCACTTGGTTTGGTCCGTTCCACCTAAGCAGCAGGCAAATATGGAAAATATAGTTATATTAGTTAAGTGAAGACACTTTAATTATTCTTGGTACACATAAAGGTGTAATAATAACACAAGATGTATAATTTATAAATTGTTAATACCAACAGGATTTTAAGCCAGGTTTGTCATTAACATCTGTATGTGTTTACTTAGGGACAGACATCACATCCTGTATTATTTCAACACATCTTCTTTAAGAGTGTATGAGTGAATGGAGGTTAGTAGTAAATATGAGACGTATATTATGTTGAAATCTCACCTGTCCCTAGTAGCGATCGCAATACAGAGTAGGACCAATGCTGCCACACCGACAACAACCGCAAGGATCATCACCCACGCTGAAGGTAGAGAAGGCATAGAGTAAATAAAATATCAACAATCACTATTTGAGAACAACAACATAACTACAAAACTGTAGGAGTACAATTACAAACTGAAAACTTGTCATTCCTAGGACAACCGTAACACTTTAAGGTGTACGTTTTTGGAAAGTTTTTTTGGAATTCTAGAACTCCATAGGCTTCAATAACCAGTAACCATTCTGACATTATCATTACTATGTTGAGATTTAAAAATTACAATATATATCTCATGTGAGATGGTACTGTATGCTTGAAAGGGTTGATTTTGTAGGACCATTCAATGCAGTTAGATTAGAGGGAGTGGCCAACATGTAGCCATAAAAAGAACATATCACTGCTGTCAGACGAAAAACATTTTCCTCTTATGTCATGCTCAGATTGGGTTCCTTTCCACCCAGTTCTCACCTTGGATGGGAACAGGGTGTAAAGGAACCCAACCTTGTGGGACATGAGCAAAATGGCCACAGTGTAAATCTGACCATTGAATCCCTTCCAAAGCTCATGTAACTTGCAATATGTGTAACTTTAAAAAAATACATGGGTGTATTCAGGCGATCTGAAAAATAGGTTTAACTTTGAGGTGAAACTTAGTATTAGTATAGTATTTCTGAACTCACGTGGTGTACTGTGGCCTTTTCTCTTGGATGGAGTATTTTGTTCTACAGCTGACGGTGGTCGATTTGTTTCTTTAATCACATGTCCTGATAAAAACAACAACACAGTAGTGAGTTAAACATATTCAACTGACAATTTGAGCCTTCACACAAATTATAAAACATAAAAGTCTGTTATACATCACCTGGAAGTACAAAACGGCTATGCCTTTAAAGGGGTATTCCACCAAAAACGATTTCCAATTGCAAAAATACATACATTTGTTTGCCTCTCTCCCATCCCCCGCCAATGTAGTTGTTATGGCAATTCTCCCCTGGTTGTTGACCCGTCTGCCCTACTGTTATTCTCGGGAGGGTGTAGACTAGCACATGCCTCCGCTGATACATGTGGAGACAGTGGAGTCACCAGCTGCTTCTTTTCACCCGACTTTTCACTGGGAGAGCGTAACGCCGTAACACGCACAGAGGTTCACACAATCTCCCCCAGATCTCCTCCCTGCTGAACAGGCCCCCTGACTGACTAGTAGAAGTTGCTATTGCAACGACCAGGACTCATACCCCACCTACTTGCCTCCCACAAAACACTACCAATTGTGTTCGTAGGGACGACTGCAAGCCGGAGGTACCACTGACCCCTGGGGGGATTTGAACCCCGAGTCATTGTGATGGTAGGTGAGTGCTTAGACCTCTACACTGACCAGTCATGTGCACAAACCTACATGACATTTTTTTTTATATATATAGAAGTGTGTCAACACTAACTTTCTTAAAGTTCTTTCAATTATCTCAGGCAGTGAAAGCCGATGGTGTCATAAGATTGAATTTTCCTTACTTTGGGAGATCATAAGTAAAAAACTTAAAACAGAATAACAAGAAAATTAAGACCACATCATAACCTTAAAGTTCATTTCAGGCGGTCAGGTGGCGTAGCGGAGATTGCGCTCGTCACCAACGCAGGAGATGCTGGGTTCGAGCCCAGCTCTCAGCGTTGCTACCAGCTTGGCTGGTCATTCATACTAATACAATTGGCAGTATTAGGGGGTGGGAAGCTGGTGGGTGGGAATCTGGCGTTGTGGACAGCGACGCCTACAGGTCAGGTCTCGGCGCTTGCTCAGCGGGGGCAGGACTTGGTGGAGATAGCGTGCCCTCCCACGAGTTACACTTCACCAATGAGAGTCCTCGCTGCCAAGTGAAAAGACGCCACTCGCCGCACGTATCGGAGGAAGCGTGCGGTCGGCTTCGGGACGCCCTTGTACCGACTCGTAGGAGAACATGCATACAGCAGCCAGGTAGGGGAGGGGGGGAATTGGCACGGCGACTAAATTGGGACGGGGAGAAAAACAGAAAATTGGAGAAAGAGAAAAATAAAAAGTTCATTTCAGTGGAATACCCCTTTAACACTTACCGTGCCACTCACGAGTTTTCTCGGAATTATTAATATCTCGTTGAAAGCCACACGAGATTTCTCTGATTATTTTTTTTGCGATCTGAAATCATATTGCATCACGCGAGCCTACCCTAGTCTACCCGAGAGCCGCCGGCGATTAGATGTGGAAAAAAACACCCCCTATCGTCTCCCAGATGACATAAGGGATTTTGGAATGGACTCAATGAAAATGGATGGGGATGTTTTGTGAAATGTACTCTATCGGTTTTACTGAAAAATCCAAGAGGAAATGAACACGGCGATTATCCGTGCGCGCCTCGAATGGGCGTGCGTGTATGTATAATATTGATCATCTAGCGTTTATTTGAAAACGATTCATAAATAGGCCGACAAATATCAACGTTCTGGAATATTCCAGTAAAAGACGATTATCATAGAATGGCCCAGAATGGACTGTTTTTTACCTCAAAACGGGTGCTTTTCAAAATGCTCTCAAACGGAAATGAAGCGATAAAAAAACCAATCTGCCTTGACAGCACTGACTGGAAAATTATTCTTTGATAAGAGACGGGCAGATTAGACACATAGCCATAATTTAAAACATAGATTAGGCGATATTAATGTTAACATTGGCGCCGATGGTGGCATTTAAGCGCTAACTCTGGCACCACCTCGTGGCATAGAAAGTGTTAATTAACTATGAATGGATACAATTTACAGAAGCCTAATTCGATTTTGAATATAATTTGAAAAGCAAGCTCTTCTGAAAACATAACATTATGAACAAGGGTTCATAATGGAACAAACCCCATCATAATAACATTATAATGAGAAAATGCACACATATACAGTATACCCTCTATTTGCCCCTCTTCTGTAGTAGGGGGTACCACACTCCGTTGGTCTGATGCATTTCCTGACCCTTCCATATCCATGAAAATTCCTCGAAATGCATTTGCGACAACACCAGCTGTGGAAGTAGGTGGCATTGTGGCAGTGCTGGCTGCTGTTGGTTCATCTTCTCTTGTATTAATGTCAGAGTTTAAACCAGAGATAGAGCTGGAGCTAAGGATCAGGCTAGAATTGGAGGTAGTGCTAAAGCTCGTCTCAGGGCTAATGCCCAACATATCTTCTGATTCTGATACGGATTCTGATTCCGGGCTATGGCTTGAAACAAAGTGAGGGGTTGAGCTGGGGCTCAGGGTAGTAAGGCTCGAGTCAAATCTGTGGACAGGAACTTCAGTATTGTGTGAGACTGAGCTATGTCTTTGGCCAATACTGGTCTTGTGTTCATCACTAAGATAGTGTCCATGAGTAGTAGTAGTGGTTGTACTAAAGAGTGCATCAAATGAATTCCTTTCCACTCCCTGAAGGTCCATTGTGGTTGGGCTTTTTGTAGTTTCTTCCATGAAAAGGTCCTGCTCATCAACACCTGGCATTGGTGAAGGTCTAGAGCCAGGGTACATGCTTTGTGAGGATAATGTGCTTGAAAAGAAGTCCTCGCTATCCGTTTGTAGCAACACAGTGTAACTAGAGCTCTGAGCTGGCAAAGGACTTGGTGTTAGGCTTGAATAAAGTCCAATCCCATTGTCCTCTTCTGACGTTGGGTAATCGGCACTGCCCTCCACTGGTGCACTAGCCTCCATCATATCAGCTTCATCTGAAGTAGGTTGAGTGGTGCCCTCTTCCTCTGGGTCAGAAGTGGGATTCAGTGTGTCTGATAGACGAACCACCACGTTGGTGGGATTGGTCGAGTTGTGTTTGGATGATTCATCAAATGGGAGGTCCACGATGAACCCATCCGTTATGGCCTCTCGAAGAACATCCGCCTCGGTTTTGGCAGGGATTTCTGTCGCATCTATGGTAAAAGGGAAGGAAGAAAATCCATGATCACCACAGGTGTTTACCTACTAGCGTTAGTGTTGTCACAATACTGGAATTTCGACACGATACCTTGAAAAGTATCGATACTTTCAATACCAAAAACAAAATTATAATAATTCTTTTTTATTATAATAATCTTTTTTAATTTTTTTTTAACAAATTTTGCTTTTGTTGCTGGTTGATTCTCCTCAGCTTCTCTCTGGTACTATAAGAGAAGATAAATACACTTTTAAAACCCTTTGTTTATCTTTAGATCAGAGAGAGAGAGAGAGAGAGAAAGAGAGAGTGGCTGCTGGAGATTTTAGGTCTACTGAGCGCACCGTTCTAGTTATGACCCGAAAACAAGGGTACTTGAGAGAGAGAGAGGGAGATTTCTCCGGAGCTATGCTCGGAGCATTTATTAACGTTACATTTTCAACAACATTGCTGCTAATTGGACACTTCATGGAGGCGGGGTAACGTTGTGTCGAGTTCATGCGTGTACTGGTGTAGGATGGGCTCCGGCTCCGCTCGACCTAACGTTGGAAACGGGGTAGTTGTGTCGAGTTCATGCGTGTACTGGTGTAGGATGGGCTCCGGGCTCGGCTCCGCTCGACCTAACGTTGGAAACGGGGTAGTTGTGTCGAGTTCATGCGTGTACTAGTGTAGGATGGGCTCCGGCTCCGCTCGACCTAACGTTGGAAACGGGGTAGTTGTGTCGAGTTCATGCGTGTACTGGTGTAGTGGGCTCGGCTTGACGTTACTCCGTTTCCATGAAGTAATAGGTGGCCAGCTAGCTAGCATTAAGCTAACGGAGGAACGACAGCTAACGTTAGCTAATAATAGCGTTGTTTACAAACTGAAGACAGGGCTGCGCTGCCCGGCTGTGAGGGGGAGGAGGCTGCAGCAGCTTGTGTCTGTTGCTCTGAGCGAGGAGGAGGAGGAGGCAGAAGGGCAAGGCTCTGGCAGCGCGTCTGTCTGTCAACAACTTGCGGGAGCAAGCCAGCTGGTACCGATACTGCAGAAAGTATCGGTACTTCGGGAAATGAGTATCGAAGCCGTTTTAAATATTCAGTATCAATATGTATCGATACTTCGATATTTTTGACAACACTAACTAGCGTCATATGGTACCATGATCCTTGGTATATAACGTACTATACTTGAAAGCCATACTTTAGTAAAAGTAAAGATATCTTATTTAAAAGTGATTCCGGTAAAGGTTAAAGTCACCCATAAGAAGATAATTTGAGTAAAAGTCTTAAAGTAGCTCACATTAAATGTACTTCAGTACATTTTAACACCAGATGCATACTTATGCTACTTAAGTATAAAATTAAGTACAAAGTAACAAAACAGCCAGAATATGTTTTTTCTCTCCAAACTTTATTAGATGTATTTCTCCCTCCCACTTCCTTCTCCTCTTACATGCCTGAAGATGGACCAAACCTAACTTTTCAAAATAGCTCAAACAGTCAATGGTGGCCACTGGCCAGTGTTGGAAAGCAATTGCTTGGGCCTGGTCTACAAGATACACTACCAAGGTACCCATGTACATGTCAAAATACTTCCCAAACGTCAGTGAATACCACGATCACAACACCAGAGGGAGCTCCACAAATCATGTTAAACCCAGATTCGGCTCAAACAAGGGACTAAACACGTTTCGCAATTATGCCACATCAATGTGGAACGCCCTACCCAAAGCTGTAAAGGAATGTGAATCACTACCCACTTTCAAAAACACTCAAAAAACACCTACGGGAGACTGCAATTCGAAACTGGCCCCTGTAAATGTCCTAACACAACCCCCTCCAATGTACAGTAAATGACCAAGTATGGACTCTTTTCCTGGACTCTTTTCGTATCACAAACAGTACTGTATTTGCAAATCTGGTACGTCATAAATGTATAGATGTAGCAGTACTGTCTATCTGTATGTCATGCATGTCATATATGTTATGATGAATTGAAGATGGGGGACCCTGATGTAAACAAGACGAAAGTCTTTCTCTGGTCTGCATCCCCTTAACAATTGTATGTATTGAGCTGTACTGTACCCAATCTGCAATCTGTTAATAAAGTTTTCAATCAATCAATCACTTGATGCACTAATAAAACAAACATTTCAAACTATGTAAGCATCCTGCAAACAGTTTTTATACAGTCTACAATAGCAATCTACAATATAGTAATGGGGTTTGTGTTTTCTAGGGCTGTCTTAAATACTTTGAAGCTTCGTTCGATGGGCATGGGATTCGAATATGAAAATAAAATTTGAATATAATTAAAAAAAAATTATAAATGTAATTATTTTTTGTTGTTGCTAAATCAACTCTGCCTCTCTTTGTTAACTACAACAAGCAATGCTGTTTGTTATTTAAGATGAGGTCGGACTCAGCACTGACAGATTTGTGTTCATTGTGCTGCTTTTATAAATGCGAATCTCGGCCATGAAGCTTCGAATTCCTAAAAAATATTCGAAGGTCAGCCCTAGTGTTTTCCATCAAAAGTAGGGGTGACTGCGAAAAAAGTCATTAGGACTTAGGACTATAAAACTGAGGACTCCTTCCTAATGATTATTATTGTGCACATCCGTTGGTAATGAAAGCAATTTTTCATACATTTAAAATTCTCATGTAATTTACTGTCATATTGTGGGAGATATACCTCAACTTGTCTTTACAAACGTGTCAGTTGTTTTCACACACAAGTTATCTTCTACATCATGTATTGGAGCGATTGACTGTTCTCATGTGTATACCGCCACCTAGAGGCTTTGATTTATACAGACATATTTTATAGCGAGTAACAAGGTGTCCAATGTTTAAATGTTAATAATAAAAAAAGGTTATTTTACTCCACTACATTAAAGCAGCTACTAGGAAGACATCAATGCAATATAACATGGTCATGGTTAGGGATGCACTGAATGGGAAATTCTTGGCCGAAACCGATACCGAAAATAGGAAACAGTTGGCCGAAAACCGAAAGGCCGAAAATGATCCATAGAATAGATTTTTTTTTTACCAATGTTGTTCAGCTACCTGATTATGGAAAAATATATGATTATGGCTAAACTTAACTTAAATAATAAATAATCACTATTATGGGTCTTTTTGTATCACAAACAGTACTGTATTTGCAAATCTGGTATGTCATAAATGTATAGATGTAGCAGTACTGTCTATCTGTATGTCATGTATGTCATATATGTCCTGATGAATTGAAAATGGGGGACCCTGATGTAAACAAGACAAAAGTCTTTCCCTTAACAATTGTGTGTATTGAGCTGTACTGTACCCATTCTGCAATCTGTTAAAAGTTTTCAATCAATCAATCAATCAGAGAGAGAGAGAAAGAGAGAGAGAGAGGCGGACATCTGTGCTCTACTGAGCACACCTTTCTAGTCCCCAGATGACTTTGGCACAGTAGACAGCGTCAATGTGAGAGAAACAATCCCTCCCCCTCTCGCTCTGAATAATATGCATATTAGATCACTCAGTGATATATATAGTAAATAAGGATAAAGTATGTTAAAGATGCATTTATTGGACTCGTTGCACGCGGAGTTTACATACTGTAGAAACAGCGCGACTCCCGAGGAGATGCATTGCTCCCGAGTCCCAAGAGGAGTATCACGCAGGACTGAAGAGCTCACAGCGCGCATGTAATGAATCCGCGTTTTGATGACATCATCACAACAACACGCGTTAGGTTGCTTCCGTTTCGGTGATATATTTTCGGTGAAAAAACTCTTTCGGCCGAAAGGCCATTTTTGGCCATTTTCGGCCGAAAACTTTCGGTGGCCGAATTTTCGGTGCACCCCTAGTCATGGTGTATCATCGTAAATTCAATGTCTACACCTTGGCAGGATTACTGCAGAAACATGTTGAGATCGATCGAGACTGAAAGATTGAAAGACAATTGGCACGATGCTAGTTCATCAATATCCTCTATTTTCTATTGATACAGTTAGTGTGTCCGGGCCGGATCCACAGGAGATCAGCTGAAGGCATATGGCACAAAGTAATATTCACCACGGTATAACACGCAAACGTATACATGAAAACATTTATTATTTTTCACATGTTGAACGATGGATTGTTAATGTCAAATGAGCCATAGTATTGTCTCCATAGCTATAATACAGAATATATAGCCCTGCAAACACTGCAACGCACAGTGAAAATCCCTATACTTTACAGCGCTGGCACACTAAGTACAAAGATGGGAAAACAGCGTGGCAGTCAATGTGTTAAGTGGAGTAAAAGATACTAAAATGACTCAAGTACTGTAACAAAGTACTTTCACTTTGTTACTTTATACTGTACCACTGCCCTTGGGAAAATAAGATTTACAGAGCTTTGATGTCCTGCAATAATGGATTTACAACAGAATGCGTAAGCAGTCTTCATGAAATTCTTGCCTGAACTTGTTGTGGTCTGATGAGGCTTGTAATGAGGTGTGGTGACAAGACAGGACAAGGGAGGACTGTTGTGTTAAATAAGTTAAGGCGATTCCATCACACAGTTCTTTAAAACATACCACAGCTTTTGGCACGTCCTATAAAACAGTAATCAATGACTGTCTAATTTCCCTGTTTGGTTAAAAGGAGTCATTATCGTGGTTTTCCTTACATACGATTTTGGGAGCCCAGTTGGACAAATGGGCCTCAGAGCCACCCACAGGGTTGAAAAGTCTAATGCATCAGAGATGTCAAGATAACTTATCTTTGACATCTCTGATGCATTAGGCTTTTCAACTAGGCTTTAGGTCGAGGGTTCATTCAGTCAAGGCACAAATTATGTGATCCTTCATCAAAATGAAAGGCAATGAGTACAGGTTTGGCTTCAGACCGGCACATCCAGGTACTTTTGTTTTTCTCCGTCACAAAATGGGGTGGTTGCACAAAACTGTTGCCAGAATGCAACATAGTTTGAAACTTTGTTTTGCATCAAGTTATGTCAAGCAATTCCCCATTCAGTGGCAGGAGATTTCCCAATTTCCCAACCTGGACATGTAATATTATACTTCTCTGAATCTCTGAGTGACCTAATACTAAGAGCTAATTGATATATTCTGGGACTCAACTGTCTTTGGCCTGATTTACAACTGCTTGTTGTGTCCTAAAGTTAAGAGATTACAAACAAACGCTGCCTACTGTACCCCCCGTTTACTCCCCAAGATGCTTTCCCCCAAAGAGAGGAGTAGTCACAGCACAGTTGACATGATTGATTGAAAACTGTATCAGATTGCAGAATGGGTTCATTACAGTACGGCTCAATACAAACAATTGTTAAGGGGATGCAGACCAGAAAAATACTTTTAGTCTTGTTTACATCAGGGTCCCCCATTTTCAATTAATCAAGACATTTATGACACTTTGACTTTAAGAGAAAGATCATAAAAGATATATCATGCTGGTCTGATTTATATTAGTCATTTGGTTGCAAGGTCAACTGGCAGCTGAGTTAGGTATACATGGAAAACGAATGGTTTAATGTTAAACTGGGAACAATTTAATATTGTTATGAACAAAGTGGCTTATCAATCAATCAAACTTGAATTACAGATTCAGTGTCCAGATAAATAGGACAAAAGACAGCACAAAACTGAATTAAAACGAAGAGTTATTTCAGAATCAAGGCATCCGTCTCCAATCACTATTTCTGCCCAGTCATGTTGAGTATTGGCGGTCAGTGGATGAAGTTACAGTCTGCCCGGACTTTAGCAGCTCCTTAATGATCTTTGGTTTCACATTATTCAGGCTGCACGCATTAATGCGAGTCCTGGAGCAGCTCAGTGGGTTTCACAAAGACCCCTGTGTGTGTCGTCTGGAGCGCCGAGGAAACGCGTGTACCAAAAATCTAATGACTACCGTGGAATTCTCCGAGATAGTGTTGGGGTCACAAGACACAACTGAAACACGAGGAGCATCGCATGGGAAGTGAGCGACTCATGAGGTGAGGGGAAGGACACGCTGGGGATTATTTTAAATTAACTCTAAATCTGACTATATGTGCAACTGCAACTATACATTCATTGACTATAGCTCGTCATTGGTATTATGAAATATTACATTAATGTATGGATGCTGTATTGTTTCATGGCTCAACTAAGTATTGCTGGGTTGAATGTCTTTTTCAACATAGCGCCAGGACACTCATTTCAGAGTGGTGGATCGTTAACGTCCATTTATATTTTGCGGTCAATTTACTTGAATGGTCTATTTAGACGAAACCCTATACAGCTAAACGTTGAACGAACTGAACTTTTTAAGAATGCACCGATACCGATACGACATACGAGATGTCAGACTCGAGATGTCAGATATACGAGATACCAACCCAAGTATGTAAAGGTTGAAGTTGACATACACAATGCTGCGGTTTCTTCTATAAACACCCGAGATATACAGTACAGCTGAGAGAGGGTGATACTTAGAGACACTCGTCACTCACCGTTAACAGGTACTGACTGGCCACGAGTCAAAAACCCAAGAAGAACCCCGAGCAGTAGAGTTCTCATCTTGACACCAGCAACAGGTGATACAGGGATGCACACTATACTGTCGCTCTCTCCGTAATTCTTTCCTGCAACTGTATGACTACGATCAAGTTTGTTTAACTAACTACGTACAGTTGTTTGAAAAGCTGGAGTGATTTGAGGGAAGGTGACGTTAGTCACTTTTATTCACAAGGCTGCAGGTGTGGGAGTCGCATCATCAACACCACAAGGGTTGATGACACATGCATGGAGGCTGACCTGGCACACATGTCAACACGCCCTCTTGTTCAGCGATTCTCACTCCCTCTCTCTCTCTCATGAGATGCTCCCAGCTGCAGCTCCGGAGAACAGCGCTTACAAGCCCCCGCACATACAAGGCCGCACATAGCAACCCCTCGCTTCCATTGGCTGATTTTGGTGACGTAATTTGGGTCCCACCCAATGGCTGAGGTCCCCTGCGCGTAGATACCCCTCGCTTCCATTGGCTGATTTGGGTGGGTCACGTGATTTGTGCAACCAAAACAGTGAAGAAACAGTGAAGAAGATCACTAACAGATAAACTTTATAAACAAAATGGGCGCATCTTTCAACACCCCTGCGGCGGCGTGTCCTTTGTGTAAGTCTTCATATCGCGACCCGATCACATTGAAGTGCGACCATCGGTTCTGCAAGCACTGTATTGGAGACTTGTGGAGTGACTCCACGACCGGACCGTATTATTGTCCCGAGTGGCAGTGCCACACAGAGTACAAGACGCTACGTACCTGTTTATTGCACTGTTTTATTGGATTCTATTAATATGTTGTACCACTGTATTTTATTGGATTCTATTATATGTTGTACCACTGTATTGCACATCGTCGCGGGCAAGACCAGCCGCATTTCATTGTATACCTGTATGCCGTGAGTCCGTGACAATTAAAACTCTTGTCTTGTCTTGTCTTGTCTTTGAGACAATAGTAACACGGCCGTCCGCATCTGGATCCCTCGCCCTCGCCCCTTGCTGCACCGCAGGTATGTCAGAGCTTCAATTGGTCATTCAAAACTAAATTAAAAGATAAACATGTTTACCACATGCCCCCCCACTCTGTCAGGATCTAGGGGTAACAGTACTGTATATTTGAATACCGTTATGTCACAAATGTATCAGTACTAAATACCTATATGTCCCTATGCCATAAATGTCATGTATGTTGTGTATGTCATAAATGTCTATATTAATTGAAAATGGGGGACCCTGATGGAAACAAGACAAACGTCTTTCTCAGGTCTGCATCTGAAAATGGGGGACCCTGATGGAAACAAGACAAACGTCTTTCTCAGGTCTGCATCCCCTTAACAATTGTATGTATTGAGCCGTACTGTATTGTACCATTCTGCAATCTGTTAAATAAAGTTTTCATTCATTCATCCTCAAATGTACAGTTTCCCCATCCCACCTACCCAACCTCCTCCAATGTACAGTGTCTTCCCCCTCAAATGTATACTCTCTTTTTTAGACCCTTTTTGTATCACAAACAGTACTGTATTTGTAGATCTGGTATGTCATAAATGTATAGATGTAGCAGTTCTGTCTATCTGTATGTCATGTATGTCATATGATGAATTGAAAATGGGGGACCCTGATGTGAATGAATGAATGAATGAAAACTTTATTTAACAGATTGCAGAATGGGTACAATACAGTACGGCTCAATACATACAATTGTTAAGGGGATGCAGACCTGAGAAAGACGTTTGTCCTGTTTCCATCAGGGTCCCCCCCATTTTCAATTCATATAGACATTTATGACATACACAACATACATGACATTTATGGCATAGGGACATATAGGTATTTAGTACTGATACATTTGTGACATAAGCGGTATTCAAATATACAGTACTGTTACCCCTAGATCCTGACAGAGTATATACATATGATGGGGAGGGGACTGTACATTAGGAGGGGGTGGGAGGGAAATATACATACGGCGGGGAGGGAATATATACATGCGGTGGGGAGGAGACTGTCTATTAGGAGGTGGTGGGGGTTTTGGGCATTTACGGTGGCCAGTTTTGAATTGCAGCCTCCCGTAGGTGCTCTTTAAGAGCGGTTTTGAATGTGGGCAGGGATTCACTTTCCTTTACAGCTTTGGGTAGGGCGTTCCACATTGTTGTGGCATAATTGCGAAACGTGTTTAGTCCCTTGTTTGAGCCGAATCTGGGTTTAACATGATTTGTTGAGCTTCCTCTGGTGTAGTGGTTGTGGTATTCACTGACCTTTGGGAAGTATTTTGACATGTACATGGGCACCCCGGTCGTATAGTGTATCTTGTAGACCAGGCCCATTGCAAGTTGCTGTACTCTGTCGTCTACTCTAAGCCATCCTAGGTTGTCAAAGTGGGCAGGGGTGAGGTGGGTTCTGGGGTTCAGGTCAAGAAGTAGTCTGACCAGTTTGTTTTGTGATGTTTGTAATTTTGTTTTAAGCGCCTTTGAGGTGCTTTGGTACCATGAGGTGCACGCATAGTCATAGTACCCTTGAATGAGTGCTCCTGCCAGAGTCTTCAGGGTATTCTTGTTTACCAGAGAGGAGATCCCAATCTAGTTCGTTGGTTGACTTTTTTTATTACATTGGATGCCATTTTGTCACAGGAAAGATTTGCCTCTAGGATGGAACCCAGGTAGGTAATTTCGTCTTTCCTTGTGACAATATTGTCACCCACTGTAACTGAGAAGCCGTCGGTCTTGCTGAGTTTGTTATTTGAACCGAAGAGAATGGACTCTGTTTTGCCCATGTGTAATGATAGTTTGTTATCAGCGAGCCATATGCAGATTTGTAAACAAGACGAAAGTCTTTCTCTGGTCTGCATCCCCTTAACAATTGTGTATTGAGCTGTACTGTACTGTACCCATTCTGCAATCTGTTAATAAACTTTTCAATCAATCAATTCAAAACCAAAGAAAGACTTTCGTCTTGTTTACATCAGGGTCCCCCATTTTCAATTCATCATAACATGACATACAGATAGACAGTACTGCTACATCTATACATTTATGACATACCAGATTTGCAAATACAGTACTGTTTGTGATACAAAAAGTGTCCAGAAAAAGAGTGTATATACATTTTACGTAGAAACTGTACATTGGAGGAGGCGGGGGGGGGGGGGGGGACACTGTACATTGGAATACTGACAAAGCCATACTTGGTAATTTACTGTACAACTGGGTTAGGACATTTGGGGGCCAGTTTCGAATTGCAGTCTCCCGTAGGTGTTCTTTGAGTGTTTTTGAAGGTGGGTAGTGATTCACATTCCTTTACAGCTTTGGGTAGGGCGTTCCACATTGATGTGGCATAATTGCGAAACGTGTTTAGTCCCTTGTTTAGTCCCAATATGTTACAAAAAATGTCAATCAATCAATCAATTGTGATTTTAAAGACATGATTTTCACATTCCGTTGTCGCTTGAAGGCCAATCCAGTCGCCTCCTCGGGAAGAGGAAGGCCAGTACACCTGCACCAGAGATGCAGCCTACACCTGCACCAGAGCTGCAGCCTGACAGCAAGAAGAGAGCAGCCCCCTCCATCATCCAACCTAGTGGCTCATCTGCTGCGGAGCCAACAGAGACGGAGGGGGAGGAGAGACCAGAATCTCCATCAGAAGAAGTCTCCCACGCAAGTCCTGTAGCCACTGTATGTGTATATGTATGTCCTCCTAAACGAATCATACTTGCACCCAGTTCACCCAGGCCCGAGAGCGTCGCCAGCACAGGCCCCGTGCCCTGCCATTACTGCCCGAGCACAGGGCGGCGGCTTGCCGCCGTAAAGACCTGCCTGGTGTGTGGAGCCTCCATGTGCCCGGAGCACCTGCGTCCCCACCTGGACTCCCCGGTGTTCCAGAACCACGCCCTGGTGCCTCCTGTGGAGGACATGTCCCTGTGGCGGTGCCAGGAGCACCAGGAGATGAACCGCATCTACTGCCGCCAGTGCGCCCTGTGCGTGTGCACCGTGTGCACTGTGGTTGGCTCCCACCGGGGCCACACCTGCATCAGCATCAGGCAGGCTGAGAGCGAACTGAGGGTGAGAGTTTGATAGTGGAAAATTACAGCAATATTAAAGGTGCTGTAAGTGGTATTTTCTTATTTAAAATAAGTGCTCTACATGTTTAAATAATAGCTCTACCGTTACATTCTGACAGCCATCACTGATATAGTGTGTGGTCAGTAACATGGGTCTCCCAGTCCCTCCTGCTCTGCAGTAAACAGAACATAAATTTTCTGGTATCCCGTTCCCACTTCATCCAATCAGGAGAGAGAACTTTACTCCACACTGCAAAAATGGGCTGACAAAAATAAGAAATAAAAACAAATGTGTGCTTGAAACAAGTAAAATAATCTGCCAGCAAATTTGGCTTGGAAAGCTTTCTTGAAATAAGTACAAATATCTACGGTTCTCTCCTGACTCGATGTTCTGTTTACTGCAGAGCAGGAGGGACTGGGAGACCCATGTTACTGACCACACACTATATCAGTGATGGCTGTCAGAATGTAACGGTAGAGCTATTATTTAAACATGTAGAGCACTTATTTTAAATAAGAAAATACCACTTACAGCACCTTTAATATTGCTGTGATGGCTGTTGGAATGTAGAGCTATTTAACACTTCTTTTAAACAAAGAATACCACTGACCGCACCTGCCTTTAGCGGAGTTGTAATTACACAGTTCTCGTCTGTCGTTAGTAAACTAACTTCAGAAGCAGGGCTGCATGATATGTATTTTTTTTGTTACAGATAATGAAACTGCAATATTATTCAAGATATTAGTGGGAATGTTAATTTTCACAATTAACATTGTGAAATTAATCCTTTCATTTTAAGTTTAATTTTTTTTTTTTTAATTATGTGATTTTTCTGTACCAAACAAAAAAATCTTTACATCTGTAGATCATGATTTGTTCTGTGGCCAGATCATGTTTGCAGCACCACAATACTAGACATAGTCGTCATTTAGAATGGTATTTTTGACACATTTCACCTTTATCTATCAAATGTGATCAAATCGCCTCCTGCGATTTGCACATTTTTAATTGTGTATCCCTACTGTGGGTCAAAGTTGACATAGGTGTGAATATAGCCCTATAAGTGGAGCAGAGAAGAAAGATAAAGCAAACGTGTGATTGGGTTTGTTTTTAATTCAGTTCTCTGCACGTTGTCTCCAGGCGAGCCTGAAAGAAGAGATACAACAGCTGCAAGGAACTGAACAAGCACTGATTCACAGAGTGGCAGACCTCACCCAAAGGAAACAGGCTATCCAGGTAAGAGAGGCGACCTGCTGTGCGGCACACGGGAGAGGCCGGGGAGGAAGGGAGGCCCACAAGCTGCCGTGCGGCGGGTCCCCCCCCCCCCCCCCCCCCTCCCTCCCTCCCTCCCTCCTCTCTCTGTCTCTCTCTCCCTCCGGTGCATGCAGAGGTGTCGGGTTAAGAAGCTCTCTCTCTCTCTCTCCCACCCCCTCTCTCTCCCTTCGGAGTGTGTGCAGAGGTGTCGGGTTTCGCTCTCTCTCTCTCTCTCTCTCTCTCTCTCTCTCTCTCTCTCTCTCTCCCACCCCCCCCCCTCTCTCTCTCTCTCTCTCTCTCTCTCTCTCTCTCTCTCTCTCTCTCTCCCACCCCCCCCCTCTCTCTATCTCTCTCTGTCTACCAGTCGCTGTGTGGGCTCACTGTCACTCAAAGTGCTTATGGGCGGAGCCAGGCCATAACAGCCTGAAATATTGAAGCTGGAAAATGATGGTTTTGAGTACTTGACACGTTCAGCCGAACGCACAATTGGAGGGGGCTTCCCACCCTCCAGAACATTTACAACAAGCGGTGCAAGGGGAAGGCTAAGAGAATTATTAAGGACTCGAGCCACCCGAACAACTGCCTCTTTGAACTGCTGCGGTCAGGCAAGCGATACCGGAGTCTTAAGGCGAGCACAGAAAGACTCAGAAGAAGCTTCTATCCCCAGGCCATCAGGCTGCTAAACGAACAATAAACACTATGCAACAACCATCAAATGCACACAGCACACACACCCACACGCACACACTCACTCAAACAAACAACACACTGCAGCACCCACTCTCCACACTTTAGATCACACAAACACACTTTACACTTTATATTTATTGATAAAGGATTTGCACTACAACTCGTACACCTACTGTGAATTGTACCTAAATTGCACCTCGTCCCATTTCTGCCTTGCACTATATAGTATTGTATATTAGTACACTGCACAGTATTGTATATTGTATGGTAACTACGTCTATTCTGCATCGAACATTGTACATATGTCTAAACTGAACACTGACCTCATTTTCTTTTACTTCTAATTTTACTATGTTATTTTATTTCATACTTATCTTGTCTTGCACAGTCTCTGGAGCGTAACAGTAAGAAGCATTTTGTATAAAAGTATTCTGTACTTCTGTATGACAACTATTAAAGAAACTTGAAACTTGATTAGAAATATAAAACAATGCATTTTTTTTTAAAAAGACCTTACAGATGTCTTCAATAGACTAACAGGAATTGTGTAAAGTTGCCCAAATAGTGCTAGGAATAGCAGTACATGTCCCCTTTAAAACAATTTGCTGTGTTGGTTTGGGGTGTGTGTCCGTCCCTCCCTCCCTCCCTCTCCAGGAGGTGCTGAAGGAGGCGCAGGCAGGAGTGCGGCAGCAGTACGCAGCCATGCGGGAGGCCCTGGAGCAGGAGGAGCAGACTACTCTACAGTGTGTGACCCAGGAGGAAGCCAAGGCCGTGGGAGGTCTGGAGGACCATCTCTGCCAGCTCCGGGACTCCCTCAACTCCATCCAGCATGGCCTCCACACTCTGGAGGGCCTCGCTGACGCCAAGGGACACAAGCGGGTCCAAGAGCAGGCCTTCCTCATGGTAAGAATCAGAGTGACTAGAAACAGCATTGACTGTTTGTTAACAGGACATAAGATGGACTCATCATATCTGATAACGTTGTTTTTCTTCAAACCTCTCTCATAACAGGAATACAGCAAGGTTACCCAAATGTAAGTGTTCTTTATTTATTTTAATACATATTATAATACTGCCTTAGGGCCCGCGTCCACCTAGCGCATATTTCTCCGTGAAACATGCTGGGAGTGCGCCGGCAGAGCTGGCTTGACGCGCATCTTGTAGATGACAGAAAGAAATCTACAGCCATGCCGCGGTTTTGCACATATTATAGCATATTTGAATAACTTTATTGTATATTAATTATATATATAGTTATTGCCTGACACCACAGTTCGCCCTTTGCTTTTTATTAGCTTTTTAGTAGTGTATTCGTGTAGTTATTATTATTAGTTTTGTCGCGAATCTCAATGGTCTGTGTGGAGACAGCCAGACAGGCAGGCAGCTCCGGTGTCAGGTTACAAGCAGAGTGGTAGATGACTGGCTGTGATTGGTTGTTTGAATATGCGCTCGGCGCACCGCTCTAGAAAAGTTCAGCCAGTTTCAACTCTCTGGCTTGTGCGGCCGCATAAAGGCGCTGAAAAAAGAAGCCGACGGCAGCGCACTTCCTAGAGGCGGCCGCATGGGGCCGCATGCGCTCCCTCCCCATTGTAATACATTGAAAACAGACGCGTGCGGTCCTAAATATGCGCTAGGTGGACGCGGGCCCTTAAGCTTAATGTCCCCTGGTTTCAACGTAACCCCTTAAGCTCCAGTGGTCCGGTACCGGTACAAGATTAATTTCATGCCATAAATAGATCAATACAGTCCATATTAATAATGTTGCGTTTTTTCTTTTTCAAATGTAGCCAAGAGTAAAGACCCTAACCCTATCAAAAACAGCAGTCAAGGGGGGGCAGGTGGCGCACGGAGATTACGTTCGTCACCAACACCGGGAGACACTAGGATTCGCCTGTTCGAATCCAGCTCCCGGCGTTGCTATCAGCTTGGCTGGCCTCTCACACTGATACAATTGGCTGTATCAGGGGGTGGGAAAGCTGAAGGGTGGGTCCTGGGCGTTGTGGACAGCGACCCCTACAGTCCAACCCTACGAGGGTTGGAACTGAGGAGAGATAGTGTGGCCTCCCACACGCTACACTCTCCCCGGTGAGAACCTGCGCGGCCAGGTTGGCCTGCCCCAGGCTGCACATGCGTCGGAGGAAAGCATGTGACAGTCTCTGGTCTCCCGGACCAACAGTAGGGTAAAGTACGCAACAACCAGGAAGGGTGGGATGGGAGAAAAATCGGGAAAAAGGAGGGGAAGAAAGATAAAAAAAAAAAAAAAAAAAACAGCAGCAGTCAAAGTGTATATTTTCAGCACTAGTTTAGTTTGTTTACCAATGATTTTAAGTATTATTAGCGAAATATGAGTTCATAAATATCTTTGCGCATCCCGGGGGAAACCGGATGATTTAGATGCAAGGAAATAACGCGTCATGAAAGCATTGTAGTCCTACCTAGCTCACGTCAGCTGCTGAAAATATTATTTGCGAAAAATATAAATATTTTATATATTTGTGATTATATCTCACGGTTAGAACAAAACTTTTAGGCACATTTTCTGAAAATATGGCTAGGGCTTAAGAGCTTAAAGGGATGGTTGTGAGTTTTGGAACGCTAGCCCCGTTTCTTACTAACCAATGGATGATGTTGATCGGTAGAATCCTTTCTTAGTACACCATGCTTGTCCTCGTGCTAGCTAGCTCCAGATAGATAGTTGGCTACGAACCAATACAAAGTCGATGTGGTCACGCTCCTGCCTGTGCAAACCGACTGAGGCTTGTTGAAATTTACTTTGTGTGCACTCTGTGACGTAAATATCAGCAACCTCTGTCAATTCTGCATTGGATTGTGGCCAACTAGCCAGAGCTAGTATGAGGAACAGCATGGATTGCGCTGAGAAAGGACTCTTACTGAACATTATTGGTTAGTAGCAAATAGGGTTCTAAAAATCATAACTCATTTTAAATTGTACTAATTTAAAATAGAAATCGATTTATAATATGAAACATTTAAATGGTTGAAAGTGGTGCCTTCTAAGTGCCTTCTAGTCTAGCTTCAGGAGACGGCCTTTACGAATACTCACTTCATCTAAGCTCTTGCATTCTGCTGCTTTTTGAAACCACACAGGCCCCTAATCCTCCAGTATTGCACATATCTTTGGTGATCAACGGACATTCTTTCGCCACAATATTAGCTTTGTGAACCACAGTTACTAAAATGGTAATTGCAGTCAACCTAAAGGTTGGCCCGGCCCATGGGGACATTAACGTGTGTTGTCGGGCCTTACAAATAAATTTGATTTATTCAAATTCCCTCCTCCTATGGTTGGTGCCATCATGGGCAGCTCTGTTAAGGAGCTGGCGGAGGCTCCCGAGGACGTGGACCGTGCCCGACTGACCTGCCTGAAGGAGTGGACTGAGAAGCGGCTCTCTACCCTACAAACTGCTGTGTGAGTGGCCTGGTTTTCAAATGAACGCCTGATGAGGGCATACTGCACCGTGGTACAACAGTATTATATTTAAAAACGCTCACATTTGTATCACTTGGCGAGTGAACTCTCTATTAAAAATGTATTAGGAGGCGGCTGAGTGGCGCAGTCGGCAAGGCGTTCGCCACTAACGCAGGAGATGCTGGTATCGAGCCCAGCTCTCTGCGTTGCTACCGGCTTGGCCGGCCGTCATACTAACACAATTGGCAGTGTTAGAGGGTGGGAAAGCCGGTGGGTGGGGATCGGACGTTGTGGACAGCGACTCCTACTGGTCGGTTGGGTGCGGCGGAAACAGGAGGTATCGGGGGCAGCGTGAGCCTCCCACGCGTTACTCCCCGCCACTGAGAGTTTGAGCTGCTGCGGTGAAAAGATGTGACCGGCTGCCTCCTCGTGTACCGGAGGGGACACGTGATGCAAGGCTTCTATCCTCACTACAGCCGACCAGTGGGAAGCATAGTCTAGCAACGTTCAAGACAGGGGAGGGAAGAATTGGAAACACGAAATTGGGATGGGAGAAAAATAGAAAATGGGGAGAAAAAGTGGACAAAGAAATGTATTAGGACAGTGTTGTTTTTTTTAAAGGGCCAAACTGAATAAATCACAGAGTACTGAGATGAATTAGGTATGAATTAAGGATGCATGATATATCGGTGACCATATCAGTATTGGCTGATATCGGTGATTTTATTTTTATTTACAGACAGTGATCCGGGAAAGAGAAAAAAAACTATATCAGCGAATCATTTATATATAAGATGAGATATTCCTTTATTGAGATATTCCTTTATGGATTAATGTTATATCAAATAACTATATACTTGCTGTTTGGTCATTTCTAGTTGGAACTAAAAGCATTCTCTCTAGGCATCTGTTTTCCCACAAACTAATGTAATTGGATCTCTGTTTATGTATTTCTTTTTATTATTTCTTTTATTTATTTTTTGGACGCAGACACGGCCCACCCCAAGCTGGTGCTGTCTGAGGGCAACAGGAGAGCGGTCTACAGGGAGGTCCAGCAAGCCTACCTGGAGCACGGGGCTCCATTCAGCGCCTCCCCCCAGGTGCTGGCCTCCCGTGCCCTGTGGAGCGGCCGATGGTACTGGGAGGTGGAGGTCTGTGTGAGGACGAGATCGGGAGGAAGGGCCAGAAGGACAGCTGTGGTCTGGGCTTCAACCCACACTCCTGGTGCCTGGGCGGCGAGAGGGGGAAAGTGGAGGCCCTGCACGATAAACCTGGCCATCTGTGATCTCTTTCAGACACACTCTGCCAAATAACTGTATAATATTGTATAGTATATTGTATATTATATGGTAACTCAGTTATGTCGATTCTGCATCGAACATTGTACATATGTCTATACTGAACACTGTGACCTCATTTTCTAGTTCTAATTTACATGCTATACTATGTTATTTGATACGTATCTTGTCTAGCACAGTCTCTGGAGCGTAACAGTAAGAAGCATTTTGTATAAAAGTATTCTGTACTGATGAGTGATATTCGATATCGTTATCGCGATATCATTTCCATGTCGCCCAGCCCTAGTTTCAGATATGTTGCACAGCTGGAGACATAAAAGGCACCAAAAACCTAATTACAAACATCTCAAAACAAACTAGTCAGACTACTGCTTGACCTGACTCCTAGAACCCACCTCACCCCTGCACACTTTGCCAACCTAGGATGGCTTAGAGTAGACGAGAGGCAAATCTTTCCTGTGACAAAATGGCATCCAATGTAATAAAAAAAGTCAACCAACGAACTAGATTGGGATCTCCTCTCTGGTAAACAAGAATACCCTGAAGACTCTGGCAGGAGCACTCATTCAAGGGTACTATGACTATGCGTGCACCTCATGGTACCAAAGCACCTCAAAGGCGCTTAAAACAAAATTACAAACATCACAAAACAAACTGGTCAGACTACTTCTTGACCTGAACCCCAGAACCCACCTCACCCCTGCCCACTTTGACAACCTAGGATGGCTTAGAGTAGACGACAGAGTACAGCAACTTGCAATGGGCCTGGTCTACAAGATACACTATACGACCGGGGTGCCCATGTACATGTCAAAATACTTCCCAAAGGTCAGTGAATACCACGATCACAACACCAGAGGGAGCTCCACAAATCATGTAAAACCCAGATTCGGCTCAAACAAGGGACTAAACACGTTTCGCAATTATGCCACATCAATGTGGAACGCCCTGCCTAAAGCTGTAAAGGAATGTGAATCACTACCCACCTTCAAAAACACTCTCAAAGAACACCTACGGGAGACTGCAATTCGAAACTGGCCCCTACAAATGTCCTAACCCAGTTGTACAATAAAGACCAAGCATGGCTTTGTCAGTATTCCAATGTACAGTGCCCCCCCCCCACCTCCAATGTACAGCCCCACCCAACCCCACCTCCTCCAATGTACAGTTTCTATGTCAAATGTATGTCAGTATTCCAATGTACAGTGTGTTCCCCTACCCAACCCCCCCCCCCCCACCTCCAATGTACAGTGTCCCCCCCCCGCCTCCTCCAATGTACAGTTTCTACGTAAAATGTATATACACTCTTTTTCTGGACACTTTTTGTATCACAAACAGTACTGTATTTGCAAATCTGGTATGTCATAAATGTATAGATGTAGCAGTACTGTCTATCTGTATGTCGTGTGTGTCATATGATGGATTGAAAATGGGGGACCCTGATGGAAACAAGACTAAAGTCTTTCTCAGGTCTCTTAACAATTGTATGTATTGAGCTGTACTGTACTGTACCCATTCTGCAATCTGTTAATAAACTTTTCAATCAATCAATCAATCAATCGCTCATAGTGAGGGGGCGTACCAGTGTAGGTCAGTGGCCAATCACGAGACCCCCGCCATCTTGGGCAAACGGATGATATAAAAGCTGGGAACCACGAGGCTGTTTTATCCCTTTGTATCGACGACAGTCTACACCAAAGTGATACCACTCTGAATCCTTGATCGAACGTAAGTAACGTTATGTATAACTAACACTTGAATAACTACAAATGAATATAAATATAGGATTGATTGAAAACTTTAATTAACAGATTGCAGAATGGGTATATAGATGTACAAATCTAATCGTCTAAACTAATGACATTTCGTCTAAACTAATGACATTTATGACATACATATATACTGTTACATTTGTGACATACAAGATATGTAAATATACAGTACTGTGGAATCAGAACGTTCAATTTGACCAATTAAGGCCCTTTATTTTCATATAAAAGCTGGGAACCACGAGGCTGTTTTATCCCTTTGTATCGACGACAGTCTACACCAAAGTGATACCACTCTGAATCCTTGATCGAACGTAAGTAACGTTATGTATAACTAACACTTGAATAACTACAAATGAATATAAATATAGGATTGATTGAAAACTTTAATTAACAGATTGCAGAATGGGTATATAGATGTACAAATCTAATCGTCTAAACTAATGACATTTATGACATACATATATACTGTTACATTTGTGACATACAAGATATGTAAATATACAGTACTGTGGAATCAGAACGTTCAATTTGACCAATTAAGGCCCTTTATTTTTCTAGATGCATATCACAATTCAAAATGGGGCATCTTTGCCGGAGCTGCAGAAATGTACCACGTGCTGCCAGGACTTTCACTGCCCTTTCTGTGATGCTTCTTTATACAAACCGACAAGGTTGTCTAAATTGAAGATCCACTTGGAGTCCCATCTCAAGAAGGGAGTTTCCTATGAAGGTAAAGTTGGGCAACATTAACTGGGAAATGCAAATGGAGTTACAGTTAGGGTTACCAGATGCAAAAAGTCCAAAAGCAGGACAACAGTAAGATTTTGGTGGGACAAAGTGGGACAGATAGATAATGTAATATTTTTTATTAGAATAACATGGTCTTCACCGAGACCAATGTTCTTTTTTTTTGCTTCAAAAAGACGGACATCCTCTCAATATGTGGGACGTTTGGTCAAATGGTGGGACAGTACAACCAAAAGGGGGACACCTGGTCACCGTAGTTACAGTAGAGAGTGAGACCAATTCCATATGAGAAGTTAACCCATTAGCACCCACACACCCATTTCTCCTCCAAGGAAAATTATGAGGGGCATAAGACTGACTAAATAGACTACAAAGAACACATTTCTGAATTTATTTTCAAAATAGCGCCCCCTAATGGCAAATATCTGGAATGTTACATATTATGTCACATAGGGATGGGTACCTTCACATTTGAACCGGTAACGGTACCTGTGAATCGATACCGGTACCCAACGGTACCCTTTTTCTGTGTTTTAGTCTCTAAAAATTGTATCTACCTACCTCAAGAAATTCCAAATTAATAAATAAATAATGTATTTTTATTACTTTATTATTATTTACATCTTACTGTAAAGCACTTTGAACTGCAATAACCCTGCTCCAACCATCAGCTGTCATGGCAACATGGTCAACTGCCCTCAGTTCCTCCTTCACATTCTCCTTCTCAATAGTATACCAGGCTGGTATCAACGTGTTGGAGAGAAGGTCATCTTGTCATCTCCCTAAATAGAATTATGCAAGGCAAAATACTATAAATAACTACAATCAGAATAGTCTTTATTGCCAAGTAGTTTTCACATACAACAAGGAATTGGTCGTTATCGAATTTGGTCGTTTTCGGTGCAACATTAGCGGACAGACATTAACAGACAGATAAATAATACAATAAGGTGGAGTAAGATCTAATTAAATATGAATTAAGTTAAGCACAATATAATATAATTATGAAATAAAATATAGGCCAGGGCTGCCTGTAACTGTAAATAAAGAGGTTGAATAAAACTAAATAAAATAAACTAAATTAAATATGCATTAGTAACTATCATTAGTAATTTAGCTTACTCTATTTCATCATGATCAGATCACAAACATAATCACTCATTTACTGGTGTGTGTGATATTTTACCTAAACCACGGGGTATCCACCAATTAGAAGGGCAACATCCCTTTAATGATGAACTCCGTCACTGCCCTGTGGCCCTCATCAACTCTCTGGCCGGGAAACGCCGTCTTCTGAGCAAGAGTGTAACATCTGCATCGTCACTAGAGGCCCACGGGCCGCGGCTGGAAGCATCTCAAACGACCCGGTCGTTAATCCGGCCCTGGCCATAGTTAAATCATAGGTAAACATGTATTGTGCACAAAAGCGCACATGCCGTTCGTGCGGTTTTGTTTAGCGATAAACGAAACCTTGACGTCATCGGACTTAACATATATATATATATACATTTATTTTTTGTATACATTTTTTTTTCTTATATATATTTTTTAATTAAAGAATAATAATAAAAATTATAAAAAAAACCTTTTTTAGTGCTGTCAAACGATTAAAATATTTAACTCGATTAATCGCATGATAAATATCCATAGTTAACTCGCGATTAATCGCAATTTAATCGTTTTTTAAACTGATATTTTTCAAGTTTTAATACTCTTATCAACATGAGTCGACAAATGCTTGGTTTATGCAAAAAATGCATTGTTTATTTATTGCCACAATAGAAATACTGTCCAGAATCTTCAAGTAACTTATGATGTGCAAACTGCATTGTAAAACCAAATGCTAAGATCATAAACTAAAAGAATAAATAAAAAGCCCAACAAAAAAATAACAGATGGGCATACCAATTTACTAACTAACATTACATAGTAATGATTACTAACACAAAAATGTTGAACTTTACACGTCAAAACAGAGTGATGCACAAAATAACTTAATATAAAACAATGAATAAAGTGTGCATTAAACAGTGTAATACAGGACTCAAATGATATAGTGCAGTCAGGCTATAGCCTATAAACAGCTGTTCTGTTGTATTCAGCAGAGTCAGGCTGAACAACACAGCCTCATTCTCTTCTGTTCTTTTAACAGATAAAATAAACACCAGCTTCTATCAGCTTCCTTCTGTTCTTTTAACAGATAAAATAAACACCAGCTCAGCTTTCTTCTGCTTTTTTAACAGATACAATTAATATCAGTTATATTTCGTATGGCATCGCTCCCGCTCTGAGCCTTACGAGATACTCTATATCGCCTGTGATACCTAATGTATCTCCCACGAACAAAAACACATGCACCCCACCTGTATGGGGCCCCGCCCCTTATGGTGGTACCACCCATATAATCATGACTCTGGTCATGACACACCCTTCCTCTATTTTCGTCCCAGCGTACTGGATGCTATGCACCATGCGAGCTAGCGGATTGAAAAGATTAAGGAAGATTAATAATGTTGAGGGCTTACCGGAGGATTGTGTTTCCCTGGATTCTCCGGAGCTTGTTTCGACGACGCAGACCTGTGCTGGTGGTTCCTCGGCTGACGGCGACGGACCGAGGAGCAGCGTACAAGGTTTGGCTATCGGGTCGGCTTGTACAAAGGTGAGGTCTGTGTCAGTAGGCGTCGATGTCGGTGTTGGTCGTGCTGTGGAGTATGTTTCGGCACCAGGGCCGGGGCGGCTTGGCGATCGTTCCACTGTAGTGGGCGATGTCTTGGCGATCCTGGAACATGCTGTTGACGCTAATGCTACTGATGCTAATGCTACTGCTGCTTCTTCTGCTAACGCTGATGTTGACGCTGGAATGTCTAATAATCCCCGCCGCGGGATTCCGCTTTTCCCTCCTCTTGCCACCTTCATTGATGAAGGTCAGTCGGTGGTGGGTGTGGGGGGGTTCGCTGAGCTCTATTTACCTTTTTTACGGGTGAAGGGGCTGACGACGGGGTGCAGCCCGGGGGTACCTTGGCTAAGTAGCCAGGTAGCTTCTTTGTTGTGCCCAGGCGGGGATGAACGACGTTCCGCCCGGCCGTTGCTTGATAGCATGTCGGCTCGGAGGGTGGCAGTATGGACGGATGAGTGGTATACTGCTGCAGGATGGCATTTAGCGGCGGCCAGTGTTGTGGCTCAGCTGGCTACTTTCCTATCCAAGATGGCGTCGGGTTGTAGGTCTTTGAGTCCAACCGACACTATGAACGTGATTCATGTTTGTGGTGTTATAGAGATCTTGACTCAGTCGCAAGCTATAACTGCGGGGAGGATTCGGATGCTATCGACTTTGGTTGTTAGGCATCTTTGGTTGGAGCAGTCTCCTCTTGGGGAAGAGGATAGGTTTTCTCTCCTCTCGACTCCTTTTTCCACAGATAGTCTTTTTGGGCGTTCTGTGGAGGCGCAGGCGGTTTTTGATTCGGGTCCTACACCGCCTCACGCTGTGCAGCCAGGGGTGGGAGCACGGTCTCGTCAACGACTGTGGCGAGATCCTCGACAGGCGGCCATGTTTCCCCCGCCAGTGGTGCCCTGGTTGGAGAATCGACAGGGTTTCGCAAGGCCGACAGTCTTGGCGGCCGAGGGATCGGCCATTTTTGATGATTTCGGGGTTGGTAAACCACCCCGTCGTCATTTTGCCGCGAGCAGCCCGCTCCCCGTTCGGTCCTCTCTCTGGTATCCCCAGAAGCGGGGCTTTGAGCGTTCTCCTTTGGCTGCGGGCCGCGAACCTTCTTTGAAGCGTATGCGGCCCCATTCTTCACTTCTCATGGAGACAGGGGCTGACACCCAGTTGATGGCTGAGCCTGGGTCTGTCCGTGAGAATGTTCCGTCGTCGCGTGGTTCCTACACCGCAGGTTGTGGGTGGGTGGAACCTGGTGTTGCAGCTGCCACTAGCTTCAGTGGTCAGCAGGGGGACTCGGTGCCTCTTCTGTTGAATGCTCAGCAGGGGTTACCCCGGCTTCGCCCTCGCCAGGCGGGGTATCGCGCTGTTGCCTCCCACTCCCGTCAAACCGGCAGTGGTCTGCAAAGGAGAGGCTGGCGTGATTTGAGTGGTAGTAATATCACTGCAGGGCTTCGGCGTGTAGGAGCCCATGGGGTCCTCAGGCCTTGCGTGTCTGGCTGCGGAACGGCTCCTCAGCGTGTGCTGGAGGGGTGTTCAGGGGGTGAGTGTGTGTCCACAAGTTTGATGACCGCTCCTCCCGTATCAAACCGGCCCTTTCTGTCGGGGTCCCCCCTTGGGTGCTTTGCACGACGGGGGGGACCGGGCCAATTATCTGCTGTTCCTTGCGGCCCAGCGTCAGTTGACGGCGGGGGCGCTGTGGGATTATATTCACATATGGCGACGGGAATGTCCCTTGAATCGGTGGATGAGGAGAACGTTAGAGGCGGGGCTGGTTTTGCAGTTTGCGCGGCCCCATCCTCCGTTCTCAGGTTTGGTGCCGACCCTGTTGTCAGGGTCGGGCGCGGTGACAGCCCTGGCCGACGAGATTCGGTCTCTGTTGGCGAAGCAGGCCGTCGTTGTGGTCCCGAGAGCCCCGGACGCAATGTCAGGCGTCTACTCCCGTTATTTTCTGGTGCCCAAGAAGACAGGGGGGGTCAGACCTATACTGAATCTGTCCATGTTCAATCGGTTGATTGTAGTGAGACCATTCAGGATGTTGACCGTCCGACTCCTTCTGCTTGCTGTCAGGAGGGGGGACTGGTTCACCTCCATAGACCTGAAGGATGCGTATTTTCACATACCCATTTTCCCTCCTCACAGGAAGTTCCTACGGTTCCTGTTTCAGGGCGTAGCGTACGAGTACCACAGAATGCCGTTCGGTTATTCTCTGGCTCCCCGCACATTCACCAAGTGCGTGGCGGCTGCTCTGGGGCCTTTACGTCGTCGGGGGATACGAGTTTTGTTCTATCTCGACGACATTCTGCTCCTCAGCCGTTCAGAGGAGGTTGCCAGGTCTCATACTCGACTGGTGGTGGAATTCCTCACCAGCCTGGGTTTTGCTGTGAATTGGAAGAAGAGTACCCCTCTTCCCAGTCAACAGGTGGAGTACTTGGGCTTGACATTGAGGTCGAAGCCCATGCTTGCGACCCTCTCGGAGCAGCGTCGGGGGGATCTCCGTCACACGCTCGGGGGTTTCCGTCTGGGAGGGACGGTTACGGCGCTGCAGGTGATGCGTCTGCTGGGCCTTATGTCGGCGGCCCACACGGTGGTTCCTCTTGGCCTCCTCTTTATGAGGCGGATACAGAGGTGGTTTCTCTCTTTGAGAATAGATCCGGTGTGGGGCAAAGGGAGACGGTTGACGGTTCCTTTGTCGATATGGGGGGATCTCGCCCACTGGGGGAGGCTGGGTATCCTCTCCGCTGGGGTCCCCATGGGCAGCAGAGGCTCCCACGTCACGGTTTTCACCGACGCCTCTCTCACAGGTTGGGGAGGGGCGTTTCGGACCCACGCAGTGGGGGGCAGCTGGACGGGTCATGCCGACCCAGCTGTCCTGCATATCAATGTGTTGGAGTTGAAGGCGGTCCTCCTGGTCCTCAAACGGCTCGGCCACCTGGTGGTAGGCCAGCATGTTTTGATCAGGACGGACAATGTGACGGCGGCGGCGTATATCAACAGGCAGGGTGGGACTCGTTCCGCCCGCCTGCTCCGGGTGGCGCGCGAACTGTTGCTATGGGCATCCCGCAGGCTGCGCAGTCTGCGGGCGCTCCACGTTCCTGGTACGGAAAATGTGGCGGCGGATATAATGTCTCGGGGCGGTCCTCGTCACGACGAGTGGGAACTCCGCCCCGACATAGTCAGACAGATCTGGGATCGGTTCGGGGAGGCCTCGGTAGATCTGTTTGCGTGCCGACGTTCTCACAAGTGCCCCTTGTGGTTCTCGCTCAGTCGAGCGGATCATCCCCCCTTGGGGGTGGATGCCTTCTCGACCTTTCCGTGGCCGCCCGGTCTTCTGTACGCCTTCCCTCCTGTACAGCTGTTGAGTCAGCTGTTGGAGCGGATACGGAGGGAGCGCAGGACGGTGATCCTGGTCGCGCCGGACCGGGGCACGTCAGTGTGGTTCCCGGTCTTAATCCAGCTTCTGGTCGCTCCTCCTTGGGTCATTCCGTGGTCAGCGACGGCCCTCTCGCAGCACAACGGAGTGCTTGTCCAGCCTCCGGTGTTGGGTCAACGCCTGGTGGTGTGGCTGGTGGGAGGGTGAGTCTGGAGAGGATGGATCCCGCAGTGGTTGATACCATCCGGTGTGCGCATGCTCCCTCCACTGTCGCGGTTTACGCGGGCAGGTGGCGTGCGTTCCAGGAATGGTGTAAGGGGGGGGGCTGGGACCCAGTCTCCTGCCCCCTGGATGCTGTTCTGGGTTATCTCCAGTCTCTCCTTGATAGTCTGTCGGCTTCGACAGTGAGGGTATATGCAGCAGCTATATCCTCCTATCATGAGGGATTTGAGGGGAATGTCTTGTTCAGCCACCCTCTTGTGAAGCGTTTCCTGCTTGGCGCTCGACGCGTTAAGCCGGTGCAACGCTCCTTGGCTCCGACTTGGGATCTTCAATTGGTCCTCGGTCGGTTGTCCTTGGCCCCGTTTGAGCCGCTCGAGCAGGCGCCGTTGGGACGGCTGTCTTTCAAGACCGCGTTCCTGCTGGCTGTCACTTCCGCTAAACGCGTGGGTGAGCTCTGTGCTCTCTCGGTACGTCCAGAGTGCCTGTCTTTTCGGACCGATTGCGGTGCCACTCTGCGACCTAATCCTGCTTTCGTGCCTAAGAATATCCGGAGTTCCTTCCGCTCCCGGGATATTGTGGTTCAGGCTTTTCGTCCTCCTCCTCACACTAGTGAGTTAGATGCGGGCCTTCACCTGTCATGTCCAGTCCGTGCTTTGGGGTTTTACCTCAGCCGTACTCAGGACTTCAGGGTTACCGATCAGCTTTTTGTCTGTTACGGTGGGGCTCGTGCTGGTAAGGCACTGTCGAAGCAGCGCCTGTCCCATTGGTTGTGCGAGGGTATTGCCCTCTGCTACACGTTGGCTGGGCAGGATCCCCCTGGGGGCGTCAGGGCGCACTCCACTCGTGGGGTGGCTGCCTCTGCCGCTCTCCTGGGTGGGGCCTCGGTGGAGGACATCTGTGCTGCAGCTTCATGGTCCTCACCGGGCCCCTTTGTAAGGTTTTACCTCATGGACATGACCGGGGGTTCTGTCTCCCAGGCGGTTCTGGGGTCTGTGGCCTTTCCTGCTTCCCGTCCTTTGGTCGGGTAGCGGGAGTGTATGGGTATGGGCCGCAGTGTGTTGAGTCACACGTGGTTCCGCCTGTACGGTGTGTTCAAGGGGTTCTGGCTCCCTCTTGTTCGCATTCAGGTGGAGTTGACTGCGCCCCCCCTTCGTTAGGAAGGATGGGGTGACAGGGCTCCCCGCACCCCTTGATGTGGGCTTACGGGTCCTCAGGGGGTACATCTGTCGGGTCTCGCACCCGCTCTTCCCCATTATCTCATACGGCTCAGAGCGGAACGCGATAGCAAATACGGCATATAACGGTAGGTTATGTAGATAACCTAGTTATATTAGTATTGGCTGAGCGTTCCGCTCTGCGCGGCCCTGAGTTCCCTCTTGAGGGATCTTTTTCCTGGGACGGGTTTTTGACGAGGAAGGGTGTGTGGTGACTATCGTCACTGCTATATGGGCGTGCCACCATGGGGGCGGAGCCCCATACAGGTGGGGTGCATGTAATTTTTGTTCGTAAGGGGATACAATAGGTATCATAGAATATCTCATACGGCTCAGAGCGGAACGCTCAGCCAATACTAATATAACTAGGTTATCTACATAACCTACCGTTAACGCGTTAATGTCGCGTTAACTTTGACAGCCTTAGTTTTTTTATTATTATTTCTTTTTAATACCGACAACGGTGTCTCACGTGAATCGATACTCTGTAGTACCGACGTGTTTCGGTAAGTACCGATAAAAGTACCAAATTCGGTACCCATCCCTATATGTCACATTGGGCGTTAATCATTAAACTTATTCATAATTCCTATGTAGTGCACAACATCTAATGTAAAGTACATGTGACACCTGTGTCACGGTGGGTCCTAATGGGTTAATCAAAACTAACCCTTCTGTGATGTCTGTGGCAGTTATATGATTCAGATGTTGTTTAGTATTCAATTGACAAAAGATTGTAGAATAATAAGGTAACACTTTATAAAGGCTCATAATTATAGATTAAGTGTCACCAATAATAACATTACAATTCTATGCTCTTATAGGGTATACCATTCACAGATGTGGCTTACAATGTAACCAAAAGTACCATTTTCATTGTATCTACTGCCAGTCAACAATTATCCGTCGGACGGACTTTATCAAGCACCTTGACCACCATTGCAAGAAAATGACCACCACCACTGAAGAGACCATCGCCACAGAGACCACCGCCACTGCAGAGACCACTACCACTGAAGTGACCATCACCACAGAGACCACCGCCACTGCAGAGACCACCACCACTGAAGTGACAACCAGTGCAAAGACCACAATGCCAACCCCCCCGTGTGGACAGATGAAAAGGGTGCATCGTCTGCAAATAAAACGAAAATGTCCTAGCTGCCATCTTCTTATTAACAGAAAAAACCTTAAAAGGCACATAGAGAGGAAGCACACACAGACGCAGGACATAACACAAACTTCTCACCTAAAAAGTGAGTGTGTAGATTCCAACAATGGGATCTTTGCTGTTCTTAAGACGTATCATGGTGTCAGCACTCCTCTGCATGCCCAAGTTAAGGCATGGGGGGAAAATAAACAAGTGTCATGTGAATCTTCAGAGTGCCAGATGAACATGGAGTTAGCACGTAGGAGTGGATTAGCCGCTTTTCAGTGCAGACACCTGAAATCTATAGCATACTGTACATTATATGCTAATCCACCGGCTCTTCATGAGGAAACCCTTGAAGAGATGGTTACCAGCAAGTGGTTTGGTGATGAGAAAAAACAGCTCTGCCTCACTCGACAAAAGCTTGCGGCAGACAACCGAATACCTCTCTCTGTGAAGACTGAAGTTGGAGCCCCTCAGGCCAAAAAATACATATCCGTTTATGAACCCACACTTTCACATTACAGTCGTTTGGGAAGAGTCATGGTGTCATATGACACAAAACAAAATACATGGCACTGTCCTTGCCATAACACAAAGCGATCATGCCCACACAAATACATCGCCAAATGGCACTTATTTCAGACGGACCGCGAACTCTTCCGAAAAGTCCGGAGTACTGACGTGGAATTCGAGAGCATGGCAACAGAGGACAGAAACAGTCATGATGAGGAGACTGATCTGGGAGATCTACCGTATCCACCAACGGATGCAAAAATAATGGAAGGCATGGTGCGGTATATCCTACAAAACAAGAAATTGCCTGCTGTTCTCCCTGAAGACATACGCCTTCCATCAGTGGAGAAAGAATTTCCAAGGCACCTCATTCCACAGGAAATGTTATGTCAGCACTGCCCAGACAACGTCCCCCTCAGTGACCCAGTCCTCATTACCTGCAAGGCCAAAATCCTCACCACCACACAGGTTGTTGAAGGTAGGTCTGTTATTATGTGTGGGTCTATGTTTGTGCCCTGATCAGGCGCTCCTAATGTGATTCGTCATGTCTAGTTGTAGTTCTCTGTCATGGTGTTGTAGTCCCTATCGTTCTTCCCTCAGCTGTACCCACTTACAATTAACCCAGGTGTGTCTTGTCTCGTCATCCCCTCATGTATAAGTATTCTGTCTTCCCTTTAGGCCATGTCCTCACGTATATGGATCTTTTGCCAAATGGATATTCTCTGGCTCCGTTTAAAATAAAATCCCCGTCCACACCAGTGTTAAAAAAAAATCCATCCAGACAGAAACACATAAACGCATATGAATTGCTCCAACAAGCATGCGGGCCAACAGGTGGCGATAAGCGATATCCCAAATACCATGGTGGTACGAGCAGTCAGGACGACAGAGAAATGATAGGAATTGTCCATTGGTTCACCCAGCCCACTTCACCATTCCTAGCATTTCCATTGGCTATATTGACATACATACAGTAGATAATAAATAGATAGATATAGCGGTGGATTAGATGCAGTCCAGAGGAAACAACCAATCTAGATATGTCACGATTTAATGCTTTACTTCTGCGCACTGGGCGACGGAGAGATACAATGTCAATGTATTCAACGGATTCTGAAACTAAATATGGCGAGTCCTTATCACAAACTATATATATACTAATTACAACAAGACATTCATTAATTGCATTGTACTGTTCACGTGCCGTCGTCGCATATATAAGTGATATTGTGATCTCAAGGTCTCAACATGACATTGTATGATATCTCTCGAGAAATAAGCGGACTAAAAAAACGCCACTCGCCACTTAAATAAATGAAAAGCGTGTGTTTAACAACCTCAAAAACTTTCGAAACACAGTTTATATTAACTTAATAAATAAACAGAAACAAGAAATCTACTACTACGAAAATGTCCAGTATAACTAAATAACAGATACATCCCTCCTATTACACGCAAGCAGCGTCTGATGGCCGAATCTGTCTGCACTGGAGTATAGAGTAGCTGTTACATCTGTCTGCACTGGAGTATAGAGTAGCTGTTACATCTAGACATTCATGAATGATATACAAGATATACAAATATACAGTACTGCTTAAGAGGCAGAGATCAATAAGAGAAAATATATACATTCGAGGGGGAAGAAACTACATGCTATTTCTGTCTGTCATTTCAGCACCAGGCGCTGTCCATCTTATTGCCTCTGTGCGCTTCAAGGCTACGGGCGCCTATTGTATTGCCATGGATGGAACAACAGTCTGAGCATGCGTAGTGAGCTGTGGCGTCATCGTTTATCTAGACTATGCGTTTACAGTGGCTGCACGGATCCACTGAACAGATATATATATGTCACTTTATATGTATGTGCTGTGTCTGTCCACTATGTTTGTTGACTTGTTATCTCCCCCCTCCCCCCCCCCCTTATGTAAAGCGACCTTGGGTCCTCTGAAAGGCGCTATATAAAACGAAGTATTATTATTATTATTATTATTATATTTGGGAAAGTTTTCACTTTAAAATGCGTTTAAGAAAGTCTCCGTTTATGTCTCTGAAAACACCCTTTACATGTGGATGAGAGGCCCAATCGTGGAATAAAATGTGCGTTTGGCAAAAGATCCATATAAGTGGGGACATGGCCTCAGTCTGGTGCTGATCCTGTCTGTGTAGAATGTGTTCTTGTCTGTCGTTACTTTCGTTTATTCTTCATTTCATCCATGGTAATTATTTCATTAACTACTACTTTGACTGCCGTCTCCTTGTTGTGTTGCATTGGCTCGACATTGAGCCTACAGAGTGTCAATGACAACGTAACATCTGTGAACACTAATATTATCTTATTACAATCTACTGTGGAGGATTTGTTTCTCTTATATATATTATTCAATGTGTTGTAAACTGTGTTGCGATTCTTGTTGAATCTTTGGATTTCCAGACATCTCAACCTACTGTAAATCCTGCCCACAATGTGGAACCTACTTCCGGTACCAAGAGTGGAAAGAAGGTTTACATAACTTTAATGACCATGCCATACTCGCTCTCCCTTTATGCATCACCATTCGGAACCTGCTACAGGTAATGTTTGATAAAATCTTCTTTGAAATATTGGGTTAGTTTACAAATGAATTGCTACAGTACATTTGTTTTTTCCATAATATTTTTCTCTCTAAGGTCCATACTGCAGTGAGCAGAGTGGTCGAATATTTGGAGTTGACCACAGGTGTACAGTACCCCTCTGCTGATACAGTGCTCCATGGTTATCTCCACTTTGAAGCCCTCACAGCACATGCGTATGAATATTCCTGCATACGCTGTGGTGATCATCCACCTGCAGTAATCATGGACCTCCATAAGAAGGGCGTGTTCCATTTGTCAGGTAAGAATGCTTTCATGGAATACAGATTTATGTGAATTGCAGACCGGGATTACTCTCAGAAGTTACAATATTTCATCCTTGTTTGTTTAGTGAGTGACCTTCCACAACCTCCTGAGAACTTCAATGGAGAGGTCGACATACAACTTTTTTGGGAGGCACTTTCAATGGAAAGGATCTGCCGAGGATTTGTAACAAGTAATGCAAGACAATACTAATGAGCACTTAGTTAAAATGCTGGACCTTTTCCAATTACAAATGTGACAACCACATGGAGATAGATACATGTTGTGGTATATTTATCAAGATGTCACTTCACTTACAACTCTTTAATTTATTGACGTTCTTCTTGTCCTTTTATAAAGGTCAAAAAAACAATCCATTATATGTTCCACCAACTTTCCACTATTGGGCACCTTGGATCGGAGAAAGAACACGAGGCTGTAACAAAGTCATTAATACGGAATTTCGAAAAGTCCATCCAGCAAAACCAGCTGAAGCTGAGGTGCGGGAACTAACAGTCACAGAAGACCGGCTGACAGAAGAACTGTATAAGCAGAAGGTAAAAAAAATAATTTGGTTTTCCTTTTAGGAGTGAATTAATTTATTTTCCCTTTTCGGAGCGAATTAACGCCATGATTCCACTTTAAAACATGCAGCTCTCCATACATATTAACATATTTTATTTTGTAGGTTGAAGTGATTCGCACATTATGTAGGGAGTGTGCGCTGGATTCATCTGGATCACGCACTGATCTCCTCCTGAGATTGTCTGGTGAAATGAGGTCGAGGGAGGCATACGACAAGGTGTTCCAAAAGATCTGGGCTGCGTCAGGTATGTTTTAAAAATTTAACACCATACATGTACAAGCTACTATTACTGATAGTTTTCTTCTGATTAATATTATCTCTGAGGGTGAAAACACACTAGTTTATCTTTTTAAAAACTGTTGAATACTTTTTTTATATATTTCAGGTGGTTACGCTGTGATTATGTGTCCATGTGGCATCGTATACAGTATTAAATTTAACCTTCGAGCGGAAAGCCCACGTGACTTCACAGATCTTCTCCTCTCTTGGAAACACATGCCAAACATTGTGATCTATGACTTTGCACGTGGACTGGCAACACACATGAATCTGAGAGAACCGCAGATATTGCCTTTTAAGCCTTTTGAGGGAAGGCTATCTGCACCAACTCCAGAGAACATACAGCAGGCCAAAGAGGGAAAGCTGAAGGTGTCACTACTTTGGCTGGAGACTAAAAAACTGATCCCAGACAGTGGTGGCCATCCAATAACCGGTTCAGCAGAGCATTATGCTCTCTATGACAGATTCCATGAAGATAATACAAAGGATGACCGTGATGCTCTGCGGAAGCTTTGCCTGGTCCCGCAGCTTGCTGGAAAAATTAACAGTCAAGTAGCAGAACAATTGTTTGCAAGGATGAAGAAAAACAACTACTTCCTAAACATGAGTTTGCCATCGACCCATCTATTCCTCATGAGGAACATCATCCACCATGATAACGTGAACAGAAACAAGCGCACTCTGGACAACTTCAAAAAGGCTTTTGGATCTAATGATGTAACAATGAACATCCACAGCCAGGCAGTATTGGGTAACTTTCCAAAATTTTGTTTTGCTATGCAATTATATCAAAATGCAACACATTAATCCCAGTATTGTTGAAATATTTTATATTTTATTTTTAGGAAACCCAGTATTGTCAGACACATCTGCCACTGCTCCAATGGTCACTGATGAACCACTTGGTGAGTAATGGGGTGAAGGTGGGGGTCAGGGTCAGGAATTTCTTGCACTTGATGATTTTGATTTTTTAAACATGCCTTCACATGAATGACTGGAAATCTCTATATTTTTTAGTGGCAGCAGCCCCCACTGTGCCCTCCATTATATCAAAATGCAACACATTAATCCCAGTATTGTTGAAATATTTTTTTTATTTTTATGAAATCCAGTATTGTCAGACACATCTGCCACTGCTCCAATGGTCACTGATGAACCACTTGGTGAGTAATGGGGTGAAGGTGGGGGTCAGGGTCAGGAATTTCTTGCACTTGATGATTTTGATTTTTTAAACATGCCTTCACATGAATGACTGGAAATCTCTATATTTTTTAGTGGCAGCAGCCCCCACTGTGCCCTCCATTATATCAAAATGCAACACATTAATCCCAGTATTGTTGAAATATTTTTTTTATTTTTATGAAATCCAGTATTGTCAGACACATCTGCCACTGCTCCAATGGTCACTGATGAACCACTTGGTGAGTAATGGGGTGAAGGTGGGGGTCAGGGTCAGGAATTTCTTGCACTTGATGATTTCGATTTTTTTAAACATGCCTTCACATGAATGACTGGAAATCTCTATATTTTTTAGTGGCCACAGTGGCAGCAGCCCCCACTGTGCCCTCCATAACGGCAGAAACAAGGATTTTCTGGGATGAGGAATGGAATTCTACCCAGGACCAACTGGTAAGCTAATCAATCCAAATATAAATTCGTATTCAAAGTGTACAGTATAAAAATAAATAAATTGGTAATAACTGATTATAATTAATAACTGTTATTCACAGCTCGATTACGTGCTGGACAAGACACGGCCAGTCACAGAATATATTGTCAAAGAAGGACCCATATGTCTGATGCGTGAAGAATTCTGCAGCCTGGGATTGCTAAGAGACGTTGATTCATCTGTGAGTATTGGGTAATAGGTGAACACAAGGAAGGGCTTGAAAGCATATTTGCTTTTAAGCTTTTTCGCTCATTTTTGTTTCTTGCAGATCGGGAATGCCTGCATGGCAATCATTAAAGAACTAGCTCTGCTACAAGTAAGTAAATCTATACAGAATACTATAGCAGAAATGAAACATAATGCAATTGTTTATGCTTTGTTATACCATTTGTCTTTCAATGTTATTTATTCCCTAGGGCAAAGACATATATATAGAGGACATGTTCGTAGTTCCTACATGGAAGATTAAACCACCCAACATGCATGACTTTCCAGTAAGTCGGTGTACATAAACTAACAAAGTAAAAAAATTAATTGCTGTTACAAATATTAATGCCGTTAAAAATGTAGTTATGTATAATGATGACTTTTTTCATTTATGTTAGGTATATCTACACATGAAAGACTTCTTAGTCTTCCCAGCTTGGACCAACACATATGGGCCAGACCACTACGTTCTCTGTGTAAGGCTATGTTACTGTCATTAGATGATATGGTTATTGGGCAGTTTGAATAATGTGTATTCCAACTAACAACTATGAAATACAGCTCTACTCCTTGTCCTAATGACTGTGAAACTGTTGTGCAACTATTGACCCAAACTAATGACCCATTACCAAATTATAGATCATGCGGCCATTGCTGAGACAGTTGTTCTTCTTGGACTCTCAGTATGCAAACCATCCATACGGGTTTGCAGATGCGGATTACAGAGTCCTGTTTAGGTTGTCAGATAAGACATATTGCTTGCCAAGTTCATATAAAATTACGTTATGGTTGGGTATCAATAACTGAGTACTGAGTGGTACTGGTTCCAACATGTATAATACTAGAAAACTATTGCTTTTAGGAAGTAGCAATGTTTTGAAAAAGAAATTTTGGCACCACAATGGAAACAAATTAAACCATACCCAACCCTAATGGTTTGGCTACTTTCCTATAGCCTCTGGTTTTGCTATGTTGTACCAATGTGGTGGTGGTGGTTGTCACATCTATCTTCTCTCAATAATTATATATTTCTGGGGCGGCTAGGTGGTGCAGTGGGCAAGGCGCTCACCACCAATGCAGGAGACGCTGGGTTTGAGCCCAGCTCTCCGCATTGCTATCAGCTTGGCTGGTCGTTCGTACTAATACAATTGGCAGTATTAGGGGGTGGGAAGCTGATGGGTGGGGATCGGACATTGTGGACAGCGACTCCTACAGGTCGGTTGGTGCGCCTGCGCAGCAGAATCAGGAAGCGACGGGGGCGGCGTGTCCCTCCCACGCAGACCCCCGACGCTGAGAGATCGCGCTGTGCAGGTGAAAAGATGCAACGGCTGCCTCCTCGAGTACCGGAGGGGACACGTGATGCAAGGCGTCGTCCACATTGCAGCCGGCTTGTGGGAGGCATGGCCTAACAGCGTTCGAGACAGGGGAGGGTAGAATTGGACGATACGAAATTGGGATGGGAGAAAAATAGAAAATGGGAGAAAAAAGTAGATAAAGAAATAAGATTTATATATTTCTCTATAGAAATCTAGCACACCAAATTGCCCCTGGGCCCTGGACCGAAGAAACTGGGGCTGATCTGGACCTACCACGTCAGCTCAGTGGAAATGACTGTGGGGTTTTTATGATTATGGTAAGGTCTATTTTTTTGTTAATAATTACATGCCGGCTTTTGTCAACATTATGATAAATATTGATTTCCGCTTTCTCTGTTCCAGTACACCCTGTCCATAGTCCTGAACACAGGGTTTGAGTTCCGTGAGGTAAGTTAGAATACCATTTAACCACAGAACAATTAACAGAGTTCAAATAATGTTTATTTTGCACCATACTATTCATCTGGAAGAGAATAGATAGATAGAATGGAAATCACACATATGCATTTGATCACAATATGAACAGGTATACATTTATCCATTTACCAATATGATTCTAATAAACACAATAAAGCCATAGGCTTTTCTATTGCATCTCACTGACTGGGACGATGTCTGTAGGACTCACCCTGGTGGCATGTCCGTGTACATCCCTTACCATGTTAAAATATCCACTAAGATATTGAGGGACAGTATTCCAGAGTATCCTGTGTGTCATGTTGAGTTTTAATTGAGAGACCCTCTCCTCAACCCTGAGCCATTTTGAGGCTGTTAAAAAATGTGTCTGTAAGGTGAGTCCTGGGATGGAGTTTTAAAATCATTCTAACTAATTTGTTCTGAGCTGTCTGTAGCCTACCTTTCAGTGCTACTGTGATGCCAGTGTACCAGGAGGAGCATGCATAGTCATAATGACATTGGATCAGTGCCCCTGCCAGGACTTCCATTGCTGACCTGTTAATATAGGTGGACACTCTACAGAGACATTTTATTCTCTGATTGATCTTTGTGACCACCTTTTGTGCCATGCTCACCCCTGATAAGGTGTTGTCCAAAACACATCCTATGTGACTTCCTCCTTTGCTGTTAACTCGATATCTCCTACCACTACCTTGAACCCAGGAGACCTCTTAAGTCGTATGGCCGAAGGAATACATTATGGACTAAAGATGATCCTCGTCACTCTAATCTCTTTCAGATGGACATGCCTTTGATCCGCAAGTGGTGGTGTCTCTTTCTAATGGAACGTTTCCAAATAGAAGGGTATGACAGCCCTGACCAATACGTTTATTCATTTTGGTAACACTTAATTTATAGGGTCACTGGCAGAAGATGTAAAACATCTGAAACTTAATGGAGCATTTGTTGGATGCATAAATTAACACCTGCATTCTATCAGTATAACATCATTAAAAAGATATACGGCCATAGCCTTTTCCTATCCAATACTTAAGATTAATGTTGTTGTTTTGAAGGTGTGGCCAGATGTTTGCCTTCTGGACCAATGAAGCCAGAGGGTTGCTTAAGGGAAACCATACCCCGGTGTACAGAGTCCCACGCGGGAGTGGGAGCACTACGCAACTTCCAGCCGATGTGCAGGCAGCCATTGACCGCTCTGCAGAGGAGAAGAGACTGGTGGACTTCATTGTCCAATCACAGAACGCTGAACAGCATTTGGTGGTATTTTGCAAATTTTCATATTTGATCTCAAAGTAACGCTTCACCTTTAGGGTCTTTAGGAATATGATCAATTTACATAATTTAACTATGCCTCAAATTTTGTACTGTATCTTTTGAATGAATGTACAGTACGTTGACATTTCATGCCTGTTTTGATTCACATAACCACCACACAAAGCACTGGTTCTATTGTCACAAAATTGTTGTCAGGATGTACTCAACGGGAAGGCGAAATACTTCCACCAGAAGTCCGCTGAGGTCCCCGTCTACCTATCCACTGAGGAACACCAAAACACCCTCTTCAGGCATCTTCGGGTCATATTGCACAAAACATCACCTCTGGTGGAATTCACAGATGAAGTGAAGTTCATCCTGGATGTTCTGTTTCCGGAGGTAGGGATAATCATGGCTGCTCCTGCACTTTCAAAACATATATAAAGAGGTTGCCTGCAATAGTGCCACTTGTGTATGTAATCATATAATGGTTTGCTGTTTTGTATTGGTAGACTGGATCAGATAATTTTTTTTATTATTATTAAATTACATACTTTCTTTTGGTAGGCTATCATTCATGGCCTTGCCCTGCATAAGAACATGCCATTGCTGCAGGCTGAACAACTCTTCCTAATAGGTCCATCTGTACATCACAGGTGAGAGTAGAGAATGTAAATATATATATATCCTTTTCAATGTTTCTGTCAACAAAGTTGTGATTTTTATGTCTACTATTTCAGTGAACGGGAGGAATTTGAAAGGAAGATTGTAAAGAGATGGAAGCAAACGGGTGAATGTTGAAAGGTATTTTTCGGTTGGTTGTTGGCGTTTTGGTTTAGCCTGCTGCACTGCTGCTATAGCTCTTATCTCTCTCTCTCCTGCAGGGAGATGAGTACCTGGGCACCGGATACCCTTCCCCCAGCTGGTGGAACAGCTTCATACCGCCTGGCCTGCAGTGCTGAACCTTCTGAGTGACTGACTCCTCCTGCCCCCTCGGGGCATACGGCCCTGAGCTATTGTCTTGTATCTCACCCTGTATCCATACGCTTGCAGTCTTAACGCCTGCCCCGTCTCCCTGTCTCCCTGTGAGTTGCTGTCCCGGAGTAATGACCGGAGTGTTTTCTATGTCATCAGTGTTGTCGGGTGTCATCAGTGTTGTCGGGTGTCATCAGTGTTGTCGGGTGTCATCAGTGTTGTCGGGTGTCATCAGTGTTGTCGGGTGTCATCAGTGTTGTCGGGTGTCATCAGTGTTGTCGGGTGTCATCAGTGTTGTCGGGTGTCATCAGTGTTGTCTTGTGTCATCAGTGTTGTCGGGTGTCATCAGTGTTGTCTTGTGTCATCAGTGTTGTCGGGTGTCATCAGTGTTGTCTTGTGTCATCAGTGTTGTCGGGTGTCATCAGTGTTGTCTTGTGTCATCAGTGTTGTCTTGTGTCATCAGTGTTGTCTTGTGTCATCAGTGTTGTCGGGTGTCATCAGTGTTGTCGGGTGTCATCAGTGTTGTCTTGTGTCATCAGTGTTGTCGGGTGTCATCAGTGTTGTCGGGTGTCATCAGTGTTGTCGGGTGTCATCAGTGTTGTCTTGTGTCATCAGTGTTGTCGGGTGTCATCAGTGTTGTCGGGTGTCATCAGTGTTGTCGGGTGTCATCAGTGTTGTCGGGTGTCATCAGTGTTGTCGGGTGTCATCAGTGTTGTCTTGTGTCATCAGTGTTGTCGGGTGTCATCAGTGTTGTCGGGTGTCATCAGTGTTGTCGGGTGTCATCAGTGTTGTCGGGTGTCATCAGTGTTGTCGGGTGTCATCAGTGTTGTCGGGTGTCATCAGTGTTGTCGGGTGTCATCAGTGTTGTCGGGTGTCATCAGTGTTGAGGATTTTTGTAGTATATTTAGACAGTATTAGCAGCAGCAGCGTTTAGGAGTATTTTTTTTTAGTTTTTTGTAGTATTTTTGACCATTCGTTTAGCAAATATGAGTCGGCGTGTGTGTGGCGCTTCCCTGTGGGACAAGGAGTTTGTAGGAGATGATGAAATGGCTGAGTTCCTCGGTGAGACTTCTCCATCCAAAGTAGATGATTCGCATGATTCAGACTATGAATGGTCAGCCGTGGTCAACAACAGCCAGAGGTATGTATTGCTTTTGTCGATAGATGAGCAGTGTTTTATATGTACAATCAATGTCAATGTGTGTGCCATTTATGTGCAGATATGATGAGCAGGCAGCCTGCTCCAGCTTTGGGTGTACTGTACACTACAGGTTAACCCTTTACTATCACACAACCGAGGGTTAACCTTCTGTAGTGTGGCAGTGAAAGGGTTAACCTGCTGTCGTGTGGCAGTGAAAAGGGTTAACAATTGTGTGTATTGAGCCGTACTGTATTGTACCCATTCTGCAATCTGTTAAATAAAGTTGTCATTAATTCATTCAGGCTTTCCCACGCCAGAAGAAGAATGGTGGAGTGCTCCTTTGGCATCATGGCGGCTCAGTGGAGGCTGTATAGGAGGGTGCTGGGTGTGTCTCCAGAGGTTGCGGAGAAAGTTGTGAAAGCAACATGTATGCTCCACAACTTCATGAGGTAGGCTATATATAAATATCTGTATGTCATAAATGTCCTGATAAATTGAAAATGGGGGACCCTGATGTAAACAAGATGAAAGTCTTTCATCCCCTTAACAGTTGTTTGTATTGAGCTATCCCCTTAACAGTTGTTTGTATTGAGCTGTACTGTATTGTACCCATTCTGCAATTAATAATGTTTTCAATCAATCAATCAATCAGGTGGGACGATGGATCTGTGCCAGTGCCTGTGGTGCCAGCAGAGCCACTCCTTGGTGCCCATTGCCCTCAGAAGGATGGGAAGCAACAACGCCACCAGAGAGGCCATTACTGTCAGGGAAACCTTCACTGGGTACTTCTCAGCTGCTCAGCTGCAGGATAGGTGCCATGGCAGAATGGGATCATCTGAGGACCTCCTACTCCTACCTCCCGTATTCACCCAAAGGCTCTTTTCAGAGCCACCCAAAGGCTCTTTTCAGAGCCACCTACTTTGTGTTGAGAGAGTTGTTCCCATGCTCAACCAAGATTGTCCTTGTACAATAACTATTTATTACCAACAATTTTGTATAAATGTTATTCATAACTAGCATAATGTTTTGGCTATTACGATGCAAATCAAGATTAAACTTTGACCAATGCATATATACATATTACAATTATGGGCACAGATACATTTAGACATTGAATTGATTATTAGAACAGTGCATATTTATTTTATTTACAGATCATCAAAGGCACAGGTAAATTAAACTGATTACAATTAAATTAAATCATTAAAAACAAGTAAACCTAAAAACAATTGAACTGATTACAATAAAACAAAGAACCTACAACTCAACTGGAAACTGAGCCTCATGCAAAACCTGCTGGATTTTCATTCTGACAAGTGAATTCTTTTCAAAAAAGGAGGTAGGGACCGCACTCAGAATATCGTTGTTTTTATTTTCAAGTTGTTATAGCGCACTGCTGTGCACACTGATGAAGGCCGGATGGCTGAAAACGTTTTGTGCGCTATAACAACTTGAAAATAAAAACAACGATATTCTGAGTGCGGTCCCTACCTCCTTTTTTGCAACTTAATTAATGTTGGACTACGCACCTGTCTGAGCGCAGTGGTTACCCCCTTTTTCTACTAAAAGTGAATTATTTTCACCATCAAGTGTGTCCAAAGCTGGCAGCAGGCTCAATAAAAAATGTTCATTGCTGTTTCCTGCTGGTAGGTAGTCAGGCGGGTGGTGGTGGTGGAGGAGGAGCCCTGCCCTGCGGTTATGTCCCCGTGTGCAGCAGGTGGTGGAGCAGCTATCTCCGCTGGTGGTGCAGAGCTGTTATGTCCCCGACGGACGATGGAGGTGCCAGGGACCTCCCTCTGTGGAGCAGGTGGTGGAGCAGCTATCTCCGCTGGTGGTGCAGAGCTGTTATGTCCCCGACGGACGATGGAGGTGCCAGGGACCTCCCTCTGTGGAGCAGGTGGTGGAGCAGCTATCTCCGCTGGTGGTGCAGAGCTGTTATGTCCCCGACGGACGATGGAGGTGCCAGGGACCTCCCTCTGTGCAGCAGGTGGTGGAGCAGCTATCTCCGCTGGTGGTGCAGAGCGGGGCAGTGTTGTGGATGGACCAGGGCCCTCCTCCTCACTGCTCAAACCTTGGGTCGTCTGGGTGACAGACGACAGAATATTTCAGTTTTGGAGATAAAACTAGAATAATTAAATTAAGTTTCCACTTTTTCCAGTTTTCCACAAAATGCCAAAGCTATATATATATATATAGTTTGCCATTTATGTAAACAAACCTGATTACATCAGTGGTATCTCACACACATTCTGTGAATGTTTAACAATAAAAACCTTGTGACTGGAAATGTTATCTATGTCCATCTGTGTTAAATCTCTGTACAGCTTTTGACTAGTTAATATATGATCAACTAGTATACTAGGCAAAGACACTAGGTTACAGTCTGACGGCCTTCTTATAAACAACAGCCAAGGTTGAGGAAGGATATATGACATTCTGGTCTCTGATGATGAACTGAGCACTTTTCTGTGGGCATGGAAACAGAAATAAACTGTTCTATATTTTTATACAAATTCTCTTTGTCAGCCTTTCTATCTTTTCTATATTAGGTCTGGAGTTGCCCTCATTAAAAACTGATTTGGAGTCTTTGGGTAAAGGAGTAACCTTAGCCTCCTTCCATCTCTTTGGACATAGTCCCACTTGTATACATCTATTAATAATATGACACTGGACTTGCTATGATCGTAGCAGTAATTCTCAATAATTTACTATCCAAGTTGTCTGTGCCAGCTAACTTGCTGTCAGGTAGAGCCTGGAGTAACCTTTCAATATCACTAACCTCAACCTGTTGAAAATCAAATGTACACCCTTTATCTTTCATTATGATATTCTTAATTATGTCATTTGATTTTGTATTGTTTGAGATGTGCATTCCCTGCCTGAGCTGAGATATCTTACTTGCATAAAAATCATTAAAATGGTTGGCAATATCACATGGTTTGGTTAGGACAATTCCATATGACTCAACAAAAGGTGTACAGACATTGGATTTTCTACCCATAATTTGATTTAAAACATTCCATAGATTTTTACCATCATTTCTCACATCATATAACCATGGTTTAAAATATTCCCTTTTTCTCACCTTATTTAACTTTGTGACTTGATTACGTAAGGAACGGTACTTTTGTCTGTCATCTGCAGAACTGGAACACACTGATGCTTTTTTGGCTACAGTATGTCTCTCTCATTCATTAAAATTCATTAAAAGCTACTATCTATCCATGGGGCTGATTTGTTTCTGACATAAATAAGTCCAGTGCAACCTCTGGGTCATCCTCACAACATACCTCCTCCCAGTTTATACCCAACATTTCATTAATAAAACCGTCTACATTAAAACTCTTATATGACCGTGAGTGAAATTTCAGGGGAGCTCCCACAGACCGTAGTACAATATATACATACATGAAACACATATAACACTGTACATAACAGAATATTTTAAATAAAGTGCATGATGAGTGGTAACAGTGATTATCAAGTCCAGGTAAGTGCATGGTGCACGTGAGGGGACAGTCAATGAGCGTTTAACAGTCTGACTGCTTGGGGGAAAAAGCTGTTCTTAAATCTTTAACTCTTGGCATGTATGGACCGGTATCTCCTCCCTGAGGGAAGGAGCTGAAAGAGGTGATGTGCTGGGTGAGACTGGTCCTTGATGATACACTTGGAGCGGTGGAGGCAGCGGGAGGTGAAGACGGAGGTGATGTTTGATAGAGGAGTCCCGACAATCCTGCCTGCCGCCTTCACCACCCTCTGTAGAGCCTCTTGCTCTGCCTTTGTGCAGCTGGATAACCACACAGACTTCACACAGACTGTCTGTACAATACTGCTGTAGGCCTATAATACTTATGTAAATAAGTAAGGCAATTGAAATATATCTGCAGTACAGCTCAATACACACAATTGTTAAGGGGATGCAGACCAGAGAAAGACTTCCGTCTTGTTTACATCAGGGTCCCCCATTTTCAATTCATCATAAATGTACAGTTCCCTCCCCCTTGTATATATTTACTGTATGTCACAAATGTAACAGTACTGCATGGTCTGCATCCCCTTAACAATTGTGTGTATTGAGCTGTACTGCATTCTGCAATCTGTTAATAAAGTTTTCAATCAATCAATCAATAAATCAATCAATCAATAAATCAATCAATCAATCAATCGGTCACTGTACCCATTCTGCAATCTGTTAATAAAGTTTTCAATCAATCAATCAATAAATCAATCAATCAATCAATCAATCAATCAATCAATCGGTCACTGTACCCATTCTGCAATCTGTTAATAAAGTTTTCAATCAATCAATCAATCAATCAATCAATCAATCAATCAATCAATCGGTCAGGTCACGTGTACCCATTCTACAATCTGTTAATAAAGTTTTCAATCAATCAATCAATCTGTTAATAAAGTTTTCAATCAATCAATCAATCAATCCCGCAGTGCAACGTGCAACGTGACACAAAATCACGTCACCATAAAGTTTTCAATCAATCAATCAATCAATCCCGCAGTGCAACGTGCCAAAATCACGTGACCAAAATCAGCCAATGGAAGCGAGGGGTTGCTATGTGCGGCCTTGTATGTGCGGGGGCTTGTAAGCGCTGTTCTCCGGAGCTGCAGCTGGGTACTATTGTCTCTCATGCCCGTTTCTCGTGAGTCACGAATTGCACTCTCCCCGTTTCCAATTAATTACACTCTCATGGACAGATGCACGGTTATTAGACATGCTATGTAGCCTCCACACAATATCCATGGGAGAGTGATTAATTACACAATCCAGGGGTTTCTGTATTTCTTAACCGATTCAGGTCACTCAGGTCACGTGTATGATCTGATCTCACATTTGAGATAGACCTTTGATAACTGGAACTTGTAATGATGCTACAGTTGTAGAGTTCTGAAAAGGGGTCGGTACCGACCCTGTGGGGGGGGGGGGGACTGGTTAATTCCAAGATGAAAAAAACACACACCCTAAAAGGGTTAAAGAGATTATACAGTCCCTGATCATCTTCATTCTTGTTCATGGGACAATATAGGAAGACTAAAAAGGAAATGTGGGGACACAGGAGAGAAGTAGTGGCAAGTGGCGACCAAAGGGGGCGACCACCGGAACCAGTGGCCATGACCACCTCTGAGATCTGATTGGCCACCCACAAGATACAGAGACACCTAAACTCAACAATTTAGGAACATTCATTATACATACATCTTATGGAACAATAACAATTAGGCATTTAAGTTTATTTCTGCTTTATTCAATAAAGACACACCCTCACCCACATCAACAAAACAAACACACACGCACGCACGCACGCACGCACACACACACACACACACACACACACACACACACACACACACACACACACACACACACACACACACACACACACACACATACAGTACACAAATAGCTATGGGTTGGACTCACGATCAGTGTTAAGGAGTTTAGATTTTTTTTTTTTAGGTTTTAAAAACACTTCACCCTCAGTTGTTCTCTCTTTAAGTAATTGTATTTGATCTATAAGGCTCTGCTTATTAAATAAATACTGCACATATGGTACTAGGTCAATTTATACAACACGTGTAAAAACTGAGCTTGGCAAAACTATGTTTTACATTTACATTTTATATTTAGCTGATGCTAAATATCAGGAAGGGCACAACAGCTGAGTAATAATGTTCATCAAAGTGTTGAGTGCTACAGTGTAGGTTAGTATATTAGGACAAGTGCACGACAAGTAAGGTTAGTTAGGGTTAGATTCTTATTTTTTCTTTTTTTAGATATTCTTTTAGATATCTTGCCCTGTACGAATGGAACTACAGACAACATTGACGATAAACAATTCATTCCGATAGAAGATTTGAACGTTTTGAACTCTTGATATGTTAGATGTAGCTTGTACTCGTTTTAATTCATGTACATATTTGCTGATGTTTTAATCAAACTTTAGGCTACTTGTTTGTCCAAAGGGTTTTTACATGTCTATTGTAAACAGATCAGCATGAAAAAGAGATCTCTATCTCATGTGTTTTAATAATAATAATAATAATAATAATAATCCATTATATTTAAATAGCGCTTCTATGTTGTTTTACCTTTATAAAGGATTATATATATATAAATAAATATTAATTTATTAATACAATTTATTGTCATTATACAGCATTCTAGTTGGATGCCAAACTTATTTTCGTTGTACTGTACTTGTGCTGTATACATTTTAATCGAATCAATTCTAATCTATAATTTCTACTCCACATCACATCTATAGGCACATACACATGTGAAACAATCATCTACATTTCTTTGGTCTGTTAAGGTATTTTTGTCATAAGATTTTACAATATAAACTTGACAACAAACACATTCTAAATGCACTACATTTGATTTCCTGTCAGCAACTGATATTATCAAACACTGCAACAGGGGACAGGGGTCCAATCTGAAGTTGTTATTATAGCGAGGCAACTCCACTGAAACTGTCATCAGTACATCACCAGAAAAGTGTCTTTGTCATCATAATCAGCTCAGAAGTATCCCATTATAAGCAATGGGCGTAGCGAATGGGATGGTTGTCCCGGTATGCTGAAATTCTGTGGACGAGTTATTACATGGGAATAGCTTTGGGTTATGGGGCAGGGAATGTGTGACATGGTGAAAACGTTTGATGACTCAAAGAGAATCAGGCGACTCAGTGTGTGGGCAGACACCTGTCCCATCTTGCATTCCACACCCAGATGAGCCTACTCGCATCATTTCCTGTTCCACATGCAAATTTTACTGTTAGGGTGAAGACAACAGCAGATTCAGATTCAGATTCCTTTATTGTCACTTATTTCAGTACTTTACAGCAAGAAGAGTGAACATCTATTTATTGTGGTCCCTCGATCATAGCAGCTTCCAATAATAAAAATACAATACATTTAGCATAGAATAAAATAAGATGACAAAAATAAAGATTACTATACAGTTCTAAAAAGTGTGCATTGCAGATCAGGATGTAGATATTATACTATATAAAATGTAAATAACAAAATGGTTATGTACAGTCCCAAAAAAAGTATGTTGCGTGATGTGCAATGAGCAATGTGCAAATTTGAGCAGTGTGTACAATGCAATGTGCGATACAGTTTTTTATCGGCAGCAAAAGTGTTTCTCAAGTGTAGTCTGGGGGGGGGGGGGGGGGATTGGGATTAGGGGGGTCAATGGGCTCTGTTGATGAGTCTGATGGCTTGGGGGAATAAAACTGTTCTTCAGCCGGTTGATTCTGGCTGTGTGGCTGTGGTAGCGCTTTCCAGACCGCATCAGCTGGAACAGTCCATGGTTTGGGTGATTAAGGTCCTTGATAATTCTCCTGGCTTTTTTAATGCACCAGCTCTCATATATTTCCTGGATGGAGGGAAGCTCACATCCACAGATTTTTTTTGGGCTGTCCTCACGACTCTGCTCAGCGCTCTGAGGTTGAGGTCGGTGCAGTTCCCCCTCCAAGCGGTGATGCACCCCGTCAGGACACTCTGTTGTCCCTCTGTAGAACGCCTTCAGGATCTTGGGTGTCATGCCGAACTTTTTCAGCCTCCTGAGGTGGTAGAGGCGTTGTTTGTGTGGACGTCCCAGGTGAGTTTGTCGGTGATGTGAAAACAAATTAAAACATTTACTTCACAAGATTACTTTTCTGTACACAAATATTGATTAATATATTTTCAAACAGTCTTTAATAATGGCTGTGTATATGACATTCTGTGAAGTAAAAGCAATCCAAAATAATTTGGAAATAATCATATCACATTTGTGCTGAAGGGTCTGCAATTAGGTAAAATTAGACCTAAGATTATCCCCCTTTAAATTCACCAACCTGTTTAATATGTGGGAGTTAAGTTATTATTTACCACATAATGTTACACTGTCTGCCTACTGCTGGCATCTCAGGTTATATGACAGTGCTGCCATCTAGTGGGCCAGAGGTGGTAGTGTTTAGCGCAAGTGCGTCACTTCCTGTAGAGCTTGAACTGACGTTGAACTTGCCCAGACTTGTTAGAGAACCAGACGGGAGAAATGCATCCAGCGTTGGTCTCGTAACGTTATAGTTTGACGGTGACCAAGGATGTAAAGTTGCTTACCAAGCGGACATTATACCACCAAGAGAGAGTGAGTTTTTAGTAACCAGCTAATTCGATGTTTAGTAAACGTCTGGGATTAGCACATTACAGCGGACTATAGTATTCCCCATTTATCGTTAACAGTTAGCCGAAGCTAGCTAGCTCGGAGCTAATACCTAACATAGCTCCAGCTCATGCGTTGATAGCTGCTCTATACTGGACATATCAGACGATAATAGCACAGACCAGAGGACATTTAGATAGGGTCTGTGTCGGAGGGACACTGTAAAAGGACACAACCAGTCCTATGTAGTAGCCACTAGCAGTAGCCTGTTGTACAGCGGGACCAGCGTGTCTTCAGTAGCTGTCGGCGTGCGCCGTGCAGCACTACGGAGCAGAGCGAGACACTCGGATCCACCACAGCGGAGCATCTGGTCTGCAGGAGCAGACTGGTGGCGCCAATCGGACCGGGCAGCGTCTTCCCGCCCTCATCACCACGCAGCGGTCTACTACTCCTCGTTACAGAACCCATCCGGGTTCTTTCTCACCACCAGGATTACTAACTCTCCACCTCTCTCGTACTGCAGAGGGAATTGTTTCTCTGCTGCAGTGGTAACCGCGGCAACGTTTGGCCAGAACACTTTAATAGAACCAATTGGGCGCCCATCTAAATTTAGTTATAGTATTTAATTAGGCATTGTGTAAAGTGATAATAATATTTGTATGTATGTTTTTTTCCCCTTTTGCGTATATAAAAATGGCATTATGATTCAAACAGTTTCCTCGCTCTTTCTAGTTTAGGTGACTCCATTCTAAGTTATTCACTCAGTTGTGTATTTGGTACAATTAGTTTAAGAGTTAAGGCATCCTACCACACCCCCTAAGATGAAATTTATATACAGTCCTCTAAGCTCCCGCACAACATTCTTAGTAGGTGTAATTAATGGATCATGTTACCGATGACCATGTAAGTCTCAAGTTACACTCAAGTCCACAGTCCCAAATCAAGATTGGCAATTCCCAAGTCAAGACATGCAAGTCTCAAGCAAGTCACAAGTCTGAAAGTTTGGGTTTCAGTCCTAAACAAGTCTTAACCCCTCAAGCCAGACGGGCCGAGATTTATTTCAAGTCATAAATAGATGAATACAGTCCGTATTAATGCGTTTTTGTTCTAATGTAGTCAAGCGTAAAGACCCTAACCCCATCAAAACAGCAGTCAAAGTGTATATGTTCAGCACTATGTTTGTTTACCAATGATTTTAAGTGTTATTAGCGAAATATGAGTTTATAGAAATCTCAGCGCATCGGAAACTGGATGAATTAGACATGAGGAAAGAGGAGGCTTTCGATAGGCTTTCGAATTTCATAAAACTACACTACCCAGTCCCTGTCAAACTTGGAGCCGTCTGGCGTGCAATTATTTTTTGTGATTATGTCTCACGCGCTGATGAAAAATGGCGGAGCACTTTTCATTACAAAAACGTACCTGTACAGTTTTGTATTGAGCTGTACTGTATTGTACCCATTCTGCAATCTGTTAATACAATTTTCAATCAATCAATTAATCAAACAGTAGATTTAATTCACAGTCTTTGTTGCGGGCGCCTGGTGATACTAAATCCAGATTGAACTCTGCCATTGGAAAGAGGAGATTTGGCCCGATCCATAGACATATGACTTGGCCATAATACGGTAATTTATATATTCTATATTCTATATTCATATTTCATATTGCATGTGTCCGGATCACAAAATTCAGTAAACGGTAAATGGCTGCTTTTTTATATAGCACCTCTCTATACAGTACATCCTCGGCTCTTCACATTTTTCTGCATTTTCTGTGTATTCAAGTTTTGATTCACATGGGGTCTCTCTGGACCTACACTCTTGCATTCCAAATCTGGAGAGGATTTTGTTCACATACCTCTGTTGTGACATTGTGACTTGACCCTCTGACTGGTTAAAATCTATCCCTAAAAAATGTTTTAATTTTCCCAGATCCTTCATTTTAAACCTCTCAGCGAGCATCATTTTGACACCTTTCACAACCTCCTCATTGTTACCAGCAATGATTAAATCATCAACAAATACAATTAGAATCACTTTTCGTTTTGTTTTTCCCTTGTGTATTGACAGTTATCAGCAGGATTTTGTTCAAAACCATTCTCAGTGAGATATGCCTGACTGCTTTAGACCGTATAGGGATTTCTGTAATTTGCATACTAGCTTTTGTCCTGTTTTTGACTTTATCTCATAACCTTCAGGTTGTTCCACATAGACCTCACAATCAATTGGTGCATGCAGGTATGCAGCTTTGACATCCAATTGATGTAATACTAAATCTTCCTGCACTGCCTTTTGCATGACCACTCTAACCGTTGTCATGCCAACTGTAGGTGAGAATGTTTCCTCGTAGTCAATACCTTGCTTTTGGCTGTAACCTTTTGCCACAAATCTTGCTTTACATTTGTCTGATCCATCAGTATCACTCTTGAGACATAGACCCACCCCACCCCCCCCCCCCACCACTGCCTTTTTGCCTGGTGGCAACTGGGTGATCTTGAATGTGTCATTCTCTTTCAGTGACTGTATTTCATCATTCATTGCGTTTACCCACAGATGTGACTTGGTTGACCTTATGGCATCCTAGTAATTTTGTGGTATGTCACAAACTGCTCTATAACAAGAGTCTACACATGTTACCAGTCTGTCTGCTGTATCCTCAGTCACATAATCCTGAAGGTACACTGGCTTTCTCCTAACTCTAGGTGGGTACCTTGACCTTCTACCCTGACACTCAGTGCTAGGCTGTTCACATTTAGCCTCAGAAACATCACTTTGAATACTTTGACCTGATGCATTTTCCATTTTTTCATCATCATCATTTCGCTCATTTTCAAGGATCCTGGGGTGTAACTGTGCATCTCTGTCCTGATATTCAATGTGTGATCCATGTGTCTGTGTTTCTTTTTCTTTGGCTGTCTCATTTGTGAATTTCACTAACCTGTGTTTTCTGACCTTCTCTGTGTCTGGATAGTACACAAGATAAGCTGGGCTGTTTTTGTCATAGCCAATAAAAAGACCCTGCTCACATCTGGAATCTAACTTCCCTTTCTCTTGTGTGTAGGCAAAACATACAGATCCGAATTTCTGAAGTTTGGACATGTTTGGTTTCTTGCCTGTGAGCATCTCATATGGTGTTTTCTTTGTGCGTCTACTGTAGCACCTGTTTCTCACATAGGCTGCTGTCTGTACAGCATAACTCCACAGCTTGTCTGGCAACTTACTGTCTAACAGCATACACCTGCCCATTTCATAGAGGGTTCGCCAACCTCTCTCTGCTGTGCCATTTTGGTGAGGTGAATAGGGTGCAGACGTCTCATGCTTAATCCTATTTTTGGTTAACAGTGCTTTGAATTCCTTGCTTGTAAATTCACCTCCATTATCAGATCGTAAACATTTAACTATTCCATAAGGGGCTGAGTCTGCCAAGTACCTCTCTGTGGCGTGTACTGCATCACTTTTGGATTTGAGAAAATACACAGTCATGGCACCTGAGTAGTCGTCTTTAAAAAAGGCCTATCCTTTGTGCCAACGACTGACTGTTATGAATTCAACACAATCATTGACTTTCACAAATTCTTTCGATCTATAAGAGTAAGAGAATTCTTTAAGAGTAATAAGGATGATGGACCAACTGCAATGGATTCAACAATTAGTGAAAATAAAACACCAGAGAACTCTAGTAAATTTCGTGGAAAATCCACTTTTATTCCACCGAAACATAGAAATGCATCCGTTGACACTTATTGCAGATGGGTAGAACAAGACGTCAGAAATACTCTTAAGAACAGAAAAGAATATAAGGTGTACAACAACCTATCGAAAGAAGAAGGGGAAGCATTAAACAAACTTTCTAAAGATACTACTTTGATTGTGAAAAATGCAGACAAAGGAGGTGCTATTGTTGTTCAAAATAGGAGTGATTATGAGAAGGAAGTGCACCGTCAGTTAGGCGATGCTAAGAATTACAGAAAACTTTCTGGAAATCCAACAAATATTTTTTTAAATGAGATTCATCATCAATTAAAGAATTGGTTGGACAATGGCCTCTTGACCAAAAAAGAATATGCCTTTCTGAAGATAGATCATCCAAAGACTCCAGTGTTCTATTACCTGCCAACAGTTCATAAAGATCCTGTTCAACCTAATGGTAGACCAATAGTGGCAGCAATTGGATCTCTCACTGAAAACATCTCTTCCTATGTGGACTTCTTCCTACAACCAATTGTGAAATATCTCCCATCCTTCACACAGGATTCGACAGACCTACTCAAGACTTTGAAATCTGTCCAGGATCCGACCACTGTGACCTACATGGCCTGCTTGGACATCGAATCCTTATACACTTCAGTACCCCATACAGGGGCTCTAGAAGCTCTGACACTGTTCCTGAATCAACGTCCACTGGATTCAACACCAGAAACACATGTTCTTATAGAACTGACAGAGACTCTACTCACGCATAACTACTTCATGTTCCAAGATGAGAACTATCTACAAACCAAAGGCGTGAGTATGGGAAGCAAAGCCAGCCCGTCCATAGCCAATATTTATATGGGTCTTTTTGAGCAGAATTATGTATTCAACTCTTCAGAAAATGTGTTTTTACCATACATTAAGATGTGGAAAAGATATATAGATGATATTTGCATACTGTGGACAGGGGATGAAATGACACTGATACAATTCTTTAATTTCCTCAATGCTAAAAATGAACATCTAAAGTTTACTATGGAGTATGACCAACACCAAGTGAATTTCTTAGATATTATTATAAAAAAAGACAATGGTACATTCCAAACAGATGTATACAGGAAACCTTGTTACAGAAATTCTCTGTTGAGAAGTGATTCATTTCATCCTACTCCGCTAAAAAACAGTTTACCTATCAGCCAGTTCTACAGGATCCGTAGAATCTGTAGTACAGAAGAATGTTTTCAGGAACAGACAGATACTTTAAAAACAATGTTTAAAACCAGAGGATACACACAGGACATTGTAGAAAAAGCAGCTTTAAAAGTAGGTCATAAAACCCAAGAAGACTGCTTACAATCTACAAGAAACAAAACGACCTCTGTACAACCTATGCAGTGTGTTACACAATACTCGCCTAGGCAACCTTTTTAAACAAACTATTAAAAAAACATTGGCATATTCTCAGTTCTGATCCAACATTGGATAAATCTTTTCAGATCCCCCCTAGATTAGTCTACAGGAGAGCACATAACATCAGAGACATTGTGGTTAAATCAGACCTGCCTCCTAAAAAAACACACACTTTTTTAGATGACCTGCCAGATGGCAACAGACGTTGTGGTTTGTGTGCTCAATGCCACTTTACAGAAAAATGCACTGTTTTCTATCACCCAACAACTGGGAAAGAGATAAAAATAAGAGGCAAAATAACATGTAAAACTACCAATGTAATCTATATGCTTAAGTGCCCATGTGGTAAGACATATGTCGGTAAGACCACACGTGCTTTAAAAACACGTATTGCCGAACACAGGAGTACGATACGGAATGAGAATGAAAAAAGCCCAGTAGCTTTACATTTTAAAAAGGCACACCACAATGTCTCATCCTTGGAATAGAGAGGGTGCATCTTCCAAGATGTGGGGGAGATATAGATAACCTCCTGCTGAGGAGAGAAGTATGGTGGATCCATTATCTTAAAACTATGGCACCAACAGGACTCAATGAAGACTTTGACATTAGACCTTATTTATAAATTTAACCTATAGAGGGAGACAGTCAATATACTTGTTTTTTGTTTTTTCATTTTTGTTTTTGTTTTCAGTGGCTAGGATTTGTACCGCACTATTGCCTGTTGCCTATTGCCTGTTGCCTATCTGTAAATTATGCCTATCTGTAAATTATGTCTTAATCATGTAAATATATCAATCATGCAAGTTTTGGGACCGCCCCTGATCACCAGGTGGGGCTGATTTTTCACTTCATAAAAAATATGTCATTTTGTGTTGTATGCATGCTTGAGGAAGACCGGTAAGGTCGAAACGTTGCACCTGTTTTGTTTATTAAAATCACCCTGGAACTACAAGTGAGTTGCGAGCCCCGCTTTGTTCTTATGTATCATGAATATACTCACAGCTTAGAACGCTCTCGACCAATCACAATGCGGGGTCGGACCTACCTGTTGTACAGCATTTACCATGAGGGAGTATGAAGTGAACGTTGGGTAGCGGATTCCCGCGCGGTCCACCCGTATTGATTGATTGATTGAAAAGTTTATTAACAGATTGCAGAATGGGTACAGTACAGTACAGCTCAATACATACAATTGTTAAGGGGATGCAGACCAGAGAAAGACTTTCGTCTTGCTTACATCAGGGTCCCCCATTTTCAATTCATCATAACATAATGACATACATTTTTTTTTTTTTTTTATTTGAAGTCTTTATTTCGAACATGCAATGAATACAACAAACAATAACAAAACAAGAAAAACAACTCAATCTGCATGTTCGAAAAGGAGTAGGAAGAAGTATACACTCATTTAATCCTACCCCTTTTCCACTACTCAAATGAGTGTACTATTTTAAACATAAAAAGTAGTACATGACATACAGATAGACAGTACTGCTACATCTATACATTTATGACATATCAGATTTGCAAATACAGTACTGTTTGTGATACAAAAGTGTCCAGAAAAAGAGTGTATATACATTTGGCGTAGAAACTGTACATTGGAGGAGGTTGGGTGGGTGGGGTGGGTTGGGTGAGGGCTGTACATTGGAGGTGGGGGGGGGGGGGGGGTTGGGTAGGGGACACACACACATTTTACACTGTACATTGGAATACTGACAAAGCCTTACTTGGTCATTTACTGTACAACTAGGTTAGGACATTTGTAGGGGCCAGTTTCGAATTGCAGTCTCACGTAGGTGTTTTTTGAGAGTGTTTTTGAAAGTGGGTAGTGATTCACATTCCTTTACAGCTTTAGGTAAGGCGTTCCACATTGATGTGGCATAATTGCGAAACGTGTTTAGTCCCTTGTTTGAGCCGAATCTGGGTTTTACATGATTTGTGGAGCTCCCTCTGGTGTTGTGATCGTGGTATTCACTGACCTTTGGGAAGTATTTTGACATGTACATGGGTACCTTGGTCGCGTAGTGTATCTTGTAGACCAGGCCCATTGCAAGTTGCTGTACTCTGTCGTCTACTCTAAGCCATCCTAGGTTGTCAAAGTGGGCAGGGGTGAGGTGGGTTCTAGGAGTTAGGTCAAGCAGTAGTCTGACTAGCTTGTTTTGAGATGTTTGTAATTTGTTTTTTAGTGCCTTTGAGGTGCTTTGGTACCATGATGAGGTGCAAGCATAGTCGTAGTACCCTTGAATGAGTGCTCCTGCTAGAGTCTTCAGGGTATTCTTGTTTACCAGAGAGGAGATCCGGTACAAGAATCGCGTTCGTTGGTTGACTTTTTTTATTACATTGGATGCCATTTTGTCACAGGAAAGATTAGCCTCTAGGATGGAACCCAGGTAGGTAATTTCATCTTTCCTTGTGATAATATTGTCACCCACTGCAACCGAGAAGCCGTCGGTCTTGCTGAGTTTGTTATTTGAACCGAAGAGAATGGACTCTGTTTTGCCCATGTGTAATGATAGTTTGTTGTCGGCGAGCCATATGCAGATTTTGCCTAGTTCCGAGCTGAGGGCTTTTTCAACCTGTAACTTGTTCTTGTCAGAGACCAGCAGGGCTGAGTCGTCCGCAAACAGGAACAAGTTGCAGTCACAAGCTGACGACATGTCATTTGCATAAATTAGGAATAGTAGCGGTCCTAGTATGCTTCCTTGTGGAACACCACAGCTCACTGTGAGGGGGGGGGATAGGGTACCGTTTACTTCCACCATCTGTTCCCTCTCCTCCAGGTAGGATTGTATCCAGCTCACTGATAAACTATCAAAACCGATTGCTTTTAGCTTGTCAATCAGAATGGTGTGATTGACAGTGTCGAAGGCCTTTTGTAGGTCCAGCATGACCATGCCGCAGTATTTGCCTGCGTCCACCTCTTGTTTGATGTGGTCGTTCAAGTAGAGAAGGCATGTGTCCGTGGAGTGGGATGTTCTGAAGCCAGATTGGAATTCGTAGATTAGATTTTTTTTCGCAAGGTACTTTTCGATCTGTTCGTATACTATTTTTTCCATGACTTTCGAGATGGATGTAAGGATAGAAACCGGGCGGTAGTTACCCGGGTCTAATTTGCTGCCCTTTTTGTGCAGGGGTGTTACTCTCGCAATTTTGAAGTCCTTGGGGACGTGTCCCTGTTTTATGGAGAGGTTTATTATGTGTGTGATGACTGGAGTGATGGCTGCTGCTGAGTCTCTGAGGAATTTGGAGGGGATGTTGTCATGGCCAGTGGCCTTGTTTGGTTGGAGGGCGCTCAGTTTTTTGAGTACCTCATCTGTAGTTACCATTTCCAGTTTGAAGTCGTCTTTGTGGACGCCTAGGTTCTTGTAGTATGCTACTATGTGTTCTACCCCATACTGCCCTGAGTGGGAGGGTAGTTTGTTTACCAGTGTTGTGGCTATGTTTGTGAAGAAAGTGTTTAAGTAATTGGCTACATCCAGCTTGTCTGTGATGAGCGTGTTGTCCGTCTTTATGTTTATGTTTGAGAACCTGGTTTTAAGTTTTTTACTGCAGCCTAGTTGATTGTTGAGTAATTTCCAAAGTTCACATGGTTTATTTTTGTTTTCCTCGGTTTTGTCATTGATGAATTTTTTTTTAGCAGTTTTGATCATGGAGTTTATGTCATTTCTTAGTCTGTTTCTTTCTAGTTTGAGTTCAGTCACGTGGTCTTGGAGTTCACTGCTCGTGCTTTTGGTAAGCTTTGACTGGCTTTTACGAAACTCAGAGCATTTTTTGTCTCTGGCTTTCATAGCGGTCAGTATTTCAGTGTGCATCCATGGCTCAGCGCAATTTTTTACCCTGGTGGTTCTTAGGGGGGCCATGTTGTTTAGTATTGATGAAAATTCGGTTTTGTATAGGGATTTATCGCTGGGCAAATGTATTATCGGCAACAATTCTGCCTCATGAACATTGGCAAGCTTTCCATTTTTGCACAAAATGAGTTCCCTTCTATCACCAACATTATTGTTTAAGCATTTTTGGTTGAAATAAAGTTATACATAATTATTTTTCGATGAATTACGAATTGTTTCATGTTGCGCTATAGATTGTGGATGAATACACACAGAAAGGTACACCATGCCAATGTTCATGCTTTATTTGTTTTAAACAAGACGATTTAGAAATGTGTCTATTGGAAATACATTGCAATTTCAAACGAGGTGGACCGGCCAGAAACAACAATGACGTAACTACTACACCTCCCTATTAGAACAGTGAATAACATTTGGGGGGTAGGATTTGAATTTGATTTATTTTCATTTTGTTTGTGTTTATTTTATTTTAATTTGTATTAGTTGTGTATAGGGTGGTGATGTTAGGGTTGGGTCTTTTGTTTGGTTTGTTCTGGGTTTGTTGTTTTCTTTATTGTTTTCTTTTCTTTGCTGGGTCCTTGCCTTATCCGCTCCAGTTGCCTGGTTGTACAGTAGGTGGCGGTATGCGCCTTTCTGTGGTTGCGACACGCCATTAACCCGATAGAAGAAGAAGAACGGTGAATAACACCGGTCAATCAGAAAACAGTATTCGCCCAGGCAATGGTATAATTTATACTCTATAACTTCGTTTGAATGCTTAGTTTGTTGTTTTAATGTGCGATCGCTTCAATGGCTTTTGTGTGCAGAAGCGTTCTTTTATCTTGAAAAAATCCGACCGGAAGTGTTATTGTTGTCGCAACGACTATAAATTGAGGTATGGGATCGTTTCTATCATTTCGCTAAATAAGATTACCATCCCTGTTATTATTAACATATTTTAACTAGCTGTCCACTGTCAAAGTTAGTTGTGTTAGTTCTACCAATCAATCACTGCATATTGTGTCACTGTCAGTGTCAACTAACGTTAGCTAGCATAGCTAGCCTTAACGTACAACTCTTCAAATAATACCTCCAATGCACCAGGGACGTCTATTCTGGCCCTCCTAGTAAACTGTACTGGTTTTGATAAAGTTATAAGCGCTATATAAATGCAGCCATTTACCATTTATATAAAGTAGGCTACATGCACTCACCCAAAGTATGCATGCTCTGTGTCATACTATGATAAATTGGAAGACAGGGAGACACTTGGACAAATGCTATGTAGCCTACAGTACTGTCTATCTGTATGATTATGTTATGATGAATTGAAAGTGGGGGACCCTGATGTAAACAAGACTAAAGTCTTTCTCTGGTCTGCATCCCCTTAACAATTGTGTGTATTGAGCTGTACTGTATTGTACCCATTCTGCAATCTGTTTTCAATCAATCAATCAAGCCTATAAAAGTGATGGTCTAAAATAATAAGAAAATACATGTCCGGAGAAACAGAGATAAAACCACATACGCCATGTGTCATAATCGTTTTCAATAAGACTGTTGCCTTTAAAATTAACTGACTCAGGGTGTGCCACAACAAATTTCAGCTCAAGCAAAACATTTTCATCTTAACAACAAGGAAACAGCAGTAGCAGTGATGTTTACCAGAGAGGTACAGTATGGGAAAAAATAAATAAATTAATAGCCCAGACTTTTTATTTGCTTCAAACATTGAATACAACTAGCCTATTTGTGACAGGGGTCTTTGGGGCCGGCCTTTTATTGTTTTTGTACAAAACTTGCTCAGCAAAGATGGTAAATACTACCAAATTGTTTATGTAAACCAGTAAGTATGAATATTGCTTGTATAAAATGAGGCTATTGAATAACATATCAATTACGAATAATTTGATCTGGCAAGAGACAGCACATTCTCACTCTAGCCAACTTTACACACTAAGAAAGAGCAAGCAAGAGAGAGCCATCGGGAGGAATGGAACAATGTTGTCTCATTCGGATGTCATACAGGCGCCTTATTTTTGTATAATTTTGCAATAGCAAGCATGGTGTTGTGATGAGGTGCAGTGTTTAATCATGGATGATTGCTGTATGTATGTTGTGTGAGTTTTTCGCTTGAAGCTAGATCCTGGATTGAAAGAGAGAATGGAGAAATGTCTTGCTGCTACGTTCCCTAAGTTTAGCTCAGTATTGTCTTGTGATTTCAAATGATAAAAAAAAACACAACAAAACTCCATCCATGGTAATAGCAAAAACAATTAATTTAGACCCAGCTTCTAATTGAGACCAGAGTTTATTTGTCAAAACGTGTAGATATACCCAGCCAATAAAAGGGCTCAGCCTTTAATTGTGTCTCAGTTTTCTGTTGCCGACAGTCAATTGTTGATGAAATAATGTTTATGAATAATAATATTTTAAATAATGTCTAGCTAGCAATCTAGCTAGCTGATGGTAGCTGGTGTCTTCATCTGAGTAACACACATGACATAACCCCCACTCCCCCTCCCTTCCACGGGCTAGCCCTGGGGCAGACAGGGGAGCCTAGTGGGCACTGTTTTTCAATTCCGGATTGGGCCTTTAAGCATGACATTCTTATTAGGGGTGCACCGATGTATCCGTCGGGTATCGGTATCGGCCGATAAGTGCCTTGTTGACTGCAATCGGCCTATCGGCCGATAAGCTCGAATGTGCCGATGGCAGTAGCCGATAAATATCCATCAATTTGTGTAGCGTGAAGACAAAAAAAGTTCACTCGCAACCTGCACAACGCCGTCCCCAGTCCCCCCCACACACACACACACAAGCTACTGCATCAAAGTTACTACTTATGATTAACAAGGCATTAGTTTTGTGGCATTAACGTTTAGTGTTACACGTTCAATAACATCAGCATATTATTTACCTGAATGTAGCAAGCGTTCATACTAGCTCAGTTCCTTCCGTTGCTCACAGAGCCCTGAGTTTTACCCATTCTGCAATCTGTTAATAACGTTTTCAATCAGACGCATGTATAGAAAGGCTTTGTTTTATTATAACATTAGTTGCAGTAAAATCATTATGCCTCATTTAAGTCATCCTGCGGAGCTAAAAGCTAAACGTCAGCCGCGCCGCCATTGTTGTTGTTGTAGAAAAGCTCTCGTCAACTCAAAATCAATGGCGGACAAAAGCCGAAGTAAAAAATGTATACGCGCTTGCCGATTGGTGGTAACAGCAGAGGCGGGTGCAAGCGGTGTGTGACGTAATTGGCAGAATCGACTGTCAATCAAAATTTCATTGGTTGAGACAATAGTATCTAGCTGCAGCCCAGCAGGTAGACCATGCTGGGAGAACTAGTATCTAGCTGCAGCCCTGCAGAACATACTGGTAGAGAGATAGTGCTATTTCTTGATGTTTCCTTTTTTTAAGTAAGTAAAGAGGCCTATGTTCATATCGGTGAGCACAATTTGTAACACAAATATACAGTAGTTTCATAAAAAAAAATATATATTACAAAAAAAAAAATATTACAAAAAAAAATATATATTTAAAAAATAATGTGTTGCCACAAATATCGGTATCGGTATCGGCCGATTGTGTTTGTTGAACAATCGGTATCGGTATCGGTGGCAAATTTTCATATCGGTGCATCCCTAATTCTTATACATGCTTGCTCACGCAATGTGACTGGGGTATTGTCCGTGTGTCTGTATCTGTTTGTCTGTCCGCACCAGCCATAGGTCCTACAGTTCTGATCCAATTTGGATATAACGTTACGTTACCCATAGGTTGACAGGAGGCCAAGGACATGAATTCTCAAATATTTCAGTCAATGACAAGTATTTTATTTGAATACATTTCTACCATTGTCCATTGAAATCAGTATTCAGGATAACGTTAGGCTATATCTTTTGAACACATGTGAGGACAATACTACACAGTTTGCTGCTCTGAGACTGAAACTTAGGCTAATAATCAGCACTCTGGCACAAGTTTACAACATGGAAATGCCTAATTAAATTAAATTGGAAAAATCTTTGTTATATTAATATTGTGCTGTCAAAAACAGTCTTATGCAAGTTAGGCTAAGTATTTGTTTGCTATTGCCCATTATGGCATGTGAAACTTGTATTCTAAGTAGAGTTGTTCCGATACCAGTATCGGAAATGCCGCCGATACTGCCTAAAATGCTGGTATCGGCGAGTACCCTCTAATTCTGCGTTCCGATACCATATGACGTAATTTATCAACAACACTGCGGTCTGCTGAGTGAGCATTATAAAACAAACGTGTTTTTAACCGACCGTGAATTAAAGTGTCAATGCTGTTTGTCATTTTAACAGCAGATACTTTCTTAAATGCCATCCTCCCGACAGAGCGGTGTTGACGGGGAGCTCTGATGCGTTCGCTTGGTGGTGTTATTAGTAGGGATGCTCGATATTGGCTTTTTTACCGATACAGATATACCGATATTGTCCAACTCTTAATTTCCGATACCGATATCAACCGATATCAACCGATACCGATATATGCAGGGTTTCCCCCCCAAAAAACGGAATAATTTCAGGTAATTAACATTACATATCTCTTGTTGTGGAATTAACACAACATTAAGCATACTTTTGACAATAAATAAAATCAGAAGTTGTTCTTACTTGCTTGCCTGGGTAAATAAAGGTTATAGAAATGTAAAAAAAAAAAGGGAAAAAAGATTTGAATACCGATATTTTCCGATATCACATTTTAATGCCAATATCGGCCGATAATATCGGACATCCCTAGTTATTAGCATTGAACAGCTAACCGAAAGCTAGCGTTAACTAACGTTAAAGGTTTAGCTTTAACGTTACCTTGGCTAAAGTTGGGGCTATTCATAATCCAGCAATAATGGCTGCAGACCTGCAAGCAAAGTACAGCAAGTTGGCAAAGGAGTATTCCAACGTAAATCACATTTTCACCAGTAAAGTTAGTCTTTCCATCTACCGCTAGCTCATGCTAGCTAACCTAGCTCATGTTAACGTCGTCAGTGATCGACCACCTTGCGTACACAATTAATGACATGTTGCGGACAGCCATATCGGTGACAATGTTTAGCTTTTAGTGCCAAATGATAAGAGTCTGAGGCGGAGTCTCAAAAGAGAATGTTGAATATTTATTGTGCAAAAATCACAACAGATCCTCTGCTACTTAAACGGAGCCTTGTGGAAGCAAGTGCAACAACGAATAATGTCTGTGTGGAACTAATGTGCCAACAACCTTTCCGTGGGTGAACTCATTGAGATAGTTTTCAATTACTGATACTAATACTAATCTATACAATCATCTGTTGTTGAATAAATACCATTACTTTATAGTTATTACTAAAAAACAGTATATATAAAACAGTAGCTGTATAAAAAAAAGAAGTTTTATAATTTATATAATTTTTTTTATTTTTTATTTTTTTTATGTATGCACTGGTATCGGATCAGTATCGGTATCGGCCGATACCCAAAGCTTAGGTATCGGAATCGGATCGGGAAGGAAAAAATGGTATTGGAACATCTCTAATTATATCTCATCTAGTGATCTATGCATTTCAGCAAATCTCTTAGTTACAACAAGAGTATGTTAGCTAAGCAGTGTTGTGTATATAGATAAAGTAGGCCTAAATCATTTACAATGTTCGATGTACATGGCATTATGTTTGTATGCTCCAAGACGTACCAGTAGTTGAGTGAGTGTGAGTGCGCACACAGCGAGGGGGGACAGCAGCACTTGGGTGTAGGTATGAGTGCCCTTCTAGTTAATGGTAAAATCAGTTACTTACCACATCCTAGAGTACCGTACTTTTCGGACTATAAGCCGCGGCTTTTTTCCCCATTTTTCGACCCTGCGGCTTATATAACGGTGCGGCTTATATGTGGACAAAACCCGAAAATCGAAATATTGCTTTTTTTACTGCATTGAAATGTTATTTATCTGAAATGTCATTGATCTGTTCCCTTATTTGCTAAACTTAATACAACTTGTAAATTAGTTAATTCTTGTTATTTGTCCGACAGTATTGTGTCCCAATGGGAGTCATTCTCTGTAGAGGTGGGAGTCATTCTCTGTAGAGGTGGGAACTTAAAACTCAATATAAGAACGGCACCACCACCCACAGAATCGAGAAAGAGCAATCAATCTGTCAATCCTTTTTCCGTGTCCGGGCCGGGTGAGGTTTCCCGTGTTGAGTCAAATTAAGCCGCAGGCTCCACTCCTTACATATGGTAATTAAACATTAAAACTAGGGATGCACGATATTGATTTTTTGACACCGATACCGATATCGATAACTTTATGCTCCTCAGGCCGATAACCGATATCGATAACAGATATTTATTGTATTATAATCTTTTTTCTTAATGTATATATTTTTTTTATCATTTTTTTTTCCAACATGAAACAAAACATATCACAATACAATAATACATAAAAAGACTTCCCAGGACAATAACTTAACACCAACTTAAATGTGACCTAACCAGACAACAGAAACAAAAGCCAAGACAACAGTATTGACTGATAAAGTGACCATATTTATTTTTCCAAATGAAAATTCACAATCCGTCAACAACTTATAATACATCCAACCTAAGACGCTCGAAGCTTTTTGTTCTTCTTTTTTCAAAGCGGAGCCTTGAAAAAAAGGCTTTGAGTGGACACATCACCACCACAACAAGTCACCTGCAACAAGCTAGAAGCTAGAAGCTAGAACCTAGAAGCTAGAAGCTGCTGTGAATCCAAAGCCAGCTATTGACGAGTCGTTTGCTAAATTAAAGAAGTTTGACATAAATGACCCAAGGGCTCAAGCCGCTAGCTTTTAAGCAGTCCTTGGTGGTGCAAATTAACCTGGCTACTATGGAGCAATAAGTGACTGCGTTCAACCGAGGGTTGCATCACAGCCATGGAAGGGGCTAGCTTTGCTTAGCTCCTCGCGTCGTCGTAGGCTTCTAAGTTAACACAATAACACACCATCGTAGCGGTGGTGATGCCGCAGGTGACCCGTCAGGCTGGATGTATTACAAGTTGTTGCCCTTTTCCCTCCTTGTGGAACTTCTCCATTGCATTTATTACAAATAGCAAGCGATCTTTTTCCTCTGAAATTCCGAGTACCGACGCGGCCATCTTTGTTTTTAACGTCCGCGCTGATTCAGAAATTTACGTGCCTACGTCACAGCCAAGAAAGGGAGCGCTCGATTTGTGTAAAACGCCCTGTTCTTAAACCACACGCTGTCAGTCGTACCACAGTACTGGCAAAACGGGATGAGCCTACAGTCAAAACAAACGCACTTCATTCCAATTCACCCACACAGCATTTTCTTTTACCAAAAAATATATTATATTATCGGAGCTATTAATAACGTTATCGGGTTTATCGGGATGACGTCATAATTGCTGATATCGGCCCGATAATTATCGTGCATCCCTAATTAAAACACATGCGGCTTATAGTCCAGTGCGGCTTATATATGTACACATCATTCAATTTAGCTGCTGCGGCTTATAGTCAGGTGCGGCTTATAGTGCGAAAAGTACGGTAGTTAAAGGACATTATAGGAAATTAGCCTCCGTATTCTCCAGAGTCAGAAAAGAAGATAGATACCAATTGTCTCGATGTGTTCAGTAGAAAGCAATCCAGCTGCAAGCTAGCCTAGCTTAGAACAAATTAATGGAAACAAATACGGACCACTAGCCTAGCTTAAAACTTCAGGAGAGGTGTTTTTCAACAGCTAGGCTAGCTGGTCCATATTTGCTTCCATTAATTTGTGCTAAGCTAGGCTAGCTTGTGGCCGGATAGCTTTCTATTGAACACACAGAGAGGAAATTCGTATCTATTGTATTGTCTGACTCTGGAGAAGACGGTCAGCGCATTTCCAATAATGTTTGTGTGTTCCATTAAGCCCATTTTGTGTTTTACTAAACAGCATAAAATCACAAATTCTATATGAAACAAAAACGATGTGATCAAATAAAATAAAAACTGGTAATTTCTGTTATTTTCTTAAAGGCCATGTCTTCTGTGTGTGGCACAATCAATGGTGATCAAGGCAGCAGTCCAGAGTCCACAGAGAAAAAGGTCAGGAAAGGTATATGTTTAGTCTAGTCTATATCATTCATTATACATTCTCTTTGAAATAATTTATTTCCAATTTCTATTATTGTTAATGTCAGTTTGTAATTTTAGGATGTCATTTCCAATGGCTATCTGACTATTGTGGGTCAGGTGCAGGGCTCCCAAATTGGCCAAGGGCAGCCCTGGTAGTAGTAGTAGTAGCCTCGTTGTTGTTGTAGTTGGGGTGGGAAATTGCAACATTTTTGTGGAATTCATGGAGTTTGGCAGTCAAATGGAATAATTGCGTGGGTAGTTTTGGGGAGGATGGGGTTCATTTCCCTTTCTGGGGTCTGATTGTGTCAGAGTAGTATTATAATGTAGATTATGAAGAACTTTGTAAGTTGTAACCAATGCCATTTGCTCTCTATGAGCTCACATGGTTTCTGTGGTCATTGCAGGAGAAGGAGCATCCTCGTGTGCTCATCCCTGAGTTGTGCCGGCTCTTCTACCAGCTGGGATGGGTGACCGGGACCGGTGGGGGGATCAGTGTGAGACATGGGTTTGTACAAAGGTTTCATCAACACATTCCTGTGAACTTTCTTTTTGGAAGTTGAATGATATTGACCTCAACTTCAGGTATTAATGTATTTTATTCAGGTAGAGAAATATTCTTTGGGTCTCAAAGGTATCAACATCTTTAGGATCGATGGGAAAAAGTCAATAGTCTTGATTTTCAGACTGAAAGAGCACTAAACTTGGAGGGGATAGAAGGTCAGGTATTTTACACTGAAAATCTAGGGATTTTATACAGTGTACACAGAACTTAGTGTTCGAGTTATCAACCAGTCTTCAGAATCATACTGGTTTATCCACAAATACACACAGATAAACGTTCTTTAAAGCGCTTTAGTGTTTCAGTGATTGAAAGGTAAACGCATAAGTAGCCCCTCCACCAAAAATAAATATAGCAACTGCGAATAGTTTTTTATTCTTTAGTTGATTGACTCAGCTTTTAATACAGGTAAATATGAGTTTTTAATTTAATTAGTTGTGTTTTGTGTAGGGCTGGGTATTGAAATTCAATATTTTTATGGTATCGATCAAATTGCTTCAGTACAATCGAGCATAGAAAAATACCTCGCCATTCTGTACCAAATTTCGATGCTTAAGTAGTTCATCTCTTCAGCGTCAGTGAGCCAATAATCCTTTGTTAAAAGGCTGGTGATTGGCCCTTTCTTCTGTTCAACAATCTAAAATGTGACATAGCTTCTGATTGGCTCATACAGCACATGCAACCAGTGGTGCAGTCGTAATATGGGCCAAGGCCAAACGCCACGCGCGCGCACGCGCATACATGTCTCTCTCCTCTTTCATGAGTCGGAGCTGGGGACGAGACGGGCGGTCTTTTGTCACATAACACACGCCCAACACTCCACACACACACACACACACACACACACACACACACACACACACACACACACACACACACACACACACACACACACACACACACACACACACACACACACACACACACACACACTGTTACGACCCTGGCTCATGGGCACGCAACCTATGTGCAAACCAACACCAAAACCCTGTGCTCTAACTCAAACTGCTACTATATCAAGGAACTATTAATGTAAATGTAAACTAATGTACTAATGTGAACCCAACGGACAAGGACTGGAAGAACCTGACAGCTCTTCCTCTAAGCACAGACACTGCATGTGTGTTACTAGGGCTGGCTTTAAAGCTCCCAGCAGGTAACCAATCAGCACTAATTGGCTAATTGGCAGCCCTCACCTGCATGCCCCGTGACACAGGAGTGATCAGGCCTGCCTGCACAGTGACACAGGAGTGATCAGGCTCCTGGTACATAACACCTCCCCCACCAAACTGGTTGCCCCAGAGGCAACCACCACACAACAACCCATAAACAAAACAAAAAAAACAACTGTGACCCATTAGTTGTCAGGGCCACCACCACAACAGTGATAGCGGGTCGGCCCCTGTCGAACACGACCACCAACCGCGTTGTATGCTCCCTTTCAACAGGCCCCTCCACCGATACCGACCTGTCAAAAATAGACTGCAAACCAAAATCAACCTGAGAACTGCGCTCAACAGAACAGAACACAGCAAAACAAAAACCATAGATCACTGATCGCGAAGGCGGCTCCTGCTCCACAGGACACAGGTAACTAGGTTGACCATCACACCTAGTGCATGGCAGAGAATCAGTGTGGACATGTGGATCAATGTCAGAATCATCAACTGACATACTGGGACCATCCCTGCCCACAAGTGAAACATTAGGGACAATAGAGCTACTGTGGGAAGGCTGGCAGCCTAAGTCAGGCTTAGTAGCCCCTCCAACTAGAACGGTGTCGCATGAAACAACAGCACCTCTCATAGCATCCTTCCCACACTCCTCCTCCAATTCGTTCGTGGCCTCAGCCACCATACAGGCTGGGAAGACCCTGAGACACTGCGCTGCCATACCATCTCCTGCCACATGCTTCTCCGGCACGCATGTCAACTCTGGTTTCACCACCGGGCCTAACACAAAGCCACAATCAAGAGAATCATTATGCAGAGGTAGATCCACAGTGTGCTTTCCAAAATTCTCAACAGGTACACATTTTAATTCAACAAAGAATGTGTCACTAAGTGTAATGTCCCAAGTCGAAGTATCAACAACATCACTTTTGTCCTTTGACATTTCCCGAGCCACAGCACACACAGGAAACACTCCTGGATGTTTCTGTGCCAGCTCATTAGAGACCTCAGAAACCACAGGAATGGGAGTTACAACCGGAGTAGCCAACACTTTGTCACCAGCCAAATCATTCCCTAGAATGAAGGGACACCCCCTTTATGGGAATGTGAGAACATACCCCCACAACAACATTGCCTGATACTAAGGGAGAATTGAGCGTGACCTCATGCAAAGGTGCATCCACAAATCCACCCCCAAAGCCCCGAACAACGACACCGGAATGCAAAGAAGAGTTTTCTGAAAACGGCAAAACCCCCTCCAGAATGAGGGACTGAAAAGCACCGGTATCTCTCCAAATTGTTATAGCCTGTTTGGACTCTAGTGCATTAGTCAGGGAAACAAATCCATTCATCATAAACCTTGAGGAACCCTCAAGCTCTTTGTCCACACGTTTGATACTTTCCCCATCCCCATCTAACGTTGGCATAGGCGTTCTGCATATGGTTTCTACCAGAGCCACGGTTCTGAAATTTTTCTGCTCAAGCACCGGGCACCCAGCAACGATATGACCAGGTTCTTTACAGTAGAAACAGATAATCCCTTCTGGGAATGCACCAGCAGAACCACCCCGCCTAGGAGGTGAAGTTAACTGACCAGCAGACACAGGTTTTGGGAAACGGCCCCCCTGAACAGGACGCCTATCCCCGGACTCAACACGGTAGTCCTCCAAAAACACGGACTTGTGTGTCAACACAAACTCATCAGCGAAGACAGCGGCATCGCCTATCTTCGATACCTTACGCTCATTTAGATGTGTGGAAACGGTATCAGGAACACATCTTTTAAATTCCTCTAGGAGAATCAACTGCCTAAGCTGCTCTCTTGACTCTGCCTTCTGAGAAGTGCACCACCTGTCAAACAGGTTCTCCTTCTCCCTTCCAAATTAAACATAAGACTGCCCCTCCGACCTGCGATAACCTCTAAAACGCTGACGATAGGCCTCGGGGACCAACTCATAAGCCCTCAAAATGGAAGCATTAACCAGCTCATAATCAGCGCTTTGTTCAAGGGACAGAGCAGTGTAGGCTTCTTGTGCCCTACCAACTAAAACACATTGCAGCAGCAGTGTCCAGGCGGTATCAGGCCACTTCAATGTGGTTGCCACCCGTTCAAAAAGGGGAAAATATCTTTCCACGTCTTTCTCAAAAAATGGTGGCACCATCCTAATATTCCTGTCTACATCAAACCCGGAACGTGACTCTGGATGCAGAGCACCCGCCTGCAAGGCAGCATGCTTATATTCAAGCTCCTTCTGTGCACGCTCGTGCTCCAGCAACATTTGTTTCTCCTTAAACTCACGCTCCTCACGCTTAAACTCACGCTCCTCACGCTCACGCTCATGCTCACTCTCCTCTTTCCTCTCTCTCTCCTTAAGCTCACGCTCCTCTTTACTCTCTCTCTCCTTAAGCTCACGCTCCTCTCTCCTCTCCTCACGCTCTCGCTCTAGCTGCCTTTCCTTAAACTCCAACTCCCTAATCCTCCACTCACCCTCCACACCAGGTAATAGCGGAGACGCGCCAGACGAAGGAGGCTCCTCCACCCTCTCCTCAAGCACCTGCTCCCTAATGAGTAACACCCTTAAAGCACTCAAGGCAGTCGGCTTCAAACGTTTCTCACCTGCAGAAAGCTCTACCCTGTAGTGTACAGCAAGTTCTAGAAGTTGTTCTTTGGAAAACTTCTCCAACATGTCATGAGACGGGCGATCAACAAAGTCCTTGATGGAAGCCATCGTCACTGTACCAGCCACCACAAGCTACACACTTTACCTCACAGTCACGAAGAACCACTAACGAACCACGAAGACCCCCCTAACGAACCAATGAAGAACCACGAAGAACGAGCGCCCAACTGTTACGACCCTGGCTCATGGGCACGCAACCTATGTGCAAACCAACACCAAAACCCCGTGCTCTAACTCAAACTGCTACTATATCAAGGAACTATTAATGTAAATGTAAACTAATGTACTAATGTGAACCCAACGGACAAGGACTGGAAGAACCTGACAGCTCTTCCTCTAAGCACAGACACTGCATGTGTGTTACTAGGGCTGGCTTTAAAGCTCCCAGCAGGTAACCAATCAGCACTAATTGGCTAATTGGCAGCCCTCACCTGCATGCCCCGTGACACAGGAGTGATCAGGCCTGCCTGCACAGTGACACAGGAGTGATCAGGCTCCTGGTACATAGCACGCACACACACACACACACACACACACACACACACACACACACACACACACACACACACACACACAGTCTAGGTGATAAGTGCCGGCCGGGGTATCACCTAGACTTTGCATAATAATAGGATGCGCGCACTTCTGCCTCAGTGCCGTAGCCTAAACGTTGTTTGACCGCGTATGCCCATCGCTGCATGCAACGCTCATAAGTGACACACAACGCACTGTTCAAATCACACAAACGCAACTCACCTACTAATCTAATCTAAAAATCATCTAATGATGATTTTTCTCCTCTGCACTGTTCGCTAGAACGCTGTAATTTGAATTGTACTTCAGTACATCTCGTGTACACGGTCTGACAGTCATGACTTGCCAAATGCAAAAGAAAAACAGATAGACAGGAGGTGACAGAGCCGTTGAGAGACATTCACTGTAATGTCGACTATCGGCAAATGTTGGCCAATCAAAGTCGACTATACAAATCCTTAGTCGGGGACAGGCCTAGTGTGTTTAGATTGTTTAAAACATTTGTGCAACGGTTCTGATAGTCAATGGGCTATGGTCCGTTCCTCTTGGAACACCATTTGATGCTCATAACAGCCTGAGGTAGAATATTGGTGAGATGAATAGGTAATAAAATAATAGCAACTTATTTAATTATTATCCACTCCCATTTAGCCAGCAATCAGATATAAGCAGCCCACAATCATTTACTCTCATGAAAGGCTGAAGAAAAATGTAAATGGGCCAAAATGTAGATACATTTTTTTACAATGAATGGGTGGTCTAGTTGCAGAGGTAACCAAGCACAATTAACCCCTTTATGGTGCAGAATATCGCATGGACAATGCAAAGAAAAAGGCGCTTTGGGCAGGTGACAGACAGTGGCCTTAGTTGGACAGATTTACACATGGGTGTCAAGCTCGCCTCTCCAGCTTGTCTCTGGATGAGTTGTACTAACAAGTGAATAACAGCTGACCATCCTGGATGAGTCGTACTAACAAGTAAATAACAGCTGACCATCCTGGAAGAGTCATATTAACAAGTGAATGACAGCTGGCCGTCCTGGATGAGTCGTACTAACAAGTGAATAACAGCTGACCATCCTGGATGAGTCATATTAACAAGTGAATGACAGCTGACCATCCTGGATGAGTCGTACTAACAAGTGAATGACAGCTGGCCATCCTGGATGAGTCGTACTAACAAGTGAATAACAGCTGACCATCCTGGATGAGTCATATTAACAAGTGAATGACAGCTGACCATCCTGGATGAGTCGTACTAACAAGTGAATAACAGCTGACCATCCTGGATGAGTCGTACTAACAAGTGAATAACAGCTGACCATCTTGGATGAGTTGGTACTAACAAACGAATGAATACAATGTTAAATACAATGCTGTGGTGTCACGTCTCATTCAGTGTTAACGTTTGTTTTTCATATTGACCGGATCATCAAAGACACAATAAGCAAACAATATTAGAACAATTATAAATATAGACCAAGGTCACTGATCCTAAATTATATTGACTGTTTTACCAGGTTCCTACAGACAGCTAAACTTCCACATGCTTTTATGGGACGCTTGTAGTACCATGGCAATTTCTCCAGCAATTCTCTGGCAATGCTTTACACAGAACCAACACCGGGTCAGTTTGGGTCTTTCTCCTAGGTGGTGAGGTGGGTCAGACCCCGGGTTTAGTTTAATCCACATTTTCTCCAGCTTGACTTGAAGTAGGCTACTGGCTGGTGTCTCACAGAGCAACAGGACTATGCATGAGTGATGGGTCGCATCAAGGAATGGGTAGGGAAATAAATTGTGCTTTGGGACTTGTAGCATAATTTTCTAAACAAACACTCACCAAACACATAGGGTAAGAGCAACAAGATCTCCGCCAAGGTGATTTAAAATGCTAGAGGTCTATGGATGTATATGTCACATAATTCTAGTTCTGTCAGGAATCACTCACGTCATCAGTTTAACCATTTAATATAATGAATAATAAATGGCAATGGCAACACAGTTAGTCTTGGTGGTACTGTATGGTTCTACTCTTAGGGCTTCTCCTTGCTGCAAGAGAGGTTAAAGCACAACACCTTACACAGAAGATGAACAGCATACTGACACTGAACAGCAGGGAGCACTGTGAACAAATCAAGTGTGTGTGAATGGGGAGGTTATTAAATAGACCAGTGGTTCCCAAAGTCGGGGTCGCGACCCAAAGGTGGGCCGCGAGCAGCCACGGGTGGGCCGCGAGATGATTCATTATTATTTTGCAACAAGTTAGCCCTCTCATAAATAGCACATATAAATGAATAACTAACTTGAACTAACTTAATAGGATTGAAGTGATATTTGGCTTAAAAAATCGGTCGCCTGGCAAAAAAAAAAAAGGAAAAAGCCAGACGATGTGCATTGGGCCGCGGCTCTCTGACGCCTTATTTTCTGGGCCCCGGCCTGAAAAGTTTGGGAACCCCTGAAATAGACCACCAAATCAGTGTAGGTGGGACAATGAAGCTTTCAGAGTTCAGACTACATGATTATAGCCCTTTTCGACTCGCCGACAGTTTTTGTAGATAGCCGACGTCGGCGCTTGATTGCTATGTGTGAATTGTTCAAGACACGACCCAAGAGACTTGCCGATGATTGCAGACGCCTGACAGATATCAAGTAGGCTAAATATATGGATTGAGAGGGCAAGAGAGAGAGAGACCATTCTGCTAATGTTGACTTACATTGACTTTGAACTACAATTATGAAATTGTTCACTCTATTGTAATGTTCGATGACCCTACCGTATTATTACTGTCTCTGTTCTTAGTTCTCATTCATTCAAGGACCCTGTCAGGCAATGAGAGAGAGAGAGGAGAGAGAGAATATAGATCAAAGGGATCTCGACATGTAGTTTGGAGACTAGACAGACTTGTCAGGGACTCCTCCTGGTGAAAGATCTTGTAATGTCTACCCTCTGTCGCCGATTAGTCATGTGGTGCTGTGAATCCACAACGATTTAAAGATCCCAGATTGCAAGATAGGAAGTTGTGTTGTGTGAACAGTACAGCGTTCTGACACATTTTAAAGTCATGTAGTGTGTTGGTTCCATAAGCTGCCACAGCTCCATGCATGACTTAAGAGTGTCGTGCCAGAACTTGCTTCACCCATTTAATAAAAAAGAATCTGGTGATTTATCCACTTTTAGACTACTCATCTGTCATCTCCTTTCTTCCGCTGACTTGCTGAGTGTTCTCAGTGCCTTATTCAATATTGTTTTCGTGGTTTTGGCTAATGGCTATTAATAAAGATATTATACTTATACTTATTTTATATTTGTAACTATTTGGGATGATGTACTTAATATTCATGATCAGGTTTTAGCTAATCATGAATAATTTATTCCCTGTTCACTACAAGTCTGGCACTATGTAATATTAGCCTTAGGAATCGCTCTGTGGCATTGATTACCAAGCTCGGTGGCATTACCCACTGACAGGATAACATTCTCACTGATAGCTCACTGATAAGTGGCTACTCTGCAATGAAGGCTACATGCTTGCATCACCCTCCATCTGGCTAGCTACATAGAAACCTTTTACTCAACCTTATTGTCACAACGTATCCCACATTGACTCACTTGTTAGCATGGACAGGCATGGACCTGTATAACCTTTTCTTCGTCATAGTCTAGCCACAGAGATACGAACAATCTCTTCATCTTTTTCTCATAGTCTACTGCATTCTACTTGATCTCTACTGGTGTTCTTTTTACACAGCCTGGTGCAACCTTTTGCCTCACATTTGATCAGGGGCAGGGGGCTTTAAAACAGTTTTAACACCAGTCTGTGATACCTCACTTGCTAATGTCAATTATTGTCTTTTAATAATATATATATTTTACTGTAGACTCAATGTTTGTTGTTGCAGTGAATTAAACTTTATTTTTATTTAATATTTTAATTTTTTTTCGAAATCAATAGCATTTCTGTACTTCAGGCTTGTGAATCCTACTGACACATCCTACTGGCATAGGGGCACTGAAAGTCTTTATCAATTGAAAGTCTTTATCAACTGAAAGTCGTTATCAACTGACAAATAAAATCACAGATTGGGCCTTTAAGTTGTTTTTCAAAACTTAGTTTGGAATCACTGTACATATTCACAAGGTACAAAAACTAGCATGTCCATCAGTGGAATTGTTGACATCGGCAATGCTGAACTAAACATTTTGAAATGAAAAGCTATTTACACAAGTCTGTATTACTGTCGACAACAGGACCAATATTATCGTTAAGTCCCGTTAACACATCCTGTGCCAAGTTCATGCTAATTCTGTCATTCCACGGCGTACAACGTTATTGAGATCATATTAAATTTTTTCGCCATGTTATTCATAATTCCCTCACAGAGCCTGGTCTGATGCAGTGGGAGCCTGCACAACTCTGCAACGCTTCAATACTGCCGCCTGGTGGATGATTGGCGAGTTACAACCGGAAATGGATCTCACGTGATCTCAGTGCGTCTGGGAAATGCGTCCGGCACTCGCATAATGTTGCGGGACTACAGACACACACTGGCGTGCATGGATCGCTGCCATAACTCAATAGTCGACATGATTTGGGCGTTTATTATTATTATACAAACCGGAAATGGATCGAGTCGATCGCCGTCAAATAAGTGGGATCTTTTTCATCCAGTCTCATCGGCGAACGGTGGTCGCTGACGTCATTTTCAAGGCGATTGTACATTTCTTTGTTTACAAACCAACTGATTAATAAATCAACCCATACTACATAAAGCATTTACTGACGATCACGGACTTATAAACGACCCCCCCCCCCCCGTTCATCCACGCATGATGAGTCATAACGTTTAGGATCGTATTCAGTTGGATTTTTTAATATAGCGTGTATCACGAATAAACTGCAATCGATAATCTATATTATGCGTTTAGGCCTATAACTAGCGTTCTAGGAATTACTGCAGAAAACGATAAAAACATATTTATCTTCTAGACGGTATTTTCGTATGAATCTATGAATGAAAAAGTACAACGTTCCTACATCCTGAACGATAGATAATCGATGTTGAATGGGCCATAGTAATGTCAATTTAGCAATACAATTTAAAAAGTTATAGCCCTGCAAAGAAGGTAAACATCTCCATAGGCTTAGACTGGTGGCAGTGATCATACATTGATGGATAGAAGCGTGGCAGGGAATGTGTTAATGAACTATAGTATTTGATTATCAGGCAAACTCTACTAGGAATGCACCAATACTGCTACTGGTATTGGATATCGGTTCTTGACCAAAGGCTGCCTTTCTGTCATCTACAAGTTATTAAAAACGTTTAAAAAGAACTAGAGAAACACACCGTGTCTCCCTCCTCCCTCTCAACGTGAGATGAAACTACTGTTTGGGCTTGGGCGGAGGGGTGGAGTGCACCACTTTGAAGGAAGGGTGCGCTGCATTTATAACAAGACAAGATGAAAGCAACATGGCATGCAGCACAATGATTTGATCTCCATTATCTTGTTTTCATGATTGTGGGAAGCCAAAATTGTAATTGAAATTGAAACTTGATTAATCGCCCACCCCTAATATTGGTATTGTAAATGTACTCTAATGCTAAAATCCATAGATTTTATGAAATGTGTAGCTAATGTAGTCATTGAAATATGTATTGCCAACTAGAGCATGCCATGGGCATTTGTGTCCACTCAACACCCATAGAACATGACCTGTACTTATCCAATGGGCAAGTGCTTTTGAGACCTTAGTGTCAACCCCTGTGTAACATTCTGGAAATCAAAGTAAAGTGACTATTTGCTGCATTTTCAACACATAAAAGCATGTTATCTCTCTAATGGAGAGAAATGTATTCTATGTCTCGTATAATCTTTACAATCACTATAATAGAATTTTTCCAAAGACACCAAACTGATGGTCTAATTAAGGCTATACTGTTCAATGCGATGGATGGGATCTGTTGGTAGCAGTCAATACTCAAAGTGTAGTGTGCTGAATTAGTATTGGCAGTGAAAAGGTGGCAGGACTAGACACTTGTTTTTATTTTTCCAAGGAGAACATGTGCTCTTAAATGAAAAGGAGCACACAAAGACATTTAGCTCAGTGGAAAATGTTCATACCGATTTCTTTTCAGTAGGGTTGGGTATCATTACAATTTCATTGATTTTTATCGATTCCGGTTCCTGTTCTGCTTATCAAACCCAGTTGTTATCTAATCTCTGTTCCGATTCTAATATTCTTGGTGGGGGAGAACATTAAATATCAAGAACCAAAACTATTCTACCTTTCATTCTTGGCAGATTTAGCCTATTAGTCAGTAAATGATGACATGACATGAAGGTAACTTGCTGTAACTTAGCCAATAGTTTTGTCATCTGGAAGGAGACAACTGTTGCCAAGGAATGTAAGCAGTTCACCATAAATCACTGCTCAGTGACATTCATCCACTTTCTTTGCTCATCTTCCCCTTCATAGCTAAAGTCAAAGTTATCTTTAATAGGGTGCTCTGTGAACTTGCATCTAGGATTATCATGCGTTTATTGATACCTCTAAAATAAAAGACGAATGTCAGTATTTTGTTACAGCCAAGCGGCTCTCCACATTATGTTAGTGCTTGTGCCAGCACAGGAGATAAAGTGTAATCCACATGTAACAATTCAATATATTTCAATTAGGGATGTTCGATATTGGCTTTTTTACCGATATCCGATATACTGATATTGTCCAACCGATACCGATATATGCAGGCCCCCCCCCCCCCAAAACGGAATAATTTCAGGTAATTAACATTACATATCTCTTGTCGTGGAATTAACACAACATTATGCATACTTTGACAATAAATAAAATAATAATTTGTTCTTACTGTAAATAAAGGTTAAATAAATGTAAAAATTATATATATATATATTTTTGAAAACCGATACCGATATTTTCCGATATCACATTTCCATGCCAATATCGGTAGGCCGATAATATCGGACATCCCTAATTTCAATATATATTCAATATATTTTGGGGGATATTTCTACCGAGCCCTAGCGCTTCCCCACTTTCCACTATAATTACACTGTAATATATTGTATTTAATCATGTTTATATACTCTAATTTTATGACTTAGAGACCAGATCTACATTGCACCATCAGGGGTCCAGAAAGAGAGAATACAGGTGAGGTTTAATTATTTAATGTCCATAGAATGCTACTCCGTTTCTGAGTCGTTTTTGATGGAGCAAGATTCTGTTGAAGTGATTTGACGGGAACGTTTACACTTTTGGACCCTTAGCCCTATGCCCTACTCAACAGTGATGTTGTCAAATGGTGGACTCCTTTCTCAGCACAATCTATGCTGTGCTTCATACTGGCCACCCAGCTCCTCCCTAGTTAGCCACAAAATGTATGTAATGTTAACAGGGTCACTGTAGAAAGCACATAATATGAGGAAGCACACTGCTTTGCTGTGGTTGCACTGTGGAGGAGGTTTCAACGTTTATTTCAGGGCTTGTACAGACTGAAGATTGGCCCCATTACTTGATTACACTAGTTGTGTGGCTAACTAGCTGCGGGAATCCAGTATGAAGAACACCATGGATTGTGTTACTACTCTATATTACAGTAAGTAGGAAGTAGGGCTAGGAGACCAAAACTCTGAATGTACCCTTTCACCAAGGAGATTTGGGACATAGATTAACCTGTGCCTAAACCCCATCTTATTCCTGTACCTGTGTCACTCAGCCAGAGGATATGTTTGTCTGTGACGTGGAGGAGAGAGACATCAGCTGTCCACCTGCCTGGAAGAAGCTAAAGAAGAGCCAATGTACCCCCCTCTTTATGAATGCCTACACTATGAGAGGTGGGCTCCCCCCCCCCCCCCCCCCCCCCACACACACACACATTTGGAACTAAAGCACATTTAAGCATTGTTTGAGTCCACAAATTCAAGTCCAACAATCATTATCCATGTAGTGGCTCCAGGCTGTGAAAATGACTGGCTTGAGCATAGTACTAGCATAGCAGTCTAAAATGTCAGATAGTTGTCAGGGAACAGAAAGCTAAACATGTATCTTCCTTGCTCAATGCAGCGGCACAAGCAGTCATCCACACACACTCCAAGGCTGCTGTCATGGCAACGCTGCTGTATCCTGGCAAAGAGTTCAAAATAACCCACCAGGAGATGATCAAGGGGATTCGTAAGGGTACCTCAGGAACTACCTACAGGTATTATACTCCAAAGCAATGGGTTTTGTAGGGTTTGGACATTTTAAAAGTTGAATAAAACCATTTAAAGAATTGTAGTACTTTCACAGGCACAATCTTCCTATGCCATTTACACAATCTTCTAATTATTGTATCTCCTGACCCGTTAGTCATGTAGTCAAAGTCGGTTCACTCTGACGCCATCTTAATAACGAGGACTAACCAGACTGGACCTTAGCCTCAACAGTGTCCCAGCTTGCTAGTGCATATCTGGGCCACCCACAGATAATGTCATACAATTTCTCTATGCACGTAGGAGTTTGCTCATATTTGCTCAAACTCACAACCACTCCCAGGCTTTTAGCAGAGATTATTATTAATCAAACAATCTTTAAATTTCACCTCAAAATGCAGTAAATTATAATTTTACTAAACATAAAATCACATATTAAATTATTTTCTTTGAACATGTTTGTTTTGTAGCAAGTAGTTTATTTTTTATTTTTATTTTACCTTTATTTTACCAGGTAGTCACTTGAGATCAAAGATCTCTTTTTAGAGCAAGACCTGGCCAAAATGGCAGCAAAAACAAAAACAAACATACAAAAAAATACACAAAACACAGACAGAGACATAAAAGGCAAAGTGGGGCAAGGGGATACATTTGAGCTGCAGAAAATTAGATTGAATGGGATTGGGGGAGATTGGAGGGTAGGGTAAAAAGGTAGAAAGAGGATGGAAGGTGAGGCTTTGCAGGAGGTTGCTGGGGAGAGAAGGTCAGGTTAAAAATATAAAATATAACACCACATTATGCAGTGAAGCAGCGACATTCTCCCATCTCATTCTTTAAAATGCCCTTCATTTGAACTTTAAAATCAGATATGGTAGTGAGGGCCTGCAGTTTCAAAGTGTTTTGAAGTCCATTCCAGGCAGAGGGAGCAGAGAACATGAAGGCCCTTTTCCCAAACTCTGTGCGGGTTCTGGGTACTGAGGCATATAAATAGTCCTGGGATCGTAAGCTGTAAAATGGGTTTGATGTGATGGTGAGGTATGAACCGAGGTAAAAAGGGAGTTGACCAATAATTGCTGTATAAATGAAGGTGTACCAATGAAGCAGTCTACGGGCAGTCAAGGACGGCCAGTTAACTTTAGCATACAGAGTGCAATGATGGGTAAGTGATCTATATCCAGAAATAAATCTTAATACACCATGGTAAGCAGTGTCCAACATGTGTAGTGAGGTGGAACAGGCATTCATGTATAAAACATCACCATAATCTAATACTGGTAAAAAAAAGTGGCAGCAACTAGTTGCTTCTTTGCATTAAAAGAAAAGCACGATTTGTTTCTGAAAAAGAAACCCAACCTCACTTTTAGCCTCTTGACCAGGCTTTCAACGTGTGGTTTAAAAGACAAGCTGTCATCAAGTAAAAAGCCAACGTATTTAAAAGTCGACACAATCTGAATTGGAATGCCTTGCGATGTGTGTATAGAGGCAAGACAAGGCACTTTTGTAATTTTAGTTTTTTCTGGATTTAAAACAAGCTTTAGTTGCTGAAGTTGGGATTATATTTCTTTAAACGCATATAAATAGCTCCAACAAGCATGCCAGGCCAGTAGGTGGCGATAAGCGATATCTCAAATACCATAGAACAACAGCCTGAGCCTGAGCAAGCTGATTTTCATTGGCGGCAAAAACTGAAATGTAAAATAATGTAGTAACATAAAATCAGAATAAGAGAACTTGTTGGTGGTGTGAAAATATGCAGACAAACATTAAATATCTTTGGAAGCGTTTGTGTTCAATTGTATCTGAATCGGGAGATCTCTGTCAAAATTGAAAGTGTATTATCTCCTTTGCATTAAGGCTGGCTGGTAGTGCACATAGAATAGGGCTATGTAACATAATATAGAAATACTGTAGATGCGTTCATTAGAGAACATTTATTTCAATACAGTGCTGTCCGACCGATTCGGCCATCAGACGCTGCTTGCGTGTAACAGAGATTTATCTGTTATTTAGTTAGGCCTACTGAACATTTTCGTTGGCATAAGTAGATTTTTAGTTTTTGTTTATTTATTAAGTTAATATAAACCGTGTTTATAAAGTTTTTGAGGTTGTTAAATACACGCTTTTGATTTCTTTACAGTAAGTGGCGAGTGACGTTTTTACATTTTCTGCTTATTTATCGCCAGAGAGATACAATGTCAATGTTGAGTATTGGCACCACTGCTGTACAAGTATTTTGTCTTTTTTTCACATGAAAGACACAACACAATACAATAATAATAATACATAAGACATCACAGGACAGTAACGTATTACAATAATGACAAGACAATAGAGATAAAATAGAATAAATAAAATAAAAACAGAATATAAAAATGTAATTATATTGCCAGACATTACAAAAGACATTCCTTCTCACTGCCCAGTGAGGTAAATTTGTCTTGATGAAGTTGTTCTTCTGCAGTCCAGTGCACAGTTGCACACCCTTCTCAGTCTGTCGTTGCACTTGCAATCAGCGCTCGAGTTGTCTCGGGTTGCTTCTTGAAGCAGTTAAAATGCGCTCCTTGGCTACAATGGTTGTCAATAATTTCGCCATCAGCTGTGACTGGTCGGTTCAGAAGAACCCACGTTGAACTTGAGAGGTTATGTATCCTTCCGTTATAGTCCCCTGTGTCCCACAGTGCTACGGACTGGTTTAAATTATTATTAATTATACAGGCATATATACATATCTTCTGTATATTGCTATACAGGCATGTGCTACCCTACGCGTATAAATCTTCTGTATTGGCTGATGTCAGACAATCATGTCGGGTTGTCAACAATCGAATAGACCTGTTACTGATATTGGGAGTTGTGCCTATAATTGACTCTTTGATACCGGCTCTGACCTTTTTTGATTGATTGATTGAAAACTTTATTAACAGATTGCAGAATGGGTACAATACAGTACGGCTCAATACACACAATTGTTAAAGGGATGCAGATCAGAGAAAGACTTTCATCTTGTTTACATCAGGGTCCCCCATTTTCAATTCATAATGACATTTATTACATACACAACATACAGATATACAGATATATATCATGACATTTATGACATACATGACATACAGATATACAGTACTGTTACATTTGTGACATACAAGATATGCAAATATACAGTACTGTTAAACAGAGATCCTAACAGAAAATATATACATACGAGGGGGAGGAAACTGTACATTAGGAGGGGGTGGGTGGGTAGGAGGGGGGGTTAGGACATTTACGGGGGCCAGTTTCGAATTGCAGCCTCCCGTAGGTGCTCATTGAGAGCGGTTTGAAGGTGGGTAGGGATTCACATTTTTTTACGGCTGTGGGTAGGGCATTCCACATTGATGTGGCATAATTGCCGAATTGCAAATCTGGGTTGAGCATGATTTGTGGAACTCCCTCTGGTGTTGTGGTCGTGGTATTAACTGACCTTTGGGAAGTATTTCGACATGTACATGGGTACCTTAGTGGTGTAGTGTATCTTGTAGACCAGGCCCATTGCAAGTTGCTGTACTCTGTCGTCTACTCTAAGCCATCCTAGGTTGTCAAAAGGGGCAGGGGTGAGGTGGGTTTTAGGAGTAAGGTCAAGCAGTAGTCTGACCAGTTTGTTTTGCGATGTTTGTAATCTTGTTTTTAGTGCCTTTGACGTGCTTTGGTACCATGAGGTGCAAGCATGAATGAATGAGTTTTATTTATATAGCACCCTTCACAGCACGAATGCACAGGGTGCTTTACACTACAGCTAGTATATAAAAACAAAAATCAGAAATAAATGACAACAACAACAACAGACAGCAGTTAACACTTTAAGTGCTGAAAACGTGTTTAGGCGTCCTTCCCCGCCATGCTCAAGTTGCCGAGGACGCCGTAACTCGTCTTTAATATCAATATTTCAAAAATCTGTGATCGAAATCATATTTTTCCTCCGCAGCCCTGAGACACAGGGCTGGCCTCCTCTCAACCCTCTAGCGGTTCAAGAGCACCATCTGGTGGCCGATCGGCAGAAGCGCCAAACAGGAAGTCATGTGGATGAAGTGCTGATCGTCCATATTACTTCCGGGCACTCTCTATAGGTCCCGGGACTCGATCTCGACACAATACATAGCGATCCGTTGCCAATAACTCAATAAACAACATGATTTGGACGTATATACTATTATACAACCTGGAAATAGATTGCGTATTTCTACATCCCATAATAGGAATATTTCAGTTCCACGCTCATCGTCCAACGGCGCGAGGAAGATACGGTAAGATTCAGCGTTATTTTTGAACGTGTTCGATATAAACTGCTCTGATGATCATATCACCCACACGAGATGAATGATATAACGCTGCCCACGGAATTATAAACGATCCCCCGCCCATCTGGTCATCATCAGATGATACGTAGAAACTTCTAGAAGTACGTCCAATTGAAATTTTTGATCTCGCACAGATTCCTACCAAACTGTATTTCATCATCAATATAATGCATTTGGGGCTATAAATCACGTTCTGGAGAAAGCTGCAGAAAGAGATGAAAACATACTTATACTTTAGACCATATTTTACTATGAATATGTGAATGAAAAAGTTTAACGTTGCTACACAATGAACAATACATATAGGACCTTGAATGGGCCCTAATAATGGCAATCTAGCAATAGAATTTAAAAAAGTTATAGCCCTGCAAAGAAGGGGAACTTCTCCATAGACAAATAGAGCTGGCAAGGGATGGTATATCATGAATTTAGCCTTAGGCAATCAAAGTGTTAAAAACAGTGAAACCAAATAAAATAATCGAATAAAAGAATTTAAATAAAATCATAAGTCACTAATTAAAAAACAAAACTATAGGAACAGTGAGGACATTAAAGAGTGCCTATGTATGACCAAAGGCCTGTCTAAACATATGTAAGTAAGTAAGTAAGTAAGTAAGTAAGTAAGTAAGTAAGTAAGTAAGTAAGTAAGTAAGTAAGTAAGTAAGTAAGTAAGTAAGTAAGTAAGTAAGTATTTATAAAGCACCTTTCATACATGTCATGTAGCTCAAAGTGCTGTACACAAACATAGGCATATATAACGATAAAAGCAATAAAGTCACAGTGATCAGTTAAGATCAATGTTTAAAAAATAAAAAAAAAGAATAATAATAATAATAATAACGTAAAAATGAAAATAACGTAAAAATGAAAACATGAAAACAGTCATTTGCTTACCAGTTTGGGAGAACAGGTCCGCACAAACATGTCCGCTCAGTAGCAACCGGAAGTAGGAAATGCACTAAACCAATGCACTTGTACGGTAGGTAGCAATGTTAGCTCTTATAACGCTAGTGTAGTTACGTTTTTATTAGTGGTCAGAGTTGAGTCCATAAGACTTATCCAAGCCCCATGGATCCATCAGTGGTCGCGTATTGTGTGCGTATGTACCCGTTCCCTCATCTAAAGAGTTGGGTCCATAAGGCTTATCCAAGCCTTACGGATCCATCAGTGGTCGTGTATTGTGTGCGTATGTACCCGTTCCCTCATCTAAAGAGTTGGGTCCACAAGGCTTATCCTAGCCTCATGGATCCATCAGGTTTTTCCAAGCCATAACTATTTGTAAGCTAGACTGTATAGGTACGTTTTTAATTTTCCTTTAAAAATGTGTATGGAGCTGGCGTTTCTGATGTGTGTTGGTAGTGTGTTCCATAGTTTTGGGGCATAGTTGGCAAATGCCATACTTCCTATCTTCTTTTGGTTTCTGGGTGTGTGTAGTAAACCTGTAGTGGATGACCGTAGCGTTCTTGAGGGCAGATAACTAACTAGGGAATTTGCTATGTATTTTGGGCCTTGCTCATTAAGAGCTTTATATGTTAGGAAAAGGACCTTAAAATCAATTCTATGAGTTATTGGAAGCCAGTGCAGAGTGGCTAGGACTGGAGTGATATGTTCTCTTCTCCTTGTATGAGTTAGTAATCGAGCTGCAGAGTTTTGGATAAGCTGAAGCTTCCCAATGGTTGCTTTGGGAAGACCAGTGAACAGTGCATTACAATAGTCGAGCCGACTTGATACAAAAGCATGAATCAGTGTCTCTGCATCCTTTTTATTTACGAAAGGTCTTACTTTCGCTATGTTTCTTAGGTGGAAGAATGACGTTTTCATGGCCTTATTTATATGAGACTTAAAGGTCAGGTCTGAGTCCAAGATGACACCTAGGCTTGTAACCTCAGTCTTTACATAGGATGACAGACTCCCCAGGTTTTCACACAGCACTTCCCTTTTCGCTTTTGGGCCGATCAATAGGATTTCGGTCTTGCTTTCGTTTAATTTTAGGAAGTTATTGTTCATCCACTTGTTTATTGCTAACAGACAATTTGTGATGGACTGTATGGCTGTAGTGTTATTTGGTTCTGCGGAGATATATAGTTGTGTATCATCAGCATAACTATGGAAGCATACATTGTGGTCTCGAATGATGTCCCCGAGGGGCAGCATATATAGTGAGAAGAGTAATGGACCAAGGCAGCTTCCTTGTGCAACTCCAAAGCTGCTGTCATGTTCCTCGGATACATTGTCTCCAAGCTTAACATAGAACCTTCTCCCCTTAATGTATGTTATGAGCCAATTTAGTACATGATCGGAAAAGCCAACCAGTCTTTCAAGACGACTGATCAGGATATTATGGTCAATCGTATCGAACGCTGCACTAAGGTCCAATAGGACAAGAATTGAGACTTTGCCAGCATCAGAGTTTAGCCTGAGGTCGCTAACTATTTTAGTAAGGGCAGTTTCAGTGCTGTGATTTGTTCTGAAACCTGATTGTAATTCCTCCATGATGTTATTATCTTTGAGAAAGGAGTTTATTTGTACTGAGACTATCTTTTCTAATATCTTGCTGATAAATGGAAGGTTCGATATTGGCCTATAGCTTTTTAGTTCGTTTACATCTAAGTTTGTTTTCTTTAGTAGTGGTTTTACTACAGCCGTTTTAAATGCATCTGGAAAAGTGCCTGTTTGAAGCGACATATTTATGATTTCAAGGACATGATTTGAGACACTATCGAACACCCGCTTGAGAAATGCTGTTGGTATAGGATCGAGGCAGGAGGTGGCGGAATTACACTCAGAGACAATCTTACAGAGGTCAGGTAATGTAATACATGTGAATTCCCCCATAGTTATCTCAGGTGGGTTTCCACTCACAGCCAGATCTATATCAGAGGCAATGCTTGCTCTAATCAATGATATATTTTCATTAAAGAAAACTGCGAACTCTTCACATTTTGTGGCTGATTGCTGCGGTATATGGGGGGGTGGCATGTTAATCAGCCGGTCGATGGTGGAAAAAAGTACCCTGGAGTTACCCATATTTTCTGAGATCATTTTGGAAAAATATTCCTTTCTCGCAAGTTGTATTGCCTTATTGTATGCGCCCATGGCGTCTTTGTATAAATTAAAGTGAGCTGTGAGTTTGAATTTCCTCCATTTTCGCTCTGCTATCCTACATTTTCTCTTGTTATCTTTAACATTGGTTTTATTTAACCATGGAGAGATTCTATCAGTTTTTACCTTTTTAACCTTCAGAGGGGCAACAGTATCTAACACTGTTGACAAGGTGCTGTGGAAGTTTTGCACTATCTGATTTAAGGAGGATTCACTGCATTGGTCATATGATTTCATCATACTAGAGAATTTTGCTTCAGCTCTAGCGTCCAGAAGCCTTCTGTGAACTAGGAATTCGCTTCTGGTCTTATGTAATATTAGGCTTGTACCATAGAACACACAATAATGGTCAGAAATTGGAATTTGTTTTACTTTTTTTTTTTTTTTTGGTCTTTTTCCCCCTCCATTTTCCTCCGATTTTCTCCCATCCCAATGTTAGTCGTATGCCAATTCCCAATCCCTTCCTGGTCGCTGCGCACTTACCCCCCACAGTCAGATCATCTGGGAGAGTGGAGGCTACCACGTGCTTCCTCCGACACACGTCCAGCCAATCACCGCTTCTTTTCACCTGGCAGCGCGGATTCTCACTGAGAGGGCGTAGCGTGTGGGAGGACCACACTATCCCCCTCAGGTCCTATCCGCGCTTAGCAGGCGCCCCGACCGAACTGTAGGAGTCGCTGTTTACAACGACCCGGACCCACCCCGCCAGCTTCTCCCACCCTCTAATACAGCCAATTGTATTAGTGCGGACGGCCAGCCAAGCTGGTGACAACCCCGGAGCTGTGAGCTGGATTCGAACAGGCGAATCCAGCTCACAGCTCCGGGGTTGGTGACGAACGCAATCTCCGCTCGGCCACCTAACCGCCCTGGAATTTGTTTTACTGATACATTCTCAATGTTTAGCCCTGTTGTTATTAGTAGGTCCAGAGTGTTGCCATGTTGGTGGGTTGCCTCGTGAACATGTTGCATCAGTCCAAAACTGTCCAGTAGGTTCAGAAACTCGCAACCCCTGGGGTCATCCTTTTTGTTGATATGAATGTTTAGATCTCCATTAAGAATGATTCTATCATACCTGGTAATGCAGATCGATATGAGTTCTGAAAATTCCTGTATGAAGAGTGGCGAGTACCTTGGTGGTCGATACAATGTCACACATACTACTGGCATTTCTGTTTTCAATACAATAGCAAGGTATTCAAATGATACAAATGTTCCCAGGTCAATATCACTGCACACAAATTGAGTGGAGATGATTGCTGCTATTCCTCCTCCCCTCCCACTCTGTCTGTTTTATTGATAGAATTTAAAATTGGAAGGGCAGGTCTCAATCAGTGTTGCTACACCAGTGATGTTGTCTAGCCATGTCTCTACTAAAAACATACAATGTACACCATGTTTTACTATGAGTTCATTTATCAGAAATGATTTTTGTTTCAGCGCTCTAACGTTGAACAGTGCTAGTTTTAGCTGTACGGGTTCTGTAGTGGGGCGTGAGACAGTCTGTGGTTGAACACTGATATTGATAAGGTTCGATTTACATATGGGACGTGATAATGAGTAATTGATTAGTCTTCTGGTGATCAGAATCGGGATGACACTCAACGTGTTTCTTTGTAGCTTAGGTTGCTTCTGTATATAGTCTACAGAGCTAGATATGGTTGGTTGTCAGGCCAGTGATGCTACACATTGTATGACGTTATGTATTAGCACATTTACCCCCGATATGTTTGGATGGATGCCATCGGGTCTGTAATGGTCTTTCCTGGACCAGAGCAGATCAAAGTTATTTATATAGCAAAGTCCTATAGTAGTACAGTAGGTCTGCAGCCATTGGTGCAACCAGAACAGACGGCTAAATCGCTCAGATCCACGACCTATGGATGGAATGGGGCCAGACACAATGCATATTTTGCCCAGGCTTTCAATAGTGAGTATTAGTGATTCAAAGTCAGATTGGAGTTTAGCGGATTGTCTAGCCATTACGTCATTTGCTCCGATATGAACGATAACGGTGTGGGCGGACGGATATCTGTCGATGATTTCGGGAGTACACTCTAGTAAGTCAGTAACTTTTAAACCGGAAAAACAATATGTAATGCCGTGTGGTATTTGCAAAAACCTGGTGATGGAATCTCCGATGAGTAGGATCTCTGGCTGTTCATGGATGCATCCCCCGTCATAGATGGCCAGGTTTCTATGGTGAAAAGCCGCAGGAGTAGCGTCTGCATTGCTGGCGGAGTTAGACGGTTGGTCGGGCAGCAGCGCCGTGTGGAGGGGCTCGTTCACAGCGGCATTTCCATCGATAACACTCGCCGTTTGAATGATCGTACTTTTTTTAGTTGTTTTTTAAAAGAGTTTTCTGAGGGGGCAGGTCCAGGGGGAGAGCGTTCCAGAGCCTTGGTGCCGTCACCTCGAAGGCTCGATCACCCCTTGTTTTGAGCCTGGACCTGGGGGCCACCAGGAGGTGCTGATCGGCAGATCTGAGTGAGCGGGTGTTGGTGTAGGGATGGATGAGTTCAGTGATGTAGATAGGGGCCTGACCGTGGAGTGCTCTGAAAGTAAAAGTGAGGACTTTGAAGTGAATTCTATAGTGTACCGGGAGCCAGTGCAGGGATGCCAGAATGGGAGTGATGTGATTTTTTTTGACCCTGTGAGTAGCCTGGCTGCAGCATTCTGGACCATTTGTAGCTCAGGGGCACTTGAGATTTCAGCAGGGGCACGTGCCCCTGGTGCCCCAGTGGTAAAATCGCCCCTAATGTTGAGATCACAATCTCCCAATTCCGAAACAAAATAAGGCGAGTCCTTATCACAAACTGTCCCAAAGATATTTAATGTTTTGCTAAACATGTCTAGTGTTGCGCCTGGCTTTAGTTAAAAGCCAAATTGCATTCTAAATTTTGTTAATAGACGCCAGACAGAAGAGGTCTGCACCTGATGCACTCTGATGTTGCGGATAGTTGAGGATGTTGGTATCACGCGTGGGTGGTCCCAGGATGACATAATAACTTAACATTATTAGTTGAATAGTTACTGTACAGGAATTACAGGAATCATTTGAATATATGTGAGCTCCGTCTTTTAATCCACACTTATATCATACAGTAATGTTAAATAAGATAATGAAAGATAGTGAAAGATGAAGGATGAAGTTACAAAGGAAAAAGGGCAAAAGCACTTACTCTTTGACAATTCTACTGCGCACAATGGGCACACAGTGCATATCAATCAACAGTTATACATTTATAATGAATACAAATAAAAAACTGTAAATATGCCAACATTAGCATGGTTGCTAGTTTTCAGTTGTAGTCCCTACAACTAGATGTCTAAGCCAGAAAGAAACAGAAAAATAGAAGGACATTAAAGCTAATATAAAAACAGTTTAAAACATATTCTGTACATTCACTGACTAGGCAATCGTGCATTCTATAAAAAAAAAAAAAAAACAGTGCTACAGGGACATATCAAAGCCCATACATCAGGGATGTGATTTTTCCGTTTTTTAACCGGATTTCCGGTTTTTCGGACCTAAAATCATGATAAAGAAATATTCATAAAAAAAAAAGATTTAAAACAAATTGTTTGAGCCAGGATGACTTGGGAGGGGTCAAGATGACCCCCTTAAAATTTTTTAGGGGGACACTGATATATTTGATTCATTTTCTTTGTCCCTTTCCTCTCCCACCTTCCTGTTCCCTGTGAACAGTTCAATATATACAAATAAAATGTGTTCATTCATTCAAATGGAGTGTTTATATATATATAGATAGTTTAGAAAATTTTCCGTTTTTTTTCTTAAGGCGCAATCACCATTTTTCTATGCGTGCCATTATTGCGTTCAGTTTGCGTGCGGCCTGGGTTTTGTTGTTTGCGTGCACGTAAACCACTGTGTCATCTGCATACATCTGTATCTGGGCTGTTGTGCCAGCACAGACAGAGGGCAAGTCGTTTATGAACAGACTGAACCACAAAGGTCCCAGGATCGATCCTTGAGGTACCCCAACATCATATTTCAAGGGGGGTGATGTGACGTTGTTAATCCTGACACGTTGTGTCCTACCCTCGAGATATGACATTATCCCTTTTATTGCAGTGGGTGAAAAGTTGAATTTGGAAAGCTTGGTGGTAAGTAGGTCATGGCTGATGGTGTCAAAGGCCTTTCTCAGGTCAAGGAATGGTGTCTTTGGCCTTTATCAGCCTTCATCTGCCCTTCCGTGAAGTCTTCTGCGTTGTGTTATTAGTTGATGATGAGGCAATCATTTGGTGGGATTCAGTCCTCCCACGCACTGGCTGTCACACTGTTTCACCCCGTTAATGCATCCGGACAAAAGAATGTACTGGAAACGTTGTCTCTTTATCATTAACACTTTGATTGCCGAAAACGTAGATCTACGGTTCTGTCGCCCGATCGTTGATTGCCGAAAACGTAGATCTACGTTTCTGTCACGGTATTTCTTTTATTATCTATTGCCATTCATAATTCAGCTGGGCACCTTGTGCATACTGTTCTGAGTGTGTCTGAGCTGGCAGACGGTATTATACCGCCCTCTAACGCCTTAATGGTTTCACGGGTAGCATCTTTGATGTTCATTAAGATCAACGGGCCACCTCGAAGGTTCTGGGATCCAACAACATATGTCACAACTTGGCTTAGAGCCCATCGCTCAGCTGAGAACAAGAGAACGAGAAGAGCAAAACCAAAATACAAGCATTCAAGGAGATGATCTTCTCTCGTCACAATTGAAATTGTATTTCTCTGTCGCTCAAAAGCTGGCTTGCAGTCTCATTGAATAATATAAGTCTGTAAACGTATACAGCAGGAGAAGCCGGAGAAGGAAAAAAGTAGGGCTGACCTTCGAATATTTTTTTGGAATTCGAAGCTTCGGGGCCGAGATTCGATTTTAATTCGAAGCTTCGAAATAAAAAAAATAAAAAAATTCTTTTATGTTGTGGGACTTGTACAGCACTTTGTTCAACTTTGTCAGTGCTGTAAAGTGTAAACCTTTTTAAATCTTGGACAAACAAAACACTTTGCTTTCATGAAATATTGTAAGCAGTCATTTGAGGCTTTATAAAAGCAGCACAATGAACACAAATCTGTCAGTGCCGAGTCCGACCTCATCTTATATAACAAACAGCATTGCTTGTTGTAATTACGGTAACAAAGAGAGGCAGAGTTGATTTTGCACACACAAAAAAATTTCATATTTTTTTTTTTTATAATCGAATTTTATTTTCACATTCGAATCCCATGCCCATCGAACGAAGCTTCAAAGTATTTAAGACTGCCCTAGAAAAAAGACATGCTGACATTGACGAACTTATCATTGTACATTTTGATCTATGTACATGTACAGTATGATGTTACCCCGAATATGTAAAGCCACGGGCACAGACACAATTTACACCAATTATTGTTTAAGAAGCACAGTGAAGTTACCGGTTGTTATTTAGTATAACACACTCCACGTGACCCCAGAACCTCAATGTAAATAAACCATAATCACGCTACAAAAACAGTACTGTATTTGTAAATCTGGTATGTCATAAATGTATAGATGTCGCAGACTAGTACTGTCTATCTGTATGTCATGTATGTCATATATGTTTTGATGAATTGAAAATGGGGGACCCTGATGTAAACAAGACGAAAGTCTTTCTCTGGTCTGCATCCCTTTAACAATTGTGTGTATTGAGTTGTACTGTATTGTACCCATTCTGCAATCTGTTAATACAATTTCCAATCAATCAAGCATGACTTCCATTGGATCTACGTTTTCTGTTTTGGGATCTACTTTTTCTGTTTTTGAATAAATCTCCATTATGCTTCAATTACTGTGTGTTTATTGTATAGCAATAAGGTTGGTTGAATTGTGTCATTGTATAAACGCATTACATCACTTGAAGTTGTGTGTTATACAAATTAGATCACGCCTATGGGGGTCTAACGACCCTCGGCTGCGCCTCGGGCCTAACAACCACCCATAGGCGTGATCTAATTTGTATAACACACTCCGTCGCGTGATGTAATGCTTAAATCTATATAGATATTTACTTTACATACATGTGAAAACCAGTGATATCCTTCAGGATAGATTTGTATCTATTTGTATCTCAATGGGACATTCCTGGATAAATAAAGGATAAATAATAATAAAAAATAATTAAAAAACGTATCCGTCTGTTCACCCTCCAAACCTTTCTGTCCAACCAAACGGACACAAATCTGGCGGAGACAGACACAACATCAACCCTGTCCAACAACCAGATACTCCTCATTTAAAATGAAAGAAAAACATACAGGCACAGCAAATCAATGCCATACTTACACAAGCTACACTTTATATTGATAACTTTCGCCACAGTTGCTCTGGCTCTGACACTAGCTAAGTTACCCATCACCATGCAAAGAGCAAGCCGTGGCGTAGTACCTTACGTACACAATGGATATTTTAGTGTAGTTAGCTACTACCTGCTAGACTAACCACTGTAGCGGCCAACTTCAATAGCTTGCTAATTGAAAAATGCCAGGCCAGCAGTTCTGCCAAAATAATCATTCCTTTGTTCTGTGCCAAATGAGTGAAGCAGCTGTTACACCGTTCAGCCTCAGGCTGGACTAATGATCTTCATGAAATGCTGGCATGGATCACTGTCACTGGAATAGTTTTACAGGTTGGGGCAAATCCTGACATGGATTAATTTCTCATTGGAATATTTGTATAAACTGTAAACTGATACATTTTGAATTACCCTGTAGTGAAAAGGTTTGTTTTCAAATGGTAACTGGTACAATATATAATTATTATTATTATGAAAACATAAAGCTGTGAGGATTACATCTATATCTTCTATCTATAAGTATTGAAAGATATTTTTAGGTGATACTCAGCTTTAAGAATACCTAGCCCTGAATAACACAAAACTGTGCACACCTCTTTCCCATCATGGAGGAACCATGTGTGTTCCAACACCAAGTGTTCATGAGTAGCATGTCACTTGTGGCCTAGCCAATTTAGTGAGAATCGGATGGACAACTTATAAATAGCTATTTTCTAAAAGTCTAAATGGCAGACGGTCCATTAGGGCAGACATGGTGGTCCAATGACAAAGTTGTAGAACAAGGACAGCTGTATATGACCAAAGTCTCACGTCAGTTGGACTTGGGGGTGTATGAATTATGGCTTTTCAAAGTTTGTCATTTGATTATAGCATCACCATCTGCCCAATCCTTAACAGAAATCCATCATCCATCCTCTCATTGCAAGCTTTCTTTTGATATTCCCCTCTTTTGCTCATCTTGGGTTGTCAGTCGTAATGCAGCGATAGACGGATAGATTTTGGTTTTGCATACAATCGCTAGAAAAATTGCCTTTGGGTGGGCATGTATCAACCAAAGTCGAATTTGTAACCACACACTTTTTTTTTTTTTTTTTACCTTTTGTTGTTTCCATGAATCACTAATACTGTTTAAATGTTAATATATTGGAAATTCTGGTGTAGAATGGCAGTTTCAGTTGGCAGTTTGCTGGTTCGCCAACAATCCTAGCTGCCAGCAGGGCTATGCAACTGCCCTGTGCCACTGTGATACAGCAATATGTGCCACTGTATGCTACTGCCAAATCTGGTGTTTCAGACATCCATACTGGAACGTAATGCTATTGGTATAATCATTAGGTTTAATTCACCCCAGTCCTCCTAGTTTTAAGATTGCATTGTGCCACTGCACTGTTGTTTAGAATTGAGGTAGTCCTAACATGCAAAAAAATAAACATTGCATGGGTGAAGCAGCATCACACCTGGACAAAAGGCAGGGGAACTATGTGAGAATGCTATTTATTGACTACAGCTCAGCATTCAATACCATAGTCTCCTCCAAACTCGTAGCCAAGCTCAGGGACCTGGGCTTGAACTATGACCTCTGCCAGTGGGTCTTGGACTTCCTGACAGGAAGACCCCAGGTGGTGAGAGCAGGCAACTGCTCCTCCTCATCCATCACTCTCAACACAGGGGGTCCCCCAGGGCTGTGTTCTGAGCCCCCTCCTCTACTCGCTGTACACACATGACTGTGTGGCACAGCGGAACAGCAGCAGAATTATCAAGTTTGCTGACGAGACAGTCGTGGGCCTGATCTCTGCAAACAATGAGAGGGCCTACCTGGGAGAGGTAGAGGACCTGGCGCTGTGGTGCCGGGAGAACAGCCTCTTCCTGAATGTCAGCAAAACGAAAGAGATGATTGTGGACTTTAGGAGGTCAGGGGCCAGGGACTACAGCCTCCTCAGCATCGACGGGGCACAGGTCGAGAGTGAACAGTTTTAAGTACCTCAGAGTCCACATATCCAAGGACTTGACCACACACATTGACAGTGTAGTGAAGAAGGCACAGCAACGCCTCTACTTCCTTACGTGCCTAAGGAAGTTCAAAGTGAGTCAGAAGATCCTTAAGAACTTCTACTCGTGCACAATAGAGAGCATCCTGACTGGTAACATCACCTCCTGGTTTGGGAATAGCACCGCACAAGACCGCAGCAGACTACAGAGAGTGGCCCGTTCAGCCGAACGCACAATTGGAGGTGGGCTTCCCACTCTCCAGGACATTTATAACAAGCGTTGCAGGGCCAAGGCTAAGAGAATAACCAAAGACTCTAGTCACCCAAACAACTGCCTCTTTGAACTGCTGCGGTCAGGCAAGCGCTACCGGAGTCTCATGGCCAGTACAGAGAGACTCAGAAGGAGCTTCCATACCCAGGCCATCAGGATGCTCAATGACACTATGTAACAACCCATCATCATGTAAGTAAAAAAAACTGAGCGCCCTCCAACCTAACAAGGCCACTGGCCATGACAACATCCCCTCCAAATACCTCAGAGACTCAGCAGCCGCCATCACCCCATTCATCACACACATAATAAACCTCTCCATAAAACAGGGACACGTCCCCAAGGACTTCAAAATTGCGAGAGTGACCCCCCTGCACAAAAAGGGCAGCAAATTAGACCCAGGCAACTACCGCCCTGTTTCTATTCTTACCTCCATCTCGAAAGTCATGGACAAAATAGTCTACGAACAGGTCGAAAAGTACCTAGCGGAAAAAAATCGAATCGACGAATTCCAATCTGGCTTCAGAACATCCCACTCCACTGACACATGCCTTCTCTATTTGAACGACCACATCAAACAAGAGGTGGACGCGGGCAAATACTGCGGCATGGTCATGCTGGACCTACAAAAGGCCTTTGACACTGTCAATCACTCCATTCTGATTGACAAGCTAAAAGCAATTGGTTTTGATAGTCTATCAGTGAGCTGGATGCAATCCTACTTTGAGGGGAGAGAACAGATGGTGGAGGTAAACGGTACCCTATCCCCCCCCCCTCACAGTGAGCTGTGGTGTTCCACAAGGAAGCATACTAGGACCGCTACTGTTCCTAATTTATGCAAATTACATGTCATCAGCTTGTGACTGCAACTTGTTCTTGTTTGCGGACGACTCAGCCCTGTTGGTCTCTGACAAGAACAAGTTACAGGTTGAAAAAACCCTCAGCTCAGAACTCGGCAGAATCTGCACCTGGCTTGCTGATAACAAACTATCATTACACCTTGGTAAAACAGTCCATTCTCTTCGGATCAAATAACAAACTCAGTTACAGTGGGTGACAATATTGTCACAAGGAAAGATGAAATTACATACCTAGGTTCCATCCTAGAGGCAAATCTTTCCTGTAACAAAATGGCATTCAATGTAATCAAAAAAGTCAACCAACAAACTAGATTCTTGTACCGGATCTCCTCTCTGGTAAACAAGAATACCCTGAAGACTCTGGCAGGAGCACTCATTCAAGGGTACTACGACTATGCTTGCACCTCACAGAGCATGTGAGTGCAAGCGGCGCGAGGAGCGGAGCGGTGGATTTTGAAGTGAGCTTGGAGTGGGGTTTAAAATGGGTCAGAGAGACTCCGGAGTGAGAGCTCTCCTCCGCTCCGAGCCGCTCCCAGCCGCTCAGTGCACACGATCACACAGTGGTTTAAACTGATGTAATATACATGTAGTACAATGCCAAAGCAATAGGTGGCGATGTACAAACATGAAGGTAATTTTTAACCAATCAGAAGGGTGAACCGTCACTACACATCCTGCTAAGTCAAAGTAGAATCCGCCATCTTTAAATCACCTCGGGACCTCGGGTGAACGCAACATTTATTTTCAGTGAGAAACAAACCAAGTGCAATAAAAAAAAAGGATACATTCATTGTTCTGCCTCATTTATTGATGAAACGAAACCAACATCAACACAATGTACCACCAAGAGCGGAGAGTTTCTCAAAAAGAGCGCTGGTGTTGTTAGCTTACATGCTAACGTGAATGGGATCGGCCATAGCATTGCGGCTAGGCTAGCTACCTTAGCATAGTACAGCTAGTTGAATGGATAAACGTTATTTAACATTGCAGAATGGGTACAATACAATACGGCTCAATACAAACAATTGTTAATGGGCCCAGGGGGTGCAGAGTCATCAACACAATGTACCACCAAGAGCGGAGTTTAGTCTCACAAAAAGAGCGGTTGTTGTTAGCTTACATGCTAACGTGAATGGGATCTGCCATAGCATTGTGGCTAGGCTAGCTACCTTAGCATAGTACAGCTAGTTGAATGGATAAACGTTATTTAACATTGCAGAATGGGTACAATACAATACGGCTCAATACAAACAATTGTTAAGGGGCCCAGGGGGTGCAGACTGTTGTAGTTTGGTCAAATCAAGCTAATTTACATCATGCTCCAAAAAAAGAATTTTTTTCTGCTGAGCGGGCTGTGGAGCGGGAAGCGCTTGATGCGCAAATGAAGCTGAGCGGTGAGCGAGCGGAGATCGGCTTGGGGGGGGGGCCAACATGAGCGAATGAGAGAGGAACTCAGCCGTCTAGAGCGAAGAGCGGATTTCTCTGCCGCTCCGCGCCGCTCACATGCTCTGGCACCTCATGGTACCAAAGCACCTCAAAGGCGCTAAAAACAAGATTACAAACATCACAAAACAAACTGGTCAGACTACTACTTGACCTTACTCCTAGAACCCACCTCACCCCTGCCCACTTTGACTACCTAGGATGGCTTAGAGTAGACAACAGAGTACAGCAAATTGCAATGGGCCTGGTCTACAAGATACACGACTAAGGTACCCATGTACATGCCAAAATACTTCCCAAAGGTCAGTGAATACCACGACCACAACACCAGAGGGAGCTCCACAAATCATGTTGAACCCAGATTCGGCTCAAACAAGGGACTAAACACGTTTTGCAATTATGCCACATCAATGTGGAACGCCCTACCCAAAGCTGTAAAGGAATGTGAATCACTACCCACTTTCAAAACCACTCTCAAAGAGCACCTATGGGAGACTGCAATTCGAAATTTGGCCCCTGTAAATGTCCTAACCCAACCCCCTCCAATGTACAGTAAATGTCCTAACTAGGGATGTCCGATATTATCAGCCACCGATATTATCGGCCGATATCGCCATTAAAATGTGATATCGGAAAATATTGGTATCGGTTTTCCAATTTTTTTTTTTTACATTTTTTTCTTCTTCATTTCTATAGAAATGATGTCCGATATTATCGGCCTACCGATATTATCGGCCGATATCGGCATTAAAATGTGATATCGGTTGATATCGGTATCGGAAATTAAGAGTTGGACAATATCGGTATATCGGTATCGGTAAAAAAGCCAATATCGAGCATCCCTAGTCCTAACCCAATAATACACAAGACCCTCTTCTTGGAACCAAGTATGGTTTTGTCGATATTCCAATGTACAGTTTTGCTTGTACAGTTGTACAGTTTCCCCCACCCCGCCTACTCAACCCCCCCACCCCACCAACCCAACCACCTCCAATGTAAGGTTGCCCACCCCACCTACCCAACCTCCTCCAATGTACAGTTTCTATGTCAAATGTATATACTCTCTTTTTTAGACTATTTTTGTATCACAAACAGTACTGTATTTGTAAATCTGGTATGTCATAAATGTATAGATGTAGCAGCCAGTACAGTCTATCTGTATGTTGTGTATGTCATATATGTTATGCTGAATTGAAAATGGGGGACCCTGATGTAAACCAGACGAAAGTCTTTCTCTGGTCTGCATCCCCTTAACAATTGTGTGTATTGAGCTGTACTGTATTGTACCCATTCTGCAATCTGTTAATACAGTTTTCAATCAATCAATCTACACTCACTGCACACACATCCACATGTACACACTCACTTTAAACAAACACTCACCTTAACACTCACTTTAGACACTTTAACACTACATTATATTTATCTATTATCAAAGAGATTTGCACTACATTCATACCTAATTTGCATTTGCACCTTACCCTAAGTTTTGTACCTCATTTCTGGATTGTACCTCACTGTTACTCATTTTACTCTGTATTGTATATTGTATATATGTATATTGAATATTGAATATCCCCCTTTACTTACTTTTTACTTACTCTTACTTACTTTTTTACTTACCTTTTTTTACTGTATGAAGCACACTCAGGGGCTCATACAGAAACAAGCATTTCATCGTAAAATATCTTTATTTTATTGTGACAAATAATAAAGGAACTTGAATTTGAGAACTGAGGAAGAACTCAAGAAGGATTCAGGAAGAAAGGAAGATGGAAACGTTTGATTAAGTTAAGGTGACAATGAATCAACTTTTATTCCAAAGCTTGAAGAATTCCTACGGCAGGGGTGTCCAAACCTTTTACACAGAGGGCCAGATTCGGTAAAGATACCAGGGGTAACTTTGATAGTCTTTCAAAGTTTGAGAATATTAAAGTTTTTTTTTTTTGATCCACTTTTTCTCCCATTTTTCTATATTTTCTCCCATCCCAATTTCGTATCATCCAATTCAACCCTCCCCTGTCACGAACGCTGTTTCTTGCCTCCCACAAGCCGGCTGCAATGTGGACTAAGTCATACATAGCACAAGTCCCCTCCGGTACTTGAGGTAACAGCAGTTGCATCTTTTCACCTGCGCAGCTCGATCTCTGTGTCGAGGAGTAACGCGTGGGAGGCTCACGCTGCCCCCGACACTTCCTGATTCTACTGCGCAGGCGCACCAACCGACTTGTAGGAGTCGCTTGTTCACAACGTTCGATCCCCACCCTTCAGTTTTCCCTCCCCGTAATACGGCCAATGTGTATTACTGCGGACGACCAGCTAAACTGAAAACAATGTGGAGAGCTGGATTCGAACACGCGAATCCTAGCGTCTCCACACTGGTGGCGAGTGCCTTGCCCACTACACCACCTAGCCGCCCCAGAATATTAAAGAAAATTATGTATTATCTACAAATATATTGCATTATGAGAACATTTACACAGGGGCGAATTCACAAAGAATGGATTGCGGCCGCTAATAGCACCCTTAACTGCGTGTGATTTGCGCCTGCTATGTGCTCTGTCTTAACACATTCAGCGCCAGGGATTAGTCGGTCCTTGTGGCTAATGTACCACATTTCCATAACATATTTTCACTGTGCGTCACTATGTTTGGAGAGCTATATCTATATTCTATATTATAGCTATGGAGACAATACTATAGTCATTTGACAGTGACTTTCTTCCGTCTAACATGCAAAAAAGAGAGAATTTTTTCATGCATACGTTCGCGCGTTATCCCGTGGTGAATATAAGTATAGTTTAGGAGTGATCCTGGATAATTCCTGAAACGCTGAGTTATAGGGCGATACGTGTATTCTATTATAAGCGTTGGCGTTTCTTGCCTGGACACGCTACTATTTCCAAATCAAATGTATATAATAGGTATTATGATTCATCATGAATGCATGAAAGGGGGGGGGGGGGGGTTCTTTTTTTATGCTTTGATGGCCAGTAACGGCATTTGTGTTGAACACTACAGAAGCTGATCAGCTGGATCGATATCAAAACATTGTTGGATCAAGCTGAAATTGATGTCAGATAGTCCTTACCTTTGGTCGGGGGTATTCCAAAAAGAATATTCCAATTGTCTGATCGCGATTTCCAGTATTGGTGTCCATCTGGTCCCGGACATAATTTGGCACAATTTATGGATTGAGTGTGCCAGATGCGTTTCGAAGTGGTCGGATGAAGCGATTTACTCGGCTCCGTCTAAATATAGCGCCCAGAGACATTTGAGTGTAAGACAGGGTTAGATATAAGGTTTCAAAGGGTGGGCGACACTGCCATCTGGCAGGATGCTGCCGGTATTGCACTTTGACAATCTCAAAATCCTTTCCTATGGCAACACCAAGGTCAGTGGATGAATAATGAATAAAAATATTGAATAAAAGAAAAAACGACCAAAACCCGAGATATCTCGGGTCTGGCGTCCAGCGAGTTAACATGACTTATCTCTGGTTTGGCGCAGAATGTGTTAAGAACCTATTCACTAAAGATATTGCGCAAATGATATACTAGCACAAACACGTCCATGCGGTCTGCAATTTTATCCTGATATCTGGCAGCGCAGTTGGCTCGCAGAGCAGTTTGCTCCTCAATTTGCAATTTGCTCCTGATATGGTAAAATGGTATAAATACTGCCCATGCAACAGTATGCATGTCCTAGGACAATCGCAAATTGGAAGTCCTGATGGATCAATAGCTCTTTGTTTCTATAACAGATAGACAAAACAACGTGGAGTACATATTTACAGTACCCAGCGCTGAATCAATAAACGCGATCGATATTTGGAATGGCGATCAGGAATTGGAATAATCTTTTTGGAGAACATCTGATCTGAGGTATGGAAACTATTTTACCAGTCTTGGGGTAATCAGAGCTTTTTTCACAGATATATCAACGTGGGCCCTATATGTGTGTGTGCTGATCAGGAAATAAGATAATCGATTTTTCAGTCCGCTTCTCTAGTGTGCATAAGTACACATATACTATCTAGCATTTATTTGAAAACTATTCATAAATAGGCCGAAAAATTACAAAGTTTTTTGTGTATTCCAGTAAAGGGCGATTCCTGCAGAATAACTTTTTTCCTGGACATTTCCAAAAACGAGCGTTTTTCAAAATGGTATAAAACGGAAATGTACCGATGAAAATACAATCGGTTTCGACAATGTTGACTGCAAGCAAGTCATTGATAAGCGATGGGCGTATTAGACACATAGCCATAATTTAAGATATAGTTTATGCGTTCGCAAATGTGCTCGCCCTCTCATTTAATAGAGCGCTGGCACTCAAACGCTAAACCATGCGCCCCCTGCTGGCACTCAAAGTGTTAACAGAAACAGCTCCAGGTCTTTGAAGGTCTCTAGCTCAAAACGAGCTCATCAAAAATCATCATGATTCATAAAACATCGATTGAAAGGTATAAGTCCAATTTGTACAAGTGATGGCTCACATCATCTCTACTTACAATTTTAAGATTGCTCATATAATGAGGGAATAATACACACCTGGCCATGGAACAGCTGAGCAGCCAATTGTCCAATTACTTTTGGTCCCTTCAAAAGTTGGAGGCACATGTATATAAATTGTTGTAATTCCTACACTGGTCACCTGATTTGTATATAAATACCCTCAAATTAAAGCTGAAAGTCGGGACTTAAAGCACATCTTAATCGGTTCATTTCAAATCCATTGTGGTGGTGTACAGAGACAAAATTATGTTGATGTCCGAATATTAGCATTGCTGTATGGCAAATGATTCCATCTGTGAAATACAATTTCAAACTATATTCATTTGGAACATTTCACATATTTTAAATGCGTAATCCAAAATGTAGTCAAGCTTCCTTGACAATGTAACAATATAATATAATTCAATGACACATTTTTTCCAAATATAATCTGGGTTGATTATAGTTATTTAGTTTTCATAATCTGATCACATAATCCCAATGACATAGTCAATTACTACCCAAGCCTGAAGACTAATCTATTTTACCAGTTTTAGTATAACTTTTCACGGAGATATAAGCTTTTTCCCTGTGTGTGTGTGGCTGTGCGAGCGATCAGGAAATAAGAGAATCGATTTTTTAGATCACCTATATAGCGTGCATACGTACACATATACTATCGATAATCTAGCGTTTATTTGAAAACTATATATAAATAGGCCGAAAAATGACAACGTTTTTGTGTATTCTAGAATATTCCAGTAAAGGGCGATTATCACAGAATCTTTATATTTTCCTTGAAAACGAGGGCTTTTCAAAATGCTATAAAACGAAAATGAACCGATAAAAAAACAATCCGTTTCGACAATGTTGACTGCAAACAAGTCATTGATAAGCGACGGGCAGATTAGACACATAGCCATAATTTAAAACATAGATTAGGCGTTTTAACGCTATCATTGAAGTGGGTGGTGGCACTCAAGCACTAAATCGTGCGCCCCCTGCTGGCACTGAAAGTGTTAAGAAAAGAGTTTATTTGGACTGAGAAATGTTTTTCAAGTATCTTGCTAATGAACGGAAGGTTGAATATCGGCCTATAGCTGGTCAGTGCATTGCTGTCGGTTGGGCTTCTTTAGTAAGCTGTTTTGAGTGCACCTGGGAAGAATATAGATTTCTGATGTCTCCCGTGGGCTGTGACCCCTAAACTAATGGTCTAAGACTCTAAGTCCATCCTGTTTGGTAAAAGCAATGGATCAGATGGGTAGTCTGTGTTGGCCACTCAGAATCAGTGTTCGTGAATACTTATAACCTGTGTAGTTGGTGCAGTGCTATTCCTGGTTTGGGAATAGCACTGCACAAGACCGTAGCAGACTACAAAGAGTGACACGTTCAGCCGAACGCACAATTGGAGGGGGGCTTCCCACCCTCCAGAACATTTACTACAAGCGGTGCAAGGGGAAGGCTAAGAGAATTATTAAGGACTCGAGCCACCCGAACAACTGCCTCTTTGAACTGCTGCGGTCAGGCAAGCGATACCGGAGTCTTAAGGCGAGCACAGAAAGACTCAGAAGAAGCTTCTATCCCCAGGCCATCAGGCTGCTAAACGAACAATAATCGCTAAACGAACAATAATCACTATGCAACAACCATCAAATGCACACAGCACACACACCCACACGCACACACTCACTCAAACAAACAACACACTGCAGCACCCACTCTCCACACTTTAGATCACACAAACACACTTACACTTTATATTTATTGATAAAGGATTTGCACTACAACTCGTACACCTACTGTGAATTGTACCTAAATTGCACCTCGTCCCATTTCTCCATTTCTGCCTTGCACTATATAGTATTGTATATAGTATTGTATATTAGTACACTCGTCCCATTTCTCCATTTCTGCCTTGCACTATATAGTATTGTATATAGTATTGTATATTAGTACACTGCACAGTATTGTATATTGTATGGTAACTACGTCTATTCTGCATCGAACATTGTACATATGTCTAAACTGAACACTGTGACCTTTTTTTTACTTCTAATTTTACTATGTTTTTATTTCATACTTATCTTGTCTTGCACAGTCTCTGGAGCGCAACAGTAAGAAGCATTTTGTACAAAAGTATTCTGTACTTCTGTATGACAACTATTAAAGAAACTTGAAACTTGAAACTTGACCCTGATTTAAACCTGTATGCTCTCAGCTACGACGACACCCTGGTGGTGCCTATAATTGAGAACACCCCGGAGGAGCGCGACCTGAAGGAACGGATGGTGCGGGCCATGGATGAGTACCCCGACTCGTGTGCCGTCCTGGTTCGCCGACATGGTGTCTACGTGTGGGGTGATTCATGGGAGAAAGCCAAGACCATGTGAGAATTACCATCCAAGCATGAATACAATTAGTTGTTTGTGTGTAGGACTGCTGCAATAATCGAATAATCATGTGATCATTATTTGGAAGGGAATTTTTACGCACTGTGGGGATGATTTCCTTTTCTCATGCAATACACAAAACACGGCTGTGTTTCCCAGGTGTGAGTGCTACGACTACCTATTTGACATCGCCGTCCAGATGAAGCAATGCGGATTGGACCCTTCGGCCGACCCGTCAGAAGAGAAAGGAATTGTTTGAATGTGAACATTGACCGACGCTTTTTGTAGATGTGGATGCGCCTTGAGGAGGCACAGCATAGCATGAGGTAAATCACGAGTAAGCATACAGTATGGTTTTACACTCAGCTTTGATCACACTGAATCGAGGTCTAATTCTAAGATGCATCGCGATGCGGACGTGGACGATTCTGCATCGATGCAGTGACAGAACAACAATTTTAGTTTTCTCTTACTAGCTTTTATGTTCTTTTACAATGTAGCGCTTTTATATATAATTTTATATATAATCAAATATTATTATTATTGTATTATTAACTCATTCACGGCCAGACCCGAGATTTCTCGGGTTTTGATCCTTTGATATTTTTCCTCTGATTCCCGTTCTAAATCATCATCCGGATCATTCTAGCCGCCCCTGGCTCGTTTGCATATGTTTGAATTGCAATGCCGATCGACTATTCACCAGGTGGCAGTATCATCTGTGTCTGAACTAGAAAGGCTTGGTGTTGATACACGTCTTCCCTTTTTTTTATTCTTTGGTAGGGGCTCCGCCTCCTGCTTGAACAGAGATTCACACTGATCGCCTCGAAATTCCGTTGCCTAAGCAATGCCGATCGACTATCACCAGGTGGCAGTATCGTCTGTGTCTGAACTGGAAAGGCTTGGTGTTGATACACGTCTTCCCTTTTTTTTTTATTCTTTGGTAGGGGCTCCGCCTCCTGCTTGAACAGAGATTCACACTGATCACCTCGAAATTCTGTTGCCTAAGCGTATTTTACCATCGAAACGTGTATAGACATATACACTGGTAATCACGATGGTGATGCGATCACTTGGAATTATTCTTTTTGGAATACTTTCTGGCTAAGGTAAGGTATATTCTATGTCTATTTTACCGAATCTGAAACGTGTTTTTCTAACGATCACAGTTCTGTGTTTCACCGGACGTAAAACATGCTCGGCAAACATGATCACAGTTTTGAGTTAAAACGACCCCCCCCCCCCCTTGATGATTTTGTGAAGGTACATATATACATGTTATATGCCTTTTTGATTTGGGAGTATTTGGGGGTTCAGGGAATCAACCAGAACGATTCGGGCTTATTGCACATAATGTGTTTTATCTTGGAATCTATGAAAAAATACTGGATTATCTTGGAAATGCGCGATGTCTAGCGTGTAATAAACTACAAACTACAGTGTGTAGAAACAAACTATTTTTTCCATGTTCCACTACAAGTAATGTCTGTCAAATTAGCCACACCATTGTCATCACAGCTATAATACAGAACACACACACAGCTTTGCAAATATAGTGAAACACAGCGGAAAACGACTATCAAGCTGGCCATCCAGCGGTATAGATAACCGCTAAGCGTGGCGCTCAAAGTGTTAAAGCTAGTGCACACATTCTAGGGAAAGACATAGGTAAATTAGCGGACAACATATACCATAATATCAGTCACTCCTCTATTGGTACGAGAACTCGGGGTGTAGCAATAGTCGTTAAACGTAAGTTGAATATTGTACTAAAGGGAGTATGGTCTGATGTAGAAGGTCGGATAACTATAGCTAAGATTGAACATAAGAACAGGAAAATAGCGTTGATAGCGGTATACGCCCCAAATTTGTACGAAGAAGATTTCTTCACTACACTAACCAATGCAATGTTAGACATTCCCGATTACTCATTTATAATAGGAGCGGATTTTAATGCCATCTGGAACCCAAGGATGGACAAATCTTACCTCGCCTTTTCCAGCGAACAAAAGAATTCATCGAAGGCATTAAAGGATTGGTCAAAGATTACAGGTGTAAAGGACTTATGGCGGTTACTTAATCCCACGACCCGAAAGTACTCTTGTCGATCTGCGAGACATAAGACACTATCCAGAATAGATTATGTCTTTGCATCACAGAGACTATTTGATAATTATGAAGTGGAAATGATACCCAACGCACTATCAGATCACTGTTATTTACTCCTTAAAGGTACATTTGGTATACTATCCTCCCGAGCCCCAAGATGGCGATTTAACTCGTTGCTGCTTAACAACAAGGAATTCATTACACAACTCAAAGAAGCTCTTATAGTATTCCAACGGGAGAATGCAAACTCGGTGCAAGACCCCAGAATAATATGGATGTCGGTAAAGGGAATGATCAAAGACTTCACGGATAGCTTTTCCTGCGCAAGAATCAAAGCACAAAACTGGATGAGCTGGAAACGCTTTACTCAACGTTATTTAATTCTCTGAAATACAACAACTCAACTCGACTAGAAAATCAAGTTAACGTACTAAAAATAGAGATCAATGCCATATACAGACAACAATCGGAAATACAAATACGCAGCACAAGACAACAGCAGTACTCCCATGGTTCCAAACCCAGCCACCTATTAGCCATGCGATTAAGAATTAATGCAACATTTGCAGATATAACTACCATTAGAGCACAACAAGTACTTGTAACAGATCCTGTAAAAATAAACGATACATTCAAAGTATTCTACTCCGACTTATATAAATCAGAAATGACCTTCGATCAAAACAAAATGGACACATTTCTTAATCAAATTATTCTCCCTAAACTTTCAGAGGATGACGCTAAACAGTTAGAAATACCGATCACACTAGAGGAACTCAAGAAGGCCATAACCGCAATGAAAAGTGGTAAGGCTCCAGGAAGAGACGGTTTCCCATCAGAAATGTACCTTTCTTGTTGGGACATAATTGGCCCCTTATTACTAAATATGATCGTATACTCAGTCAAGGAGGGGAACTTCCATAAAATTGACAATATTGCACTCATAACAGTCCTCCTTAAAAAAGACAAAGACCCCAACGAGTGCGGTAGTTATAGACCTTTAAGCCTCCTCGGAACAGATATCAAACTGTACTCTAAGGTATTAGCCATCAGATTACAAAAGCATATGACGTCTTTAGTTCACCCGGACCAAACTGGCTTCATAGGAGGCCGCCTGATCACTGAGAACATAAGACGTATACTGCACGTACCTGATGCCGACAAGGAGGACACCATACCTAAGGCGATGCTGTCCCTGGATGCTATGAAGGCCTTTGACAGGCTGGAATGGTCGTATCTGTGGGCAGTGCTAGAAAGGATGGGGTTAGGAAAAGGATTCATCGATATGATTAAAGTATTATACAAAGACCCATCGGCCATGATTACAACAGGCACAATCATCTCTGAAATATTTCCGGTATCACGCTCTGCCAGACAGGGTTGTCCTCTTAGTCCCGGACTGTTCAATCTATCATTAGAGCCTTTAGCACAATATATAAGACAATCCCAATCCATAGAACCTATCGTAATCAAGGGCACACAACAAAAAATTTGTTTATATGCGGACGATGTAATATTGTTCATGAAAAACCCCAACACCACATTGCCTCATCTGCTCAAGATGATTGAGGACTTTGGTGATTTATCGGGATTTAAGATAAATTGGCCGAAGTCGGCTTTCCTTCCACTTAACACCCCTGCAAAAAAAGATACAACCCTCCCAGGACAGATACCGATGGTAAAACATTTCAGATGCTTGGGAGTGGAAATATTCCCTACCATAAGACAAACGGTGAAGCACAACTACACAAAAATCCAAAACAAAATCAAAGACGACCTTGATAGATGGGCAAAACTTAAAAACACAGTACAAGCACAGATATCAATAGTTAAGATGGATGTACTACCTAAAATCAACTTCTTCTGTTCAATGCTACCGTTACCCCCTCCAGAGGGTTACTGGAAAAGATTACACTCCTTCACATACAAATTTATTTGGAATAACAAACCACCACGTATAAAAAGATCCACCGCACAGAGAAATAAAGCAGATGGTGGCATGGCATTTCCAGATTTTTTCCTATATTTTAAGGCGTACTCATTAAGTCCATTGACAACATGGTTTGACTCCCAAGCATTAGCATCTTGGAGAAAAATAGAAGAAAACATAGTAGCCCCACATAGACTGAAGGACATAGCATACACTAAACTACCAATCAAGCACTGTGAACGAAAATTTGGCCCCATAATTACTCATGCGATCCGGATATGGCGTGAATCACAAAAAAAAAATCCTAACCCACAAGAATGGCACAATCATACTCTCTTATTCAATAACAATGCTCTCTTAATTGGAAAACGACCTATAAGATTCCCTATATGGGAAGAGCAAGGCATACACTCATTAGGGGATGTTTTTAACAAACAGGGTTTTTGTAGTGATAAAGAAATACGCAAAAAATTGAATCTCACCAAGTCCACATGGCTTTTTCACAAACAGTTAGAGCTATGTTTGAAGTCTCACGGTGTTCCATTAGACAGACCAATTGAACACCACAGATACCACAAATTCTTCTACTCAAGAGAGACATCGAGAGGTTTTGTTTCAGAATTTTATCATCAATTACTAACGTCCTCGTATGAAACCCTCCAACTTGACTCTGTCTGGAGGAGGGATATACCAGACCTGGAAAATGACTTTGATTGGCAAGGAGCCTGGACAAATGTCCGACTTACATCAAGGAACCCGGATCATCAACAAATCAATCTTAACTATATTCACAGGACATACTTGACTCCTATAAGACTGTGCCGAATGGGGCTCAAACAAGATTCCAAATGCACCCAATGTACAAATGGGGACGAAGGGACATTTATGCACATGTATTGGGACTGCTCACCAGTTAAGGCATTCTGGAAAGATGTGACCCAACAAATATCAAAACTCGTATCTTGGAATATACCTGTACACCCCTCGGTATTGCTGTTGAATGATGTTTTTGAGTTTGCAGTGAATCCACAGCTAAAGAGATTGGTTTTATCGGGTATCACAGTAGCCAAAAAGCTGATCGCATCACGCTGGTTTCAACCGGAAAAAATGTGCCGTAAAGTTTGGTTTCTTACATATCTCGATGTAATTTACCATGAAATATCTACAGCAAGAATTCTGGGTCTCAATGAATCCAAAATGTCAATGTGGTTAGAAGTGGTGGAGAGAATAAAAGCTAGCTTATAATGGTAGTGTCTGGTTAGGTGCGAGGGATAGTGGAGGTACTTCTCAAGGTGGGGTCCGGGAGGGGGGGGGTTCGAGCTGAGCATATGTGTGTAGGTTTTTTTTTTTTAGATAACATGTATTATGGGTATATCTTATATAAAACAACTAACTAAAAGGTGATCTCATTGGATGTGCCCTGACAATTAATGCTTGTATATCTTATCGTGTGTTGTCATGTTTGTTTATATGTTTGTTTAAAAAATAATAAAAAAATAAAATACAAAAGCTAGTGCTCTGGTCATGCATCCACTCAACTCATAGAAAATACAGCATCAGCCTATTCTAAAAGTATTGATACTAATAAAATGTATTGAACCATTTTTAACAGCTGGGTATCGAGATACATTTCTAGTATCTGTATCATGCAACACTAGTAAAGACATTTATTTTGACATTCTGATTTAAGAACTTTCTAAATAAAAGTGAATTTATCTGACTGCTTGTATTAATTGATGAAAAAGTAGTTTGATGTGCAGTAATATAGATTCTAAAATTGAGGATGTAATATATTGAGCTGCATCGAGATGCATCGTAGAATCTAATCGAATCGTGGACAACTGAATCGTAATCTAATCGTCAGGCCAGTGAAGATTCACAGCTCTACTCTGAACTAAGGTGGAATGCCCCCGATGAGTCTATTAGCACATCCAGTGCCAGCCATTAGACTGGGCCCGCTGTTGTTAGGCCAGCTTTCCATTACAAACGTTCATTGTGCGTCACGTTGTTTGTAGAGCTAAACCTATATTTTATATTATAGCTATGGATCCAATATCATTGTCAATTGACAGTAAGAACCTTCCGTTCAATATGCCATAAAGAAAAAAAATGTCCATCGATACGTTCCCGTTTTATACCGTGGTGAATATGAGTGTTATATCGGAATGATCTGGGATAATTCCTGTGAGGCTATTTATAAGGCGCAACGCTAATAACGTTAAATCCATTGGCGTTTCGTCCCTACACACGATAAAGTAAAAAATCCAAATGCATATGATCGGTATTATGTTCCATCATGAATGCGTGAAAGGGGGCGGGGGGGGGGTCGTTTGTGATTAATTGATTGCCAATAACGGCATTCGTTATTACCACAACATACACTGATCTGGGGTATGGCTATAAAATCCTTGCATGATCAAGCTGTAATTGACATCAAATTTCTCTTACCTTTGGCCGGTTGGATTCCAAAAAGAATTTTCCAATTATTTGATTGCCATCTGGTAGATCATAAGTACATTTGGCACACGCCATAACCCTATACAGCATAATGAATCCGGCGTCCCAAAAGGTATTCCATGTGATCGGGTGAAGCCCTCGCTTCAGGCTAACAGAAAAGTCCGCCCGGAGCGTTTTCAGTGTGACACCAGGTCTGCAACAGGGGTTACTGCATTCTTGAGACAGCGCCACTACCAGGATCTGGCCGGTACTGTACCTTCGGAGTCCCAATATGCCTTTTCCAGGCAAAATACAGCTCTGTGACATGGAATAGGATATTAAAATCGAAAAAAAGGAAAAACGACACAGAAACGAGAATCTTCGTTTCCAGCACTCAACCGCTGGGCTACAGAAACGAGAATTCTCGTGAACGGCACCCAAACGGTTAGTCGGTCAGTTTTGTCTTAGAAGACTTTGCTTGTCAAGACTTCCGGTTGCCAATGGTACTTCCTGTCCCATCCAAATACATTGGTTTTAGCTACTTTTCTCCCCTTATTTAAACAACTTTGTCGTCACAGAGAGGCAATGAAACGTTTGTATTATTATAGTATAGAATGTATTTAATAAGCAAACGTTTGTCAGCAGGGTTTTTGGGCTGTATTTCATGTAAAAACGTTCACTGTTAGTTTACTTGCTCACGCTAATTAAGGCTAATGCTGGCTAACAAGCTAGCGCAAGAAACGACGCCGCAAAGTATTGTTTATAGTGCATTTCTTGCCACCTTATAGCATTGGTACATTTGTATGACAGTCTATAATGCTCCCGTGAGGTTTTTCCGGACGTTTTGGTAATGATGAAAACTGTCCGGAATAGCTTTGAGCTAACGATCTTTGCCGATGCATTGCAAGACGTAACGTTAGTTGTTCAAAACATTACCCGTCTATATAATTTGTTCCTCAACATTAGCTTCTAACTGTAGCAGGCTGCAGCTTGCTGGCTAACGTTAGCTTCTAACTGTAGCAGGCTGCAGCTTGCTGGCTAACGTTAGCTTCTAACTGTAGCAGGCTGCAGCTTGCTGGCTAACGTTAGCTTCTAACTGTAGCAAGCTGCAGCTTGCTGGCTAACGTTAGCTTCTAACTGTAGCAGGCTGCAGTTAGTTTACAAAACATTACCCGTCTATATAACGTTGAGGAACAAATTATAGACGGGTAATGTTTTGAACAACTAACGTTACGTTTAGAATGGAATGCATCGGCAAAGATCGTTAGCTCAAAGCTATTCCGGACAGTTTTCATCAACTTCCTGTCATTTAGAAATATGATTTTATAGTGAAAATCATTACCAAAACGTCCGGAAAAACCTCACGGGAGCATTATAGACTGTCATACAAATGTACAAATGCTATAAGGTGGCAAGAAATGCACTATAAACAATACTTTGCGGCGTCGTTTCTTGCAATGCATCGGCAAAGATCGTTAGCTCAAAGCTATTCCGGACAGTTTTCATCAACTTCCTGTCATTTAGAAATATGATTTTATAGTGAAAATCATTACCAAAACGTCCGGAAAAACCTCACGGGAGCATTATAGACTGTCATACAAATGTACAAATGCTATAAGGTGGCAAGAAATGCACTATAAACAATACTTTGCGGCGTCGTTTCTTGCAATGCATCGGCAAAGATCGTTAGCTCAAAGCTATTCCGGACAGTTTTCATCAACTTCCTGTCATTTAGAAATATGATTTTATAGTGAAAATCATTACCAAAACGTCCGGAAAAACCTCACGGGAGCATTATAGACTGTCATACAAATGTACCAATGCTATAAGGTGGCAAGAAATGCACTATAAACAATACTTTGCGGCGTCGTTTCTTGCGCTAGCTTGTTAGCCAGCATTAGCCTTAATTAGTGTGAGCAAGTAAACTAACAGTGAACGTTTTTACATGAAATACAGCCCAAAAACCCTGCTGACAAACGTTTGCTTATTAAATACATTCTATACTATAATAATACAAACGTTTCATTGCCTCTCTGTGACGACAAAGTTGTTTAAATAAGGGGAGAAAAGTAGCTAAAACCAATGTATTTGGATGGGACAGGAAGTACCATTGGCAACCGGAAGTCAGCCGGAAGTGCCTACTTTTAGGTTGTGCAAGTGGAGAATTGGCCTACAATTTAAGTGAGTAATAGTTCCTTCATTGATCATTTGAAAATGGTAACATTAGCTATAAAAAAAAAAGTATCATTGACACAAGAAGTATATATTACACAGAATAATATAGTTTGTTTATGCTTCAGAAGTACGATATTTAGCATCAACCCTCAAAATGAACAAGGAGCCTGACACCTGGGAGTAAGGGTGGTGTTGACAGCAGATGACAGAGACGACAGTGGTTGCTAGTTGACTTTGAATAGAGGTAATACTGCTGATTTTTGACAGGTTCTACTAAAGTGAAATATCATTTTAAGCCATTTCTTCCTTTATAATTTTTTTCCTTTTAGTTTTGCCCCTCCCACTAATATTAAAGGTATCAACCAATAAAAGTAATTTTGAGTTTGATTGTATTTGTTCTAAGTATAATAATAAACCGCTAAACAATTGAATGTATTCATAAATATCTGTACTCTTGTTTATATCCTACCTGAAACTGCATACCAGCAGTAGGTAACTTATTCCAATTCATATTTTGTTTGAATTCTGACTGAAAATATAACAAGAACAAAACTGCCCAGACCCATGGCACACCTATATACCGGCACATACCGTCGGTAACCCTGTGGTTCATATAAGGAGCAGCTTGGCTGCCAGCAGACTGTTGGTATTGTTTTGCAATGTGAAATAATGCCCTTCGAGGTGATGGTTTTGGGAGATACAGAGATCACAACTACCTTGTCGATAGAAGCACCTACTGTAAATGACCTGAACAAAACGTGACTGCTAAAACGTCTTAGTGACCATAATTTGCCACATACAGCCCATGGCATTAGTCTGGTTGTTACAAGTGAGTAGGGTAATGTGAAACCAGTTCAGTAACCACCATAGTCATATTTTCAATGGTTTTGTCGTGACATACCTCCAAACTATGCACCTCGTGTTTTGGAAGCAACGCTTTTTAGAGCACTCAGTAATACATTTTTTTGTTAATGTCACCTTATCGACGGACCAATCAATTCAAGGGGAGGGATTACAAATCTGAGGTATTTGAAGATAAATGGACAGCAAAGCAAACCACTTATAACCATAATGGAGTTGAAGAATTTTTTTTGCAGTTTCCCACAAACCTTGTTTGTACGACCAGGTCTTACCCGGGACCGAGATGTGAACAGCAACGCCTGGAGGGCTGTGAGCAGTAATTTATGTAACTTTAGTAACATCAGTGGTAGAATAGAATAGAAATACTTTAATCCTGAGGGAAATTTGGCACTACAAATAACTCACAGTAAACAGTCAACATTTAGGGAGACAAAAACAAGTCACGAATGAAGAATAAAATAAGCCTAAGAATAAAAATACCCAGCTCCGGGATATACATTTCCTATGTTATGTTTTAAGGCTGTCAATCGATTAAAATATTTAATCTTATTAATCGCACGATTGTCCATAGTTGACTCACGATTAATCGCAAATTAATCCCATATTTTTGTATCTGTTCTAAATCTACCTTAACACATCCAGTGCCGTTCATGAGAATTCTCGTTTCTGTGGCCCAACGGTTCAGTGCCAGAAGCGAAGATTCTTGTCCGGTCCGGGTTTTCCTAGTCGGGGAGGAGTAACGTTTATAACACATGGATTGGGGAGAATCCGCAGATTCATGTGCTTTGGTGTATCATGTTGGCAACACGATCGACATCAATACTTGGAATGGTGATCAGATAATTGGAATATCCTTTTTGCAGTACATCCTAGTCAAGGTAAGGGCTATATGTTATCAATCTTGCGTTGATCCGAGTATGCCTTCGTTGTGATCCAAAAGTGTTATTGTAACGTTACTCCACAACGTATGCCGTTGGTGACGATCGAAGCATAGAACCCCCCCCCCACCCTTTCATGCATGCATGATGAAACATAATACCGATAATATAGCATTGATTTCAAATTGATTGTTGATCCACGCGAGGAATGGCACGGTTTCTAGTGAAATGCAATAAACGCTGTTTAGCGGCGTTTCCTGGGATTACACAGAATTACTCTAAAACTATACTCATATTCATCACGGTATAAACTCTATCTTTAATCTTTCAAAATGTTCAGTTGCTATCGCTATTAGCTCTATCTTTAATTTTTCAAAATGTACAGTTGCTATTGCATGCACTCATCTGTGTTCCACTACACACATGAGTGCATGCTTACCAACTGTCCGTCTGCAACACTACTATCACCAACATCTAAGAAGGGAGATCCCCCCTTGAATGGCCCTTCTAAGGTTTCTCTCCTCCACACTGCCTGTGGAGCTTTTTTCCCTATTGTTAGGTTTTAGTGAGTTTTTCCTTACCTTCGCGTGGGGTATGTCTGGGAGTGCTTGCATTCTTTCATTTATTTGCATCCATCTAAAAATGTTTGCACCTTATGGTGTTCTTGTTCTGTTCTTGACTTATTGTTATGTTTTCTTCTTGACTTGTTTAAAGAAGATCTGTACGGCCCATGGGGACATTAACGTGTGTTGTCGGGCCCTATAAATAAATTTGATTTGAATGTATGGATGAAAAAAGTATCTGTTTTTTGCATCTTGACCGGAAGAAACTCAATGACAATCGACTATATTATTAGATCCATAGCTATAATATTTAGTTATAGTTTTATATAGTTTTAGCACTGCAAACACTGGCAGGTATCCCCATTCAGTGCTGGCACACACGGCCCACAGCGACCTCTCGTGAACGGCACTGGATGTGTTAAACGGAACTTTTTCAAGTTTTAATACTCATCAATATGAGAGTCAACAAATGCTTGCTTTATGCAGCCATTTAAAGGGGACATGCATTATAAATGGCTTTTTCCAGTATTTAGCATTGTTTTATAGCAATAGGGGTTAGTAGCAATGGGTCTGTGTCTCTAATTACCATATTGACTCATCAGTCTAGTCTCGAGTTCACGAGATCTTCCCTCACTCAACTAAGCCGTTCTGATTTGACGGTATTGCTGACATGAATAGGGTACTGATTTGCATAACTGAGGCCCCCTCTATGGTTGACAGCGACAGCAGAGCGAGTGGAAATATCTTCACTTCCTCAAACAGAGCGAGGCAGAGAGAGAACGAGCGAGAGAGAGAGAGAGGAGCTTCTGTCTGGGAAACAAACACATTTTACACAGAACCTGACGGCGTGCGCGGGGAAACACACGCATTTTACACACAACCTGAGGCGCGGGGCTTCTCCCTGGTAGAGAGAGAGAGTGGAACCGCGGCACAGGAGTGTGTGAAACACACACACACACGCATTTGACCCGCGGGGCTTCTCCCTGGTAGAGAGAGAGAGGGACCGTGGTGCAGGAGTGTGTGAAACACAAACACACACGCATTTACACACACAACCTGGACCACGCGGGGGAAGCAGTGGAGAGATAACTTTATGCTCCGTGTCCCTCTCTCTCCCTCTCCACCTCTCTCTCTCTCTCTCTATCTCTCTCTGTCTGCCAGTCGCAGACTGTGGGTGACTCTCACTCAAAGCGCTTATGGGCGGAGCCCATCCAAAAATAGCCTGAAATCCTGAGGCTGAAAAATGATGCTTTTGAGTACTTGATAAAACATATAAAACAAAGATCTTTTTTTGAAAAAAAAAAAACTTTCTGATGTGTTCCATAGACTCTCAGGAATTGTGTAAAGTTGCCCAAATAGTGCAACACAAAAGGATGACCCTCATGCATTGCAAATTTGCATCAAATTCAAAACATTCAAATTCAATTCAAAATAACTTAAAAGAAATTAATAATTTAAAACAATAAATAAAGTATTCGTGAAATAATAGGGGAAAGAAAATGTTAGGAACTTGTTACATTCACCCATACAAGTGCTGAGGACTCACACCCCCTGCCCCCCTCTCTCTCTCACACACTCCCAACTCTCTTTCTCTCTTGCCCCTTCCTCATCTCTCTCACCCCCCCCCCCTCTCTCTCTATCTCTCACACACACTTTGAGTCAGAAACAAACATAGTATCAATGAGAGTATCAATAATACACTTGAGTGAAGTCTAGTAAAGAAATATATACTGTATATATGTATATATATATATATATATATATATATTTTTTTTTTTAAGTGAATCTTGCATTAAAATAATTGTGCATTAACATGCGGGAGTCTTAGTCTAGCACTGAACTTGCTCCATGCTTAGCAAGGCTCCTCCTCTCCGCCACAACCGCTAGAGAGTCCAGCTCCACCCCTACCACGTTACTGGCCTTCCTGACCAGCTTATCCAACCTCTTTGTGTTCCCCGCTCTCAGTCCGCTGCCCCAGCAGGTCACAGCGTACAAGAAGGCGCCCGCCACCACAGACGATAGAACATCCTCAAGATCCTTGTACGGATCTCAGCCTTCTGAGGAAGTAGAGTCGGCTCTGGCCCTTCTTGTAGATTGCCTCTGCATGTTTTGACCCATTCAGTTTGTTGTCGATGTGGACTCCCAGGTGTTTGTAGTCCTCAACCATGTCCACATCGACCCCCCTGATGGAAACGGGGGTCACAGGTGTACTCCTCCTCCTCCCCAGATCCACAGCCAGTTCCCTGTGGATCTGGGGAGGAGGAGGAGTACACCTGTTCCATGGTTGCCAAGCAGCCTTGCATTTGAGCACAAGAAAAAGGTATTCAATCTGACAGCCTAAAGGACCATACCGGTGTGGTAATAAACTTACTTTAAATGTATCATTGGAACAGAATGGCACTATGTAAATCGGTGAGTATGCCAATGTAAACAAGCACGTTTCTTATATATAATTATATGGTTTATCACCAAAGGTAAATAAAGCAAAACATTTTAAATCTAGTAAAATAAGCTATGCTCAGGAAAATGATAATATTTGTACATACATTTTTTTTAAGCGTCAGGGAAGTTGTCAATCATAGGCCCTTCCCTCATTGGCCATGGTGCTTGTCAATCACACTTGTGTGAGGATAAAGTAGAGAAACATGGTAGCTGAAAACAATGCAGACCGACGTACATTTGAAAGGAATTGTGCCTTAAAAGAACAAAGTTGCAACATGTTCATGATTGCTTTGGCTGTGCGTTGTCGCAATACGCCATCTGTAGTGTAGTCTAATTATTCAACATAATTTTGGACATAGATTAACCTATTTAGACTCGACAACCAGCTCAATTTAAATTGGCATGCATACCAAATGTTATTAAAACACAAAACTGCTTCACCATAATTGTCTTGTGCAGATATTTTCTTGTCTTGTCTAAGATATTTGCTGAAAGAATATGCATAACGGAACGTAGACCACTCTCGGTCACTCTCTTTGTCTGGGAACGCCCAAAACCAAATTCGGTCACGCCCCATTTTGTGCGACATCCAGGCTTTTTTTACTGTCAGCGTTTGGGAATTTCATGTCGACAGGTAGGTGAAGTGAAATTATACTTATTTTAGAATATATATATATCAAATTTCATGAGTATTCATCTATATTTAGTCATCTAAAGACTAGGGGTGGGACGATACATCGATCCAGATCGATATATCGATCTATTATCAATAATCAAATAGGATCGATGCAACGTAAAAAGATCGATTCATATTGCGATTATTTTGAAAATCTGCGAGTCATATCCGCCGGCGCCCAGTATTGTGGAACTCCGTGTAGCTCTGTACAGCAGAACAGAGCGTCTATTTATTATTATTTTGCGACCCGATATAAGTCTGTGCAGTTTTTCCCCCTGCAACGGGTCAAATGCATCTAACATGCTTTGCATCGTCGCCATTCCTTTATGCCCATGTCGCGTTAAATATCTAAATGAACACGGAGAGGGGAAGGAGGAGGGGCGGGGGCATTCTACCTTTCTGTATGTGTGGACTGGGGGAGGGGCAGTGTGTGTGTGTGTGTTACTGAGGATGGACAGATAATGTTGATATTTAAACATGAATACATAATAAATGTATTCATGGTCATCATGCAACATAAAACAATTGTAGGAAGTTAATGTTAGGGTTTGAAACCGACCTCAAACGCACGGCACAGACAGGTAGTTCAGAGTTAGCCAAATACTAGGGCGTATTTATTTTCAGAGTCAAAAAGGAGCAAGTAACAATCTTGGAACAAAGGGAGACTGCCTTCAGCAGAGTTATCTGCGGCTCTGCAGATCCTCTTGGTGTTCGAGGTGGGGAAACGGTATTGCAGCAGCTCTGCAGATACTCCCAGCTTCAACTCGAGGTGGAAAAGAGAGAGAGAGGTAAATAACAGTCCACATCACACAGAGGCAGTGCGGTCTCCTCCTCCCTTGCTGAGTCCAGAACAAACAAAACGATATCTTCAGTGTTCACCACAACACACAATTTAGCTGAGGGTCAGTGCAAAACAAAAACGATAAACTTCTGTGTCTCTTCTAAACACACACCCCAGCTGAGTCCAGTGCAAGCAAATGATAATCTTCAGTGTCTCCTTTAACACACAACTTAGCTGAGTCAAGTGTAAGCAAAAATAGAACTCTTCAGTGTTCTTCAAAACAGAATCGTCCAAAAAAGGGTTTGGTTCAAACTCACCAAAGCGCAAGAGTAAAGCGGGTAAACGAGGCGCAGCTCAAAACGGGGGACAAGGTCTTCACCAGCGGCAATCCACAGATGTCCTGGAGGGAGAGTAGACGAGGCACAGCAACGGGGAACAACAGGCAGAAACAGAAGTATTCAAAACGACCCGACATCGATTGAAGGGAAGTCCCAGTATAAAAAGCCTCTGGGGCGCTAATCAAAAACTATGACAGGTGCGCGCTGGAATTGATACTTTCTCCAAAAGCGTGTGGCGGGGAATGCACCAATCAACACAGCACCTTAAAGGAGCGGAGCGTGTGGCGGGGAATGCATCAATCAACACAGTACCTTAAAGGAGCGGAGCGTGTGGCGGGGAATGGACCAATCATCACAGTACCTTAAGAAGCCTGTGGCGGGGAATGAACCAATCCTCACAGTTTGGGAGAGGAAGGGGTTTTAGCTTGCGTGTTGTGAGTTCCAAAACATTTTACTTAAAGTTTAAAGCTCAATATATATATATAGATTGTTTTTCATTTAAATGTCTGGAAGAGCTCAAAAATAAAAACATCAATTGATATTTCCGTAGCCTTTTTTTTGTTGATCTAAATGTGACTGATTGTGTTAAATGGGCACATAATATCGCCTCATATCGATCGCAGGCACCTGAATCGAATCGTATCGTGGCAGACGTTGTGATATCGGCAAATATCGTATCGTTGTCCAAAGAATCGATATCGTATCGTGATGAAACTGGTGATTCCCACCCCTACTAAAGACTATTAGATATGAACGTATGTACCAGTAAAAAGTGGGAATCTCTAGAATGTGTTTTGGGCGACGCTGTTTACAAGAGCGGGTAGCCTCTCAACTTAACGTTATACACAACACTTTCTGTTGTCAGTAGATGGCAGCATTGGTTTAAAAGGTGAAAATGTTATGACTACAAAATGACTACAAATCCCAAGACCTTTAGCACCTAGTTCACAGGTCAGCACCGGATAGACCACCGCAACACTTCCGGGATTCTGAAATCGGGGAGGACATAGCGGGGGGAGCAGCGTCTATACTTTCCGTAGCCGCATTTCTGCAGGACGCTCTCTGATTGGCCACTGACTGACGCTCTCTGATTGGCCACTGACATGTTTGCCCAATCGCGTGACGAGCTGTGTCTTTGCCCATTTCCGCGTCGAACAGCCTGCAAACTACCTGGCGTTCTATCGCCATGCTCTAAGACAAACTCTAACCTTAACCAACTTCGAAAAAGTGCCTAAGCTTAACCAGTGTAGAAACGGGCGTCGGCCAATCAGAGAGCGTCCTGCAGAAATGCGGCTACGGAAAGTATAGACGCGGGGGAGCATATGAATGAATGTGGATGAGAGCCGTGATGTAAGTGGTTGAGGATACGGCTGTGGGGGGTGCTAGAGACATGATCGAATAGACTTTTATGTGCCTGAGTTTTCTTAACACGGCGCGACCCATCCTAATCGATCAGAACTAAATCGGCGAGAAAAAGCCCATTTTTAAGCACCTATTCCCCATGCACATGCGCAGATTGCCCACGGAGTCTGGACGAGGCAAGATGACGCACAAATGAATGTGGACTGTTCCATCAGAGGGGGGAGCTTCGGTGGCCTGAATATAGTGACAGAGAATGGTCACCTGGTTAAAACCCTTCTGGGTCTTGGGATATTTCATATGTTTTGGCTAATTTTGATTTAAATTGTATAATTCCCATTTTAAAATGTTTTACCATGGTATGTTTGGTATCTTTTTTTTCAGCACAGCCTCACATATATGACCTGACAGTTAGTTTTCATATTGTATAATACTGTATACTGCATAATGTACAACACAAAACACAAAATCGGATTGAGAAAATGTGTTATTTTTAGTATGAACCAATGCAAACATATCAAATCAAGGATATAAAACAGTGGAAATGCACCCTCAGGTAGCATATTTACATAAACAAAAGAGAACAGATCAGAATTCAATTTACAAAGCATTATTTTCTCCATACACAGGTAATAAACACAGACGAAATTTTGATTCTCAACTGGAAATGATCACCAGCATGCTTTTTTTTAACAAAGTCAGTAAAGGTAATTTTTTTTACAAAAAAAAGTAAAAAAAAATGTTTTACAGTAAAAAATTACTAAATAATTAAATTGTGGGATATTCAATATACATATATACAGTACACATATGACTAGAGTGCAGTCATATAGAGTGCAGGATGCCTGAGGGGTATCCAAAAAAAAATTGCACCTGTCAAACTGTAACGCCTTTTGACAGGTGTTACCTGTGTATACGTGGCATGGGGGTCTAGCTGCGGTCCTGGGGGTCTGCACGGCATGAACCGGAGGGGCTGGATGAGGATCACTGTTGGTCTTCCAGGGCGTCTGATCTCCTGCCTGGGCTGGACGTCTTGGCCTGGCCTGGGTTGTCCTGCGTCAGACTGGAGCAGGCTGCTCATCATGTCTGCACATAAATGGCACACACATTGTACATATAAGACACTGCTCATACAACACACACACTGTATATACACTCAATATTCCATTCTGTATATATTGTGTACAAAGTCTACCCTCCTTCCATGTCTCACAGAACTGGTTGAAGGCAGAGCTTCTGCTCCTTCCTCCTCCTCACTGTAGAAAACAATAAAAAGCACATTATTTTCAACATTCAACAAGGAATCTCTTGATGCACACTTACCATGTACACTTATCATGTACATTCACCATGTACACTTATCATGTACATTTATAATGTACACTTGTCATTTACATTCATCATGTACACTTGTAATGTACATTCATCATGTACACTTATCATGTGCATTCATCATGTGCACTTATCATGTGAAAGCCTTTCTTTGCCTTTCCCAACAAGTTTGACAAAAACAAAAGCAATCAAAGTCCAAAATAAGTGTCTTTACCTTTCATTGTCGTCATGATCAGTGGACCTTTCGTCACCATCACCAACAAACGATGGATCATCAACGTCGTACTACTACTACTACTACAACTACTACTACTGCTACTACTACTATTACTGCTACTACTACAACTACTACTACTGCTATACAAGTCGAACTACTAACTATAAACTACAACTACTGAAAAAACGGTGTTGTCCCACAGAAATGATCTTTTAGACAAGCTTTTTGCGCACATGGAGACTTCTTCTACTGTTCCTTTCTGGCAGTAAACTTCCGCCTCCTTCGTCACTTCCTCCCAAACGTTTCCGTTTCATTCTAGCTCAAAAAATGACCAAGATATTGATAAAAATGTAACGCATGTAAAATTATATCTGGCACATTTTACGCGTGCGTAAAAGTTTATTTAGCATCGAATTGAAATGATCCTGGTTCATTCATTTATTGGTTTATCAAGACAAAATAAAAAGTAGCGTGTAGTTTCAAGGACACGTCATAATGCCACGCCGAAAAAAACCCGGAAATGGACTAAGTTTTCGATACAGAGAGGCACAAACTGATGACGTCACTTCATCACGTCGCCGCGACCGGGAACCGTTCCATGTTTGTTGTCTAAAGGGGGAACATAATGGTACAATTTAAGATTTTAATGTTATCCGCATATAAAGGACAAATAAAACATCGTTAATTTGTAAGAAACCTCAATGAAAACGGCGCAGGGTAAATTATATTCGCTATTGTTATGAAAATGTGATAGAATCCTATAAAAATGTGGACGCATTTGGTCACTGTGACGTTACATTTTTTCTTTTATAAATGTACCCACAACAGATAAGACTTGACTTGGCCATTTCCTGGTTGTAAGCTACAAGACAGAAATCGGGACAAAAGATTAGACACGACCAGGGGTGCAGTCGTAATATCAGAACTGCCTGGACGCCACATGCACGCGCGCTCCAGTGCACGCGCATACATGTTCCCTCGCATGTGCACAGACCAGCTCAAGCAAACCCCCCACAGGGCTTGTATTTTGGTCTTGCACTTCTCTTTCTTTGTTATGCTATGCAAAGACTAGGTGATAAGTGCCGGGTACTTGGCACACGGCGCGACAGTAGAGTGAAAGTTGTGAACGCATTTTTGTGTGCGCGCGCATCCGTGCGCGCACTTCTGCTCAGCGAACTGCTAGGACGCCGTGGTACCGAGTGGTACCACCACTGCATCACTGGACACGACTATAATTTATTGTGTAGGTTACTGTCATTATTCAAAAGCAATATATATTTTCCCCCTAGACTTTCAAAGATTGCCTTTGCTAGTATGACTTAATGCTTCAGACTGTTCTGATATTCTCGACCAGGCTTACATTGACATTACATGACAAACATTATATACACACAACCAGCCTATTAGGAGGGTAGTGTCAATCAAAATGCCAGTGCATCATCTCTTGAGAATGTTCCCCTGTGTAGCGTAAACAGCATCCCGCTGGCTTTCCCAACAGTGTTATCCTTTCATTCCAGGACTAGGCTAGCGAATTGGCCTCTGGCATGGCATCACAGGGATTATGCCTGTGGAGTCATCCACAGCATGCAGCCATCTTCTGCATCATACTCGCCCACTATTCCTTTGCCACAAAAGCTAAAAACATAAAAATAATTATAATAATAATATATTTTGTAAGTGCTTATTGATCTTTTAACAATGATTCCTTTGCTTCCACCCTCCCTTCACCTCAACAGTGTTCGCCCCAAACAGACACAGTCAAATACGCCACAGGCTCTTTTGAAAAAACAAAGAAAGCCCCTGCTGAGCTGATACTGCCAAGCTTGCTGCTGGTTTGATTTGTAAAGGTATTATCTGCTAGTAAATTTGGTTGCAAAGTTAAAGTCAGGTATTGACAATGTAGGCCATAATATGAGGATAACATTGTACTATGACAGTCTTGGAGGGGTGGTTCTGTATTCTACAAGGTGATGGTGTAGTAATAATGATCGCTAAAAAGAAATGCACATAATAGGAAACTATAATAAAGAAGCTAATATCATTGAGATGGAAGGAGCCTGAGAAGCTCACAGTGATTAACTGGTCCCTAACACTGTTGGATGTGATTTATCTTGAGATATCCACGGCACGGGTGATTGGGGTGGGGCAGGCTGGGATTGAACTGTGGGTCGCAGCAGCTGAAAAGGTCAGAACCGCCGTGTGCGGCTGAGCGGGGTTGGGGTGCTTGTCCGGGGGAGTCCGGCGGTCTCGTGGGAGGGGGAGGAGGAAATGTCTTGTCTGTCTTGTCTTTTGTGTTGTCCTCTTGACTTTAACTGGGGGGATTTTTATTGGGGGGGAGCTATTTTGCTATTTCTTCACTATTTGGGCACTTTTACACGGTTCCTGTGAGTCTATGGAACACCTCTGTAGGTTTTTGTTTTTCAAGAAGGTTCATTGTTTTGTATTTCTATTCGGGTACTCAAAAGCAGCGTTTTTCTACCTCAGGACCTTAGGTCATTTTGAGGCTGGGCTCCAACCACTGTGTGGCCCGGTGGCAACTGCACATTGTTATGCAGCTGGGAAATCTCTGACATCACTGATATGCACATTTTGAGATGACTCAGTTCGGTGAGGGTGAATGTTGTGAGGTGAATTGGAAGAATACGCCTTTTTGAGAATTAGAGACATACGTTTTATTAATATAGGGCCACACGGCCGGGAAACGGTGCTGAATACTGGGAAAGGCCATTTATGAGATAGTACCCCTTTAAATTTAAAATGTTGTACTGTTTTTTTTTTTAATATAATTTGTTATTTCTGTATTATTATTGTTTTTGTTATCTCCCTGTGAAGTTCTGTGTATTGTTATTGTGGTTATTGTGTTGTCTTGTTTTCATGTAAGTAATAATAAATAAATAAATGTGATCAAAAAAAAATAGGAAACTATAATAGTCAAGAGATGCCCTTGAACTTGCTAGTGAGAAGTGTATTTCCATTTTGACATTTTTGTAATTTAGCTGACGCTTTTATCCAAAGCGACTTAGAAGTTTTGTACGACAAGTCACCAGGAACGGCACAACTCTATCAGCTGAGTAACAATGTTCATCAAAGTGTTCAAACTTGAGTGCTACAGTGTCAAGTGTATGTTATTAGGAAGAGTGCATGACAGTAGAGGACAGTAAGATGTTTTTTAACATTTTATTTAAAATATTGAATTGAAGAAGTGTGTCTCTTTGATGACCCTCCCGGATCTCAGACAGGAGTGGGTCTGAGGCGGCCAGAAGACATAGAGCAGAGGGGAAATGGACAGCAAAGCAAACCACTTGATAATGGAGGTGAAGCAGATTTCCGTAGGCTGGGTGCCAGGGCAATAGATCGGTTTCTGCGGGTGGCTGTCTGCTCAGGACTATTCAGCTGCACAGCGAGTGGGAGTCTGAACTCTGCAGTAGGCTCTTCTGGGGTGTTGAATGTGGTAGACTTCTGGTGGATCCTGCTGGACTTCACCCTAATTGATAAATAACAGAGCATGGATAAAAAAATATTATTATTCATAATACAGTACATACATGAAGGCAATATATTTGGAATGCAATTCATCATTACAACTGATAGAAAAAGAAAGCAATACGCTTGGACCAGCACTCTCAGATTTTGGTAGATTTAATCGCAGCCTGAAACAAACATGTTTCGGAACTGTAATGTTCCTTCTTCAGTGTTGATGGCTAGCAAATGTTCTCACCGACAATATTGTTTTTATACCAAGAACAGCAGGAAGTGACATCATCCACAGGTGTGTTGAATTACTATAAGGTCTAGTTTGACCCAGGAAGTACTTTGAAGTCAAGAGTCCATTCTTAAGTCTAAATTACCTAAATATACAAATACAAAATGTAGATAATAGATACAAAAACATAAAATTGTTATACTAGAAACAAAACCAAAATTGACATCTAATATGTATGGCTAGATAGGTACATTCTAATGCTTTATTCATTTTCAATATAAACCATAAACAAGAACCCTAGGGTAAATAAGTCCGCCCTTTGGCTTACAGTCAAACTCTTTTTTTGAGCCTCGTAATAAAGAGGAAACCAGATGAAAAAACTAAAGTCAAAATTACCACAATATACAGATGGTAAATGTAGGTATAAGATTAAAATTAAAATTATTGTGCTGGAAACAAAAAACATAAATCAAAATAGCAAAAATATCTAGTATGTCTGGCTAGATAGATACACTACAATGCCTTATTCATTTTATATAAATAAACCATAAACAACAAAAACTAAACAGGAAACCCATTGGGTAAATAAGTCTGCCTATATATATGGCTAGATAGATACACTAATGCCTTATTCATTTATAAATAAACAATAAAAAGTAAACCAGAGACCCTTGGGTAAATAAGTCCGCCATTATGTATGGCTAGATACACTCTAATGGCTAATTCATTTTATATAAATAAACAATAAACCATAAAAACCCTTGGGTAAATACGTCCGCCATTATGTATGGCTAGATAGATACACTCTAATACCTTATTCATTTTATATAAATAAACCATAAACAATCAAAAGTAAACCAGAAACCCTTGGGTAAATAAGTCTGCCATTAGGCGTAACTTCAAACTCTTTTTTTGAGCCTCGTAATAAAGCGGAAAAAAAGGAAAATAAGGAAAAAAACTCCACCTGTTCGGTGTGTCTGAAGGTTGTTAGACTTACTAATGGCTCTTTAAAATAGATCTATAGTCTAATCATTAATACTCCCTTGTGTTACGTATATACCTATTGCTTAAAATAAACTTATTTGTTGATCTTACTCGTATTTACTGAACCCGGCATACTTCTTTCTAAGGATACTATAAAACTAATAATCGGCCTTAATGGGAAAAGTATTTAAAGGAAGCAGGTCAACAAGTTCTCTTCATTCATACCTCTTGGTTCTATACAATTAAAGAGGTGAATAAAATAACATTCCCTTTGCAAAAGTAGCTTATGTCTGTCACCTCCCCTGGCGGGCCTATGTACCAATTCTAGACCCATGTAACGGAGATCTTTGACAGCATGCTTGCAAGTATTGAAGTGTCTAGCTACCGCCGATTTGATGTCTGCATTTCTGATTGAACACTTATGTTCACTGATTCTTAATTTGAATGGTCTCGTTGTTTTGCCCACATATGAAAAATCACAAGGGCATTTCAGCAGGTACACTATGTTGGAGGAATTGCAGGTAATACGCCCTTTGACCGATAACCGTTTGCCCGTTTTTGGGTGTGTATAACTTTTGTCTTTGATCATCCCTTGGCAATGTACACAAGATTGACAGGGAAAGTTCCCATCTGGGATGTTAGACATAAAGTGAGTTGATTTTACCTTGGGAAAATCCGTTTTCACCAGAAGATTTGAGAGATTCGCTTGTCTTTTGTAATAGTAATTGGGCGAATGCTGAAACGCCGCTCCAACTATAGGATCTGACTGTAAAATATGCCAGTATTTATTGACAATGGTACGTATGTCTCTAGTAATCGGGCTGTAAGTAGACACAAAGGCCACTTTGTCAGAGTGTACCTTTTTCTTCTTAGGGGCCAGTAACAAGGATCTGTCAATCTGCTGAGTTTTGTGCAGGGCCTTAGCTGTTAAAATAGCACTGTATCCTCTGTCATGAAAATTCTCCCGTAGGGTTTCGGCTTGGGCCTTGAATCTGACCTCCGTGTCACAGATTCTCTTATACCTGAGTATTTGGCTGAAAGGTAGACTATTTTTTAAAGCCGGGGTATGGTAGCTAGAGAAATGTAGGAACGAATTTCTGTCTGTCTCTTTTTTGAAGACCTCTGTATGTAATGAAGTCCCACCTGGGGCTTTGTTGATTAAAACGTCCAAAAAGGGTAGCGTTTGTAAGTCAAACTTCAAAGTAAATTTTATCGTTACTCTACAAGAGTTGAGATATTCAAGGAAGTCATGGAGCTCAGACGATGTACCTGACCAAATAAAGAATAGGTCATCTATATAGCGCATGTAGGATTTGACATGTTTCTCAAACGGGTTATTATTAAAAACATGTTCTAATTCAAATTTCGACATAAAAAGATTAGCAAGGTTCACTGCGGCTGGCGAGCCCATGCTGAGTCCTCTGTTCTGCAAATAATATATATCTTGAAATCTAAAGTAGTTCCTCGTAAGCACAAGATCGGCTAGTCTAACTAGCGCGTCTGTGGAGGGGAGTGATTCTGCTCTCGAGTTTAAATAAAAACTCAATGCGTCTAACGCGTCAGCATGTGGAATGCTAGGGTACAGGCTGACTACATCCATTGTAACTAGAAAGTCTGTGGGACTAATATTACAGACTAGAAGCCCACTCAGGAAAGAAGTAGTGTCTTTTAAATACCCACGTTGTGAAGAGGCCAAATCCTTAATATGTGCGTCTATATATTGCGATATTTTCTCTGTGGCAGAGCCTATGCCGGAGACTATAGGTCTACCTGGAGGGTTAACTAGATCTTTATGGATCTTGGGTAAGGTGTAAATGATAGGCGTAATTGGGTGCTCTACAAACATAAATTAAAATTCATTTTCAGTGATTACCTCAGCTAATCTGAGGCTTTTTAGGACCGTTTTAATTTCCGTAGAAAATCGGAAGACTGGATCTGAATTTAACTGGGTATACACCTCCATGTCATTCAATTGTCTCATAATCTCAGTCACATACGTACTCTTATTTTGGAGAACTATTCCTGCACCCTTATCCGCTTTTCTAAAAATTAAATCGTCTTTTTCCATGAGCTCCTTGAGCGCTCTCGACTCTGATTCCAGTAAATTGGGGTAAAGTTGGGCCTTGTGGCTGGTATCACATAAATTCAAGACCTCATTCTGTACCAGTCTACAAAAAGTATCCACTGAAGGCGGGTTAAGATGGGGTACAAACAAGCTGCGTGGCTTAAATACTCTACTAGTAGGTAAAGAGTGGGTATCGGGCTCCGTTTCTGTATCTACAACCACATTTTCTGGCACGTTTAGGTTAGTAACATATTGGGTTCTGTTAACTATCCCTTTGGCATAAAAGGCCTTCAACTTAATATTACGAAAAAACTTAAAAAGCTCTACCTTAGTAGTGAAAGCGTCCACTCTCCGTGCCGGGACAAATGATAACCCTTTGGACAGTACAGTTTGTTGCAAGTCGCTCAACTGTGTGTTAGAAATATTCACTAGGTTTGATATGGTGCTCATCTCTGAAACTGTTGGCCTTTTTCTCTGGCTCCTCCGCGTCTTCCGGTGGCCACTCGCGGCGGTCTGGGTGGGAGAGGGCCGTCCCGCGGGTCCTGAAAATTCGATTGGCTGCGGAGGGAATACCTTTCTTGAGAGGGCGCCTCGTCTGAGCTGACAGCCGTGGAAGAAGAGTCCGAGTGTCTCTGTCGATCTCTGGGCTGCCAGTTCTGCCTCCGGCTCATGGCTTGTGGTTGGTGCAACCATGGGTAGACCCTGTGGGCCGCGTAATCCTGCTCGTCTCTGCGTCTCTTCGCTCTTTTATGCTGCAAGATGTCAAGTTTGTACTTATCTAGTTGCTGATTCAAAGACTCTAGCAATTCGGTCTGCTGCTCAGGAGTTAAAATGTTCTTCATTTCTTCCTCTAACGAGGTTAGCTCAGCTTTAACCTTGCTTAATTTAGAGCCTTCGTTATCAATAATCAGCAGTAGAAGGTCTAAGGAGCACTTATCTAGGATGGCACACCATTTCTCGCAAAATTCCGGTGAATCACGTCCCAGGGTAGGTTCCTTGTTCACTCTCAAACCTCTCGGGATGATGGCGTCCTGCCAGTACTTGGTCAGCGTCTCTCCGTGGAGTAGGGTGCGGGTCTCTCTCTGTCTCAGCCGAGTGAGAGACTGGGCTAATGCTTCTCTTCCTTTGACGGGAGGTGCAGAGGTCTCCGGCGAGGGGAACAAACGACATATTCTGTCACTGTCACCTTTAGTGTAAGCATAGCCCCTCCTATCCATATTCTGTAGCATCTTGGGATGCTGAAGTCCTCTTGGGCTCTAGATGCGCTATAGAAAGCGTGGAGCTGCGTGTCTCTAAGATGCCTATAGGCAGCTTTAAATCGAAAAGTCAAGATAGACTGCGCTCACAAATTATAACACTGGGTGCTGAAATCCCGTCGAGTATAATAGAAAAAGAAAGCAATACGCTTGGACCAGCACTCTCAGATTTTGGTAGATTTAATCGCAGCCTGAAACAAACATGTTTCGGAACTGTTTTTTTTTTTTATCATTACAACTGATCCAACACACATTCAACGGCATATGAAAACAATAACACCATATTAGATTAAATTATTTAAATACAGTAGAATAAAGGAAAGGTAATGGCACCAGGCAAATTCGGTTTGCATCTTGGTATAGCTAGTTAGATTGAGCATTGGTCTGTAGTAATGCCTGGGGTGAAAGCAGGCTTGCTTTTATGCTCTTTTCTTTGGTCATAGACCTGTTCATATGACCTGAACTCCGAGTCCTGAGTAAACAAAATAGGTTAGCCAATTTACGAGTAGCCTAATGTTAGTCTCGTTTATTATGTAACGCCAGTCAGCAAGGGAAAGTAGCAATCAAAAGGGATGCAGGGACCGCTGAGGATTATACTAGGATAGTCCAGCAAAGTTAAGTCCTATAGATCAATCTCACAATATTCGCTAACGTTAGACAGATGGAATACAGCCTTCCATCTAAAAACATAAATGAAAACTTACCACAGTCATGGTTGCCAGTGTCACTTGATAAAAACAGTAAAACTTTTACTGACTTTTACTTGGGTAAAACAGTCCATTCTCTTCGGATCAAATGACAAACTCAGCAAGACCGACGGCTTCTCAGTTACAGTGGGAGACAATATTGTCACAAGGAAAGATGAAATTACATACCTAGCTTCCAGGCAAATCTTTCCTGTGACAAAATGGCATCCAATGTAATAAAAAAAAGTCAACCAACGAACTAGATTCTTGTACCGGATCTCCTCTCTGGTAAACAAGAATACCCTGAAGACTCTGGCAGGAGCACTCATTCAAGGGTACTACGACTATGCTTGCACCTCATGGTACCAAAGCACCTCAAAGGCGCTAAAAACAAGATTACAAACATCACAAAACAAACTGGTCAGACTACTTGACCTTACTCCTAGAACCCACCTCACCCCTGCCCACTTTGACTACCTAGGATGGCTTAGAGTAGACGACAGAGTACAGCAACTTGCAATGGGCCTGGTCTACAAGATACACTATACGACTAAGGTACCCATGTACATGTCAAAATACTTCCCAAAGGTCAGTGAATACCATGATCACAACACCAGAGGGAGCTCAACAAATCATGTTAAACCCAGATTCGGCTCAAACAAGGGACTAAACACGTTTAGCAATTATGCCACATCAATGTGGAACGCCCTACCCAAAGCTGTAAAGGAATGTGAATCACTACCCACTTTCAAAACCACTCTCAAAGAGCACCTACGGGAGACTGCAATTCGAAACTGGCCCCTGTGAATGTCCTAACCCAACCCCCTCCAATGTACAGTAAATGTCCTAACCCAATAACACACAAGACCCTCTTCTTGGGACCAAGTAAGATTTCGTCGATATATCAATGTACAGTTTCCCCCACCCCACCCCAACCACCTCCAATGTACAGTTCCCCACCTACCCAACCTCCTCCAATGTACAGTTTTTATGTCAAATGTATATACTCTCTTTTTTAGATGCTTTTTGTATCACAAACTACTGTATTTGTAAATCTGGTATGTCATAAATGTATAGATGTAGCAGTACTGTCTATCTGTATGTCATGTTATGATGAATTGAAAATGGGGGACCCTGATGTAAACAAGACGAAAGTCTTTCTCTGGTCTGCATCCCCTTAACAATTGTGTGTATTGAGCTGTACTGTATTGTACCCATTCTGCAATCTGTTAATAAAATGTTCAATCAATCAATCAACTTTCTCCGATCGACTCCTATAAATCTAAGTTCAGAGCAAGTAGCCATAGCTTCAATCGGTTCGGATCATTTGAATGAAACGAAAATGTAAACCCTGGCCTCGATGGTTTCTTAGCACAACTCTTTACAACACACAGAGGCATGATTGTAAAGTTGTAATTTATCGAGATACTACTGCTATCTGATGATATCCACTTCACTCAATGAAAGTGCGCCCTATCGCTCCAGTAGCTACGTTAGTCACATTGCATGTGTATTGACGTTAGAAGAAAGTAGCGTGAAATCACTGCGCCCAGACAGCAGTGGTTCGGCAAAAAAAAAATCTGAGTATATATCTGCTTAGAAAACGAAAATGTCTAATTCAACTTTTTTTATTTCTCCACGTGGTAAATACACAGGTCACAACATGTTTACAGGAATGTTTTGGAGTGTATTTGGAGTGAGTGAGTTGAGTCATGGGAACTATAGGCTACCCTGGCACATCTACTTCCGGTGAATGTCGCTAAGCTAGGCTAACGGTGCAGGCGTTCCCGACGCCTGCACAGAGATGAAAAAGGTATGTATCTTGTCTAACTGCAGGGTAGATAGCAAATAAGCTAATATCCCAAAATGTTGGAGTTTTCCTTTAAATGTATCATTGGAACAGAATGGCACTATGGAAATCGGTGAGTATGCCAATGTAAACAAACATGTTTCTTATATATAATTCAATGGTTTACCTCAAAAGTAAGCTATGCTCAGGAAAATTATCATATTTTTACATTTAAAAATGTTTAAGCGTCAGGGAAGCTGTCAAGGATAGGCCCTTCCCTCATTGGCCATGGTGCTTGTCAATCACACTTGTGTGAGGATAAATCAGAGAAACATGGTAGCTGACAACAATGCAGAATGACGTAAATTTTTTAAGGAATTGTACCTCTTTTAAAATGAGAAAGAACATAAAAGTTTCAACATGTTGTGCCTTTTTATGTTCCATGTATGGACCACAATGGAAACAAGCCATGGCTTTATTGTGGTTTATCCATTTTTTACCAGCGTGTTGACACTGTTATTGTATTTTTCAAATGTTTGTCCTACGATTGTGTCAAAATAAAGTATTCAATCAATCGCTTTGGCTGTGCGTTGTCGCAATAGGCTATCTGTAGTCTAATTATTTAACGTAATTTTGGACATAGTTGAACCAAATTTAGACTCAACAACCAGCTCATATAATGGAAACACATTTCAATTTAAATTGGTATGCATACCAAATTTGACATAGACATAGAGCGGAGGGGTGTGTAGTTAGAGACCATTGACCGGAGGTAGACGGGAGCCGCTCCCTTCGCCATGCAATATGCCAGGTTCGTGGGGCCATGGGGAGCCAGTGCAGGTCCCTAAGAAGTGGGTTAACATGGGCTGACGACTTTGGTAGGTTGGAGATCAGGCAGGCGGCTGCGTTCTGAACGAGTTGAAGAGGCTAGTAGTCGAGGCGAGAGATGCCTGTTGATTGGACGAGTAGTTGGGGGGCTTCATTTGTCAGGAAGGGACTGATCCTTCTGACATTGCTCAGGAGGAATCTGCAGGTTCTGGTTGTTGCGGCGATGTGAGCGGAGAAGTTTAGCCATTCGTCGAGGACAACGCCAAGGTTCTTGGCGGTCGGGGACGCGGCCACAGCTACATTCTCCACTGTGATGGAAAGGTCAGTCAGGAAGGAGGATTTGGCCAGCAGGTGAAACAATTCTGTTTTGCTTAGGTTCAGTTTTAGGTGGTTGGTCATCATCCAGGCGGAGATGTCGGAAAGACAGGCCGCGATCCGCTCAGAGACATGGATATCTGAGGGAGGAAAGGAGAGGAAGAGTTGAGTATCATCACGATAGTAATGATACGAGAAGTCATGAGATGTGATAATGTTACCCAGAGATTTGGTGTAGAGGGAGAAGAGGGGTCCAAGGACCGAGCCCTGGGGGATACCCGTCCGAAGGGGCCAACAGGGTCCCTCTCCATGATACTCGGTAGGAGCGTTCGTCGACGTAGGATATCAGCCATGCCAGCGCAGAGCCAGCCACTCCCATTCCTGCAAGGAGGATCTGGTGGTTGATTGTGTTGAAGGCTGCAGACAGGTCCAGGAGAATCAGGACAGAGGAGAGGCCCTTCGCTTTTGCTAAGTGAAGAGCCTCTGTGACCGCTATGAGGGCCGTCTCTGTGGAGTGACCAGTCCTGAAGCCTGACTGATTAGGGTCTAGGAGGTAATTCTGTAAGAGATAATCAGTAAGTTGGTTGGATACAGCACGTTCAAGAGATTTAGAGAGGAAGGAGAGAAGAGAGACAGGACGGTAGTGGTCTATGACGGTGGGGTTCATGGTTGTTTTTTATGAGCGGTGTGACTATGGCTTGTTTTAGGGAGGCAGGGACCACCCCAGAGTTGAGGGAGGAGTTGATGGTTGCCGTTAAGAATGGGAGGATATCTGGTGCTATGGTCTGGAGGAGTAGAGAGGGTAGAGGGTCGAGCTGGCATGTCGTGGGACAGTTCGACGTTACCAGTGTCAAGCCCTTGGCAACAGAGTGAAAGATGAGGTTCTCGATTCAGAATTTGGAATGGGTGGGGGTTGGGAGAAGGAGCTGCGGATGTTCTCGACTTTTTTCTCACATAAAATCGCAAAGTCTTCGGCAGAGAGAGAGGAGGGAGGACATGGTGGCGTGCAGTTTGCGAAGGTTCTTGGTCGAGGCCTCGATCGTATGGTGAAAGAAATAAGCTTTGGCAGTAGTAATGGTTTTGGAGAAAGCTAATAAGAGGTTCTGATATGTGGTGATGTCACCAATGAGGCGAGTCTTTGTATACTTTATCTCGGCCGCTCTCAGGACCTGTCTTTCTTCCCTCACTGCATCCGTCAGCCATGGACTGGGTGGGGAACGGCAGGCTTCTCAGCAAGGGGACAGAGCCTGTCGAAGGAGGTTGAGAGGGCTGAGAGGAGGGTGGAGGTTGCCGTATCTGGGGGGAGAGCAGAGAAGGTGTCACTCAAAGGTAGAGCGGACAGGACATCGGAGGAGGGGGATAGGGAGCGCAGGTTGCGTCTGCCTGAGACGGTTTGGGTTGGAGTGGATGATTTGGGGTTAAGCATGAGAGTTAGTGAGAAGGATATGAAGAAACAGGAAGGGAAGTTACAGAGGTGTTAATGATGTTGGAGTTACGGGAGAATATGAGATCCAAGGAGCTGCCTGCTTTGTGAGTGGAAAGCATGGCAGTGGGAGTCAGGTCGAAGGATTGTAGGAGAGAGACCACTGTGTCTGACTGAGACGAGTGAAGCAGATTGCAATAGCCCATTAGGAGGAAGGGGGTGTATCTTATGTGTATCTAATAAAACTCCTCAACAATTAGTCTAAATTGCGAGATTGGCTGAGAGGCATTGATTCCACCCAAGCTTTTTAGTATAACATTACTGTTGCCATCAACATATGCAAGCAAAATATGCATTCCCCACTTTACACTGTCAAATGACCAAATGCAATATTCATGGAGGTGGTAATTGTGACAGTGACAGACAATGCCATTAATTGGGAATTAATAAATAATAATAATAAATAGCTATTTCCAAACTGCAATAACTATTATAGACTGGCCACAAGTTAAGTATTAATTGTACATTGCTGAAACAATTATAGACAAAGCCATGCCCATGTGTAGCCTGCAGCTATAGGAAAATGAATGGACTTTGTCCAGTGAACAAACAACAACTTCTGATATACATGTCACTCTCTGATAAGGCAAGGGGTTTTTCATTTTCAATTTTAAGCAGCAGTTTAAATAAAGGAAAAATATCTAGCCAAAACTAGCGTAGCATTGCAGATCAGGTCACCCAAGTCAAGTCAAGAGTTTTATTTGTCACGGCATACAAGCATACAGTGAAATGCGGGGGGTCATGCCTGCAGCGATTGTGCAATAATACAAGTAATAAGAATAGGAATGAGAATAAGACATTTGTGCAATAATACAAGTAATAAGAATAAGACATAACAGGTATAATGTACATACAATTACAAAAAGCATGGTAAGACATGCTAAGGTCCTGCGATAGTGCAATACAATGTTAGCTACGGATGAGGCACTGGGTCTTATGTACACTACTATACAATGTTATACTATACAATCTACAGTTATACTATATGTGTCCTTATGCTAACTTGCTATATCCATCTATTTACTATAAAAGAACCACTCCCGTTCTTTTTTTTATTGTTTTTTTTTTTTAAGTGACCGTAAGTGATTGTGTAAAGTGACCGTTGAGTGTGAGCGTGTGCAGCATGTGTGTGTGTGTGTTCATGCTAACGTGACTGTTAGTGTGTGAGCGTATACAGTGTGTGTGTTGTGTGTGCTCATGTGTGCTTGTGTGTGGAGAGTTCAGTGTTCAGGACTCTGATGGCCTGGGGGAAGAAGCTGAGCCGAAGTCTCTCTGTCCTAGTTGCTGGTGTACGCAGGCGTTTGCCTGACCGCAGCAGCTTGAACAGGCCGTTGTTGGGGTGGTGAGGGTCTTTCATTATTCTGCAGGCTCTGGATTTGCACCTCTTATATAAGACCGGACGCCACAAGTGCATTCTCTGCAACATCTGGTCATTTAGTGTCAGCAATTTAGCTTTTAAAATTGGAATGTTAAAATATAAAACAACATAAAATCCTTTGTAGTACCACAACTAGATGAATTAAGCAAATCTGTAATATGATTGACCGTAGTATACTTGAGACCATTTTAGAGGTCCCAATGGTATATGTAACCATCTGCCCCTCTAGTCTAGGGGTTTCCTGCCAGGTCATTGGACTGAGGGGCAGAAGGTTACATGGTACTCATACAGAGAAAGTATGCAGTCAAAATCTACCCCCCAGGTCAATTTATCTTGTGTACAAACCATATGATACAGATACAACAAACCTTAAACAGCTTCATAATAAACGGAGGGAGATGTTTGTCTTGAATACAGCTTTGCTTAGCATACCATTTTAAACCATTAACCCTCAATGTCAAGTACACAAGGAATTCCATATACATTTAGGATTTAACAGTAAACATACACTGGCTTGGATTATCAAACACATGAAGAGAATCTATCTAAATGATCTGGCCAATCCTGAAACATCGGTTTAATTGAAAAATCCATTCCATTCAAGGAATGGATAAAAGTAGAATTTGTAATGTCTTCAAACAGCGACCTCTAGGTAAAAGAGCCCTGCTTAGTATTGCACTTTTACATTTTTCTGTTTTAGTCTGATGTTGGAGTTGAGTGGGGATTAGATACAGGTTGCTATTGCTGGCCATATTTTAGGCTCTGCTAAGAGTGGTCTGGAGAAATGCACAGTGTAATAAGTTACTGTATAGCTATATATATTAGGCCTGTCAGTTTATCGCGTTAATTCGATTAATTAATTACACAGCAAATTATCGTGTTATGAAAATTAACGCAAAATTAATAATAATAAAAAATTAAAAAAATTAATAATTGTAATTTTTTTTATCTCATTCATTCCATAAAAAACTTAGAATAAACATTTACAGCCTTTTTTTTTTTAAATGGTCCATTTGCATGTTCTTGGTATCTGATTCTAGGGACATCTACTATGGATCTCAGGGAATGTATTCCCAGTGTCAGAATTACTGTGTCTGTTACTAGGCTTGAGTCAATTGTAATGAACCAAATGAGAATATCAATAAAACATTTTCTTTTTTATCTTTGACTGTGAATAACACCATGCTAAAATTGACCAGACCTGAAAAATCGAAGCAAATACAGTAAATAAAGGGAAGATGATTAAACTTTTGTAGATACAGTACTGAATTCTGCCATCCGGACACATGCAATTTGAAATATGATTATAGAATATAGAATATCAGGCCTAAAATGGTTATGCGATTAAAATGCGATTAATTACATTAATTAATTACAAATCCTGTAATTAATTAGATAACTTTTTTTAATCACCTGACAGCACTAATATATATATATATATATATATATATATATATATATATATATATATATATATATATATATATATATATATATATATATATATAACCCCGACTGGAGGTGCAGCTCAGCGCAAGAGATATGTATAAAGCTAAAAGAAGAATTTTGAGTATATGTATACAGTATATGTGGTTTCTATGCATTATATTTATATATGTGGTTTCTATGGATTACATCTTGCAAAATGGTGAAATGAAATGTAATAATTGAGGAGCCAATGAGCTTGATATGTTACTATGTGGGGGTGGAGTATTCTGTATATAATGATTATCACTGACACCTGCTGTATAGCACCTGAGGAAGTGGAAGCGAAACGCGTTGTGCACCAAACAAATAAAAAGCTAAATCAGTCCTGAGGAGTGTGCGGCCCCTTCTTTTGAAGGTTTTCTTCTTTTAGCTTTATATATATATATATTAAGGCTGTCAAAGTTAACACGTTATTATCGCGTTAATGCACAATTATTTTAAAGCCACAATTATTTTACCGCAAGATTAATGTTTAAAAAAATTATTACTTTTAATTTTTTACTAGACTTCACTCAGGTGTATTATTGATACTCTCATTGATACTATGTTTGTTTCTTTATTTATTTTTGGGTAGCGCAGTGGAGAATGCACTTGCCTACCACCGCAGACACTCTGGGTTCGAATCCAGCTGTCAGCGGTACCTCCGGCTTGGTCAGTCGTCCCTACTAACACAATTGGCAGTGTTAGTGGGTGGGAAGCCGGCGGGGTATGCGTGTGTCCTGGTCGTTGTAAACTGCGGTTCCTACTGGTCGGTCGGGGCGCCTGTTCAGCAGGGAGGGGATCGGTGGGAAATAGCGTGAACCTCCGCATGTGTTACATTCCAACCAGTGAGACTCCTCGCTGTCAGGTGAAAAGAAGCGGCTGGCTGACTCCACATGTATCGGAGGAGGCATGTGGTAGTCTTCACCCTCCCTAGGCCGTCAGTGGGGCAATGCGCGCAACGACCAGGAAGGGAATTGGCATAACGACTAAATTGGGATGGGAGAAAAATACAGAAAAAAGTGAGAACAAAAAATATAAAAATCAAAAATCAAAAGAAATCTAAAAAATTACTTTGTATTTTTTACTAGACTTCACTCATTTATACTATGTTTGTTTCTGACTCAAAGTGTGTGTGTGAGTGTGTGAGAGAGAGAGAGAGAGTGAGAGAGAGAGAGAGAGAGAGAGAGAGAGAGAGAGAGAGAGAGAGAGAGAGAGAGAGAGAGAGAGAGAGAGAGAGAGAGAGAGAGGGGGGGGGGGTGAGAGATGAGGAAGGGACAAGAGAGAAAGACAGTTGGGAGAGTGTGTGTGTGAGAGAGAGAGAGAGGGGGAGCGGGGGGAGGGTGAGTCCTCACCCCTTGTATGGGTGAATGTAACAAGTTCCTAACATTTTCTTTCCCCTATTATTTCATGCCCACTTTATTCATTGTTTTAAATTATTATTTTCTTTTAAGTTATTTTGTGCATCACTCTGTTTTGAATTTGATGCAAATTTGCAATGCATGAGGGTCATCCTTTTGTGTTAAATGGCTGCATAAATCAGATAAAATCGATTGACAGCCATATATTTGACGTTGGAGTTGAAGATATATATAGATATATTATATACACTGCTGGATTGGGCACACACTTCGAAGACACACAACAGCAATAACTAAACAGGCATTTTCCTGGAACCCACAAGGCAAGCGAGGCAGAGGAAGACCCCAAAACATCTGGAGAAGAGACACTGAGCAGGAAATCAAGACGAGGGGACTGACGTGGAAACAGCTGGAGAGGATGGCTCAAAACAGACGGGGTGGAAACTTTTCATCAATGGCCTATGTTCCGAAAGGAATAAAAGGCCTAAGTAAGTAAGTATATATATATATACATACATATATATATACTGTGTATTTCTCCAGACCTCTCATGGCAGAGCCTGAGATGTTGCCAGCAATAGCAACCCCTCCACTATCCCCACTCAACTCCAACTCACCTGGTTGGTACCACAGGGGCTCCTCAGCATAAGATGGCATCCACATGGACGTCCACCTGGACATCCACTTGGGCACAAGCAGCAACAGTGGGAGCCTCCAAGCTCCACCCTTCTCTCCATTGATGTGGTCATGGCTTCCGGCCCAGCACATGCAAGCAGAATAGTAGAGAAGCATAAGAACAAGGATGGCAGCAAACTATTATGGCAGCAGCCCAATGAGTTTGTGACAGGCCAGGTCTGCGCCTCCCTCTATCTCCAGTGGTCTCTGCCCTGATGTGGCCTTTACTTCTGACCAGGAACATTCAAGCAGAAAGTGTAAAACAAAACCAATGTCTTCCATGAGCATAAGCTTAAACAAAGGAAGGCTTCTGTGAACCCCCCGCTGCCTTGAGTGTGGGGCGATTGGCGAATAACCTTCTCTTTCTCAGCGGGGCGCCCTTGGGCTATGCATCAGCTCTCTGGAGCTATTCTCAGAGTGGCTACGAGGGTCGGCGAGAATATTATTCTAAGTAATACACCATCAGCTTTGAGAGTATTTTGATTATGGGATTGAGAATGCAATTAGTTGGTTTGCATCAGTAGACCTGAAGGATGCATACTTCCATTATGGTTTTCCTTTCAGGGCCAAGCCTTCAAATTCAACAGAATTCAGTTTGGCTATTCCCTGGCCTCCAAAACGTTCTACATTCTGGTGGAAACAGCTTTGGAGCCCCTCTGTCATCTGGGACATCAGAGTCTTCTTCTACCTAGGTGACTTGATCCTCCTGGGGTCATCAGAGGAACAGGCTTATCCTAGTGAACCATGTCACCAGAGTGGGGTTTGCAATGACTTGTAAGAAAAGAGCCTTTCAGCCAAGTCAACTGAATGACTACTTGAGTGTGCACCTCAATTCTGTCTCCATTAGAATAAGACAGTAAGGAGTCCAGACAGGAAGCACTATGGGCAGCCCTGTGGGCCACAGGCACGGTGCATCTCGTTGGCACCATATGAGACGCCTCCAGTCTTGGTTCAGACATCAGAAATTAGATCTCACCACAAATGGAAAGGACTGGGGCGCCAGGCTGGCGCACCACGTAACGCACTGTAGTGCAACGTGGCCGTCCTGGGTTCGACTCCCGGACCTGGCGACCTTTGCCGAATGTCTTCCCCCATATCTCTCTCCCATCCTTCTGATGTTACAAATCAGCTGTGACTTTGTAAACAACAATTATGGAATGACCAATTTCAGGGCAAGAAAGTATAGACGCTGGATACAAGTTGAAAGTCAATGGCTTCAAGTTCTCAGTTGATTTATTCAGCAGGGCACCAGCGGCAGAATACAGCAATATCACAGGATGCAAAATAATCTCTCAGTGACACGGACAGCTTGGGTCTGTCGAATGTGTCCTAATGTTGAGACTGCTCAGTATTTAAACACTTTCTCTACCCCCGTACCTGGTACTGGAGTCGACTGGTCCACATAGCATAATGACAATACATTTATTTGATAGAATTGGGTTTCTTCATTGTACTTGGATTGTTTGCTGGGTACGGTGATTGAGCCACCATTGTGTAGTTTCTGTGGGCTGCTTTGTTGCCTCTGGTCCTGGTGGCCTTGCCATTGCGGAGGGATCAGTGGGTTCTATGTTTTTGCTTTTGGATTCTGCAGAAGGGTTGGCGAGTCGTGTGCTCCATGGCCTGTGGCCGTGCCGGGAGGGAGGCGACAATTCTGGATGTTCGGGTGGAAGGACATGGTGGTGGTTGGATGGGGGGGGGGGTGTGTGGCTTTGTGGGTGGTCTGGGATGGCACTGGGACCTTTGGGATGCTGTGGGGGTTGTGGTGGGTTCTTCATGTGGGGGGTCCCTGGGGTGTCGGTGGGTGCGGAGAGTTCAGTGGTGGGGACAGATTTTGGTTTGGCTGGGCCTTTTCCCACCGGAGTTGGGTGCTGGTCTCTTGCGTGTGCTTTGGGTGGCTCGCTACGGCTTCTGCAGTGTTTTGGGGGTGCTGCATGTCTTATCATTTGACCGCTGTTGTGTCTGTCTGAGTGTTTGGAGTTGTTGCCTTGCTGCATGGCTCCTTTGGCGTGACTGCAGGTCCTGGGGCGCGTGACGTGTCATTCCTCCGTGGAGTTTGGGGGTTGCAGCGTGGAGTTTGTTTCCTCGGGGTGGCACATTTTCAACGAGCAGTTAGCTTGTCAAATGTTATGAACAGTATGTTGTGCAGCTATAGAGGAAATCACACAATGTATTTTTTATCCTCCTCCTATGAACCCCCCCCCCCCCCCCAAAAAAAAAGAGACCCAGAGATGATCACTCCATCCATTAGAAGTCTTATGCGGAACACATATGGTCAGTAATTATACGCTGGATCAGATTGTAAGCAATGCACAAAAAGCTAATTGCCTCAGCCTCATAAATCAATGGAAGGATGCATGACAGCCAAAGAGCTGTAGAGGCACCTCTCAAGCGGTGAATTATGCTGAAGCGTTATTGAAGTGTTTGGCGCCCGTATCTCAGCAGAAACGGGAACTCATTGCTGCATCATATTTTTGCGGCTATTGATTAAAGTGTAAATGTGTTTTGATTTTTGAGCTCAGTAAAAGCCTTGTGACAGGCCAAATAGTCACATAAATAAAAACATGACACTCAAACACAAGCATGCTTGTCGCATGCTTGTGTTTCCAGCTACTCAACACACAGCTGGCTGATGTACTAGATAGGGATTTTCTTTATTTCTCTTTGGACAGCTAACCATAACAACAATAACAAACCAAAATCCTGTGTCAATATTTAGAAAACAAACTATTAAGACATGATGTAACACGAGCATACTATAAACACGCAAGTTTGCCACTGGGGACTAGTTATTCCAATAGAAAAGTGGCCAACCTTTAGCTTTTTATTCAATTAAATCTTTGGATTATTGTCTGCAGAAATATGAATATGAATTCAAATTAATGTGTGGGTTGTTAACACTAGCACAGCCATGGAGAAAATGCCACTAATTCCCGCCAGGAACGGGTCAGATGACCCGACAGCTTATATGAGAAAAATAAACAGTGTAAACTATATAATTACCTCTGAATATAAAAAATATGAGGTTTACCACAATGAAATGTAGGTTTGAGTGAGTATATAAAAAATAAAGAATTGTGTGACTTTCGTCTGTTCCAACGGCCCATATGTTGAATATCGTTCTAATTACATTTTCCTGAAGTCATTTTGAAATTTCAGAAACCGTGCCAGATAAAACGGGTACTTTTAGGAAAAGTCATTGAGTGACAGAGCTGAAGCTCGACCGAGTGACGAGGATACATTTATTGAAAATGCCTAGGGGTCATTTGACCCCTTGTCGGCTGTGCTAGTGTTAATGCATTACATGCATTGCATACTGTAATTTTTTTTATTAGATTAGATTCAAATTTATTGTCATTATACTACGAAAATAAGTTTGGCATCCAACCAGAGTACAAATATAACAGTAAAGTGCAATAGTAATATAAAATGTACAGGTGATTAAACTGGGTATGACATATATAAATTAGTACTACTGGGTACAGTGTATAGTGATACAGGTATAGAGACAAGACAGTATGGTTGTAGTCATACTGGCCAGCAGCGTAACTAGTAAGAGTAGGTAAGGAGTATGTACAGATATAGATATAGTATCTATGTACAGATATAAAATGATTATGTGCAGGTATGTACAGACAGGTGAGTAGATATATATACGGTAAGAATAAATATATATATATACAGCATTATTGTACATGCTATCATACAGAGTTATATGCAGGTGTATGTGTAGGTATATAGGAGGATTATATGCAGGTATATTCAGACAGATATGGACATGTAGGCACTACCAACGTGACACTGCGTACGCTGGTGTTTCTTCTTTCACTTGTACACGTTTTGTGTACAGTAGTTACACCTAAATTCACTAAAGCTTCACCAAGGACCTTACCATATTCTCCATCTACCATTTGTCTTCTGAAGCACCTTGCATTGTATGTCCTCCAGCAATGAATATTTACAAATTTGGGTGGATCTGAGCAAGTAGACCATGTAGGCCTAATGGTATGTCAATATACTGCACAGTAGGTGGCAGTGTGTCTTAACAGTTTACAACCTGTCCATAGAAGAGGAGCAATTCATGAATACTCATTAGATGTAGTAGCCATGCTTTGTCAAAAGCAGTTTTTGAAGCAGCTTTTCCAAATGGTCCCAGAAACATCAATATGTGTTCACATAGGAAAGGAGGAGTGATAGTTGAACCCCATGTCCATGTTCATTCTTTGGTATCAAAGTTCACCATTCAGTCTATCCATGACCATGTGAGGCGGGTATCCCTGTTTTTAGGGCCCACAAACCAAAGGGTTGAGAGCCGCTGGTGTAAGTGAATGGGTAATGCTCTCCCCACCCTCAACAACTACTGCTGAAGAGCTCATTGTGGGAAATATTTTCAGGCTTGAGAATATTCAGTTGACGTTGTGCTTACTTTATATTTACCTTATTTAATTGGGGACATTGATTTAAGATAGAGGTTATTGATATAGAATATTGAGTCTGACTTAAGGACACTAAACACAGGTCTCTCTTCAGTCCAGTGGCGTGTTTGGTCAAGGCCAGGCACTTGTGCGGAACGTGGGTCTGTGAGCCGTGGGTGGGCTATAGGATCTCACTAGTTGGTTTCTCAGGTTGGGGGGGGCGTTTGTAAAACGGCAGGAGGTTCCTTGAAAACAGCTTGGAGTTTGGGATCAGAGTTGATGATGTGCCAATGTTTATGTAGGATCTTTTTTAATTCAAAACCTACAGGAGAGTATGTAGTGCAGCACAGTGGGGACTGGTCCTTAGTGGGTCTAATTCTAGGTTGTAGGCATTCGTCCTGTGTAGCCACATCAAAGCGGTTAGCAGCAACATCAGATGTGGTGATGAACATAACCCGGTTGCAGTACACTTTAGACAGGCAGGACACAATATCAGCACATTAAGATACACAGGCATTGAAAAGGTAGAGAGACCAGCGAGAGGAGGAGACCATGGCAAACTACTTTTGCAGAGAGAGACCTACCATATTCACACCCTGCAGACTATGGCCCCTCTTGGACTGAACGAAGAGTTTGACATCAAACCCTTCCTGTAAATACACACATTCTGTCCTGATTCTGTGTTTTTCTAATTAATTTTTCTGTTTTTTAAGTTTTCTTATTATATATTTTCTCAATTTTGGCATGTGAACGTGTGTCACATTTAACTACTAAACTACCGTACTACTGTTATTGTTACTATGTACCGTATGTTCTAGGCACTTGAGCTGCAATATGGTCTGTAAATGTGTAGCCTGTAGGCTAATTGATTTGAACTTTGACCTGGCTCAACCTTGACCTTTAATTTGTATATGTATATATACCCCACCCCTTTTCACATGTCGTTGACACGTGAAAAGGGCCACAGGCCGAAACGTTGTGTTCAAGTACATTAAAACTTGGGAACACAGCACTATAGACGGTGTGCAGACTTTTTTTCCCCACAAACATTACATATCTATTTCGAGTCTAGCACCCGTGACTACATTTGGGATGTGCGTGTGTCTTTTCTACTACGTTTATACCTTTTTCACTGCACTGCTGCAATATATTCCCTACTACTTGTAAAACTAACAAGGCAAGATGACAGATGACCTGCGCTCTCTATCCGCGGATCTCCGCAAAACGTTTGAATACACCGCGGAGGACTACAACCGCATCATATTACAAGACTCTCTATTTGATGGTGAGTCTACCAGTGTGAACACGGACACAGATTCCATTGAGAGACTACTCAAGAATCTCACTATCCGTGAGACCAAACAGTACCTACATGCTGTCACACTGAGTGACTACCTACGGAACAAGATTATCCCGAGAGGACTACGTCTTCAAAAAGATCCTCAACAAATGCTCTTTGGACTTAATAGCACTGGTTATAGAAGAAACCAGCGAGCAACTTACCAAAACCAGAAACGAGCACAAAGAGGCAATGGATCGTCTAGATGCCGAAATTACAGATAAAACCAGAATGACGGAACTGAAGAAACAATTGGAACTTTTGAAAGTGAAGCATTCCAACGAGACCAAGATAAACAAACGCAGGAAGTTTTCACGCGATACCAAGGACTACAAGGAGGAAAACGTTTTTTTTTTGGAGGAAGACTGCCAACCAACACAGAGGTAACCGCAGACAGCAAGACCGAGGTTCTGACCGTGACGCACAAGCCGGCTGGCTATCCTCAACTTCGGCCGAGTCAGACACCAGCAGCCAATCAGGACGCGGAGCGTTTTTTCAAGGGGAACCCCAAGGACGACGTCAGCGGGCGGGTGTCCCCCGCAGGGGCGGACAGAGAAGATATCGCACAAACGCACCAGACGAGGCTTACGGCAGAAGAGGCCACTCCTACCAAACCCGGAGGCCTGTACGTTAATGCCAAGCAAGCAGTGCAAAAATGCTTCCGCATTCGTCACCGCACGCTAGTGCGGTAAAGCGCCCTTCTTTTCAGACAAATGCTACCGTGCGTGCACCGGCGGCGGCGTGCTCGCTCAGGTGCGTGCGTGCGCCGGCGTGCTCGCGCGAGGTGCCCGCGCATGCGACACGAGCGGAGCTCAATATATATAAGTCACCGCCCCTAAATCCAGTATCTAGCAATAGCTCAATTGGCAAGGACACATGGCTGTGGATCCTATGGCTTGTTTGCTGGCGAGTTCGAATCCCATCGAAAATATTTTTTAACGTGATTTTTTTTTAACGTGTATTCTTTCGCCGATTAAGGTTAGGCATTGTTTCGGAGTTGGTTAAGGTTAGAACGGTTAAGTTTAGGCGCTGTTAAGGAGCTGGTTAAGGTTAGAGTTTGTCAAAGAGAATGGCAATATAATTTCTATGGTTAAGGTTAGGCATGGTTTCGGAGTTGGTTAAGGTTAGAACGGTTAAGTTTAGGCGTTGTTAAGGAGCTGGTTAAGGTTAGAGTTTGTCAAAGAGAATGGCAATAGACAGCCTATTTCCGCGCGACCTGGGCGCTGGGCGGCGGAAAATGAAAGGCGCATTACTGCATGCCACTACGGTAAGTTTTTGCACTGCTTGCTTGGCATAAAGCTACACGCAACCCGGAGCGCAACACAATCATGAACTTCTCCACTGCGCCACTGACAGAGATCTGCATCACAGCCCTTAGTAAGGGGTTGTCATTTGTACCCACTACCACCACCAACTACTTTGATACCATCATAGACTTCCACAAGTTCTTCAGAACATTGAGACTGAAAGAGTTCTGAAAAATAAACAGGAATATAAAGTGTACAACAACATGTGTAAAGCGGAAAGAGATGCTATCACTACCTTAGGCAAGGACAAGACGGTGATTGTTCGACCAGCGGACAAAGGTGGTGCTATTGTACTTCAGAACACTGTGGACTATGAAAATGAAATTATGAGACAATTAAATGATCAGTCGTTTTACAGTAAGTTACTTTCTGACCCTACCACACAATTTAAGCAGTCTGTCCATGATAAATTGTTGTTTTGGCTAGAGAAAGGGGAAATCACAAAGAACGAATTTGAATTCATGAAGAATGAGTACCCTGTGACTCCTGTCATTTACACACTTCCCAAAATCCACAAATCCCAAACAACCCCTCTTCCTGGCAGACCCATTGTGAGTGGTATCGGATCTCTGACCACCAACATCTCCACTTTTGTGGACCATAGTCTCAAGCCATGGGTGACCTCCCTTCCCTCATATACACAGGATTCCATTGATCTCATTAACACACTAAAGGCCACTGTACTACTAGACAAGGCTACTTTTGTCACTTTAGATGTGACTAGTCTGTACACCAACATCCCACATGATGGTGGGATTGAAGCGGCACGTACCTTTCTGAGCCTCAGACCCGACACTGATAAACCCAGTACTACCTGCATATGTGACCTAATTGAAACTGTACTGACCAACAATTACTTTAAGTTCAAATCAGATCACTATCTTCAAACCAAGGGTACGGCCATGGGGAGCACTATGGCCCCCAACTATGCTAATCTGTACATGGGTCAGTTTGAGAATCAATACATATTGGACCCTGCTGTTAGAAGATTTTTCTCAGACATATTGTTATATCAGCGCTACATTGATGACATTTTTATTATTTGGACAGGGAGAGAAGAGTCACTGGAGGCATTTCATAAATATCTCAACGCAGCTAACTCCAATTTGAACTTCACTCTGGAGGCCAGCTCTAGCAGCATCAGCTTCTTAGATGTTTTGGTTATCAAGGAGGGGAATACTATACATACTGATTTATTTCGCAAACCTACTGACAGAAACACCTTACTACGGGGTGACAGTTTCCATCCCACCCACCTCATTAAGAGCCTCCCGGTCAGCCAGTTTCACCGAGCCAGGAGAATCTGCAGCCTCGATAGTCTATATCAGAGACAGTCCACAGACCTGAGCAGGAGATTCCAGGAGAGAGGATATCCTACAGAATGGATAGATAAAGCTGCTAACCGCTTTGATGTGGCTACACAGGACGAATGCCTACAACCTAGAATTAGACCCACTAAGGACCAGTCCCCACTGTGCTGCACTACATACTCTCCTGTAGGTTTTGAATTAAAAAAGATCCTACATAAACATTTGGCACATCATCAACTCTGATCCCAAACTCCAAGCTGTTTTCAAGGAACCTCCTGCCGTAGTTTACAAACGCCCCCCCAACCTGAGAAACCAACTAGTGAGATCCTATAGCACACCCACGGCTCACAGACCCACGTTCCTAGATAACACCCCGGATGGGAACTATAACTGCACTGTGCACAGTGTGGCTACACTATTAAGAGTAAGACCTACACACATCCACGTAATGGTAAAACCCTCAGAGTCCGTGGCTTCATCACCTGTAGCTCCACTCATGTCATCTACCTAATCAAATGCCCTTGTGGCCTGTGCTATGTAGGTAAAACCAACCGGCAACTCAAAATACGCATCAGCGAACACCGCAGCAACATCAGATGTGGTGATGAACATAACCCGGTTGCAGTACACTTTAGACAGGCAGGACACAATATCAGCACATTAAGATACACAGGCATTGAAAAGGTAGAGAGACCAGCGAGAGGAGGAGACCATGGCAAACTACTTTTGCAGAGAGAGACCTACCATATTCACACCCTGCAGACTATGGCCCCTCTTGGACTGAACGAAGAGTTTGACATCAAACCCTTCCTGTAAATACACACATTCTGTCCTGATTCTGTGTTTTTCTAATACATTTTTCAGTTTTTTAAGTTTTCTTATTATATATTTTCTCAATTTTGGCATGTGAAGGTGTCACATTTAACTACTAAACTACCGTACTACTGTTATTGTTACTATGTACCGTATGTTCTAGGCACTTGAGCTGCAATATGGTCTGTAAATGTGTAGCCTGTAGGCTAATTGATTTGAACTTTGACCTGGCTCAACCTTGACCTTTAATTTGTATATGTATATATACCCCACCCCTTTTCACATGTCGTTGACACTTGAAAAAGGCCACAGGCCGAAACGTTGTGTTCAAGTACATTAAAACTTGGGAACACTATAGACGGTGTGCAGACTTTTTTTTCCACAAACGTTACTTATATTTGCAACATATAATCACACACCAAGCACATCTACTTGATTGTTTTAATATTATATATAGTCCCGTAAGAAAGACAAATTTGCTTTTATAGCTGTAATTAAAATGCTTCTTCTGATGGATTTTCATCACAAGCACTACAGTGGAAATGACCACATGCTTCTCCACAGCAGCTTCATCATAGATGTTGTAAATTCCCCATTATTTGTTATGCTATTTGTTATGCTGGGTACTATTATTATTATTATTATTATTATTATTATTATTATTATTATTATTATTATTATTATTATTATTATTATTATTATTATTATTATTATTATTATTATTATTATTATTATTATTATTATTATTATTATTATTATTATTATTATTTCCAGTCAGGCACTTCTTCTTGACAGCCCAGGGGTCCTATTAGTTCTAGTCAGGCATCTCTCTGGACAGCCCAGGGGTCCTTAGTGTGATGATTAAAAGCAGGTGGTGAATTGCCTGCACATGTCCCAAAATGCTGTCACATGAGAGAGTGTGTTTGTGAAGAAGTAAGTCATCAATAGCCTCCAAATGTAATGTCTATGGTTTTATGATAGATAAATATCATACTGTACGTGTACGTAGCCTGTGTTATGTCGTTAAGTGACTTAAGTGACCGGCTTCCCTCTCCAGTTCCTACACTCTGTGCAAGTCCTCTGATGCTGCTTGATGGCCTGTCTTCCCTGCAGGACCGAATACTGGCACCTGATCACTGCAAAGACCCTATCGAGCCCTGAGTGGAGTAGGCGTGCCGCGTGCATCCACATCCTTGATGAGGAGTTTTGTCACTGCATGGCCAGGATTGAGAACTATGGGGTGGATGTCAGTAGACCAGGATGTGTCCACCAACTCGGAAAATACCTGTTGTACGATCCATCTTTGGTGAGAGCGTACTGAGCTTACTACTGGGCAGTACTGGTTTTTCAGCTCTGAGACACTTAAGTTCCTCTGGGAAGCAGTCCGCCTGGCTGGTCTTCAGCAGGAAGATTTCGGTCATGCAGGTCAGGTTGAGGTAAAGAGGAGTCAGCCGCCGCCCCGTGAAGGAGGATGAACCGTGACTCAGACTTATTCACCTCTTCTTTACCCAGCTTGGTAACACATCCTCCATCCATGAGCTTTTGGATCTCTCTTCCATAGATTTTAGCCTTAGCTGGATCTTTTACCAGTCGACGCTCTGTGCTACAGAGCATTGGTATAGCTACTTCGGCAGTGGCTTTCAGTGGTGGCGCATCCTTTACGCGGAGCAGAGGCGTGGCGTACCGGAGTGTGTCACCAACCTTCACCCTCTCGATGCATGCTTCCAGGATGCCCACAGCCTCGTGGTCCAGATGGGACCTTACTGCTAGCTTTCCACTTCTGAATGGAAGCACATCAAGCCACCGGAGATGTTCAACGTGTTGATAGAGATCATCCGGTGCAGGCTTGAGAGAGGTAAAGTAGCATGAAGTAGCATGAGACACGAGGCCATCTGCGCCATGGAGTACTCAGCCGAGCGCTGTGTGAACAGCTGCGGGTCCACCTTTGGGGCCGAATCTGATGGGTTCTTTGGGTGTGATCAGGTGGGTGCAATCTGCACCAATTAGCAGTAGTGGATGCACTTTACCAAAGTCCTGCAGCTGGAGCCCCCTTAAGTGGTGATAGCTGCAGGGTAAGACTGCTCCGACAGGACTAGTTGACCCGCTGTGAAGGCACCCTTCACCAGGTACTGTTCAGAAGGATGAGTCAGGGAGGCCACATGGAAGTCTACCGACTTGCTAGGGAGGTGAGCCACGTCTTGGCAAATCGTCCACAGTGCGAGGGATTCCGCTTCACCTTTGAGTTCCCGGTGTCGGGCGGCAGCTGGCAGTGTTATCGTGCGTTCAGCTCCATCGTCTAGGATTGCATAAGTGTGCAGTGACTTGCTCCCATTGGTAATGGCACCACCTTAAGAAACACCTTTCCTCCTTGCTTGGAGTTGGAGAGCGAGGCACTCCAACTCCAAGCAATTTGCTTTGGTGTGATGAGGTAGACGCGGGGACCCGGCCTGACGATGGCATGGAGAACTCTGAGGTGGACCTCCTGGCACTCACTGCATGCTTTCCTCAAGGTGCAGGCATCTTGTTTGTGGCTGGTACAACCACAATTACGACAACGTTTGCCATTTGCTATCCACTTCTCAACCTTTTCCGGTGAGCATTGGACAATGTCTGGACACTGTGATAGGTAGTGCTCGGCACCCCTACAGAAGAGACACATCCTCTTTAACTTCTGCTTCTTGGCTTTTGATTGAGATGTCTCAGCAGGCTGACAGCTGTCTTGTCTAGGCTTGTCGGAGCCATGATAAACTGAGAAAGGCTGGTTGCGAGGTCTAGGTGTGGGAACTTGCTTGTCTCTCTTAGGGAACTGTGTCCCTTCCATCCGAATGCGCTGTACAATTTCCTCAGCAATAGAACCTAAACAATAAATCATCCCGCCCTCTGACCCTCAGCACTGAGGCCCCCCTGGGCTGCGTCCTTTCCCCTTGGCTCTTCTCCCTCTACACCAACCAGTTCACCCCCCTGGACAGTTCAGTCAAGGCCTTCAAATACTCCAACGACAGCACCACACTGTAAAACCCAATACGTTTCCAGAACTTAAAAAAATTTAGGCAACCCCCTGCCTCAAAATTTTTAAGTTGATAAACTCAAATGTTTTCAGTTGGCTAAGACTTACAATTCTCAGTTAAGGCTACTCAAATATGGTCAGTTACTGTGACTTAAGGTTCTCAGTTAAGTCAAATCAAATATGGTCAGTTATTGTGACTTACAGTTCTCAGTTAAGGCAATTCAAATATGGTCAGTTTCTGTGACTTAAGGTTCCCAAGTGGAGTCAAATCAAATATGTTCAGTTACTGTGACTTACAGTTCTCAGTTAAGGCAATTCAAATATGGTCAGTTACTGTGACTAAAGGTTCTCAAGTGGAGTCAACTCAAATATATTCAGTTACTACGACTTAAGGTTCTCAGTTAGGTCAATTCAAATATGTTCAGTTACTGTGACTTAAAGTTCTCAGTTAAGGCAATTCAAATATGGTCAGTTACTGTGACTTGAGGTTCTCAAGTGGAGGCAACTCAAATATATTCAGTTACTGTGACTTACAGTTCTCAGTTAAGGCAATTCAAATATGTTCAGTTACTGTGACTTAAGGTTCTCAAGTGGAGGCAATTCAAATATGTTCAGTTACTGTGACTTAAGGTTCTCAAGTGGAGGCAACTCAAATATGTTCAGTTACTGTGACTTCAGGTTCAACCTTAAATCCAAGTGATTAAGTTGACAGAACTCAAAGAAATTGAGTCATTCTAATGCCTCATTTCTTTTAAGTTAATCAACTCAAAAGTTTGCAGTTACTATGACTTAAGGTTCAGTTTTAAAATCCATGTGAATAAGTTAACAGAAAAATAACTACACGAGCACATTATATCAACTTCAAACTCTTATTTATTTCTATTCAGAGTATACATCTATTTATCTGTATGCCACTTACAAAAACATTGTGTTGCCCTCTCCAACATTATGGCAATGTTAAAATTAAATAGATATAGAAAAAATAGATATAGAAAATAAAGAATACATGCATGTTATAACATGTACATAAAATGTAATGTATATTACACATTTAATCCCACTGGTCACAATAGTGTAATAATGTTTGTTATAAGGCTCTAAACATTTTACTGAATGATGTATCAATGTATTTCCAGCAAATATTGAAATAATAAAGGGTCTCAATATGTGCAGTCACATGACCAGAGCTGTTTACATCCTGGCTGAATTACTCAAATTTGTATAGTGTGGTTATAGAATGAGCAAACATGTTGACGGCAACTATTGTGACTGTTGGGATAACACAGTGTATCTATGTACAGTACAGAATAAAATGTATATAGATTATCTGAAAATTGTCAATCCGATTGGCACATTCACAAACTTTGTGCTGTATATTGGGTCCTGCCAATGTGGCACCAAAATACCAATCCACATTACACGCTATACAGCTGGCAATACTGTTAATAGTGACATACCTACAGGTATGGAAATGCAGCTGTACTTGCTCCATGATGTTCTATATCATGGAACAAGATGGTGTTTTCATTGAAAGAGTTGGTCAGAATGTCAGAGGCACCATCTGTCATTTAGAGCAGGCTATGTTTGCAGAATGATAACTATAGAACACTACAGTACTCTTTACTGAGAACACAGTACTCGGTACTGAGAACACTATACAGTACACTAACTCTACCACTGCCTACAAGCAATGGAAGCAGTCAGAGCAGAGTGGCATTATGCCCATTGCCTCCTATTGTTCCTCGAGAAACAAACGTTTTGGGACTTGGATGTTGCCTTTGAGATTCTGATAAACTCTTTCAACTCCAAAACTTACTTGGATGAAATTACAATAATGCTATAGACGGTTAAGAAAATTCTAACTGTAACCTGGGCGACAGTTTACTAGCTTCTAGACCTAGTAAAATCTTCTGAATGAATTCAAAAGTGTTGATAAGTCATTTGGGGTATATGCTGAGGTGTAGTGCATAGATTAGTCCAAACATTACCATCCTGGGCCTCATCTCCAACAACGACGAGTCCATTTACCGGCAGGAGGTGGACAGAGCAGAGAGGTGGTGCTCAACCAACAACCTCCTGCTCAACACCTCCAAAACCATGGAAATTGCCATAGATTTCAGGAAAAAAACACCCATACTTCCAATAACCATCTCAGACCAACCCATAACCCTAACTGAATCATTCAAGTTCCTCGGCACCCACATCAGCAATAAACTCAAATGGGACATTAACACCACTGCCATCATCAAAAAGGCTGGTCCAATTCTACACCGCCATAATTCAAAGCATCCTCACCTCATCCATCACAGTCTGGTACGATTCCACCGACAAACACACCAAACACAAACTCCAACGCATCACCAAGACAGCCTCAAAAATAATTGGCTGTCCCCTCCCCTCTCTGGACTCCATCTACACCTCACGCACCTCCCCGCTCTGGTAAAATAGTCAACGATCCCTCCCACCCAGCACACCACTTATTCCAGCGCATGCCCTCAGGTCACTACAGGTCCATTTTAACCAGACACACACGCTTCACAAACAGTTTTTCCCCACAGCAGTCCGAACACTAAACACCCCGGCAGCCTATTGCTTAATAACAGCGCAGCAGTGCTGCTTTTGCTTCCGCGTTTTCCCTGATTGGCTGTGCCATGCCCCGCGGCAGGCGCGGCAACCGCAGAGCGGAGCGGCAGAGCGAGCGGAGCGGCAGAGCGAGCGGAGCGGCAGAGCTTGCGGAATTATGTAACCGCCCTAGTAATCCGCCATGATTTTCATTCGGCGCTTCAGCTCACCTGGCAGAGCAGCGGTCCTGCGGTCCTGCGGTCCGTTGTTGACGAGTTCGAATCCCATACATTTTTTTTTTTTAACGTGATTTTTTTTTTTTACATGTATTCTTTCGCCGGTTAAGGTTAGGCATGGTTAAGGTTAAGGTTAAGGTTAGGCATTGTTTCGGAGTTGGTTAAGGTTAGAACGGTTAAGTTTAGGCGCTGTTAAGGAGCTGGTTAAGGTTAGAGTTTGTCTTAGAGAATGGCAATATTCTTTCTATGGTTAAGGTTAGGCATGGTTAAGGTTAAGGTTAAGGTTAAGGTTAGGCATTGTTTCGGAGTTGGTTAAGGTTAGAACGGTTAAGTTTAGGCGCTGTTAAGGAGCTGGTTAAGGTTAGAGTTTGTCTTAGAGACAGCCTATTTCCGCACTGCCGCTCTCCCGCGTTGCCGCGGTCACATGGTCAAATTGTCACATTCTTGCACTGCTGCGCTGTTAAAAAGCAACACGCACCCCGGCATGCCCCCCCCCCCCCCCCCTTGCACAGACAGGTAAGCATTCCGAACCGAAGTGAACATGAACTGAATTGAACTGACACTGACTGACACTTGTTATATGTGACTGTCCTGTATGTATTTATTGTGGGGATCGGGAGGTGGGAGGGAGGCGTTTGATGTTCCATGTTGATGCCCCAGTGCTTAACTAACATGCTGTACCGCAAACAATTACCACCAACCATAGTTGTGTGGCATTAAAGTATCTTGTATCTTGTATCTTGCTTGATATGCATTCTCTTTGGATCAAATAACAAACTCAGCAAGGCCAACAGCTTCTCGGTTACAGTGGGTGACAATATTGTCACAAGGAAAGATGAAATTACATACCTGGGCTCCATCCTAGAGGCAAATCTTTCCTGTGACAAAATGGCAACCAATGTAATCAAAAAAGTCAACCAACGAACAAGATTCTTGTACCGGATCTCCTCTCTGGTAAGCAAGAATACCCTGAAGACTCATTCAAGGGTACTACGACTATGCTTGCACCTCATGGTGCAAGCTCATAGCTCGGGTATACGACGAGCTAGTCAAGATGAGAAGCTCGTTCAGCCACAGACTCATCCCCCCCCGACACTCAACTAACCGCCTCGGACAGTCCTTCATACCAGCGGCCATCAGGCTCCACAACAGTGGGCAGCGACTAGCAGCCTCCAGGCCCCACAACAGGGGGCAGCGACAGCGACTGCTACCAGACATTGACCTGGGACTTATAGGAACCCAAGGGGGACAAAGTAGACTACCCTGGTACTTTGATTAATGTATACTCAGTAGATAGTAAATTATTATAACACTACCTCTTGCATACTGCACCTCATGTGACACTGTGAATAATGTGAATATTCCTCAGCTAGTCAGATAGTAAATTATATTGACCATATTGATCAAATTGTTTACACTGCCTGTGTTGTCTTTTACTACCTGTATACTGTGTTGTTTTACTACCTGTACCCCTCCCCCCCTCCCCCCCATGCTGCTATGATGCCTGAATTTCCCCAAGGGGATCAATAAAGGAATATCTTATCTTATCTTATCTTATGGTACCACCTCAAAGGGACTAAAAACAAGACTACAAACATCACAAAACAAACTGGTCAGACTACTGCTTGACCTTACTCCTAAAACCCACCTCACCCCTGCCCATTTTGACATCCTAGGATAGCTTAGAGTAGACGACAGAGTACAGCAGCTTGCAATGGGCCTTGTCTACAAGATACACTACACCACATGTCGAAATACTTCCCAAAGGTCAGTGAATTCCATGACCACAACACCAGAGGGAGTTCCACAAATCATGTTCAACCCAGATTCGGCACAAACAAGGGACTAAACACGTTTCGCAATTATGCCACAACAATGTGGAACACCCTACTCACAGTCGTAAAACAATGTGAATCCCTACCCACCTTCAAAACCACCCTCAAAGAGCATCTATGGGAGGCTGCTATCCGAAACTGGCCCCCGTAAAGGCCCAACTACCCCCCCCCCACCACCCAACCCCCTCCTAATGTAGAGTTGCCTTCCCCTCGAATGTATATAGTTTCTGTTAGGATCTCTGTTAAACAGTACTTATGAATTGAAAATGGGGGACCCTGATGTAAACAAGATGAAAGTCTTTCTCTGGTCTGCATCCCCTTAACAATTGTGTGTATTGAGCCGTAATGTATTGTACCTATTCTGCAATCTGTTAATAACATTTTCAATCAATCAATCAATCTCATTGGCGTAACCTGATACTGTGGGTCTGCACGGCCGCTGGTGTGCTGCCATGCATGATCTCCACAGTCGTTGACACAGACTGGTTTGACTGGTAGGTAGGCTGGTAACTTGGTACCGTTGACATTTGCTGGCCCACGTGACCCACTGCTTGCATCGCCTGGAAGTCAGACATGACCAGGCTCATCGCGGTGGGGGCTGAGGGCCTAGGAACTGCTCCGAACAACGGTGCAGAGGTTACTGTTGGCGGTAGAGACTGAGTCGACGTATAGATTTGCTGCCTTTGGCCTGGCGTACAACTTGTTGCTTGAGACTGTAACGCTGCAGTTGTTGTGCACAGCAGAGGTATTAGCGGCAGCGAGTTCGACCATGGTGAGCGGTTGGGTGGGACGCCCAGACTAGGATGTGACAATTGTGGTGGAAGACATAGTGGCATAGGAGAAGGTCCTCTTGCGTTGGAGCTGCAATCTGTTAGGCTCCGACTGTGGTAACACTGCTCTGATGGGGATGGCGATGTGAGCCCCACACACAGGGAGGGGGCCCAAGCGCAGTGTGGAGCAGGTCATCTGTAGCGGCAAACTCGTCTGCTGCTGTGCGCTGGCACCTTCGCTGTCGTCTTGTAGAGGCGCGGTATTAGGCATGAAGGACTGTGGTAAGCTGACGATATAGCCTTGCAGGTGTGCTGGAAGCTGTCGCAGCCTTCCTCCTCCTTGTATTCCACTTTTGTCTGCTGCTGTTCTCTGTGTCCATGGCGCCGTCGTGGGTGAAGTACTCCGGCTCGAAGGACCAATATTGAAGATATAAAGTGTGTAGTGTTTTTTTGCTGGAGCCACTTTATCCAGAACTAGGGTGACCACCTGTCCCGCGACTCGCGGGACAGTCCTGATATTGGGCCGTTTGTCCCGCGTCCCACAACAACAAAACAATGTCCTGAACTTCAAAGATAAAAAAAAAATAATAATAATATTATTTTAAATTTTAAATTTTAAATTTTTTATCTTTCAAAGATTATTATTTAAAAAATGTTTTAAATGTTGTTAATTTAATGCCTCGTTCCAATACCCTCTTATATTTAAAATAAAAAAATCGGGCGACGTCACAAACCAATGCATTGCGCAGCCAAGCAATAGTATCCATCTGCAGGACCACAGCACCGACACATTCAGGACCGCGACACTTTGCGGACCCACACTCTCCAGACCCTCGCTCCCATTGGCTGATTTGGGTCACGTGACCGTCCCACCCAATGGCTGAATTGGAGTGGGACGGTCACGTGACCCAAATCAGCCAATGGGAGCGAGGGTCTGGAGAGTGTGGGTCCGCAAAGTGTCACGGTCCTGATAGTGTCGGTGCTGTGGTCCTGCAGCAGGATGCATCTCCAGCCGAGGCTGCTGAGCAGCTCACTCGAGTCGCGCTGCCTGTCACCTGTCCGAGCCGGTGTTCTGCGAAATTCTACTACTCTGCTGAGAACTGCTGCCGTAGCGCGAATCGCCTATATGTTTGGACAGCTGGGTGACGTCACCCTATAGTTCACTCCGAATTCCAACAGGTGTACCGACATTTTATCATCTACAAATACATTCGGCTGCAAAGCCAATTACATGCAAATATTTACATCATATGCATATACAGTTCAAAAGGTGCAATGAAAAACATATGTTTAAGATATTGTTTAAGATATATCAACAACAAGACTCAACAAGACGTTCGTCAGCAAGGTGGCAGGATATTGTAGTGTGAACGATTGTGGGTCATGCGCATGCGTGCGCCATGTGTGCCAGCAGGTAGTAGAATTTCGCAGAACACCGTTTCAGATGATCCCCAAAAGGTAGAATGCAGGATCTGCCACTGACAGGAGCTTCACCCATGGAGGAGAGGGGGAAGTCACATAATAGTTGTTCAGAGGAGCGCCTCTTCAGCAAGTCTGGCCCGACTATTATTGAGAACTGAATCAATCAGAGGGTCGGTTTGTTATAATAACAGAATACACGGGGAGTATCGCCGGGACACTGTCCAGAGGGAAGGGGGCAATAGAATCCGGAGGCTAATATCCCCAAAAGCGGAGGTGAGTTTTATAAGATTAATAACAAAATGAGCTATATCTAGCCTACCGTCTGCATCGAATATGTAAAATAATAATAAATACATTTATTTAATTTTAATTAGCAATAAAAAAAAATTAAATATTTATTTATTTTTATTTATTTTTTATTTATTTATTTATGCCTTCTGGATAAAGTGGCTCCAGCAAAAAAACACTACAAACATTATATATCTTCAATAATAGAACTAGAACACAAGAAGAAGAACACAAGTAAACGTTTTAATTACAGATGGAGCTACTGTATACAAGTGGATTTTTACAAAGCTGGGGTGTCTTTTCCTTTTCAGATTTCACATGTTGTGAAATGTTGCACGCTTGTTTAAAAATTAGGCTATTGAATAACATATCAATTACAAATAATTGTATCTTGCTCTGAGAGACAGCGCATTCTGACTCTAGTGCCTACCTCATGCACTGAGAGAGAAATCAGTTGGGAGGAATGGAGTGATGTTCTCTGAAAGTTCTGCTTCTCCACAGCGGCTTCATCATAAAACTAGAACACAAGAAGAAGAACACAAGTGAAACTACAGATGGAGCTACTGTATACAAGTGGATTTTTACAAAGATGGGGTGTGTTTTCCTTTTCAGGTTTCACGTTTCAAAGAAGGATCACTTTGAGTGCTAATGAAATAGAGTAACAGAGGTTTGAACACACTGAAATAAAGGTTTTGTGTACTCACATTTCTTTTTACTGGTTGCCAGATGCCTGTTTTTAATTTCCAGCTGAGAGGTAGGAGCTGGAAAACATAATGGTTCCATAGCCTTTAGTAGTACAGGTCCAAAGTTGATAAAAATCACACGAAAGATGTATGTTTTACAAAGGTTTTTGTAATGTGTGTACGGGTACGAATTGGGCATGATTATGCAAAATGGCCATCCACTCCCATTCATTCAGAGGCTCTCGTCAAAACAATGTATTTCTTCGTCTTTTTGTGTCACCTTCCCCGACTCTCAGCGCCCGTCTGGGATAGTTTTCGGAGCAGATGCTCCAACTGTGGTCAATAATTATCGCCAGTCAGTTCAGGACCGTTCACAACCGGACGTGGTCACTCATCCGAACGGCTTGTCAAATGACGCTTGCCGGATGTTTAGTCTTGTAACTCGAGAATGGATAGACCACTGCACTTCCGTGTTACATTGAGCTCATTGAGGAGAGAGCGTGGGGAGAAAATTAATGAATGTGGACAGGGACGTGCTTAGTGACTTAGAGGGGCAGGTGCTCAAAGGCTGAAAAGGGCACTATACCTGTGTGTGTTAGAATCGAGCGTGTGAAGCATGTGAGCCCGATTTTTGGGGGCCCTTTTTGGGCGGCGGGCCCCTTTTTATGCTTTTTGGGGTTTTGGTGATAAAATATGGAATATTGAACTATAATAATCGGTGCAGGAGCTCACTTATCCTTGAAATACACTTTTATTACTGACTTTTATTAAAAGGCCCATACATCTCCATAAATGTTCAGGGGGGAGGGAATAAGTGCTTACCCTACAGACCCCAAGAAGTGCTGTATATTCTGTATTGTTTAATATAAATGCCTTTTTTATTCCAATCCCGATTTGAATTTGAGATTCCCAAATCCCATCAGACTTGACTTCTTTGTGTCCCTCAGTGAGTGTAATACCAGCATTCAACTGTATGGGCCACAGTCACCAACGCTGGAGACGCTGGGTTCGCGTGTTCGAATCCAGCTCCAGGCGTTGTCACCAGCTTGGCTGGCCGTTCACACTAATACAATTGGCAGTATTAGGGGGTGGGGAAAGCTGGTGGGTGGGTCCAGGGCGTTGTGGACAGCGACCCCTACAGTTCGGTCGGGGCGACTGCTCAGCAAGGGTAGGATCTGGAGAGAGGTAGTGCGGCCTCCCACACGTTACACTCTCCCAGTGAGAATCTGCGTGGCCAGGCTGGCTGCCGGCTGGCTGTACATGCGTCGGAGGAAAGCATGTGACAGTCTCCGGCCTCTCGGACCAACAGTAGGGGGGGGGTGCGCAACAACCAGGAAGGGGGTTGGGAATTGGCATAACGACTAACAGTGGGATGGGAGAAAAATCGGAAAAAGGAGGGGGAAAAAGATATAAATAAAAAAATTTATAAAAAAAACTGTATGGGCCACAGCGGTTTCTATCATCATCATCACCACCCACGCTATGCATAAAATATATAGGTCCGCGGAGAGGCACGCTGAGGAGGCCGTGCAAACTGCAATGGAATACGGGCATCTCTCTCTCTTTACCTATAATATTTGTATTCTATCCTGACATTTTTCAGTTGGAAGGGCAATCTATATGCGCAACGGTAAAAAAAATAAAGGCTCAAAAGGGCAGGTGCTCGAGCACCCCTTGGGCTCTATGTGTGCACATGCCTGAATGTGGATGAGAGCTTTGACATTAAGTGGTTGTAGCTACGGCTGTGGGGGTGCTGGAGATATGATCCAATAGACTTTTATACGCCTGAGTCTCTTGAACACGGAGAGACCAATCCCAAGTCGATCTGCACTTTCTCGCCGAGCTATAGTCACTTTTCCGCACCTACTCCCAAACTCCGCATGCACAGATTTATAAACCTAGATCTCTGGACAATCCAGAGAGACTCCGTGGGCAATCTGTGCATGCAGAGTTTGGGAGTAGGTGCGGGAAGGTGACTATAGCTCGGCCGAAAAAGTTACGATCAACTTGGGATTGGTCTCTCCGTGTTCAGGAGACTCAGGTGTATAAAATCCTATTGGATCATGTCTCCAGCACCCCCACAGCTGTAGCTACAACCACTTAATGTTAGGTTGAAATAATGTGGTTGTGTACTTATTTTTCTGTTAACTTATTATGGATTGAAAACTGAAAACCTTAATGCACAGTAACTGAACTCAATATTTTTAAGTTCTGGTAACTTATTATTATATTTTTTTTTACAGTGTAGTCTTGCGATCAATCAAAACTTATTTACACGATATACCTCACATTCACCCTCCATTCACATCCTGGTGTTCTCCTGGTGTTCTCCATTAGGCCTGTAGGTGGAGCTATGACAGCACACGTACAGTACACACACCGATGGTGTGTGATGTGTCCAAAAATAAATGGGCAAATGTGAGTGAAATGGTCGCACTGTATGCAGCTGTTTGTCTCATTGCATCCCCCCCCCCCCCCAACTCAGATTTAGGGTTGATACAACCATCATAATAATATTGTTAATAATAACAATAACAATAATGATGTAATAATGTAAAAATTATCATTAACACTATGATCGCCGGGGACGAGTTAAGACGTCATTCCTAGCCATGCTCAATCTGCCGAAGACGCCGTAACTCGTCTTTGATGTCAATATTTCAAAAATCTGTGACCGAAATCATATTTCCCCTCTGGAGCCCTGAGACACACTGCAAAGCTCCACTCAACTCTCTAGCGGTTCAAGAGCGCCATCTGGTGGCCGATCGGCAGATCGCCAACCGGAAATGAGCCTTTGAACCGGTAGTGCTCATCCATATGTGGTCCGGGCACTCGCTATCGTTAGAGAGACTCTGTCTTGATACAGTGAACATCGATCGGTGCAAATAACTCGAAAAAACAACATGATTTGGACGTATATACTATTATACAACCTGGAAATGGATCTGGCATTTCTCCATCCCATAATAGAAAAAATTCTGTTCCACGCTCATCTGCCAGCGGCGCGAGGAAGCCACGGTAAGATTCAGCGTTATATTCTAACGTGTTCCATATAAACTGCTATGATGAACATATGACCCACTCTGGATGAATCATCTAACGCTGCCCACGGAATTATAAACGATCCCCCGCCCATCCGGTCATCATCAGATGACACGTAGTAACTTCTAGAACCACGTCCAGTTGAAATTTTTTATCTCGCGCCGATTGCTATCAAACTGTATTTCATCATCAATATAATGCATTTGGAGCTATAAATCAAGTTCTGGAGAAAGCTGCAGAAAACGATAAAAACATACTTATACTTTAGACCATATGAATATGAATATGTGAATGAAAAAGTTTAACGTTGCTACACCCTGAACAATACATATAGGACATTGAATGGGCCATAATAATGGCAATTTAGCAATAGAATTTAAAAAGTTATAGCCCTGCAAAGAAGGGGAACTTCTCCATAGACAAATAGAGCTGGCGAGGGATGGTAAATTATGAATTTAACCCATGGCGATCAAAGTGTTAAAAATACCTGATTATGAGAATTTTTTTTACGATGCATGGAATATTGTTGAGGCACACTAGTTACAACTATATTTCAAACAGGCACTCCATGTCAAAAAGGTTGCTGACCCCTGGCCTAGAGTATAGTCAGTGGAGTTCAGAGTTTACATGATATGGTGGTGGAGCTGTCATCATGGTACAGAATTCAGAAAGATGACAGCTGAAGGGTAGACACTGTTCCTGAGCCTGCTTGACTTAGAACAGAGAATCATATAGTGCCTCCCAGAGGGAAGGAGGGAAAACGATCTGTTATTGAGGGGAATCCCTCAGACACCATTTGTGTTGGTGTTACTGTTTGTGTTACTGTGTTCTAAAGAACCAATACCTGTGACATTGGCATCAGATTCATTGTCTGTTGCTTGTCTCTCTTGTGTGTGGGTGTGTGTCTGTGAGTGAGTGTGTATCTGTGAGTGGGTGTGCTTGTTTCTTTTGTGTCTAGTGGTGGAGTCTGTTATGTGTTTAGGTGACAGGTGCCTCCAGGCAGTTGAGGTGGTGCTCTGCCCTGCTCCATGGTCCTGGGTTGAGGTCAAGTTTCAAGTTTCAAGTTTGTTTATTAGTTGTCACAATAAAATACATGTACTTTACGGTGAAATGCTTGGTTCTGTATGAGCCACTGAGAGTGTGCTTCATACAGTAAAAAAAAAGTAAAAGGGGAATATACAATACAATATGCAATCTAAAGTACAGCCTAAGTACAATCTAAGTACAGTGAGTAAAAATTTGTAAACAGTGAGGTACAAATTCAGACAGTGAGGTACAGAACGTTAAGTAAGGTGCAAATGCAAATGAGGTATGAATGTAGTGCAAATCTCTTTAATAAATAGATTAAAGTGTCTAAAGTGACTTTTAATAAGGTTGATGCCTGATACCTATGCATGCGTGTTGCCTTGTCTGTATTTCTCCATGTGTCATTACCATCATCATTCACTCATCTGGCCTTAGCAAGAAATGTAGGAACATACATTAGAGGTGACTTGTCAGCACCAGTTTCATCTTCTTTGTTGGGAATTGGGAAGTGGTACTCTGCCCTACCTCCTGTCATGGCTGTCTCTGATGAGCATCATACCACTCTGTCCTGCTCCTATCCATGATTTTCCTTGTATTACCAAATATCGTTAAATAACAAAGCCCCCATCCTACATGGAATTGTCCTGGACAACTCACTTGATTTTCTCCTGCTCACAGAAACCTAGCAACAACCTGATGTTTTTTTTCTCCCTCAATCAAGCAACCCCCCATATTTCAGCTACATCTCCAAACCCCATCCATCTCATCGCGGAGGTGGTCTTGCAGTCTTATTCAATCGGAATCTCAGGATCACAGAACTCTCTCCACTGTATCATCATTTGAATGCCATTGGCTTCTTGTCTCCCACCGGATCAACTACAAAATCCTGGTCTTCACTTACAATACAAAGCCCTTCACCTCATATCTCACTGACCTCCTCTCCCCCTACCAACCCTATCGGTCCCTCAGATCCACCTCAGCCTGCCTTCTCTCCACCCCCAAGTTCAACCTTTGCAGTTTTGAGGACAGGGCCTTCTCCAGGGTAGCTCTATAGGCTCTGGAACTCGCTCCCCCAAGATAGTAGAGACTCAGTCCCTCACAGTTTTTCAATCCTGCCTCAAGACCCATCTTTTTGTCTTCTCTTAGCACCCCCATCCATCCTTGTGTGTTTGTGTTATGTTTATGTTATTTGTCTCACTACCACTGCCCCTTTGTTGTCATACAGCTCCACATAGCACTTGTTTTCACAGTGCATTGAAGAAACATTTGAAGGTTGGATGAAGGAATGAATTGTTTATATTTTTAGATTATTAATTAATTTATGTTATGCTCAAGACATCTCCAGGAATTAAAATTCATAATGCATCAAAGCCTGCATAAAATGCTGATCATAGAAAATATATCAAATATATCCCTAGTGCCGAAAGATGAAAGTGTTACAATCTTTCTTCATTATGTACCCTTTATCCCATTAATATTACTACCCCTTATCAGAATTTGGAGTCAAGAAAAGTTGATACAATTAGTCTCGTCAAAGTGTTAAGTAACAAACACAGACTCACTGACACACAAATGGCTTGTTCTTATCTTCATCGCCTGGGGAAATCATGTAATCGGTTGCGTCTATGCATGCGTCTGTCACTCACAAACTACAAGGGCGATTGGTCTTATATATGTGACCACGACCAGCGATTGTGGCCACATGTCTCCATTGTCATTGTCCAGATGTTTACAGATTGTGAAATTACATGTATTAGTGTGTAATAGTATAATAGTGTGTAGTTGTAATTGTGTGATAGTGTGTAATAGGGCAACAGTGTAATTGTGTGATAGTGTATAGTGTGTAATAATTCACAACTTGACGTTCGCAACAAACAAGGAGGATCAGAGAAAACCAAAAAAATAAAGAAGTTTTCAAGCAAGATAACGGAGGGTTATGTATATAACCCAGTTCTATGAGTTATGGTGCGCTCAGCACCTGTCTGTCTGCACTGTACTTCACTTCGTGCACGAGCACTGAATAAAAAATTCCACCATTTACATCCCAACATCCGTCTGACCACACCCCCTTCCGCTTACCTTCATAAGCAGGTGTGTGGTCACCTACTCGCCTCCTTCCCAAACTTTCACCACAAGGCGAGATCAAGGGCCGCAGCGGCGTCCAGGTGCTGAGCGCACCATAACTCATAGAACTGGGTTATATACATAACCCTCCGTTCTATGTCGTTTATGGCTTGCTCAGCACCTTCTGCAACAGGGGCTGAGCGGGAGCCATAGCCCGACAAATGTACCCCGCTGAGGCCCCCCACAACCATCAGACCGGGGAGGACCGAGCCCCCCCGACCCTCCCTAATGGAGGATACCCCCCCTATTGGAGGTTCACGGGAGGGCGACGGATCCGACTGTGCGAAGAGGCACTAAAGCAACCCAACGCACAGGGTGAGCAGACCGTGGCTTGACCCCACGACTACACACACGCACAACCCGCATGCCACCCAGGAACGAATGAAGGAACAACCTTGTTACTGCCCCCAAAATCACGGGGTCAAGAGCAAACCCAACCCCGTGGCAAGGCCGTAGCAGCGGAGCGCGAAGGAAGACCCAGACCCACTGAAGGGACTGGATCCCCTGGAAAAGGGGGCCCGGAGAGGTCAATGATGCCAGGCATCAAGACCCCACCAGGTGGTCACCTAGTGACACCGCCCCCCACATCGCCAGCGTATTCGGATAAGGCCCCTCCAAGAGCGGGCCCTTTCCCCCCAATAGCACACCGCCGGGCATACTGACCCTGCAACACAGGCAGTCAGCATGGCCGTAAACACTCAAAGGTTAACCAACGGAAGCAGGCAGCGTACCGGGGAAACCAGGCAACAGGCTGTAACCTGAGCCTGGAGCACTGCGGACGAGACAGGTGCCAAAGGAGTCAGCTGAAACAGCCCTCCCGGCGGAAGGGGCGGATGCTGGCGTTGTTGACCACCATGACGAAGCCTCCATAAAAAAAAAACCACCCAGAGGGGTCAAGGCAGAGAAGGCTGACATGATTGGCAGACGCCATGAACGTGCAGGGGCACACTCAACCGGACAACCCGGGAGTTGACACTGCTCCAACACACCAGGGAATCAACCACCCTGTCGTTACCATATGCGGTGGTTGTTCCTATAACCCCTCAAGAAAAAAGGGTTATCCCAGGTCTACGGTATCAACGAAACTTTACTTCGGACCGGGCCCGGCGGCTCGGGAAGCACACAGGGTTACCAGAGGAGGTCCAGAAGACCACCCCAACAGCCCCCTCTCCGCCATGCGTGAGAGAGGTGCGGAGAAGAGAACCAGCCCCTTATGATAGCGCCAGGTACAAGAAAGTACCCAACAAGGATCTCTATAACGCCTAACCTTGTGACGCCCCGGGCCGAGAACCAGTCCCGTGCCCTAACCACACCGACATGCCTACTCAAGGAGAAGGGGCAGATATGCGTGTTGATCTAAAAACATGAAAAGAGGGCGCCACCCAGACGGGCCGGTGTGAACCGCGCTCGGTGGCCCACCCCAAGGGCGTGAGACCCCTCTACCTATGTTCAGATCCATTCCGTTATCATCCCCCAGATATGAACGAGAATCCGTCGAGAACCAGTAACAGGTTCTCGGAAGAGGACAAAACCTCCATCCCAGTTGCTTTATAAAAACGCCGTTTTAACCACATGCAACCAAGGCGTACTAGCTACCCGCATGATTCTTAACAGAACACCCCGAGCTAGCACTATGCATGCGTCGGGACACAACCACATCAATGAATAGGCTATTTAGACCTTTCATTGAATCCCCAAGGCGCCTGGGGGAACGACAAGAAGGTTGCGGTGCCTCCTATACTCCACACTCTTTTATTTAAAAGTAGGAAGCACCAACAGACATGAATCCCATTTGACACAACTGAGGGTAAAAACTGTTTACATTTTTACATCCAGTCACCCCTATCACAGAGGATTTTAGACTGAAAATTCCCCAGAGAGCCTTCCCACGTGAGTCGTAGAATGAAAAAGCCATGGTAACTCCGAGTCACGTGACCAACCGACTCAAGTTACACATAAAATCGAGCGTAGTGGACCCGTAAGTCCTACGCTCTATCCCGACACTTTGACAACAGATCGTACGTACAGATCTAACTCACGGAAGCCATCGTCAAATAGCAACGTGCATAGTGACATATGCTATGACGGGGGGAAACCCAACACTCAACGCCTGTTAATAGGAGCAGAGTCAGGGCAACCCCCCCCCCCCCTCCCTGCCAAGTCGCCTAACGGCTTGGCCCCGACTGGCCTAACAGGAGATGAGTAAATCCCCCTGACCAATCAGAAGAGGGAAGGAGGGGTTTATTCTGTACCCCCTCACAAGCCCTTCCCCCTGCACACAATAACAACTTTAGCATATGATACCTTTGGTAGAATGCTAATGAAATAGCACAAGCTAATACAATGCACGATACCCACAGATAACTGTGAACAGGGTTTACAACAAAACCAAGTCGCGTGTGTGTGTGAATCCTACACCCGCATCCTATGTTGTACACAGAAAAACACTGATAGAGAGAGCGAACGGCTGGGCCGTGGTACGTGTTCATACCAGCATTACTGCAACTAACACAACAGTGTTGTAGCTCAACATTACTTGTGTAAGCAACAGACCATACAACTAGCCTCTACCTGCATGTGGAGTCTCAGGCCGAGGTAGAAAACCTTCCTATAACCGAGTGTATAGGCTGCAGACCTTGCTTAAGCTCATAACACGAACGTAACCCTCCTATCAATGCATACAAGTGAAGATTCACACTTTGCAACCTCATCATATGTTTTGGTGAAGAAACACACAGTTTGTTAACAAAAAATACAGTCCCCCTTTAGAGGGGACTTTTTATTTTTGAATCAAAATTATATGAGAGGGCCGGGGAGGGGTAAACAGAGGGAACCACAGGGGAAAAAAGTCACTGCCTAGCGGCGCCTGCCGCCTCGAGCCGCTCGGGATTTGCCACCCCGGGAAGCCCCGGAGGGACGGTAGACAATTGGTGGCTGGTTACGGCGATCCCTACCGTCTCCTCCAGGCGCAGATGGGCCGGCTGCAGCGGCGGCGCCCTCTCTCCTCCTGGCCTTCTTCGAAGGTCCAGCAGTGGCGGTGGTCGCAGCAGCAGCCACGGCGGAGGAAGCTCGACGACGTGGTAGCCGTCTGACTCCACCGGCGATGCCGGGAGGGGGAAAATGGGGTTGGAGCACGGAGCGCTCCTCTGCCATTTCTCTGCACGTCGAAGGCATCAATTGCAGGGCCGTCCCAAACAGTCCAGCATCGGAGAGGGGTGCCGTCAGAAGAGGACTTCTCTTCTTCTCCGGTACACGGGCCTGCTCCAGCCAAAGGTGGCGCTGGTTCAGAGTCGCCAGGGCGCGCACTTTCCCAGCGGCTATGGCCTGCAGCTGAGTCAGATGCAGGACAGCTCCTGCCGACTGGGTGAGCTGGTCATGTTGTTCATCACTCAGCTCCATGCCGCCCGTCAATACCCCGGACATAAATCTTGCCAGCTGTGCGATGTTAGACGCAGCAGCCAGAGATTGTGTTCCGGCGATAAATGACTGGTCGCTCCAGTAAGCCAACCGCCTCGCCGATTTCCCTTGAGGAACCGGCTTGCATAACGGCTCCCACACCACCTCCGGACAGAGGAGCGCGGCCATCGGCCTATCAAACCGTGGCACGCCCTCTCTCATACCTTCGACCAAACCCGCCACCCGCGTAACTTGTACGTAGGCGGGGGTGAGGCCCATGATGTGGGACACCACCTGGCCCCGACGAACATAGGGGAAGAATGGGTAGACAACGTCCACCCCTCTCACCGGGCGACGTTGCCAGAGATGACCTATTAGATCATCAGGGACAGGAACAGGCAGTGGCTGCGGCAGCGGCACGCCATTTGCAGCGGCCGCCACCGCCATAAGCTCGGGAAACAAAGCCTGCAGTTCCTCCTGCAGACTTTCCTCCACCGAGCCCGCATCCCTCACATACAGCAGGCTTCGACTGGTCAAGGAGCCACACTCCGATGTGGCTGATAGTAGGGCATCCTGCCGACGAGTCCGAGGGTCTTCCCCGACATCTTCAAACAAGGCGCCCCAAGGAGACATTTCACCCCCCTCCAGTGTTACCTGGACGGGCGGGATACATGTCTCCACCGGGCCTTCAAATAAGAACCCGTCCGCCTCTACCATGTAATCCTCTGTTTCCATCGGGCAGGTAGAGACCGACGCATCCTCACTGGGCTCCAGCAACTCACCAAACCCAGGCCGTTCGCGTCTGCAAGCCACCATCTTGCGATGGGAGCGAGCAGACGCAAAAAGTTTGCGTCTCAAATCCTCTGGAACCAAAGGAACCGGCCGCTCAACAGCGGACGATTCCCCGGAAGCAGAGGAACCAGAGCCAGGACCAGGCCATCACAGAGGCGACGGCACCGGTGCACCAGCTCCTTGGAGAGGCAAACTACCCATCGGACGCCTACCGGGCGTGGCTGTCAACCACGAGAGAGGCAACAGCCCTGCACCAGAACGCACGACGGAGGCGGAAATGGAGAACCGCTGGTGGAGAGTGGCTCTGCGACTCTCCGAAGTAGACATTATGACTTCGATTTTTCTATCGAATATTTACGAGAAAAAAATAAGCACAATGTAAACACGTCTCAACTTTCTTCAGCTAACAACCTCGTCAAGTGGGGATCTACCGAAGGCACTTCCTTGTGGTGAAAGTGAAGAAGGAGGCGAGTAGGTGACCACACACCTGCTTATGAAGGTAAGCGGAAGGGGGTGTGGTCAGACGGATGTTGGGATGTAAAGGTACATGGTGGAATTTTTTATTCAGTGCTTGTGCACGAAGTGAAGTACAGTGCAGACAGACAGGTGCTGAGCAAGCCATAAACGACATAGAACTATGTACTGTTTTACATTTGTGTCATTTACATTAATCATAACATCATTATCAAGTTTATTTATATAGCACATTTACAACAGTTGTGACCAAAGTGATTCACAGATAAGAGCATAGAGCAAGAAATACATACAATACATATACTAAATATATAATATAATGCAGGATAATGCAGGACCTCTTTAGAGAGAGGTCTTTATTCGGCATGTAATGACACAACGACATGCAATGGGCGGCACACACACAGAGGAATACACACACACACACACATGCAATTGTCTCTCAGGGTCGCCGATGCGATTGAGCTCTGCTCTTAACTCATCCCGTCGTCCTTCCCCCCAAGGGCTGCCGGGAGCAGACAGGGCGTCGGCGAGGGCCGCGCCCGGGGACCAATCCAAGTGCTCCTGCCCGTCTTCATCAGGGACGCGTCAGCGTCAGCGATCTGTTGTGCATGTTTTTCCATTGGGTTTCTCTTATCGAGGGGAACCCTTGCGAGCACTGGGAGAACATGCAAACTCCACACAGAAAGGCCTGGGAGATCCCCCACCTGGGTACCTGGCATTGCGGAAACCTGGTCCCCAAGCGGGAATCGAACCCTGGACCTTCTTGCTGTAAGGCGACAGTGTTAACCACTACACCACCGTAGTGAAAAAAGTGCAAATACAAATAAGTGCAGGGGTTCAGATAGAAATAAAATAAATTAAAGAAGAATAAAAGAAATAAAAGTGCAGCATATTACAAAAATAAGGCATAAAAGGACTAAAGGTAACAACCTAGGAGGGAGGCTTAGCTCTGGTCAAAGGCCAGGGAGAATAGGTGAGTCTTTAGCCGGGACTTAAAGACATCGGGGGTCTGGGCTGACCGGATGTGGAGGGGAAGGCTATTCCACAGGGGCGGCTATGGAAAAGGCTCTGTCCCCTCTGGTTTTGAGTCATAGACCTGGGGACATTTAATAGCAGTTGGTCGGCTGACATTAGGGCTCTGGACTGGGTGTGGAGACGCAAGAGCTCGGTCAGGTACTGTGGGGCCAGGCCATTTAGGGATTTAAAAACGGTTAAAAGTAGGCCTAGTTTAAAATCAATGCGGTAACGGACGGGGAGCCAGTGGAGTGAGGCCAGGACTTAGAAATTAGACTGTAGCCGTTTAGATAGTTATATTACGTAAACTGTGTATTTCTTGTTTGCAGAGAGATTTCACACACAGAAGGACTTGTACAGTATGGACAATCCACTAGGTTTCATGCATTGCTGATGGGTGGGCTTTATATTGTTCAGCCAACTCCACGACTTAAGGACTTATAGTACATTAGACTGAAGGAGGGACATTCTGCCAAGAAAGGTTACATAGAGCAGGCTAAAATAATCAATTTAATTTAATTCACTTTAGACTAGCAGTTAATCCATGTCTGTGAAATTGCCTTGCTTCGTTATTGACTTTACATTTAGTTGCTACATCATTTTTTGCCTTAATCCTTGAATGAAGGATATCCACTGGCAGGTGATCATATGAATTGCTTTCTTTAACATACACTATACTGCTATACAATATACTCCTGTGCAATATACTGCTATACACTATACTGCTTTACACTAAACTGCTATACACTATACTGCTATACACTAAACTTCTACACTAAACTGCTATACACTATATTGGTATACACTATACTATACACTATAGTAGGCTACTAAATGCTAAACTGCTATACACTATACTACTATATTGCTGTACACCATACTTTACTATACACTATGCTGCTATACATTCTACTATACACTATGCTACTACACACTATACTATGCATACACTATACTGCTATATAATATACTATACACTATACTGCTATACTATACACTTTACTGATATATAATTACTACACTATACTGCTATACACTGTAATATACACTATACTGCTATATAATATACTATACACTATACTGCTATATCCTATACTATACACTATACTGCTATACTATACACTTTACTGATATATAATTACTACACTATACTGCTATACACTGTAATATACACTATACTGCTATATAATATACTATACACTATACTGCTATATCCTATACTATACACTATACTGCTATTACTATACACTTTACTGATATATAATTATTACACTATACTGCTATACACTGTAATATACACTATACTGCTATACTATACACTATACTGCTGCTATATACTATACTATACAGCTATACACTATACACTATTATGAAATATGATGTGGGCATGTTTTTTCATTGGTTTTACTTTTATGTGTGGAAAACAAATCACTGTCACTTTTAAGTTCAGATTCAATGAGACTTATATGTTACTCTAGTTCAGTTGAGTCTGTTAATATTAGGTCAGTTGATTTGGAATAAGAGTGATGAATTTGTCCTATAACAGATTATAAAGCTGCATACATTGTCATAGTAAAAACCAACTTATTAGTCAGCTAATGGCACCAAATATCAGACCACCACAGTAATAATCATAGTATGCACATGCACTCATAATACTTACAAATTATAGGACAAAGTCTATTTCTTTACATAAATAATCCATTTATGGAAAGGGTCCATTGTGAATAGTTGGATAGAGCTCTAGCCTGTAGGTGGCAACCATGCCTCATCAAGAAAAAAACAACACACCTCGCGCACACACACACACGCACGCACGTACGCACGCGCGCGCACACACACACACACACACACACACACACACACACACACACACACACCCCTTGAATACAGAGACCACATATGGGCTTGATAAGTAATGACTCCTGAGTGATTTTAATGGACAGTAGAAGTTGAAAACATGGAAAGACAGGCTAAGTGCTTAACGTTAGATGGCCATGCAGTCTCTGGGCTTAAACACCTAAAGCACCGACACACGCACACACCTACGCACGCGCACGTTACATACACACATAGACACGCTATGCGCGCGCAGCAGATTTTTGTGTGCAGAGACCTGAATTCAGTGTGCTGCTCGCTATACAAGTCATGGACTGCAGCTAGCGCGATTAGGAGACTGTGTGGCATGATGATGGCATCCCGGTTTATTTGGATCAGAATATGATGTTACCGCGAATGGACACAGTTTCATTAGCTAAAATGTTACCAATACCTAGGTTTATATAATCAATATGCCGGACTATATCAGGAAAAAAACATCCAATAGGCTATAGGTATCTTTCCCGTGTGCTTCGTAGAATATCCTAGACCTACCGTATGCTGCAATTTTTTAAATAGCCTATGGGAAAATCAAATTGAGCTGATTCTTTGCTTGTGTTGGTTGCAGGAGGACGCAATATGCGTTCACGTTGTTTGTAGGTCGCTTCTGCACCTCTATCTGGGCTGCCCTAATCAATAATCATTGAATAGTTAAATGTGTGTCCATTGTAAAAATTAGCAACGCGAAATAACCTGAACTCTTCACTTTGGTATTTTTGGTCATTATCTCTTTTGCCGTTTTTTCGCACAGGAATCCACTGGTGGGATTCTATTTAGGACGCTGCAAAGGATTTTTTTGTGGGGGGGGGATTAAGACTTGATCCCCTTCAAAAACTCTGCAGGATTTCCCCCGAGTGGAATACCAAGTCAAAGGCTACTGGCACCCGCGTTGTGTTCCCTCTAGGACTCACACTATCCACGGGGACGGTGGCTACATCGCATTTCCACGGTACTCCTTCTAAATTGTTGCCTTTTTTTCCGCATGCAAGGTTCGTTGATTTGCGCCTTTGATCCAAAAGACACGGACTGCAGCAGTAGCCTACACAGATGGTTACCTCGAATCCTTTCTTATGGGGGAGATTTGTGCTTCGGTTATAGTGTAGCCTACTATACAAGTCTTAAAAACGGGGACTGGGGCCCTCGTGATTTTTCCTGCTTTGGATCTGATTCCTTCCAGAAAATGCGTAAGTATAGCATTATTAAAGACATTCGGCCTGTAGGCTGTTATGCTTAAACACATCCTCATTCAGCCCTGATAAGATAACCCTCATGTTTTATCCGTCGTCATTTAACCCATTATTATAGTAACATATGTCTGACAGACTTTTTCCAATGTATGCTGCAGATAAATTGACTTTGTTGCATTAGCCTATGCTTTTTTTTTATGTTGCGGGACCTGTAGTGTGTGTGTGTGTGTTTTTTCGTGCGTGTGTGTGTGTGTGTGTTTTCGTGCGTGCGTGCGTGCGTTCAAAATAGCTAGAGAGAGAGAACGAGGGTCTGTGACAAACTGCGTTTTTTGGGGGTTAGATTCTCCCTGTTTCCATTAGGACATTATTGCTAGAAACGGCCTACGTCATGTGGTCATTCAAATTCAGCTCAGGTATTCTAGGCATACACGTTTGCAGCACAGAGACCACCGGATTGGCCAGGTAGGGAGGCCTGCAGGAAGGAGACCGTTGAATTGGCATATGGCACATATACCTATCTTTAGGCTAAAGCTTATTGTTTCAATGTAATCAATTATGCCTATTGCTGAAACATAGCTTGACACTGTCAACCTACCACCCTCCCAGTGGTGCTGTTACCCCTACAGCAACAATAGCATTGCCATTTCCAGACCAAAGTCCAAGAGGTGTTGATCAGACATGATATGGCTTTTTAGCTTACTGTATTTATTTGGTGCTTGTCATTGTGAGCAGTTGTTGCTCTGGCACTCCAGTGACTCAGGAAATCATTTTGGCGGGAGGGGAGCTGTCCATCAATGGAAGGTGCTGAAAATGCCTTCATGTGTGTGTGTGTGTGTGTGTGTGTGTGTTGGGGGTTTTGGGGGTGAACTGACTTCACCTTCCAAAGACCATTATTGCAATCTAACACATTCCAATAAAGCATTGGCTTGTCTACAAGTCTGCACCGCCTCCACATCTGGTGGCTTTATGGCCCCCCATTACTATATTAGGTGAAGGCGACTGCTGTCAGTTTGAATGTGGGAGAGAATGAGTCTGTATTTCAGAGATGGTCTCCTCTACCTTGCACACATCATGGGCCTGCCCTATTATTTGTTTTAGCCAAATCCAAACCAGTACATTATTTGATTCAGCTAATGAAGTGCTTGATGATTAAGCATTTAGTTGAATCCTGTGGGCTCAAGGAAAATTAAATAAATGAAGAGCAGGAAAGGGGGGAAGCCTAGAAAAGCAGTATGATGAAGTATGTTGAGGTTGTATGATGAAGTATGTTGAGGTTGTATGATGAAGTATGTTGAGGTTGTATGAGGAAGTATGTTGAGGTTGTATGATGAAGTATGTTGAGGTTGTATGAGGAAGTATGCTGAGGTTGTATGATGAAGTATGTTGAGGTTGTATGATGAAGTATGTTGAGGTTGTATGATGAAGTATGTTGAGGTTGTATGATGAAGTATGTACTGTATGTTGAGGTTGTATCATGAAGTAAGTTGAGGTTGTATCATGAAGTATGTTGAGTTTGTATGATGATCTATGTTGAGGTTGTATGATGAAGTATGTTGAGGTTGTATGAGGAAGTATGTTGAGGTTGTATGATGAAGTATGTTGAGGTTGTATGATGAAGTATGTTGAGGTTGTATGAGGAAGTATGCTGAGGTTGTATGATGAAGTATGTTGAGGTTGTATGATGAAGTATGTTGAGGTTGTATGATGAAGTATGTTGAGGTTGTATGATGAAGTATGTACTGTATGTTGAGGTTGTATCATGAAGTAAGTTGAGGTTGTATCATGAAGTATGTTGAGTTTGTATGATGATCTATGTTGAGGTTGTATGATGAAGTATGTTGCGGTTGTATGATGAAGTAAGTTGAGGTTGTATGATGAAGTATGTTGAGTTTGTATGATGAAGTAAGTTGAGGTTGTATGATGAAGTATGTTGAGTTTGTATGATGAAGTATGTTGAGGTTGTATGATGTAGTATGTTGAGGTTGTATGATGAAGTATGTTGAGGTTGTATGATGAAGTATGTTGATGTTGTATGATGAAGTATGTTGAGTTTGTATGATGAAGTATGTTGAGTTTGTATGATGAAGTATGTTGAGTTTGTATGATGAAGTATGTTGAGTTTGTATGATGAAGTATGTTGAGTTTGTATGATGAAGTAAGTTGAGGTTGTATGAGGAAGTATGTTGAGGTTGTATGATGAAGTAAGTTGAGGTTGTATGATGACGTATGTACTGTATGTTGAGGTTGTATGATGAAGTATGTTGAGTTTGTATGATGAAGTAAGTTGAGGTTGTATGATGAAGTATGTTGAGTTTGTATGATGAAGTATGCTGAGGTTGTATGATGAAGTATGTTGAGGTTGTATGATGAAGTATGTACTGTATGTTGAGGTTGTATGATGAAGTATGTTGAGGTTGTATGATGAAGTATGTACTGTATGTTGAGGTTGTATGATGAAGTATGTTGCGGTTGTATGATGAAGTATGTTGAGTTTGTATGATGAAGTATGTTGAGGTTCTATGATGTAGTATGTTGAGGTTCTATGATGTAGTATGTTGAGGTTGTATGATGAAGTATGTTGAGGTTGTATGATGAAGTATGTTGAGTTTGTATGATGAAGTATGTTGAGTTTGTATGATTAAGTATGTTGCGGTTGTATGATGAAGTAAGTTGAGGTTGAATGATGAAGTATGTTGAGGTTGTATGATGTAGTATGTTGAGGTTGTATGATGAAGTATGTTGAGTTTGTATGATGAAGTATGTTGAGGTTGTATGATTTAGTTTGTTGAGGTTGTATGATGAAGTAGGGCTGGGCGATATGACGATATTATATAAATATCAGGTAAAGTTCATTAACGATACACTTTTTAAACGTATCGTGGATATCGTGATGTTTTGTCCAAGAGGCTTGTGTCGCGTCAATCTGGTCCACACGTTGACACTTTTGAACAGCGCCGCCCCACACACACACTACTGCATCAAAAGTTACTACTTATGATAACAAAGGCATTCGTTTTGTGGCATTAACGTTATATAGTTACACTTTCAATAACATCAGCGTATTTACATAGAAACGTTCGAGGTCGACCTAGATATAGCAAGCATTAGTCGTTCATATCTCAGCCCGTGCTGACTCAGTTGTGCCCATTCTGCGGTCTGTTAATAAAGTTTTCAATCAGACAGATGTATGGAAAGGCTTTTATTATAACATCCGTTGCAGTAAAATCATTATGCCTCCAGTCGTTTAGTCATTCTGCGGACCTAAAAGCTAAACGTCGGCCGCGGCGAGCTACCGCTGCCATTGTTGTTGTCATTGAGCTCTCCAATGGCGGAAGTAAAAAATTTATACGCGCTTGCCGATTGGTGCTAAGAACAGCAGGGCGGGTGCAAGCGGTGTGACGTAATTGGCAGACGCGACTGTCAATCAAAATTATTCTGTTTGCCGTCTGAATGAATGAAAACGTTATTAACAGATTGCAGCATGGGTACAATACAGTACAGCTCAATACAACAACAGTCAACAGTGGACTGGAGGATGCAGACCAGAGAAAGACTTTAGTCTTGTTTACATCAGGGTCCCCCATTTTCAATTAATCATATTTCATATCTAAATCATATAATATCTCATTGCTAAATATATGCAATATATAATCTAATAATCCAATAATCTAAATCTAATATATAATATAAAAATGCTAAATGCATGGGTATTTTATTTTGTCTTTAATGTTAGCTTGCAAACTCAAATACTGTCTTGGTAAGCCTCATAATGAATTGTTTGGGGAAAAAAAGAAAAACATCGTGAAGTGTATCGTGTATCCGCGAAAGGTCAGAAAATATCGTGATATCATATTTAGGCCATATCGCCCAGCCCTATGATGAAGTATGTTGAGTTTGTATGATGAAGTATGTTGAGTTTGTATGATGAAGTATGTTGAGTTTGTATGATGAAGTATGTTGAGGTTGTATGATGAAGTATGTTGAGGTTGTATGATGAAGTATGTTGAGGTTGTATGATGAAGTATGTTGAGGTTGTATGATGAAGTATGCTGAGGTTGTATGATGAACTATGTTGAGGTTGTATGATGAAGTATGTCCTGTATGTTGAGGTTGTATGATGAAGTATGTTAAGGTTGTATGATGAAGTATGTTGAGGTTGTATGATGAAGTATGTACTGTATGTTGAGGTTGTATGATGAAGTATGTTGCGGTTGTATCATGAAGTAAGTTGAGGTTGTATGATGAAGTATGTTGAGTTTGTATGATGAAGTATGTTGCGGTTGTATGATGAAGTAAGTTGAGGTTGTATGATGTAGTATGTTGAGGTTGTATGATGTAGTCAGGGACCGAAACTAAAGCCCGCCGCCCGCCAGGGGCGGTCAGATTTTACCTTTGGCGCTTGACACTTAGAGGGCTGCCCGCCGTGTGGCGTGTAATCAATCAAGTTCATAACGATACTCTTATTTTGAAAATCTGTGCTGGTCTCATTTCCGCCCCAAGCGCATCTCCAGTCATAATATCGATGGCTCCGGCAGTTAGCAACAATTAGGTTCGTATGATACTCTTATTTTGAAAAAAAAACGTGGCAACGAGTCATATCCGCCCAGCCCTGCAGCGGGATACTATTGGCTAAGGGCTTCTGCTCGCAGTGCTCATGTCAACACAGGCAGTCTGCTCTAGAAGAGCGGACCTCCATGAGCTACCGTTACTGTTTAAACAATGACCCAGTCAACTATTCACTTTTAGTTTAATACATGACGAGGCATTGTCTAACGGTATCTAGCTGGCTAGCTGCTGATATCAACAAATGCTCCAGCAATAGTCGACTCGAGTGCATAATACCTCCGTTCCCTCGTTAGCTCGCGTTAGCTAGCTCACGTTAGATCGATCTGTCCCAGTAAACTAAATTGTCTTAACGTTATCTACCGGGCTAGCAGTAGCTACAGATAGCTCCTGATATCAATGTCTTATAACATTGATTGAATGCGTATTCTAGCTGAGGGCATGTTGAATGTGATTTGACAAAAGAACCGTAACGTTATAAATAGGGTCCAGCTGCATCGCCGGAGAATCCTTGCATGCTGAATGTAGGGTCTAGCTGAATATAGGGTCTAGCTTAGGGGTGGACGGTATGGTCTAAAATTTATATCACGGTATAATTTGAAGCATAGACGGTAACGGTATATATCACGGTATCATCGTTTTTGATACAAATTTTTATTTTATTTTATATATATATATTTTTTTTATAAAATATATATATTATATAATTAGACTTGTACTGGTATTATCTGCGAGACATCGCCACCACGCAACAAGCTCCACTGTCTGTGTGTACTCTAGTAGCCTCCAGCTACGGCCAGAATTCTCCGGAGCTGCACCTGGACCTATACTCGAGTAGCCTCGAGCAGAGCTACGGCCAGGATTCTCCGGCGCTGCACCTGGACCCTATTGTATTGGTATTATAACGTTAGCAAGCCCTCAGCTCGAATACGCATCGAATCAGTGTTATAAGACATTGATATCATGAGCTATCTGTAGCTACTGCATATATAACGTTAATACAACGCCTCAGTGAATTATTTAGTTCAATGGGACATTTCGTTTTGAACGGTGAACTAACTTGTGTTAACGTGAGCTAACAGGTAGCATACACGTCTCTAGTACTAGACTTTGTGGAGCGTTTGTTGATGTCAGGAGCTATCGGTAGCTGGCCGACTAGATACCGTTCGGTTAGACAATGCCCCATCATGTATTAAACTAAAAGTGAATAGTTGACTGGGTCATTTTGTAACGGTAGCTAAGCTAACGTTAGCTCAGGGAGACGCCGACAGCTCCCGTGTCCCGTCCCACTAGACTACTAGACCCGTGTTTACATGCGTGCGGTAGGGGCTGGCACGCCCACTGCGCGAAGCCTCCTAAATAACTTTTTCCAGTTCGCACATATCTATTATCTATGACTAATTCTATCTATTTTTAGGGGCAAATGCCAGTGAAATAGTCGCGCTGTGGTTACATGACGTCATTGCTATTTTAGAGCTGCACTACCGGTTACACGGTATACTCAAAATCCATACCGTAGAGCAAATTCATACCGTTTATACCGTATACCGTTTATACCGTCCACCCCTAGTCTAGCTGCAGGGCCGGAGAATCCTTGCTGGAGCTGGAGGCTACTCAAGTATACACACAGACAGTGGAGCTGTTTGCAGATAGCAAGCATTTTGACTTGTGGCGATGTCTTGCAGATAATACAACTACAAGTATGATTATATAATATATATTTTTTTAATCAAAAAAATGTTGGCAGGTAAGAAATATGCTTGGCGGGTAGACTCTTCCCATCTACCCGCCACTGGCCGGTGAGTCAAAAAGTTAATTTCGCTCCCTGGATGTAGTATGTTGAGGTTGTATGATGAAGTATGTTGAGGTTGTATGATGAAGTATGTTGAGGTTGTATGATGAAGTATGTTGAGTTTGTATGATGAAGTATGTTGAGTTTGTATGATGAAGTATGTTGAGTTTGTATGATGAAGTATGTTGAGTTTGTATGATGACGTATGTTGAGGTTGTATGATGAAGTATGTTGAGGTTGTATGATGAAGTATGTTGAGTTTGTATGATGAAGTATGTTGAGGTTGTATGATGAAGTATGTTGAGGTTGTATGATGACGTATGTTGAGGTTGTATGATGAAGTAAGTTGATGTTGTATGATGAAGTAAGTTGAGGTTGCACATAAAGAGAAAGAGCTCCCTCTTGGCCCTGATAACAGTTATCCACAAATTGTCCTGAACAAATTGTCCTGAGAACGATTTTCGAGGTGTTTGATGAAGAGTTGGATTTACTTTGACAATGTCATCATGTACCACTGTTTTGAATGACTCATTTATAAAGGGGATTTGTTTTATAGCAACTGTTCACCCTATTGACTGATACTATGCCATTAGGGCTGGTATCAAGTAGCATTCCCTCAAATATTATTGAAGATCTCATTTTGAGAGAAATCTAAGTATGTGATTATCATTAATTTAGATGACAATACCATAATCTCATCACTTATAACTAGGGATGCCCCGATCGATCGGCCGCCGATCGTCAAAACCGATCTCACTCGCTCGCTGAGTTCTGTCTCAGACACCGGGAGCTGCACACAGTGGTGCGCGTCTGCTCATCCTCCAGCCCCTCCTGCACGCATGTAAACACGGGTCTAGTCTAGTGGGATGGGAGGACGGCGTCTCCCTGAGCTAACGTTAGCTAGCTACCGTTACAAAATGACCCAGTCAACTATTCACTTTTAGTTTAATACATGATGAGGCATTGTCTAACCGAACGGTATCTAGCCGGCTAGCTACTGATAGCTCCTGATATCAACAAATGCTCCAGCAATAGTCTAGTAGAGACGTGTATGATACTCTGTTAGCTCACGTTAGCGCAAGTTAGTTCACTGTTCAAAACGAAATGTCCCATTGAACTAAATAATTCACTGAGGCGTTGTATTAACGTTATATATCCGGCTAGCAGTAGCTACAGAAAGCTCCTGATATCAATGTCTTATAACACTGATTCGACACGTATTCGAGCTGAGGGCTTGCTGAGCACAGTAACGTTATACCAATAGGGTCCAGCTGCAGCGCAGGAGAATCCTGGCCGTAGCTCGAGGCTACTCAAGTATAGGTCCAGCTGCAGCTCCGGAGAATCCTGGACGTAGCTGGAGGCTACTAGAGTACACACAGACAGTGGAGCTTGTTGCGTGGTGGCGATGTCTCGCAGATAATACAAGTACAAGTCTAATTATATAATATATATATTTTATAAAAAAATTAATAAAAAATGTATATACATTTTTTATTTATTTTTTTAATCAAAAACGATTGGTATCGGATCGGTATCGGCCGATATGGCTCACGACGATCGGTGATCGGTATCGGTGGCAAAAAACGTGATTTTATTTCGCACAGAACAGAAATGTACACAGCACAGCTAAACAGAGATATTCATGTGATATTCATAGAAGTGCCATATGGTTTATAGGAAAACATATAATACATGCATATCGTATGCAAATATGGTGTAACCATTAAAATAAAGGTTTCCAAACTGATCTTAGTTGTGGAAAGCACACATTACATCTCTAAGATATTTTCTGTTGCATAATTATGTAAACAAACAGTTCAGAAATGTCTTGTTATAGATACTACTCACACAACGTCATGTGCCCTGTCACGCATAGTAGGTTCCAAGGGAATGTACCTTACTTGTGCCATAACAACACAACAATGACAACAAAGCAATTCTGCAGTATTTGAAGATCACATGCTTCTTCCTTTATGATGGGATTAAGAAAAATATTTCATGTGATACTAATCAAGCCTTTGTAGTATGGCATCAATTGTGGCTTATAAAATCCACTTTTGTTCATCGTGTTAAGCATAATGGCATTGAAGTCCATTGAAATATTTTACATTTGACTAAATGGTTATTTAACATATTTTGTCCAGTGGGTCTATAGTTATACCCTTATTTGATTAAGTAATTAAGTGACCTTCCTACCCTGCACAAAAGACTAGTTTCAGTAGCTTAGCTTGCTTTAAGACTCATCATGCTCATGTCAAGATAGTTCAATCTTCTTACTGCACTGGCAGATCATTTAGCTTGTTTCAAGAAATTATACCTACTTGTTTAATGTAACTAGATATTAAGTCAAGGAGGTTACTCATTTAATTACAGTATATCAAGTAAGATTATCTAAAACAAAGTTTATTTTCATTGTTCTGCTATTGCAGTAAGAAAATGTGACTTTTGATCTTGAAATACATTTGATGAGTCTTAAGACAAGATCCTTGTACCCGTACAAGCTAGACCTGCCTGTTGGTGTTAGGGGAAATAAAATGGATTGAGCTTTGAGGAAACCAAGCATGTGAGATTAAAGCATGTGAGATGAATGTCCGTTTCTGATAGCCTTGGACTTCAACCTGTCTATGACAAAAATGCTGATTCATTTTCAAATGACTAGCTTCTCTGTTGGGCTTACTCCACACGACTGATGGGTACGGTTGACGTTGGAGGGATATGCTGCACTACACAGGGGGACCATTTTGTTTTTTTCGTCAATTTATACTGTCCCGCTGGCCCTTTACATACACCCCTGCATGACCTGATGATTGGTGTGTAGAGTGAAGATAATCTATAGTTTAGGTCCTCTCTCGTCTGTGCTGTCCAAAATGTAATAGGTGTACCCAAACATTTCCACTGTCTATATGTGTGTGTTTGTGTGTGGGCATGCTTGTGTGCGTGTTTCAAACATACCGGTAATCAATATTAAGCAGCCTTATGTGTATTTGTGCAGCTGTTTGTATGTGTCTCTATGTGTGTGTGTGTGTGTGTGTGTGTGTGTGTGTGTGTGTGTGTGTGTGTGTGTGTGTGTGTGTGTGTGTGTGTGTGTGTGTGGATGTACAGTAGCCTACATGCATAGGCGGCGGGTGAGCTGAACATTAGGGTAGGCTATAGATGGGATGGGACCCGCACGGAGTGTCCAATATTTTCCCTTTTTCTTTTTTGCTTGCACGCAAACGGTGCTGTCCAGGTTCTGATGTCATACAATACACACACCCACGTCTACTAGGCTACTACAGCGAGCCCCACTCATTTCATATAGTGCAAATTAATTGTTCAAATGAAGGCATCCAATATGATTAACCATTGTCTTACCTTAATGCAACAAAAAAAAATTCAACGTTTCGCGCATCAATGATCTTTTCTGCTTTAAGTTTGTCTGTGAGATCACTTTCAATGTGAAGCGGACTCAGTCATGCTGTGAAAACAATGTACATAGTAGCTCTAAAAAGTTTCCACGGTTTGATTAACTCTGACTCAGTCTCATCATGCCCTCGGCCTCAGGTGATCCGTGTTATGCCCAGGCGGCATGTAACTTGGAATGGAGTTCCAGGTCTTGGCAGCTCTCACGGAGAGGGCTGATTTGCTATATGTACTTGTCCTTAATGGAAATTAGCGTTAGGATTCGAATAGACGCCACCCGGTGCAACAGTTCTGAACCCGAACGCGGAACTGCAAGTTTGTTGGTAAAAGACTACACGCGAACCTGGAGGTGAAAAATCGGAAAGTGGGGGTGGGGCTACTGCTCGACCATGGAGGGTTTTGAAGACCAGACTGGCATCGATTAGTTTGATGATGCGGCGTGATTGGTTACTGCCTGCAGTCTGGAATGTTAACGGCCACCACACCTACTGTCGATTGACACCTTGGTTGGCCGACCCTTGCATATTGTCACCACCGCCGGCTGCAGCAGCCCACACACACACATCGTAGCCTAGGCTGCCTATAATAATGCGCAGACTGGGGCGTTTGGGTCGGCATTGCCTCCCCTGGCCTTAAATACGCGGCGCCTATGCCTACATGTGACAGAAATAAACTAGTGGGATTTGACTTGATTTGTATTCAGTACTTAGAATATATATACAACACAATGTGAATAAAAATACAAGGATGACACAGAAAGTAATTTGACTTATTTCCACTGTGAACCAAAGGAAAATAAACAAATAGTACCAGAACAATATAACAAAAAATATTAGACTAGTATTTTTCAAAAAAGAAAAGCAGAAACCAAGGCACTCACCAGTATACAGATGAAATGGCTTTATTGAATTGGCACATTGAAATTAAAAAGCCCTGAGATGCAACATGGCCTTCATCAGGGAGCGAAGAAGAGCTGCAAATCATTGGTGCTTATACAAGTGAAGAGATGCATTGTGGGTATTCAATTATCCTCGATTAGTCAAAATTGGTGTGGCTAAATGCATGCATGTTTATATTCGTCAAGAGGGATGAAGCCTCCATGGCAACATAATGTTGTGGATGGCGTTTCATGTCCCTCTTGAAACCAGTGCCAGTGGGAGAGAGCCTTGAGTTGCCCTAGGTAGAGAGTTTCACAGTTGGCAGGTTGTATACAGAAAACCACTCTGAGTAGGAGCCCTTCTACACTATACGCTATGTCCACCCAGCCAGCATGACGTCTGCCTCGCTGAACTGTAGCAGCTCGCACGTGTGATGCTGTCCACACCGACAGCGTGATCGACAGAGCATTTTTAATGTCTATTTTGCATCTCACTCTATAAGATAGGCTCAGTGCCGAATCTCTAGGATGACACACTGCTCCCGCCATGCAGAGCCGTGCTGCTCACGTGAACTGTGTGGCTGCTCTAACCTGTTAACATGGGCTGTGTGGCTGCTCTAACCTGTTAACATGGTCACTATGTGTGGCTGCTCTAACCTGTTAACATGGTCACTATGTGTGGCTGCTCTAACCTGTTAACATGGGCTATGTGGCTGCTCTAACCTGTTAACATGGTCATTGTGTGGCTGCTCTAACCTGTTAACATGGACTGTGTGGCTGCTCTAACCTGTTAACATGGACTGTGTGGCTGCTCTAACCTGTTAACATGGACTGTGTGGCTGCTCTAATCTGTTAACATGGGCTGTGTGACCACTGTAACCTGTTAACATGGGCTGTGTGGGTGCTCTAACCTGTTAACATGGGCTGTGTGGCTGCGCTAACCTGTTAAAGGAAAACTCCAACATTTTGGGAAATTAGCTTATTTGCCATCTAGCCTGGAGTTAGACAAGATGATACATACATTTTTCTTCTCTGTGCATGCAGTAGGAGTAGGAAGACGTTGGGAACTATGCTAATGGAGGAACCTAGTTCCAGTGACTGACGCTAAGCTAGGCTAACGGTGCACGTCTTCCTACTCCTACTGCATGCACAGAGAAGAAAAAGGTATGTATCTTAACACTCCAACATTTTGGGAACCTTGGAGTTAGACAAGAAGATGCATACCTTTTTCTTCTCTGTGCATGCAGTAGGAGTAGGAAGACGTTTGGAACTAGGCTAATGGAGGAACCTACTTCCAGTGACTGACGCTAAGCTAGGCTAACGGTGCGTGTCTTCCTACTCCTACTGCATGCACAGAGACGAAAAAGGGTATGTATCTTCTTGTCTAACTCCAGGGTAGATGGCAAATAAAGAGAATCATAGTGGATTTTAGAAGATCAAGGCCTGACCACTCCCCTCTACTCATCAACAACGAGGTAGTGGAGAGGGTCACTGAGTTCAAGTTCCTGGGTCTCAGTGTGAGTGAGACCCTGTCCTGGAGCACCAACTCAGCAACGCCTATACTATTGAAGTTACAAGGGTGAATGGTTCTGTTATACAGAACCCGCTAAGTCCCTCTGCGTTGTGATTTGTCCGTCCTACTTCCCTTGTACTACTTTCAAAGACCAGAAAGCTGGCCTTGCTTCACGGCGGAGGAACAGAAATAAGAAAAGGAGAGTGTAGTTATTTCAAAAGTAGTGGTTTATTAAAATCCACAAAGTCATACAAAAATGATCTGTTTCAATTAAAATAAAGAACGCTATAGTCGTGATCACTAGACACTATGCCGTCTGCGATCCAAACTAGACTAAGAAAGTAGATTAAAGAATGGTAGTTCTTGATTGTCTTTGTTCTCTGCTGACAACAAAGAGGATTCTGTTCTCGTTCCAAAAGCTTCTTCTCCGTGTGTTCCTTTGTTCCTGCTGCCGCTCCTCTGTGTGAATCGGGAGGTCTTCCTGTGTCGGTTCCGTTTTTCTTGTGTTCCTCACAGTCACAGCACCCCCCTTTTTATCAATGAGCCTGGAGTGTCTGCGTGATGTCACAGGAGTGACGTCAAGAAGATGTTTTCCTCCAATCACGGGCTCTCTAAGTTTGAATTTTAAATAGAAGGTTGTCCTCAGTAGACCAACTCTCTCTACGTTGTTTCAAATCAGAGAAATAGATACCGTCTAAACTAACTTAACTTTGGTTTTTAAACCCAAGATATATATATTCGAATTGAGATTGATTCCATAAACACAGACATATCAGTTTTGAGTAGTTTCTCTTGCTGCTAAATGAGAATCACAGTATTTTTATCATTAAGTCCACTTCTATAATTTCTAATAATATTCTTTTAACTTATATCACTATCTATTTTATACAGTTAGTATTCAGCACTTTAAGTATTTTCCAATTTAGTTTTAGAAGTGGCTTAATTTCAAAACTCGTGATTCTTTATCATAACCATAGCATTTTTCATATCATTAGCTTCAGGATTATTACCACAATATAGCCGAAATATTTGCAATTCATTTTAAGCAAATTTGAGTACAGAAGCAGACATTTGAAAGTATATTTGGGTTACTGAAATAATGACGCTTCACTCTGCATCTGTCTGAACATGTAGTGCTCACAGGGGCAGTGTCACAGATAACACAGATATGTGACTACTCCCTCTATTGTCTGCAGCTGTTGCCAACCCTTGTATGCAAATCCACCTCTTGTTGTGAGCACAATGTCTCTGTAAACCCACACAATCTATGAACTAAGTCACTCTAGTTTTTACCAGTATATTTGATCTCCAACTGTTACACTTTGACTGTTTCTATAGGACTAGACCCATGATCCATTAATTTTGCACATGACTTGATGATTAGTTACCGTGTTCCTTAACCTAGCAACAGACATTCTTTTCTCTTATCTGTATGTCCACAAGTTTCAGGCAGGATGTAGCTTAGAGGGTTTTTACAACCTAGTGATCTTTTATGACTTGCAGAGGACAGCTGTCTTCTGACCTTCTGTGCTTAAACCTTTTCTTTTAGGAACATTTTAATTCATTTTAGGATTTATGGTTTATCAAATAATACTACACTATCTAAGGAAGCTGAAGTAGGCTGGCCTGCCACGAAATCTCCTTGTCAACTTTTATCATTGTGCGGTTGAGAGTGTGCTGACCTACGGTGTGTCTGTGTGGTTCTCCAGCTGCACAAAGGCAGAGCAAGAGGCTCTACAGAGGGTGGTGAAGGCGGCAGGCAGGATCGTCGGGACTCCTCTACCAAACATCACCTCCGTCTTCACCTCCCGCTGCCTCCACCGCTCCAAGTGTATCATCAAGGACCAGTCTCACCCAGCACATCACCTCTTTCAGCTCCTTCCCTCAGGGAGGAGATACCGGTCCATACATGCCAAGAGTTAAAGATTTAAGAACAGCTTTTCCCCCCAAGCAGTCAGACTGTTAAACGCTCATTGACTGTCCCCTCACGTGCACCATACACTTACCTGGACTTGATAATCACTGTTACCACTCATCATGCACTTTATTATTTAAAATATTCTGTTATGTACAGTGTTATGTGTTCAGGGACCGAAACTAGAGAGCGCCGCCCGCCATTTGCGGGCAGTTTTTACGTTTGGCGCCTCCCACTTAGAGGACTGACCGCCGTGTGGCGGCCAATCAAATGTTCTTGTGAAAACCGAAAATCATGATCTAATTCTGAGCGGAGTTCTCACTCGCTGTCTGAGCGCATTGCTGCTCCTAAACCTCCCCTACCTGTTTCTGTATGCTGCATGTAAACACACAGTCACCGTGACTGATGTTAGTCTACTCTAGTCAGAGAGACCTCCGTGAGCTGATGTTAGCTACTGTTACAAAATGACCCAGTCAACTATTCACTTTTAGTTTAATACATGAGGCATTGTGTAACGTTATCCAGCTGGCTAGCTTCTGATACCTCCCGACATAAACAACTACAAGTGTCCAGTTACATCGCATGAGGGCTGCAGCGCTGCTGACTAGGGTCCAGGTGCAGGGTAGGAGAATCCTTTCATGCTGAATGTAAGAGTTTAGGGTCCAGCTGTAGCGCCGGAGAATCCTTGCTGGAGCTGGAGGCCACTAGAGTATACACACAGACAGTGGAGCTGTTTGCAGACAGCGAGGTGGCGATGTCTCGCAGATAATACAACTACAAGTATGATTATATAATATATATATTTTATTAAAAAAAGATTTTTTATATAAAATAATAATAAATTTTTGTTTTTTATCAAAAAAAAGTTGGCAGGTAAGAAATCTGCTTGGCGGGTAGATTCTTCCCATCTACCCGCCACTGGCCGGTGAGTCAAAAAGTTAATTTCACTCCCTGTATGTGTTCATGTATGTATATATTGTACTACGGTCTGTGGGAGCTCCCCTGAAATTTCGTTGTATACTGTGCAATGACAATTAAAAATCTATTCTATTCTATAATAAGCTAATTTCCCAAAATGTTGGAGTTTCCTTTAACATGGGCTGTGTGGCTGCTCTATCCTGTTAACATGGACTGTGTGGCTGCTCTAACCTGTTAACATGGGCTGTGTGGCTGCTCTAACCTGTTAACATGGTCACTGTGTGCCTGCTCTAACCTGTTAATATGGTCACTGTGTGCCTGCTCTAACCTGTTAATATGGTCACTGTGTGCCTGCTCTAACCTGTTAATATGGTCACTGTGTGCCTGTTCTAACCTGTTAATATGGTCACTGTGTGCCTGCTCTAACCTGTTAAAGGAACACGCCAACTTTTTGGGAAATTAGCTTATTTGCCATCTACCCTGGAGTTAGACAAGCAGATACGTACCCTTTTCTTCTCTCTGCATGCATGAGGCTTTTTGATCGTATTTACTCAGCTTCTATGATGAAGTTGTTGTAAACTATTCTTATATCAGGTCGAATAAGCAAATTAGGATTGCAAAGATGATCACAGAGATATTTGGTGACATGTATAGGCCCGTTAGATAAGCCTGTAGCTTTAGATAAGCCTGTGCCTTCTAGCAAAGGACTTTGATCAATAATGGTCTGTATAGCTCTCCTTCCCCCTCAACAAAACATGTGTTTGTGTCTAGTCAGGAGACAGGCACATGTCGATGAATTGGAATGTTCAGTGTGAGTCCAATGTAAGAGCCAGTTTGAAGAGACAGGGAAAGAGAGAGAGAGGACCTGAGACTCAGAATTCACTGTAGCAGCTTAAAGGGTCACTTAACTGAAAAACAATGGCATTGAATTTGCACATACTGTAATCTCAATTCAAACATATCCCAAAACCTAAACAGTTTTGCATTCATTTAGTTTAACAGTTATTGTTAATGAGTTTGAATATGGCCACCAGTGATGTCATCAGAGGACAGTGAGTCCTCTGATGCTGCATGATCAATGAAACGATATGGATGAAAAAATAGAGATAAGGATTTCAATAGGAATTGATCATTTTTCATCTACGTAATTTCATTGAGCTGTAATTAACACAGCACAAGGATTCAGTGTCGTCTGATGATATCACTGGTGGCCATATCCAAACTCATTAAGTCTCAATAACTGTCAAACTAAATGAATTGAATGTGTGCAAAACAAAAAATCTGAAAGGGCCAATCCTTATGAGTCCACATATTTAAATCAACAAATATGAATGTGGGACGATGTGAAAGGCCTATACTAGGGATGTCCCGATCACGTTGTTTTGCTCCCGATCCGATCCCGTTCATGTGATTTTGAGTATCTACCGATACGATCTTTCCCATGAATCCAATCAATTTGTTTATTTTTTATTTTTTTATCACTGAACTCATCCATCCCTACACCAACACCCGCTCACTCAGATCTGCCGATCAGCACCTCCTGGTTAAAACAAGGGGTGATCGAGCCTTCCAGGTGACAGCACCAAGGCTCTGGAATGCTCTCCCCCTGGACCTGCGAATTGCCCCCTCTGAGAACTCTTTTAAAAAACAATTAAAAACGCATTTGTTCAGACAGGCTTTTGGTCATGCATAGGCACTTTTTTTCTTGTCCTCACTGTTTTATAGTTTTTGTTTTAATTAGTGACTCATGATTTTATCCAAATTCTTTTATTCTACTTTTTCTATCTGGTTTCACTGTTTTTAACTGCTGTTTGTTGTTGTTGTCATTTATTTCTGATTTTGTTTTTATTGTGTTTTTATATTAAGTTGTAGTGTAAAGCACCCTGTGCATTCGTGCTGTGAAGGGTGCTATATAAATAAAGGTCATTCATTCATTCATTCATACATTTTTTTTATTTATTTTTTTTTTTAATCCCAATTTATCACATTACATTCACCCTGAATGTTGACGTTATTCAGGTGAAAAGTTAACTTCATTTAAGCGAGGCATTGCAATCCTTGACATAAATCATTTGATGTATAATTAAATCAAAGGAAATGCGTTTGGATCTGAGAGTGTGGCTGGTCAGCCATTCTGCAGCTGGATACTATTGGTTTGTTTTGGCAAAATTCTTCTGCTCTGTGTGACAATAAATAAATGAATGATGATATGCAATTTAAAACCAAAACTAAGGCCTCTGTATGAGTTTAAGACGTGAACATGGTCATGTTTGTTGAATAAAAAAAAAAGTAAAAAGATCTTCGGAAAATCACGTGATCGGCCCCGATTCCGATCACGTGATCGGATCTGGACATCCCTAGCCTATACATGTCCTTATGCCTATTGGCCTTCCTAGATGCATGTCGGTTCATCTTAGCTGTGTGTAATGCACTCAAAACTGTGATCGTGTTTGCCAAGCATGTTTTTTTACGTCCGGTGAAACACAGAACTGTGATTGTTAGAAAAACACGTTTCAGATTCGGTAAAATAGACATAGAATATACCTTACCTTAGCCAGAAGGTATTCCAAGAAGAATAATTCCAAGTGATTGCATCGCCATCGCGATTACCAGTGTATATGATACACGTTTCGATTAGGGATGCTCGATATTGGCTTTTTTACCGATACCGATATACCGATATTGTCTAACTCTTAATTTCCGATACCGATACCAACCGATATCACATTTTAATGCCGATATCGGCCGATAATATCGGACATCATTTCTATAGAAATGTAAAAAAAATTAAATATATATATTTTTTAAACAGATACCGATATTTTCCGATATCACATTTGAATGCCGATATCGGCCGATAATATCGGTAGGCCGATAATATCGGACATCCCTAGTTTCGATGGTAAAATACGCTTAGGCAACGGAATTTCGAGGCGATCAATTTGAATTTCTGTTCAAGCAGGAGGAGGGGCCACTACCAAGAAAATAAAAAAGTGAGGCCGTGTATCAACACCAAGCCATTCCAGTTCAGACACAGATGACACTGCCACCTGGTGATAGTCGATCGGCATTGCAATTCAAACATATACAAATGAGCCAGGGACGGCTAGAATGAGCCGGATGATGATTTAAAACGGGGATCAGAGGAAAAATATCAAAGGATCAAAACCCGAGATATCTCGGGTCTGGCAGCTAACACATGGCATGGTGAGTTAACCAGAGATATCTTGGGTCTGGCCATTAATGAGTTAATGTCTGAAGGAGTCGACTGAAGGCTTCTTGTCCTCTGCGAAAGCATGCAATTGATCCACTGATGGATACATCTTGATTTGTCTAGTCTAGTGTGTTCATGCACACCGCGAGCCAACTGTGCTGACAGATACTGTATCAGGAGCAAATTGCACACCGTATGGGCGTGTTTGCGCTAGTATATAATTTGCGCAATATCTTTAGTGAATAGGTCCTTAAGACGGAGCAAATAGCGGGTGCAAATCACACGCAGTTAAGGGTCCTATAATAAATGTTTTGGATTGGATTTTGCAACTGCAAGTACATTTGCTGTCTAAAGAATTTCAAAACATACTTCTTCAGTGCAAGGTAGGGCTGCAACGATTAGTCGACATAATCCACGACATCGATCATAAAAACTCGTCGATGCAGAATTTTTCCGTCAATGTTTTTTTTTATTTTTTTTTGCATGAGGAACATATTGGACATTGAGCATGACCTCAGAGTTGCTTTGTCACCCCAGACTTTGAGACTCTTGTCAGGAGCAAACAACATCCCCAGTTATCCCATTAGTTCCCTGGGATGTTAAGCTAAGAAGTCTGCTAAGAAGGATATATTATTTATTATTATTATTATAAATCTTTTTTTTCATTGTGTTTTTAGCCCTAGTTGCACTTTTGTTGCAACCCCAGTTATCCCATTAGTTCCCCCAAACTTACTGTCGGTCTGTTATGTTAAGCTAAGAAGTCTGCTAAGAGCCCGGAAAAGGAGCCGCGCCCACAGGAAGCAGAGATGGAGGGGAGGGTGTGACAGAAATAATCGTTAGATTAGTCGACTAATCGAAAAAATAATCGACAGATTAGTCGACTACCAAAATAATCGTTAGTTGCAGCCCTAGTGCAAGGGTTCAATTGTTCTCCATATCTTTAACCCGGATCCTATGAGTCCTCTGTCCGTCTCTGACTGGCTGGCTGCTGCATTGCTGCCTGCTAAGTACACTTTTATGTATTATGTAATCTCGCCGTTGCTGAAAATGAAGGAAACCTCCGTGCCTTTTAAAATAAAGGTTGAATGAATTCTGTTCACTAACTTCACTCCAGTCAGTGAAATCTAAGTAATAAGTTAAATATTGCAATAAACAAGTGGTTAAACACACTGGTGTTCGTTATGTGGCTGACTTATTTTATGCACATGCTATGATGATGATGATGATGATGATGATGATGATGATGATGATGGTTATGATTATTATTATCAGTAGTAGTGGTATAGACTAGTAAATAATGCATATTTTATTGTAAGCAAAACTATAGTTATATTATTATTATAATTGTTAGACAACATACAAAAATACACTTATAGGCTAATTTAGGACTATACCACTTAAGGAGTATCATTCATAGTAGGGCTGGGCGATATGGCCAAAAACGTTATCGCGATAAAATTATAAAATAATTTTCATATAACTCGATATCGATAATTATCGTCGATATAATGTCTGTCAAGTTTAATTAACTTTTTATGCCCGGCGCCGATGGACGGGCTATTAATATACTTGTTTTGCTGCTGCGAATGTCTCGAGAGTCGAGTTGATGTCGTCATCAGTCCGCGCACGTTAGCAGTTAGCCATAGCAAGCGGAGTATCTCATGACAATGTACTAAATATGACCATAAAATACTCTGTTCCGCCCTAATACATTGCAACGATGTCCACCGTATACCCCACACTACTATAACAGTTACCCTCAGAATTCAAAACACACACCAACTCGGCAGGTAAACTGTAAAATAGCGCCGTGCAAGCTAAATATCCTAGCCAGCCTCGTTTCCCCAAGCGGTGTATTCCATGACAATGTACTAAATATGACCATAAAATACTCTGTTCCGCCCCAATACATTGCAACGACGTCCACCGTATACCCCACACTACTATAACAGTTACCCTCAGAATTCAAAACACACACCAACTCGGCAGGTAAACTGTAAAATAGCGCCGTGCAAGCTAATTATCCTAGCCAGCCTGTTGACTACTGGAGTCCTAGATTCCGGGTCTCCTTCCGCTGTCGGCCATCTCCTTCATTGATTGGTTGTTAGGCGTGTGCTCATATCCAAGCTTGGAAAATCGATAAATCGATGTTTATTTCGAGGAAATAATTTATCGCGATAGTTATCGTTATCGTTTTATCGCCCAGCCCTAATTCATAGCCCTACTAATTTGCAGACTGTTTGATAATAATAATAATAATAATAATAATAATAATAATAATAATAATAATAATAATAATAATAATAATAATAATAATAATAATAATAATAATAATAATAAATTTAATTTGTAATGCACTTTTCATCACAGGATCTCAGAGGGCTACAAGTTAAAAACAGCATGCTTTGGGGGGGGGGGGGGGGGTCAGTGATCTCCTGTTGGGGGGGGGGGGGGGGGGGGTTGGGTCAGCGATCTCCTGGGGGGGGGGGTTACTCCACTAGTATTTGCTAATATCAACAACTGACAGGAAATCAAATGTAGTCCATTTAGAATGTTTATGTTGTCAAGTTGAAACTGTCTATAACAGAACTCTCTATGGTTCTGGTGAACATAGCTATCACTTTAGACATGCAGGACCATAATAAACCAGATGAGCTAAGTAAAAGACTAAGGGTGCACTTGTGGTTTGAATAATAAAAACGTAATTTGTTGATTACCGTGATTCGGGATATTTTGCTATCTATTTCAAACTCAAGAGTGTTGAAATATTTAACAGAATTTCATAATTTTGCTTCATTCTCTATTAAACCCAAAATGCTATCTCTCCACTACCCCTGTGTTGTTTCTTCACATTCCCACTAATGTAATGGAGAATCGCTGTGGCCCTCTTTCTCTCCCTCTTTTTCTTCTCTCTTTCTCTGCATTTCTCTGTATGTGTGAGAATCTGCTTCTTTGGTCACAAGGGTCATGCTAATTACTGACTCACTGAACATAGGGGAGGAGAGAGAATCAAAGATTTGCCCTGCAAAGGCAGCAGCCAGCTCACATGTGGCGTGTGCCCACCTACAATGTAAACCACCCACCAACGCTGCTGCACCTACAATGTAAACCACCAACGCTGCTCCGGAAAAAAAAAACTCTTACATATTCAGACATTGGTTGCCTCTAATTCGAGCCTAAGCAAAGCAGAGTGCTTGTAAGAGCTTTGCCAAGGCAAATCCTATAATCTGCTCATCAGCCTTGAATTTACTCCTCTTTCTTGAGATATTTCTTCAGAAATGAGGTGAACAGCTGAAGTGATGAATGTCACAATAACTCTTTCTATCTCATATTGGATGTTTCTCTCTCTCCTTATCTCTCATTCTCCCAGCCCCCTCATCTCTTACCAATTTGATTACCTTAGGTTGGTCTCTATGATGAGTATGTATGTTATTACAACGTTATAATGAAATCAGAATGATGTGTTAATCTGTATTTATTGTAGTCGATTGGTAGCAGTTAAATTAAATTCAATTTGTTTTTATTCCGTCATTGTATAATGAGCGAAATTGTCTGTTCAATCAGAGACAGTAGGTACAGGGCAATCAAATAAAAAGACACACACAAATCATCATCACAGTCATCATCATAAGACACTTAAAAATACCTAGATAAAATATAATGTATAAAAGTATACAAATATAGGAAACCTATAAGAAACAGTAGAGTAGACAGTAAAGTGAAGCATTCATGGTGGTAGTCAGGTAAAGTGATGGTGCATAATAGTGCATGTGATGGGTAAAGTGGTTAGAGTGCAGAGTTCATCAGGGTTACAGTCCTGGGGAAAAAGCAGTTTTTGAATCTTGTGGTGCGAACCCGGAGACACCTGTACCGTTTCCCACTTGGCAGGGGAACAAACAGTCCATTGCAGGCAGGCCACGTGAGCGGATCGGCGCGGCCGAGAAATCCGCTCTTCGCTCTTTAAAGCTTGGTCCGCTCCGCTAATCGCTCATGTTGACCCCGCCCCCAAGTCGCTCTCCGCTCGCTCCCCGCTCACCTTGAATCGAGCGCTCCCCGCGCCAGATCGCTCGGCAGATTTTTTTTTGGAGCATGGTGTAAATTAGCTCAAACTACAACAGTCTACACCCCCTGGGCCCCTTAACAATTGTTTGTATTGAGCCGCATTGTAATTGTACCCATTCTGCAATGTTAAATAACGTTGTTTATCCATTCACTAGCTCTATTAAGCGATGATAGGCTAGCCGAGCCACAATGCTATGGTCGCTGCCATTAACGTTAGCATGTAAGCTAACGACAACAACAATGGCGTCGATACTTTTTCTAACAGGAGTGAGTGACGAAGCCTGAACAGGATATCACAGGTTCACCCTTCTCATTGGTTGAAAATGGCCTTCATGTTTGTACATCGCCATCTGTTGCTTTGGCATTGTACTGCATGTATATATTACATCAACAGTGTTAAACCACTGTGAGCGGCCTGGAGTGGATTGGAGCGGAGGAGAACTCTCGCTCCGGACGTCGCGCCGACTCATTTTAAAACCCACTCCTCGCTCACGTCAAAACCGCACGCTCCACGCCCCGCGCCGCTCACGCGCCGCGCCGCTCACATGGCCTGATTGCAGGGATGGGTGAGGTCGTGGATGATGTTGCACCCTCTTCGCATGCAGCGCTTCAGGTAGATGTCCTTGATAGTGGGTAATTGGGTGCCGATGGTGAACTCTGCGGCCATACAGTAACTACCCGCTGCAGGGCCTTCTGGTCGCCATACCACGCCGTTATGTTAAAATGCTTTCTGTAGTGCAGCGGTAGAAGTTGGCGAGGTGTTTAGATAATGTTTTTAATTCTATTTATTTTTGGGCTTTCTGTATTTTTCACCCATCCCTATTTAGTCGTTATGCCAATTCCCTTCCTGGTCGTTGCGCGCATTGCCCCACTGTCGGCCTGGGGAGTGTGTAGAACTACCACATGCCTCCTCCGATACATGTGGAGTCGCCAGCCGCTTCACCTGACAGCGAGGAGTTTCACGCGTGCAGAGGTTCACGCTATTTCCCCCAGATCCCCTCCCTGCTGAACAGGCGCCCCGACCGACCAGTATGAGTTGCAGTTTACAATGACCAGGACACATACCACCACTGGCTTCTCAACCGCTAACACTGCCAATTGTGTTAGTAGGGATGACTGACCAAGCCGGAGGTACCGCTGACAGCTGGATTCGATCCCAGGGTCCACTGCAATACCCAGCCCCACCTGTGAGGTGTTTTTTTGACAGGTTGGCTCTTTTTAGCCTCCTCAGAAAGTAGAGGTGTTGTTGGGCCTTCTTTATCAGGAAGGATGTGTTCAGTGTCCCATGACAGGTCCTCAGCCATGTGGACACCCAGAAACCTGAAACTTGACACACGCTCAACCTCAGTGCCATTGATGCAGATGGGGTTATGTTAGGGCTGGGCGATAAAACGATAACGATAACTATCGCGATAAATTATTTCCTTGAAATAAACATGAAACGTGGTTGCAAAGTTTCGATATATCGATTTTCCAAGCTTGGCTCCGTTCAGCCTCGGCTCAGCACACTCACTAACAACAACCAACGTTACGTGATGACGTGATTACGCACAACAGCTAACAACCAATCAGTGAAGGAGATGGCAGAGAGCGAAGTAGACCCGGAAGGAGGTAGGACTCACTCAACAACAAGGCTTGCTAGGCTAATTAGCTTGCACGGCGATGTTTTATATATTTACGTGCCGAGTATGTGTGTGGCGTGAATTCTGAGGCCACGTTTATAGTAGTGGGGGTATACAGTGGACGTCGTTTCAATATATTGTGGCGGAAGAGAGTATTTTAGTGTCATATTTAGCACATTGTCACGGAATACACCGCTTAGATGCAACAGGCTGGCTAGGACAACTAGCTTGCACGGCACTGTTTTATATATTTACGTGCCGAGTATGTGTGTGTTTTGAATTCTGAGGCCACGTTTATAGTAGTGTGGGGTATACAGTTCGTTTCAATATATTGTGGCGGAAGAGAGTATTTTAGTGTCATATTTATTGTCATGAGATACTCCGCTTGTCGGCTAACTGCTAACGTGCGCGGACTGATGACGACATCAACTCGACTTGAGACATTCGCAGCAGCATAAGAAGTTAATTAAACTTGACAGACATTATATCGACGATAATTATCGATATCGAATTATATGAAAATAATTTTATAATTATATCGCGATAACGTTTTTGGTCATATCGCCCAGCCCTAGGTTATGTTCTGTTTTTATTTTATTTCCTTAAGTCCACTATCATTTCCTTGTTTTTTTCTTTTTACATTGAGATCAAGATTGTTATTGGAGCACCATGTTGCTAGGTGTTGGATCTCATCCCTGTATGCCGTCTTTTATTGTTATCAGAGATCCGGCCTACCACTGTGGTGTTGTCCGCAAATGTAATGATGGTGTTGTTTCATGGACAGGACAGCACTCAAAACACAGCCCTGAGGGGCACCTGTGCTCAGGGTCAGGGTGGAGGAGGTGTAATTTCCCAACCTGACAGTCTGAGGTCTGTTTGTCAAAAAGTCCAGGGTCCAATTACAGAGTGTTGTGTTCAGGCCAAGGTGGAGTAGTTTGGGGACCAGCTTTGAGGGGATGATGGTGTTAAATGCTGAACTGTAGTCAATGTCGTATCTTAAATCAATACATTAGATTAATCACAGTACAATGAGGTTGTTATCTGGAAGGAGGGAAAGATCATAAGTGATAGAATGGTCTCCTCATCTGACTTCCAATATAGCCAGCAAGGAATAAACGTGCAGTCAAGACCACAGAGTTCGAATTCAAACTCATGTATTTATTGCCGAGAGGCCAACAGGTGAAAATGCATCAGGTACATACAGGGATTATTCATCATTTTTCATAAGACATGATTGTACAAAAGGATTGATGAGGTTTACATAATCATAGCCCATTCACGGTGGCTCTTCACATCAAGACAAGTTTGCACATAAAAGTAGTCATGTTTATCAATGGAATAGACTATCTTACTATTTGCCACCACATGATTAAACCTGGTCTAAGATAGGCATTTTACTCTATTTATCACAAACAGTGATTATTCTATACAGTTTTACTCACGTAGCGGCAAATAGCAGTACAGTCTGTGGCAGCGGTGGAGACCAACAGACCCCCTGGGGTGGTGGGTGCGTCTGGCTGGCCTCCTGAATTAACACTGTGTTCTGTCTTAAATACTCTGATTTCCCACCAATCCTAGCACATTCTAATAATACGTTTTGTCCAATTAGATTTCTTGATTCTATATATCGCTGCTGTCGGGACAAAACCTCATAACTCCATTTTTTTAATATATTTTTTTTAATATAAATCAACTCTGTAGATCATCCTCCATATGTGTGTGTGGGTTTTACAAAGTTTAAACAATGGGAAAGCATTAAACCGATCATCTGTCTAAACCTCCTAACTCTATTCACCCTCAAAATTGTGTTCGTTTTTTTCATCTGCTGAAAAGTTGGGTTTTTGGAGTTATGAGGTTTTGTCCCGACAGCAGCGATATGGAGTTTTCTCTGTTCCTTGGGTCCCAATTAGGTGATCTTCTGGGGGGCGTCCCGCCATATTTGTATGGTTAATGTAATAAGTTACATATATATTCAGCATTTACCCAATGTGGAGTTGTCCATATTTTAATACCAGATTTCCTATATAAAGTATACTGAATTAATAGTTCCTTGGTTTTAGATTCTAGCAAGCTTTACAACCAGAGTGAAATAGCTTTATTACTTAACCAGTTTGACATTCCTAAATGGTATTCAAATCTTCTTTGCTCTAATACCTCATATAGATTACTATGATCTTGTTATTATTCCAATATTGTTTTTTATTCTAATCTAGTATAATGTAATTCTATTTTCCTTAGCCAGTCTGTGACCTCTGATCTCTTGTTAGACCAGCTGTCTCTGCTCCTACATTTACATACAGTCAACTCGAGAAGGTGTTGTTTGTTCTCTAGATTAGTCATTGCTTGAGGGGGGGGGGTTGGAATGTCTGTCTCTTGTAACGCCAATAATATCACCTTTGGCTGAGCCCTGAAAATCCATTCTGCTTTTGAAAGGTACACCTCCTTTTGCATTTATGGCTTTCTAATATTCACACATATTAGTTATGAAATTCACAGTCAATGTTACCACATCAATGAACAGCTTTCTGACATAGGTGTCCTTCTGGTCCAGGTGAGTGAGGGCGGAATGAAGTGCAGTGGAGAGGGCTGTCGACCTATTGGAGCGATAGGCAAACTGATGTTGATCAAGTGAGGGGTATGGTAGCCTTGATGTGGTTCAGTACAAGTCTCTCAAAGCACTTCATTATAATGAGTGAGAGCAATGGGGCGGTAGTCATTCAGGCAAGTTACTGATGACTGTTTAGGAACAGGGATAATGGTAGTGGTTTTAGGCATGTGGGTACTGTCTCTGAGGCCAACAACAGGTTGAAGATGTCAGTAAACACCTCAGCTAGCTGGTCGGCACATGCCCTGATTACTAGGGGTGGGATGATACATCAATCCAGATCGATATATCAATCTATTATCAATGATCCAATAGGATCGATGCAACATAAAAAGATCGGTTCATATTGCGATACTCTTATTTTGAAAATCCTGCGAGTCGTATCCGGATGTAATCTGTGAGGAACAGCCGGCAGGTGTCTGTGGAGTGGGACCTCCTGAAACCAGATTGGTATTTGTACATTAGGTTATTAGTGGAGAAATACATGTCTATTTGACAAGCCTCTCAATGGTTTTTGAAAGGACGCAGAGGATGGAAATAGGTCTGTAGTTACCCGGTTCCAATTTGTTTCCCTTTTTGTGGAGAGGAATAACTCTCGCCGATTTCATTTAGCTTGGAAATGTTCCTGTATCTATGGCTAGGTTAGCAATGTGAGCTACACATGGGGCAATGATTCCTGCAGCATCCTGCAAAAATGTACCAGGGATGTTATCTAATCCAGTAGCCCTTGAGGTGTCAATTTGTTTAAGCTTTTCCTGGACCTCCATCAGTCACTTTCCTAAAGGAAAAAGCATCTGCTAAAACCCCCTGATCAAGGTAGAATTTCTGGACTTCACTCTCTATTTTGTTGCCGGGTTTAGCTGGTATCTTTTCAGATAGTTTTTGTAATAGATGTAAAATAGCTATTCAGACGTCTGCCACCTCTGATTTGTCTGCTGAAATGTTGAAATGTCTCCAATTTCTAAACTGATATTGCCCGATTTAGTCTTTAATTTCGTACTGTATCCTACCTCTTTAAGTGTCCTCCAGAGTTTCATTGAGTTGTTCCTATACTCTGATTATCTTTTCATTGAAAATGCCCTTCTTTGCCCCTTTAATCAAACTATTTACATAATTCTTGAAATCTAAAAAAGCCTGGTCTCTCCTGGACTTATTAAATTGTTTAAAATAATTGTTCCTTATTTTAATAGCTTTTAATATGTCATCATTGATCCAGGGCTGAGTCCTCTGCTTTATCCTGACCATCTTCCTGGGTGCTAATCTGTCAACCACTTTAAGAAATGTTGTTTTAAAACCATCCCATGCCTTTTCAACCTCCTTGCAGTGCATTACATGAGACCAGTCCACACCCCTTAAACCACCCAGGAGCATTTCCTTGCTGTAATCTTTTAAAGATCTGATTTTGATGTTGTTGTGACCCTCAAACGTACCCCTCTGCACCTTTCTGGTACAGAAAGTTGCAAGGTGATCACTGAGTGCATAATCAACAACGCTGCTGTTTATTATCCTTTGTTTATCAGAGACCAGTATTAAGTTGATTATGGTCTGAGAAAGGGAGGTAACTCTGGTAGGTTCAGTGATGAGCTGGTGCAGGTCAAACAATTTACAATAGTTTAGGAGGGATTTTAATCCAGTACTCTTTAAGTAAATCCGTGTTGAAATCTCGCATGACAACAACTTCAGATTTCTCAAAATCCGTGCACTTGGAACATATCTCCTCTAGATCATCATAAAAGTTGCCTTGATCTGGTGGCCTGTAACAGACTCCAAAAATAATTGGTTTGCTCTTGGGTAACAGAATATCAAGCCACAGCGCTTCTACCACGTCGTGTTCAAGATCGGATTTAATATTAAAATCAATGTCAGACCTAATAAAAGCACACACACTAAATAGTAGCCGAAGTTCATCTATTTTGGGGAGGAGGCTTCTGCTATTTAGATGGAAAAAGTGTAGTCCTCTTTTTGTGTATAGTTTATCCAAGTTTGGTAGCGACTCGTCTTCTCCGTGGATATTCGCTTCAGGTGTCCGCTGCTCTATCGGCATTCATTCCGGTGTTCTGCCGAATTCTGCTGCACACCAGTATTGTGCTACCAGTGCTCCTGCGCTTGCGCACGCATGACCCACAATCGTTTTCAAAGTGTTTTCACTCAACAATATTCTGCTACCTTGCTGACGAAAGTCTTGTTGATTGGTGAGCAATATCTTAAACATTTCAATGTCCCGCATTTCAATAAACAATTTTAATATATTAATCATTATTGCTTTTGTCATTAATTCCCAACCATGCACTGCAAGTAATGTAATAGTAATGTACGTTACATAGCCTATAGTGTCTAACCAGCGCGATTGCATATCTGGCGCAAGCTGTTTGTTATGAATAGGCCTACTACCAGTGCCATTCTATTTAATCGCATCTGATGCGTCTAATCACTGTAAAATGTAAATTAATGTATTAGTTATTGCCATTATGTCATTGTCGCGTGGCAATTAAAATAGTACATTTCTTTCTTTCGAATGATCAACTACTACTTTTAGGATTCAGCACCCAGCTGTCAAAAGATATAGGCGTGAGTTGAGGGTTTTATCTTGTTTTTTTATGCATCAAACATCACTTGTGTGTTATCCCTGGTCTGTATAGCAATGGAGAATATGTGGACTGAGCTGGTCACATTTCTTTCACTGAGAATATACCCTGACTGTGAGGGCTGTGTGTGTGTGTGTGTGTGTGTGTGTGTGTGTGTGTGTGTGTGTCTGTGTGTGTGTGTGTGTGTGTGTGGGTCATGAGCAGATAACAGGGACTCTTAAAGTTATCCGTGAAACGGACAACCACTAGACTGCTTACACAGATATTTTAGGAGAGGGGAAAAATTAAACAACAGAAAACAACCTTTACAGGTGGAAATCTCAAAGTGAGTAATTAAGAAAATAAATCAAGTCCCAAAAAACAGGACTACTCTCAATAAAGAGGTATAGTATAAAAGTAAATAAGCCACAAGGACACCTCCTAATAAAGGAGTTTATATTGGAAAAAGTAAAACAATAAACCTCCACTAAGGGAGTTTATGTGTAGAATCACGTGAGTAGCCTAAAATAAGAATGACTACCATAAAGCTCAATTCTGAATCAGAGATCAGACTACACTTCAATATAATGAGCGTGACCAAAAGGACAGCCAACACTAGGAAATGAAAAAGCAGTTGACACTGCGATCTCCAAACTTAAATAGACTCCACATGGCCATAGGCACAGCTGCACTGCATCAGGTGCAATCAAGCCCACACACCTGCCGACCCATGAGGCAATTAACCACAGGGAACAGGGATTGACAGCTATCCCTCACAGAGAGGTGAAATAAACCAAAAATAGACAGCTGTCCATCACAGAAAGGTGAAATAAGGCAAAAACCATGACCCTGATGGGTATGATAAATCCCACAAATTGAACCTAAGAAGGTATATATGCCTCCAAATTCACACTAAAAGGTGAGTATCTAAAATGCATTTAAAATGTAGCTAGTGTCTTGGTAAGTTAACTCTTTAATGATTATAGATGTTCACTGCAGAAGGAGAGCTCTTCTTTGGAAGCAGAAGAGCGATCAAATCCAAAGAGGATGGAAGAAAACTCTTCAAGGAGTTCCACTCCTCTCCATTGATCTAGTTATTGGTCTATTGAAGTACGCTACCCCATAAATCTTACATACAAATGTTATGATAGAGTATAAAAATATGCTCCCCATATGCATACAGTATACATGGAGTGAGTAGTGAGGTAATATAAAATGATTCTGTATTGGGAGCATTATTTGATAGTGATATATTGGTCTATTGAAGTACGCTACCCCATAAATCTTACATACAAATGTTATGATAGAGTATAAAAATATGCTCCCCATATGCATACAGTATACATGGAGTGAGTAGTGAGGTAATATAAAATGATTCTGTAGTGGGAGCATTATTTGATAGTGATATATTGGTGTATTGAAATACGCTACCCCAGAAATCTTACATAAAGATGTTATGATAGAGTATAAAAATATGCTCTCCCCATATGCATACAGTATACATGGAGTGAGTAGTGAGGTAATATAAAATGATTCTGTAGTGGGAGCATTATTTGATAGTGATATATTGGTGTATTGAAATTAGGGCTGACCTTCGAATTTTTTTTTGGAATTCGAAGCTTCGGGCCGAGATTTGATTTTAATTAGAAGCTTCGAGATTAAAAAATAAATAAAAATTTGATATATATCATATTTTCTTTTTCTTTTTTCTTTTTTTATAATCAAATTTTATTTTCATATTCGAATCCCATGCCCATCGAATGAAGCTTCGAAGCTTTGAAGTATTTAAGACAGCCCTAATTGAAATACGCTACCCCTACCCCAGAAGTATTCGCGCTACGGCAGCATTATCGGAATACGCTACGGCAGCATTTTTCGAGGAAGCAGCATAATTCGGCAGAACACCGACCCCGGCGCTACTTCACCCCGGTTCGCGATTTTGTGCTCAGATTGCGCGTTTCTAGGGAGGCCGTCGTCAGATCTCTGCTGCTCCACCGGCGTTGATCCTGGGGCTGCAACACCTCGGCCCGCAATTCCGTGCAACGCTCCCCTCTCGTCTTCAGGAAGAACGTTTTCTCTATGAATTAATGAATGAATGACCTTTATTTATATAGCACCCTTCACAGCACGAATGCACAGGGTGCTTTACACTACAGCTTAATATAAAAACACAATAAAAACAAAATCAGAAATAAATGACAACAACAAGCAGCAGTTAAAAACAGTGAAACCAGATAGAAAAAGTAGAATAAAAGAATTTGGATAAAATCATGAGTCACTAATTAAAACAAAAACTATAAAACAGTGAGGACATGAAAACTCCATCAAAGCCGTCTGGCTTGGGCTCAGGTCCCGCCGTGGCTCACGGGAAGCAGAATTAATGATGGGGGTTAGGCTGGCAAAAATCAACATCTGGAGCTGCACCGCTGATTTCCATACATACCTGGGAAACAGGTATGTTGCATCTGTAGCTGTTGTTGCTGTCGCCATTCTGCATGGTGTTTACACCATCCGAGATCGGACCAGGACATTGGTGAATGTCTCCAGACATAATTGAATTTAATTGAAAACCTTTATTTATCCCCGAGGGGAGATTCAGATGTCCTTTACAGCATAAACAGCATAACAGCAATTTAAAAACAGCAATTTAAAAAACAGTTAATACATAACATACATAACATACACTTATTAGTATGTGTTAAAAACAAGATGGACAAGTACACAGGGATAAAAATAGCTAAAATAGGACTAAAATAGAGCTAAAAAGTGGTGAAAAAGAAACAAGTCCAATCGTGAATGTGTTGTTAAAGGAAAACTCCAACATTTTGGGAAATTAGCTTATTTAACATCTTCCCTGGAGTTAGACAAGAAGATACATACCTTTTTTGTCTCTGTGCGTGCATTTAGCTTAGGGAACATTTGCTCCGTTAGCATAGCTTAGCTTCATCACTGGAAGTGAGGCGGGGCCGGAGCCTTACAGTGTATAGTTTGATTGATTGATTGAAAAGTCTATTAACAGATTGCAGAATACACTCCAAATACAACTCCAAAACGTTCATGTAAACATGTTGTGACCTGTGTATTCACCACGTGGAGAAATAAAAAATAATTGAATTAGACAATTACGTTTTATAAGCAAATATACTCGGAACAATTTTTTTGCCCAACCACTCCTCTCTGAGCGCAGCCAGTGATTTCAACTGATGCCGTGTTTGTTTACATTCTCATTCATTCAAAGGCTCCGAACCGATTGAAGTTTATGGATACCATGACTTGAAATCCTCTTACCTTGACGATTAAAAGCCTCCCCAATTTAGAAAACAGTAATCCAATGGCTGGTATTGTTATACCGGACGCTCTGAGCTAACCGGAGCTAACACAGATCAGGATGGTAAAGTATATATAATGACTTCCTTTCTGGGGTTGTCAAAATAAAAGTGCGACGTTTATAGCAGCGGAAAACGTTTATTTTGTACATTATCTAACGTTAACACGAACCTAAACTAACGTTACAACTAACCTAAAGTTAGTTTAGGTTCGTGTTAACTATAATGTACAAAATAAACGTTTCAATCAATCAAACTATACACTGTAAGGCTCCGGCCCCGCCTCACTTCCAGTGATGAAGCTAAGCTATGCTAACGGAGCGACTGTTCCCTAAGCTAAATGCACGCACAGAGACAAAAAAGGTATCTATCTTCTTGTCTAACTCCAGGGAAGATGTTAAATAAGCTAATTTCCCAAAATGTTGGAGTTTTCCTTTAAATAATTAAATAATTGGGGCGGCTAGGTGGTGTAGTGGGCAAGGCGCTCGCCACCAACGCAGGAGACGCTGGGTTCGAGCCCAGCTCTCCGCATTGCTATCAGCTTGGCTGGTCGTTCAGGAAGCGACGGGTGTGGCAAGTCCCTCCCACGCAGACCCCCGCCGCTGAGAGATCGCGCTGTGCAGGTGAAAAGATGCAATGGCTGCTTCCTCGAGTACCGGAGGGGACACGTGATGTAAGGCTCCGTCCACATTGCAGCCGGCTTGTGGGAGGCATGACCTAACAGCGTTCGAGACAGGGGAGGGTAGAATTGGACGATACGAAATTGGGATGGGAGAAAAATAGAAAATGGGAGAAAAAGTAGATAAAAAAAATAATAATTATAATTAAATTAAATAAAAAATCTGTTACAGTCCACAACCCAGCTCCTCCAGTCCACGGCATTTGCCCCGTCCTGGCCGCGTGAATATTTTAGGCAACCAACTTGTGTAAAGCGTTTCTCTGATTGGCCAATACGCCCATGTGACCACGGCAGCGCGAGAGAGCGGCAGCGCGGAAATAGGCTGTCTATTGCCTCGCGCTGCAGCGCGGAAATAGGCTGTCTATTGCCATTCTCTAAGTCAAACTCTAACCTTAACCAGCTCCTTAACAGCGCCTAAACTTAACCCTTCTAACCTTAAGCAACTCCGAAACAATGCCTAACCTTAACCAACTCCGAAACAATGCCTAAACTTAACCGGCGAAATTAATGCACGTTAAAAAATATTGCCATTCTCTAAGTCAAACTCTAACCTTAACCAGCTCCTTAACAGCGCCTAAACTTAACCCTTCTAACCTTAAGCAACTCCGAAACAATGCCTAACCTTAACCAACTCCGAAACAATGCCTAAACTTAACCGGCGAAATGAAACGGCGAAAGAATGCGAATGCACGTTAAAAAAAAAAAAAAAAAAAAAATAGAAGGGAATCGAACTCGCCAGCAACGAGCCGTAGGATCCACAGCCATGCAGTCTTGCCAATTGAGCTATTTCTGGATACTCAATAAGGGGCGGTTACTGGCATATAATGAGCTTCGCTCTGCCGCTACGCTCCGCGGTGCTGCTGCCGCGTCGCCGCGGGGGCGTGGCGAGACGCAAGTTGGCCGTGGTTAGACACAAGTTGGTTGCCTTTAATATTTAGGCGTCCTGGCCCTGCCTGGTTGTGGAGCCTGATTGCCACCGGCACAAAGGACTGCCCAAAGCGCTTTGTGGTATGTCGGGGGGGATGAGTCTGTGGCTAAACGTGGACCGCATTGCGGTCAGCTCATCATAGAGGGGGTGGCAGGGGTTCTCAAGGATAGCATGCAGCTTCCTCCTCGTCCTCCCCTCTGCCACCACCTCCAGACTGTCCAGGTCCGCTCCCACCACAGAGCTTGCTTTTTTGACCAGTTTAAAAAAAACTGGTGCTTAAAAAACTTTTTTTAAGCAAACCAAGCGCAATAATCAAATAGTCTCGGTCGATTTTGCGTTTGTTTCCCGTTTTGCTAATTTTGTTTGTGGGATTGTACCAGTTTGGGTAAACAAATGCATTGAGCAGGGTAAACTTCCCTTGCCCAAAATGCTTCAATCCTGTCATCGTATTACTTGTGTTAAACTCATTAAAAGGTTCGTTAAAATTTAAATAGTCTGGGCCCGTATTGTTAAAACTTTATATAAAAGCATAAAATAGGAGAGCCAGAAGCACACCAAACTTTCCTGCCGCCATTTTGGGAACCCTAAAGATGGATTTAACCTCAGAGGTGGACAGGGTGAGCACTCTGTCATCTGGTGATGGCAGTCTGTGTTGGATCTGTCAAAGCGAGCATAGAAGTGGTTGAGTTCATCTGGAAGAGAGGCTTCAGTGACCACAGGGCTGTTGTTCGGGCTCTTATAATCCGTATTTTTTTGTATGGCTTGCCACAGGCGCCGAGGGTCATTGTTTAGAAGGAATACATCCTCTACTTGTTGTGTGTAGTTTCATTTGCATGCAGACCTGATTCCCTTTTTCAAACTGGACCGGGCAGTGCTGTAGGCCAGAATGTCACCAGACCTAAATGCAGTGTCACAAGCCTTTAGTAACAGGGCTTCTGGTTTGGGTATATGCGGTTTTCTGTGAGGTACCAGATTCAATATAACAGTTCATGTAGAGAAGCACGGAAGAGGCATACATTTCAATGTCAGTGTGAGAGCCATGGGTGGCTCTGTGGAACATGTCCCTTTCAGTGATAGCAAAGCAGTCCTGGAGCTCAGGCACTGCCCTCTCGGGCCAAACAGTGACTGTCTTGGTTGTTGGTTTGTCTCACTTGATAAGTGATCTGTATGTGGGTAGTAAAAATATGGAGAGGTGGTCTCACTGACCAAGGTTTGTAAGCATCTTTGATGTTAGTATATACAGATGCAGCCATTAATTGTCTGTCGACCGACGTTTGGGCACCGCATTAATGGTAACGATGGCCAGTAGGGGCGCTCGAATACAGCTGGTGACAACGGCCCGACGCGCCGGCTGTCTGTTCATTCACGAGCTCCGCGCAGCGCGCTCAACAAAGCTTTTTGCTGGGGAGAGAGAGGCAGAGAGAGAATGAGAGAATGGACAAAATGCACTGCAATGTTGTGTTCTGACCATGTGTTTTGGCTAAAATGTATTGTATGCCTCGTTTATTAAAGGAAAACTCCAACATTTTGGGAAATTATCTTATTTAACATCTTCCCTGGAGTTAGACAAGAAGATACATACCTCTCTGTGCGTGCATTTAGCTTTGGGAACAGTCGCTCCGTTAGCGTAGTTAGCATTAGTTTCATCACTGGAAGTGGGGGGGGGGGGCGGAGCCTGACGTTCCCTACAGGGTCTTACAGTCACCAAATACAACTCCAAAACGTTCCTGTAAACATGTTGTGACCTGTGTATTCACCACGTGGAGAAATAAAAAATAATTGAATTAGACAATTACGTTTTATAAGCAAATATACTCAGAAAAATGTTTTGCCTAACCACTCGAGTCTCTGGGCGCAGTCAGTGGTTTCAACGTGAAGCCGTGTTTGTTGATATTCTCATTCCTTCAAAGGATCCGAACCGATTGAAGTTTATGGATACCATGACTTAAAATCCTCTTACCTTGACGATTAAAAGCCTCCCCAATTTAGAAAAGAGTAATCCAATGGCTGGTATTGATAATATAATACTAACTACTGCACGCTCGGAGCTAACCGGAGCTAACACAGAACAGAATGGTAAAGCAAATATAATGACTTCCTTTCTGGGGTTTTCAAAATAAAAGTGCAACATTTATAGCAGCGGAAAACGTTTATTTTGTACATTATCTAACGTTAACACGAACCTAAACTAACTTCAAGTCAAGTCAAGAGTTTTAATTGTCACGGCATACAGGTATACAATGAAATGCGGCTGGTCTTGCCCGCGACGATGTGCAATACAGTGGTACAACATATAATAGAATCCAATAAAAATACAGTGGTACCAGCGTTTCCGTTAGAACATATTCGTGCCGGTCTGGATGTCCTGCAAGATTTCTATCCCCGGACATATTCGAGAAATGCCGGTCAGCCTGGTTTTCCTTTTTACCGGCTGAATGCCACCATCGGCGTCAATGTTAACGTTAATATCGCCTAATCTATGTTTTAAATTATGGCTATGTGTCTAATCTGCCCATCGCATTATCAAAGACTATTTTCCAGTCGGTGCTGTCAAGGCTGTTTATCGCGTCGTTGCCGTTTCAGAGCAGTTAGAAAAGCCCCCGTTTTCAGATAAAAAACAGCTCTTTCTGGAGCATTCTATGAAAATAGTCTTTTAGTGGAATATTCCACAACGTTGATATTCGTCGGCCTTTTTATGAATCGTTTTCAAATAAACGCTAGATGATCAATATTATACGTGCACGCAAGCACATTACGGCCGCGCGCGGATAATCGCCCTGTTGATTTCCTCTCGGACTTTTAGTGAAACCGAAACAAGAAGACATTTCACAAAACAGCTTATAACTTCATCAAACTTACTCTGATTATCCTAACACTGATAACATAGAGTCCTTACCTGACATCAGATGGTATCCAACTGGTATATTCCAATTCCTGATCACCATTCGAAAAAATCGATACGTGTATGGATCCAACGCGATACTGTAGAACCTCATGATCAGCGGGGATCTGAGGTTCCAGAATGAACTGTGTCACTGGTAACCCTGGCTGGATCAGTGAACTGGAAAATGTGGATATAATGTCGCACCTCAGCCAGGAGAATTAAACTTTCCACTCGGGCCTGAACGCTCGACATTTCTGTTTCTGTTTTCTTTCACCACGGCATCAGCGGTCTCTGTGGTGGGCAGACAGACAGGCTCAAAAAAAGAAAGAAAAAAAGATTCACATCCGAGCGGCGCCATCCGCGCTTTATCAGCGTGAAGCAACATGTAATGATTGTTTTGTTCATCGCATAGGCTATTTAATTTGAGCCTATTTTAATACAATTCAAATAATAAAATTGTGCTTAGAGAAATTATTTTCACCGGACATTATGACCGGAGATATTTAAATATTCGGACTTCAACATATTTTGCCGGTCAAAAACCGGTAATTACCGGCTAACGGAAACGCTGAGTGGTACAACATATTAAAGAATCCAATAACAACAACAGTGCAATAAACAGGTACATGGTGTGCCATCTCGGTATCTGTACAGTAGTATTTACAGAGCATATAGGACATGCTAGGTAGCTTTAGTAGTGCAATACACTGTTCCTGATGTTATACTAATTTAAAGTGGCCTTTCCTCTGGCCATACGTGTGCGTGTGTGCGGCATGAGTGTTAAAGTGGCTGCTAGTGTGTGAGCGTGCTCAGCGTGCGTGTCGTGTATGTGCTTGTGTGTGCTTGTGTGTGGATAGTTCAGTTTCTGTGTCTCTCAATGTTCATTGTTCAAGGCTCTGATGGCCTGGGGGAAGAAGCTTAGCCTAAGCCTCTCCGTCCTAGTAGCTGGGGTTCGCAGGCGTCTGCCTGACCTCAGCAGCTGGAACAGGCTGTTATTGGGGTGGTGGGGGTCTTTCATTATCCTGCAGGCTCTGGATTTGCACCTCTTGTTGTATAGAGCCTGCAGGGGAGGTAGCGCAATACCCGTGGTACGCTCGGCTGAGCGCACCACTCTCTGTAGGGCCTTCTTGTCCTGTGCCGTGCTGTTCCCATACCAGGCAGTGATGTTTCCGGTCAAGATGCTCTCTACAGCTCCTGAGTAGAAGGACTGGAGTATCTTCCCCGATACTCTGAACTTCCTTAACTGTCTCAGGTGGTAGAGGCGCTGCTTCGCTTTCTTTACTACTGTGTCTATGTGTGTTGACCATGTCAGATCCTCTGAGATGTGGACCCCCAGGTACTTGAAGCTGCTCACCCTGTCCACGGTAGCCCCGTTAATCATCAGTGGTGTGTGTGTCTCCTGCTGTCCTCTCCTATAATCCACGATCAGCTCCTTGGTTTTACCACTTTAGGTTAGTTGTAACGTTAGTTTAGGTTCGTTAAAGGGTTTAACTCTTTAATTATTTTATTCAGCAACATTGCGTGTTTAAACAAACGTATTGTTACCAAAAAGCATTACAATAACAGCGTTGTGATCACTCCTGAAGTTAACAGAATTTTGCGCCGTCCTGGCAGGCCTATAACAGAACAGCAACCTGGTTTCCTAATTAATTCCCATGTCGTTAGACTACTGTGCGCTCGTCACAGCAAAATGGTTAGGAAAACGAATGGCTACATCTGTACTTGGTCTAGGGTATTCTCACCTCTAGGACAGACTTGGGGTTTGTGTGATTAAAATCTCCTCCAATTATAAAAACACTGTCACGGTGCTTTGTTTGTTGTTTGTCAACCGCGCTGTTCAGGTCCAGTAGAGCTAGCTTAGCATTAGCACTGGGGGGTATGTAAAAAGCGGTGACAATGACAGCCGTGAACTCCCTAGGGAGATAAAAAGGTCTGCACTTAACCATCATATATTCCGATTCAGGTGAGCAATGTCTCAATGATTTCTACATTGGTATTCCGGGCATTGTTTATGTAAACACAAAGTCCTCCGCAATTCGTCTTACCCGACTCAGCTGTTCTGTCTGAGCGAAGGGCTGTGCGGCCAGCTAGCTAGATACAGTAGCAGCGTCGGCTATGCTGTTGCTCAAGCAGATGTTGCAGTGTTCCATCCATTTCTGTGTGGACAGCCTCAGCTTGAGTTCATCCATTTTGTTTCCTAATGAGCGAACGTTAGCAAGAAAGATGCTGTGGAGCGTAGCTTTCAGTGGAGAGGAGGCTAGCCTAGCGTGTAGCCCGACTTTGCTTGCATTCTCGCCACCTCCGACGTAGCCTGCCTGTTGGGAGTCCCTGCCATCGCAGGGCTGGTGGTCTGATTATGTCGACGGGGAAGTCATTCAATTTCAATTTCAAATAGTTAAAATGTCTCACAAGTAGGCTAATAAAAAAAATTTATTATGTCAAATTACAGTTTTCCTGTATTCTGCCTCGAGTTAAACTAGACCTGGGCCCTCATTCATCAACGTGGACGTAGAATATGTTCTATTTCCACACGTAAGCACGGAATGTAGAACTAGTGTACGCACAGGGAAGTCGGGATTCATCACACGGTGCGTACGCAGGCTCTACGCTCCTCCGTAGAACTTTGTTCTACCGTCAATGCTTGTGCATGATTATCCATATATGGTCATGAAAGTGAGGAAACACCCCCCATGGGATGTGAAATAATGGACTGACCCGAGCGGTACTCTGAGAAACTCCACGGAGAATTCACTGCTGTCGAACCAAGAAGACACTATCGCGTATTATGGGATAAATAAAAGGCGGATTTGTAAACGGTGATGTCAGATATCAACGGCTCCCTAAGACCATTGCTGCAATTCTGCCTGGACAGCTCAAAATACTAATAAAGACCGTTCGTTGACCACTGTTTGGCGTTGGTTGTGTGTCATTATAACCGTGCTGTAATATGAATGCCTTTATTAGTTGTGTTCGATTGGCTATATGATTTTTAGAGGCATCTATTTTGTTGTCGGCTAATAAAGACCGCGCTGGAATATGACTGCCTTTTCCCGTGTTGTTTGATTAATACCCAGGGATTAAAGTTCTCCTCAATTTGATTCCAAATCGCGATGGATCTCCCGTCAATTTTCTACCTGCTGCATATGATTTCTAGAGGCATACTACAATCCATTTTGATGTCAGTATTGGGTAGCCTACATAAACAATAATACGAGAGCTATACAAGAACAATGAATCTTACTGCCATGTATGATGTAGCAGATACGCCATGTGTAGCCTGCCTATATGTGATCAATACAAACATGAACTTGAATTCCATCATGTCTGTGTGCGGGTCACTGCGGGAACTCACAAGGCTGTTGTCACAATGTAAATAAGAACGTGCACTGAAAAGTTACAGTATGTAGTTGGTTGATCATTTGTATGACAGTCAGTAAACCCTTGCAAAAAGTATCCGTTTTATTTAATGAATTGAAAACATTCAGCATCGCCTTCCTCCCGGCATCCAGCAATAACATGTATCAGGTAAATGCGCATCGCAACATTGACTGAGTGGAATCCCTTTCTATTCACATAACTGCATTTGTGATGGAGCTTTGACAGCTACAGTAACAGTCTATTGGTCGATCCATCTCCAATATCACGATGGACCGTGCCGCGGTGGCAAAGACCCGAGGGTGGAGAGGATCTTGAATGAATTCCATCATCATATATATATATGTTGTGTGTCTGTCCACTATGTTTGTTACTTTGTTATTCCCCCCCCCTATCTATGTAAAGCGACCTTGGGTCTCTTGAAAGGCGCTATATAAAATGAAGCTATTATTATTATTGTTATTATTATTATTATCATCACATCTGTGCGGGAGCTCACAAATAGACTGTTAGTCTCAGTGAAGTTTCAACGGAGGTCATCTATTCTAACCAACAAATTGAAGTAGAAAGCATTTCGTGACCAATCTTATTTGGAATCATGACACACAAAATAATTTGCTTTTTATTTGAAACAATATCTAATCGCGTTTGGAGGTTGGTGTTTTGCGTCTGCCCCCCCGTGCCAAACAAGCAGGCTCTTGTTCGCGTGTGAGCCCGTTATAATTACACTACTGTCGCTATTTTACAATGAACTATAATGAATTACGGGTCATACAGAAGTTGAACACTAATGCACGGAAGCTTATTTCCGCCTTGAAACTAATGCAGGACTGAGGAGTGCTTATGCGTAGTAACGATATTCTACCACTGGGCGCCAGGTACGCCTGGTCTGACCTGTGCGTAGATGTAAGCACGGAGTCAAGTTCAAATCGAAATTGATGAATCCCACTCTTTGCTTAGAAATGATCGTACGCACAGGGTAAGCACAGATCTGTGCGTAGAACACGTTGATGAATGAGGGCCCTGGTGTAAGGATTACATAGTTGTGGAGCCCTGAAAAATATCCCCCACTCGCACTAGTGCCACCAAGGCAAATATGAACCTGGAAAGAGGTAACTGATGCAGTGACATTTTAGCTGGCCAAGAATATGATTCCCATAAAATATTTGGGTTTAAAAAAAAATGCTCAAAATAGTTGATCTGTGGTACAAGATACCACTTGCCGCAAAGGTCTTTCTTTATGTCAGTTTACACTAGAGTGGCCCATGTCTCTTAGCCGTCTCTAGCTGCCTGCTGACCCCCCGACCTTGAGGACAGGTTTGCAGTACACATACAAACATGTGTCGCGAGCAGAGAAAATTATTTTCGTTGGTTATTTCCATGTAAAAAATGTTTTAATGAAAATGTACATATTTTAAACGAATTATGACATTTTAGCACCACTCCATACATAGCCATTGCTGCTGTTCTCTGATGCAGCCATCAAGTTTAAATAATCCAAGCAGTGTATACTTATTGTCATTAATGGCTTAAGTGTCCCTGTGTACAGACAGCCCAGGGACACTTAAGCACAATGTCAATGTATGTAACATAGTGAAGTCCAAAACAACTTCACCCCTTAAATGCACCAATCCAATACAGCAGGTATATTCAGCCCTATTAAATGCTAGAGTTAACGATATCTTGTCGGGTCCGCTCTGTCGACTGGATGGTAGGCTAGTTCAGTTCTGTATCATAGTGGCTCCGCTCGGCATCACTCATGCACTATCCCCGCACTGAATAAAATTCCACAATGTACCTTTATCCCAGTATTCGTCTGACCACACCCCTCGTTAGCTTACCTTCATAAGCAGGTGTGTGGTCACCTGCTCTCCTCCTTCTCGCTTTCACCACAAGGAAGTGCCTTCGGTAGATCCCCCTTGACGTGTTGTTAGTTGAAAAGAGTTGTGACGTGTTTACATTGTGCTTAGTTTTTTCTTCTCTCATAACTATTCAAAGGAAAAAGCTAAGTCATAATGTCTACTTCGGAGAGTAGACCCACTCTTCACCAGCGGTTCTCCATTCCCGCCTCCGTCGTGCGTTCTGGTGCGGGGCTGCTTCCACTTTTGTGGTTGCCGACCCAGCCCAGGAGGCAGCCGATGGATAGTTTGCCTCTCCGAGGAGCCGAGACATCGGTGCCGTCGCCCCGGCGATGGCATGATCTCGACTCTGGTTCCAGGGAATCGTCTGTTGTTGAACGGATGGTTCTTTTGGTTCCGGAGGATTTGCGACGCAAGCTTTTCGCGTCTGCCCGTTCACGTCGCAAGATGGTGGCATGCAGGTGCGAACGGCCTGGGTTTGGGGAATTGCTGGAGACCAGCGAGGATGCGTCGGGCTCTACTTGTCTGATGGAAACTGAGGATTTCATGGAAGAGTCGGACGGATTCTTGTTTGAAGGTCCTGTGGAGGCGAGTATCCCTCCTATCCAGGAAACACCGGAGGGGGGAGAAATGTCTCCTTGGGGCGCCTTGTTCGAGGATGTCGAGGAACCACCTCGGCCTCTTCAGCAGGATGCCCTGCTATCAGCCACATCAGACTGTGGCTCCTCAATGGGTCGAAGCCTGCTGCATGTGAGGGATGCGGGTTCGGTGGAGGAAAGTCAGCAGGGGGAACTGCGGGCTTTGTTTCCCGAGCTCATGGCGGTAGCTGCCGCTGCAAACGGCGTGCCGCTGCCGCAGCCATTGCCTGCTCCTGCCCCCGATGATCTCATAGGTCATCTCTGGCAGCGTCGCCCGGTGAGAGGGGTGGACGTTGTCTACCCATTTTTCCCCTCAATGGGGGCCTATGTTCGTCAGGGTCAGGCGGTGTCATGGGACTTACCCCCGCCTACGTACCAGTTACGCGGGTGTCGGGGTTGGTTGTCCGCCGTGCCTACCACTGCCTCCGCCGCCGCTGCTGGCCCCTCCAAGAAGGCCAGGAGGAGAGACAGCGATTCTGCTGCCGCCGGCCCATCCACGACCGGAGGAGACGGTAGGGAACGTCGAGACCAGCAGACAGTTACCTACCGTCCCTCCGGGGCTCCTCGGGGTGGCAAAACTCGAGCGGCGCAAGGTAGCAGACGCCGCTAAAGTGACTTTTCCCTCTGTGTCCCCTCTCCTCTACACCCTCCCCGGCCCCTCATGATTGTGTTTTTTGTGCCATGAAAATAAAAAGTTCCCTGATAAAAGGGGGACTATATTATTGGCCAAACAAACTGTGTGTTTCTTCAACAAATCATATGATGGGGTTGCGTAAATGTGAATCTGCATTATTACATTGAGAGATGAGTCATGTTGTGTTACGAGATTAAGCAAGGTCTGCAAGCATACACTCAGTCATAGAAGGTTCTATTAGAGGGGGCGGCTAGGTGGTGTAGTGGTCTAAGGCACTCGCCACCAGTGTGGAGACGCTAGGATTCGCGTGTTCGAATCCAGCTCTCCACATTGTTTTTCAGTTTGGCTGGTCGTCCGCAGTAATACACATTGGCCGTATTACGGGGAGGGAAAAACTGAAGGGTGGGGATCGAACGTTGTGAACAAGCGACTCCTACAAGTCGGTTGGTGCGCCTGCGCAGTAGAATCAGGAAGTGTCGGGGGCAGCGTGAGCCTCCCACGCGTTACTCCTCGACACTGAGGGATCGAGCTGCGCAGGTGAAAAGATGCGACTGCTGTTACCTCAAGTACCGGAGGGGACTTGTGCTATGTATGACTTAGTCCTCACTGCAGCCGGCTTGTGGGAGGCAAGAAACAGCGTTCGTGACAGGGGAGGGTTGAATTGGATGATACGAAATTGGGATGGGAGAAAATATAGAAAATGGGAGAAAAAGTGGATCAAAAAAAAAAAGAAGGTTCTATTAGCCTGACGCTCCACATGCAGGTAGAAACTGGTGGTATATTCCATTGCTTAAACAAAGTAAATGTGTTCCACAACACTGTTGTGTTAGTTGCAGTACTACTCGTACACACACGTTCCACGGCCTGGCCGTTACTCTCTGTCAGCGTTTGCTATGTACGACATAGAAAGCGGGTGTAGGATTCACACACACACGACTTGTTTTGTTATAAATCCTGTTCACATTCTGTGGGTAGCGGCAGCGTTTCCGTTAGCCGGTAATTACCGGTATTTGACCGGCAAAATCTGTTGAAGTCCGACATATTTAATCTCTCCGGTCTTAATGTCCGGTGAAAATAATTCCCTGAGTCTAAGCACAATTTGATTATTTGAATTGTATTAAAATAGGCTAAAATTAAATAGCCTATGCGATGAACGAAACGATCATTACATTTGTTTCCTCGTTGCTTCTAATAATGACAACGACGTTGTCAGCGAGAGCTTAGTGCTGGGTGTGCGAACTTTTGTGAAGCTGCAGATCCGGAGCAGCAGCAGCACAATGCAGTATTCCAGCAGTACTCCAATTCAGCCATTTTCAATGTCCTGATGCGACTCCTATTACAAACAGGAGCCGTGTACAGGGTTTCCCCACCGTCATAGCAACGTTGCTACGGCGACGGCTTCCGTGAGTTAAGATCTTTACGTAAGGTTTGTGGGGTTAAAGTGTCGAGTTAGAGCGTAGGGCTTACGGGTCTGCTACGCTCGATTTATGTGTAAACATGAGTCAGTTGGTCAAGTGACTCACAGTTGGCATGTCTTTTTCATAACTACGACTCATGTGGGAAGGCTTCTGGGAAGGTTCGGTCTATACTCTCTGACTAAGTTTTTTACTCCCAGCTGTGCAGTTGGGTTCATACGGTTGATGCTTCTTCTTTATTATTATAAAGAGTTGGAGTTGGTTGCATCCCGCCCCTCTTGTCGTTCCCCTGGGCGCCTTGGGGATTCAATAAAAAGGTCTAAATAGCCTATTATTGATGTGGATATACCCGACGCACACATAGTGCTAGCTCGGGATGTTCTGCTGGACATTAAGCAACTGACTGGCGCGCCTTGGTTGCTTGGGGTTAAAACAGCGTTTTTATAAAGCAATTGGGATGGGGGTTTTCCTCTTCCGACGACCTGTGTGGTTGTCGACGGATTCTCGTTCATATCAGGGGATGATAACGGAATGGATCTGAACATGCGTAGAAGGGTCTCACACCCTGGGGGTCGGCCACCGGGCGCGGTTCGCACCGAACGTCTGGGTGGCGCCTTCTTTTCATGTTTAAGGTCAACACGGATATCTGCCCCTTCTCCTGGAGTTGGCATGTCGGCGTGGTTAGGGCACGGGACTGGTTCTGGTCACGCTGGTCCGGATCAGTTAAACCCGTTGTCCGCCGGGGATGCAGATCTGCTGTTCTGGTACCCTGAGGGACTTGGGCTTTTTTCAGGGGGAAAAAATGCTAGGTCGGTCCGGGTGTCACAGGGTTAAGCGCTATGGAACCCTTGTTGGGTACATTGTATTTTACACTGTCGTAATGGCTTACGGCCGTGCCAACCTGTATACGCCCGATCTCGGCAGATCTCGGCCGCCACGCAGGTTGGTCATGGTTAGTACTTGGTTGGGTGACCTCCTGGGAATACCAAGTACGGGGTGTTGGGGCTGGTTTTCCATTCTTGCGCTCTTCTCTTACGCATGCCGGAGAGGGGCCTGTTGGGGTGGTCTTTGACCTCCTCGGGGGACCCTGTGCTCCCCGTATCACCGGGCCCGGTCCGAAGTAATGTTTTCGTTGACCCGTAGGCCCGGGATAACCCTGTTGGAAACTGGAACACGGGTACTGCGGTAGTGCCGCAGGTATGTTTTGGAGTTTTTTCCTGAGGGGTTATGGGACCAACCACCGCATAGGGTAACGACTGGGTGGTTGGTTCTCTGGTGTGTCGGTGCAGTGTCAACTCCCGGGTTGCCGGTTGAGTGTGCCCCTGCACGTTCATGACGTCTGCCAATTGTGTCAGCCTTCATTTTGAAGGAGGTTTGTCATGGTGACGACGACGCCAGCATACGCCCCTTCCGCCGGGGCGGCTGTGTTCAGCTGACCCCTCTGGCGCCTGTCTCGTCCGCAGTCTCCAGGCTCGGGTTTACAGCCTGTTGCCTGGTTTTCCCCGGTGCGCTGCCTCTTTCCGTTGGTTAACCTTTTTGTGTGCTTACGGCCATGCTGACTGCCTGTTCTGCAGGGTCAGTGTGCCAGGCGGTGTACTATTGGGGGGACAGGGCCCGCTCGGCTGAGGGGCCTTTGTCCGAATACGCTGGCAATGTGGGGGGCGGGGTCACTAAGTGCCCACCTGGTGGGGTCTTGATGCTGGCATCATGGACTTCTCCGGGCCCCCGTTCCAGGGGGTCCAGTCCCTTTGGTGGGTCTGGGCCTTCCTTCGCGCTCCGCTGCTACGGCCTTACCACGGGGTTGGGTTTGCCCTTGACCCCATGTTTCTGGGGGCAGTAACGAGGTTGTTCCCTCCGTTCGTTCCCGGGTGGCATGCGGGTTGTGCGTGTGTGTAGTCGTGGGGTCAGGCCACGGTCTGCTCACCCTGTGCGTTGAGTTGCTTGAGTGCCTCTTTGCACGGTCGGGTCCGTCGCCCTCCCGGGAAACCTCTAATAGGGGGGGTGCCCTCCATTAGGGGGGGTCGGGGGGGCTCGGCCCTCCCTGTTCTGATGGTTGTGGGGGGCTTCCAGCGGGGTGTATTTGTCGGCCGGTGGCTCCGCTCGGCCTCCCTTTGTGCATGAGTGATGCCGAGCGGAGCCACTATGATACAGAACGATAGGTTATGACTATAACCAAGTTCTGTCAATAGTGGTGACGCTCGGCATCCGCCGCCGCTGCAGCCCTTGATCTCACCTTGTGGTGAAAGCTTGGGAAGGAGGAGAGCAGGTGACCACACATCTGCTTATGAAGGTAAGCTAACGAGGGGTGTGGTCAGACGAATACTGGGATAAAGGTACATTGTGGAATTTTATTCAGTGCGCGTGCACATGCGGGGATAGTGCATGAGTGATGTCGAGCGTCACCACTATTGACAGAACTTGGTTATAGTCATAACCTATCGTTTTACAACAGACACACTGTGCAGACTTTTCATTTAGTTTCAGCTTGAAATTATCCCAAACATTGGCAGTTTTCTCTGGCCTGTGTATTCTCGTAGCCCGCTATTAACACTTTCAGTGCCGGGCCGTGTTTTCCTTTTTACCCCGTTGATGCCACGGTCCACGGCCCATGTAACGTTAATATCGCCTAATCTATGTTTTAAATTATGCTATGTGTCTAATCTGCCCATCGCTTATCAAAGAATAATTTTCCAGTCAACATTGGCAAAGCAGATTGTGTTTTTATCGCTTCATTTCCTTTTTATAGCATTTTGAAAACCACTCGGTTTCGAAGAAAAAACAACACATTCCATGATAATCGCCTTTTACTGGAATATTCCAGAACGTTATCATTTGTCGGTTTATTTATGAATCGTTTTCAAATAAACGCTAGATGGTTGATAGTATATGTGTGCGCACACACGCTCGTGCCGTGCGCTGATAATCGCTGCTATTATTTCCTCATGGCTTTTACAGTGAAACAGCCATATCACATATAGTGGAAACGCTTATATCTCCATGAAAACTAGTCTGATTATCCTAACACTGATAACATAGATTCCTTACCTGACAAATCAGATGGTATCCAAATGGTATATTCCAATTCCTGATCACCATTCGAAAACATCGATAAGTATATTGATCCAACGTGTGTACAGTATAACCCATGATCGCCGCGGCTCAGAGGCTCCAGAATGAACTCTGGTAACTCCGGCTGCATGGGTGAGAAGTAAAATGTGGACTGGAATATTTTTTTCCCCCATCCATTTTCATTGAGTCCATTCCAAAAGGGTGATTTACCATCTGGGAGACGATAGGGGGCACTTTTTTCACATCTGATCGCCGGCGGCCCCTGGATCTCCAACGGTAGGCTCGCGTGATGCAATATGATTTCAGATCGCTAATAAAAAAATTCCGAGAAAAGCTGTGACGTGGCTTTCAACGTCACGATCGTAAACCCGAGATTAGCCGTGAGTGGCGGTCAAAGTGTTAACATTCTCTCTCTTTTCCTCCATTTTGCAATCCATGCCATCAAATCATGTCTTTTTTGCGCATCCAGTCACAGCATAGCGGTTGTGCAACTCACTCTCTTTTTTTCTCTATGTACCAAATGACAGGAATCCGTTGATGGAGAACTGTAACCCCTGTATTATTGGTAGAACTCCTTCTTCCTTTGCTGTTCATCAGGCTAGATGATCGTTGGTGTAACTTGAGTAATGTTAAAGGAAAACTCCAACATTTTGGGAAATTAGCTTATTTAACATCTTCCCTGGAGTTAGACAAGAAGATACATACCTTTTTTGTCTCTGTGCGTGCATTTAGCTTTGGGAACAGTCGCTCCGTTAGCGTAGCTTAGCTTCATCACTGGAAGTGGGGGAGGACAGGAGCCTGACGTTCCCTTACAGTGTATACAGTCACCAAATACACTCCAAATACAACTCCAAAACGTTCATGTAAACATGTTGTGACCTGTGTATTCACCACGTGGAGAAATAAAAAAATAATTGAATTAGACAATTACATTTTATAAGCAAATATACTCGGAATTTCTTTTTGCCTAAGCACTCGTCTCTGCGCGCAGCCAGTTATTTCTAGGTGAAGCCGTGTTTGTGGACATTCTCATTAATTCAAAGGATCCGAACCGATTGAAGTTTATGGATACCATGACTTAAAATCATCTTACCTTGACGATTAAAAGCCTCCCCAATTTATAAAACAGTAATCCAATAGCTGGTATTGATAATATAATACTAACTACTGCACGCTCGGAGATAACCGGAGCTAACACAGAACAGGATGGTAAAGCAAATATAATGACTTCCTTTCTGGTGTTTTCAAAATAAAAGTGCAACGTTTATAGCAGCGGAAAACGTTTATTTTGTACATTATCTAACGTTAACACGAACCTAAACTAACTTTAGGTTAGTTGTAACGTTAGTTTAGGTTCGTGTTAACGTTAGATAATGTACAAAATAAACGTTTTCCGCTGCTATAAACGTCACACTTTTATTTTGAAAACCCCAGAAAGGAAGTCATTATATTTGCTTTACCATCCTGTTTTGTGTTAGCTCCGGTTAGCTCCGTGCAGTAGTTAGTATTATATTATCAATACCAGCCATTGGATTACTGTTTTCTAAATTGGGGAGGCTTTTAATCGTCAAGGTAAGAGGATTTTAAGTCATGGTATCCATAAACTTCAATCGGTTCGGATCCTTTGAATTAATGAGAATGTCCACAAACACGGCTTCACGTAGAAATAACTGGCTGCGCGCAGAGACGAGTGCTTAGGCAAAAAATTGTTCCGAGTATATTTGCTTAGAAAACGTAATTGTCTAATTCAATTATTTTGTATTTCTCCACGTGGTAAATACACAGGTCACAACATGTTTACATGAATGTTTTGGAGTTGTATTTGAAGTGTATTTGGTGACTGTATACACTGTAAGGGAACGTCAGGCTCCTGTCCTCCCCCACTTACAGTGATGAAGCTAAGCTACGCTAACGGAGCGACTGTTCCCAAAGCTAAATGCACGCACAGAGACAAAAAAGGTATGTATCTTCTTGTCTAACTCCAGGGAAGATGTTAAATAAGCTAATTTCCCAAAATGTTGGAGTTTTCCTTTAAGGCACAATTGGTCAAACTCACAAGGTGTCACCATCTTTTTGCATACTTTTCTGTGGCAAAGTGTATCAGTGTACTTTAATGTCAAAATGCTTACGCTGGCAGGTCTGCACTTGCTGCAAGCCTTTCCCAGCCGCTAGCCGATTCCCGTAAACTGATTAAATTGCATACCTAGTAGACCTATGCAGAATGCGTACAGGTTGGCAGGTCTGTGCTTGCTGTAAGCCTTTCCCATCAGTGACACAAAAAATACTTGTGATTTCAAATTGAATCAACAAAATGTTATCTTTGAATGAATGCATAATACTAGGCTGTATCTACTACTGTAGGATATATATTACAATGAATATGTCAGGAAAGTGTAATGCAGGGAGACATATTTTCCCCAACATGTTTGTCCTTTGCTAAAAACCTCACCATACCACATTGCTTGGATTGTTCTCCCATGTCCAGCAGCTGCGTTCTCTTTCTTGTGTCGTCGCAATGGTAGAACATGTAGCCCATCATCATTAGTTTGAGCTAGTGTGGTATAGCCAGGCTAACGGGCATATGGGCACATTGGAGTTGAGCCAGCAGGCTTCAGGCAGGATAAAAGGATGGGCAGTGATTGTTGGTACTCCAGCAATGCAGTTACCCCTCATGTTTACACAGCATGAAGAAAAGATGATATAAAAAGGTATTTTATTTTTCACATCATGATATGTATTGTAAAAGGATCATCACAATGTAAATGACTGTTGCCTGATAGAAAGAGCAATTGACATATCTTGGCACAGAGAACTAGTGTCATAATCATGCATCCATATGTATTAGCCACTGACACTGTGCGCCAACAATAACTATCAAGCTAACAAGTGAGGCTGTGATCAGCCAAATGCACCGGAGAAAGCCCTGCTGTGGAGCTAGAGAACGGTGGGTTGTGTGTGATGACCGTTGATTACAGGGGGTGAAGCCTGTGGTCCTGGCCATTTCATATTCATGAGCCAAATGGTGCATGTTGTAATATTCATGAGCAAATTAGACGTTCAAAATACCAGACCGAGACTGCATGCTGGATGCATGGGGACTCGTAAAATATAGCTTTGATTTGATTGTATACCCTTTTCCCCAGGCCTGATGAATAGGCATGACTTCTGTTTCTTTCCATCATTGATCCTGTTGTGCTCCTTACAGAAGAGAGTTTTCTTCATGTATTTGTTTTTTCTTTTGGCCATGCTACACTAGCAGTCCATGTTTTGGTAGCAAACTTTAGATCATTCAGGGAAGTCTAGAAGACATTTTAAAGTGAGTCCACAATAGGGCTGGGCGATATGACGATATTATATAAATATCGGGTACAGTTCATTAACGATACACTTTTTTAACGTATCGTGGATATCGTGATGTTTTGCCCAAGAGGATTGTGTCGCGTCAATCTGGTCCACCCCGTTTAAACTTTTGAACAACGCCGCTCCCACACACACTACTGCATCAAAGTTAGTACTTATGATTAACAAAGGCATTCGTTTTGTGGCATTAACGTTATATAGTTACACGTTATATAGCTACACATCAGCGTATTTACCCAAACATAGCAACGTCCGATGACGACATAGATAGCAAGCGTTACTGTTCATATCTCAGCCCGTGCCCAGTTGTGCGTGCCCATTCTGCGGTCTGTTAATAAAGTTTTCAATCAGACAGATGTATGGAAAGGCTTTTATTATAACATTTGTTGCAGTAAAATCATTATGCCTCGTTTAGTCATGCTGCGGTGCGCTGGTAATCACTCGTCGGCCGCGGTGAGCTGTTGTTGTTGTCGTTGAGCTGAGCTCTCGTTAAAATCAATGGAGGGCATTCAGGAATGTAAAAAAAGAATAGCGCTTGCCGATTGGTGCTAAGAACAGCAGGGCGGGTACAAGCGGTGTGACGTAATTGGCAGACTCGACTGTCAATCAAAATTATTCTGTTGCCGGCTGAATGATTGAATGAATGAAAACGTTATTAACGATTGCAGAATGGGTACAATACAGTACAGCTCAATACAACAACAGTGGACTGGAGGATGAAGACCAGAAAAAGACTTTAGGCTTTTTTACATAAGGGTCCTCCATTTTCAATTCATCAAAACATTTAGAGACATACAAATATACAGTAGTTTCATAAAAATGCTAAAATCCTATTGATTGATTGATTTAAAACTTTATTAACATATTGCAGAATGGGTACAGTACAGCTCAATACATACAATTGTTAAGGGGATGCAGACCAGAGAAAGACTTTCGTCTTGTTTACATCAGGGTCCCCCATTTTCAATTAATCATATTTCATATCTAAATCATATAATATCGCATTGCTAAATATATGCAATATATAATCTAATAATCCAATAATCTAAATCTAATATATAATATAAAAATGCTAAATGCATGGGTATTTTTATTTTGTCTTTAATGTTAGCTTGCAAACTCAAATACTGTCTTGGTAAGCCTCATAATGAATTGTTTGGGGGAAAAAAGAAAAACATCGTGATGTGTATCGTGTATCGCCGAAAGGTCAGAAAATATCGTGATATCATATTTAGGCCATATCGCCCAGTCCTAGTCCACAATATTCTGGGCCACTTAGTAGTTACTACACTCTCATTTGATACAAGCGGAGTGGTCTGCCTTCATAGGCTGTGTAGGCCTACTGTACGACGGAGAGGCGGAGAGAGAGCAGCACTGCAGCTTGTAAGAGACTGGCTTTGTTCTGCCTCTCTGATCGGCTGGCTGGCTCGGGCGAGTCGGGAGAGCGAGCAACAGAAGTGTGTCCAATCAAACCGAGTCCTGTTTTAAAAGGCCCCGTGGTCGTTAGGATGAGACCATGTTTATGACCCGAGATCAAGGAGACGAGACTGGCCCTTTTCCGAGCCATCAAGCTTCTATATTCAGTGGGAGCGTAGCCTGGGGAAAGTGCAGCACTGCAAAGAGGGCCCAAGAGAGACCTGTGTGTGTGTGTGTGTGTGTGTGTGTGTGTGTGTGTGTGTGTGTGTGTGTGTGTGTGTGTGTGTGTGTGTGTGTGTGTGTGTGTGTGTGTGTGTGTGTGTGTGTGTGTGTGTGTGTGTGTGTGTGTGTGTGTGTGTGTGTGTGTGTGTGTGTGTGTGTGTGTGTGTGTGTGTGTGTGTGTGTGTGTGTGTGTGTGTGTGTGTGTGTGTGTGTGTGTGTGTGTGTGTGTGTGTGTGTGTGTGTGTGTGTGTGTGTGTGTGTGTGTGTGTGTGTGTGTGTGTGTGTGTGTGTGTGTGTGGGTGGGTGGGTGGGTGGGTGGGTGGGTGGGTGGGTGGGTGGGTGGGTGGGTGAGAGAGAGAGAGAGAGAGATGGTAATAAGAGTGTAGTATGAAAGGGGATGAAATATATATGACTCTCTGTCGTACCACAGATCGCTATTCCTTTTTTACACTCAGACACAGGCGGGCCTCAGAATGTCATGTATATTCCAACCATAAACCAAAGTTGTCCGATGTTGATTTTGTTTTTGAGAAGAGCATCTGAGCAGGTTTAATGGGTACCTCTTTCAAATGTACTGACAATAAGAGAGTTGATGCAGAGAGGATATAAAAGGATCACATGCTGTACTGCCATGGGAGTCATGGCTGGGACTGCAGAGGGATCTGCATAATGGGTTCAACACTGAGCAAAAACAAGTTAACCTGTTATACCAGGGACAACCAGAAACCACTGACTGTCAAAAGTGTTTGTCTATCTTTAGAAACTTGCAAAGGCTATGCAGCATGGCAAAATAAAGATGAATTGGAAGAATGTGGTATTCCAATGTGGTATTAACTCATATAGCACATTGCTCTCATTCTTTTACCATGATATATGATATGATATTGATTATTTATGAAAACTCTCCTTGTAGTAGCTTTAAATCTCTCCCTCTGCCAACTATAGGGCTGGGCTGGTATATCACGATACTGATACACTATAGGTATGGGAAATCACATTATAATCCAATCAATGTTCATCATATTACATGGCAATGGGAAGTGTGATAAGTAATACGTTTTAATACAAAAGTTTTCCCCTTACCTATAGTGTGGTATCTATCCATCCAGATAGATTTGATGTGATTCTCCTAATTTTGGAGATATCTGCTGTAGAGATCCAATACAATGGAGCTGAATGGCACATATGGCGCACATAGATGGGCATATAGAGCTGGGGAGTATGGCTCCACTGTGATCGCCCCAATTGAACCCAGTTCAGTTCAGTTCAGTTATTTTTTATTTCGGGGTTTGGACACATAACAATGGTCATTCCATAAATCGCCAAAGTTTTACCAGCTGCTATCGCAGCATTGTCCAATTGTCCAAAAAGGGCTAGGGAGAAGCACTAGGCTTGTCTGGCCCTACCCCTGAAGACTTACGTTTTTTTTTATTTTTTTTTATTTTTATATATTTTTATTTACATACATACATAGTACATACATACATATAGTATGCATTACAGTACACACATATAGTACACATTACAGTTCACATTACAGTATAGTATACCTGCAGTATATAATAGTATATATAATAGTATATAGTACATAATAGTGTATACAACACATATATAATGTGATATGAGATATATACATGATATATACAATATAATATAGTACCATAATATAATAGTATAGTGTAAATATAGTTTAATATAATATACAAATTAATTATAATATGATTATATAATGTAATATGATATAACGTACAATACAGTATCCTATGTATTTTTTTTTATTAATATGCAATTAAAGCTCTTCTTCCCTTCTGTACCTAGATTGTGTCTAGATTTGAATTGATTTATGTTTTCACAATATTTTAGTTCATCCTCTAGCCCAGTGAAGATAAAGATAATTATTTTAGTTTTGGAACTGATCACAAGAACACAACAACTCTGTCTGACGTTGGTATCCCTTGTAATCTCTTTCACTATCGCGTGCCGTTGGTGCTTCGCCACCATCTTGATGAACATCCACATCCAAAACATGAAAAGGGAGTATGGTTATTCTGAATTTGTAATTTGAATAGTTTATTCTGTCTGTTGTTTTGACTATTTTGGTTGGCCAAAATAGTAACATGACACTCTAAGTCATGCAGGGAACTGTGAAAGCTTAGCTGACGCGCCATCATCCCACCTACACTGATTTGGTGGTTTATTTAAATACCTCCGCATTCACATACACCCTGCTTGGTGATGTTGTGCCAAATGTTGCTGCTGCTGTAACCTGCAAGTAAGGTTTTCACCACCTGCTTTGGTTCTACTCTGTATTGTATGTAACTTCTCAAGTGTTGTCCTCTGAAAGTTACATCCCCTATGGGGGATTTGTTCATAGTGTTTCCTGCTGTTCAGTGTCAGTATGCTGTTCATCTTCTGTGTAAGGTGTTATGCTTTAACCTCTCTTGCAGCAAGGAGCAGCCATAGAACCATACAGTACGGGGAGCTCCAGTAGCTCACCACGTACCGCGAGTGCTATTTCAGCGCCGTGGACAACCGCGCTCGCGCGGATCTGGGGCTGAGCGCGTTCGAATCCCGGACGGCAGCCGTGCCTTTCCCAGAGTGTCTTTCCCCCCATCTGAACCCTTTCAGCCTGCTTCTGTCGGTCGAACTTGACCAAGTATGAATGCGACGAAAAAGCGATAAACGCTAAAAAGAACCAGCTGACTGGTCAAAGTTTAAAAAAAAAAATAACCATACAGTACCACCAATACTGTATTGCTATTGGCATTTATTCTGCATTATAATAAATGGTTAAACTAATGATGTGAGTGATTCCTGACATAATTCATATTTTTGTCATATTTGTACAACATGTTTGAACAATGTCTTGTTCCTCTCCCTCAATGAATCTTATTTGGACATTTGATTTGTAGCTGGCTAGATTGGAATGTGAGTCCCATTGTGCACATCGTACTACACTGAGTAAACACTGTGCCAATTTGCACGTAAATTGTCTCAACCCCCTAGGCCCTAGCCTGAAATGTCAGAGCCATGGAATGCTAAGCAAGCCTTTTCGAACATCAGATTTTTTCTAGTACATTTCTGACTTGTTTCCACTTAATATTACCACACTCCCTCAGCTCTGATAAAAAAGAATTAATAGAATGGCTCTAATATGACATCATAAGTATGCCATGACATTTAAAAATGTTCTTGTTTGCGACGGATCGACAGACAGATGGACCAACAAACTAACCCTGCTCGGTTGTAGCTACATTAGACAGAATAACATCTCATTCTGATCATGTAGAAAGCACAATAAGCAATGCATATTGGTATATTGCCCAGCCCTAGAACCAACCAACCACAGAATCCCTTTCTGAAACAAAACATCATGACATCATGTTCTGCTTACAGTTTATAATAATTACTTATTATCTCACCAGGCCTGATTTACATTGTCCAAATTGCAACATACAGTAATCTTTTGTAATTACAATGGCTTGGTTGATTACTGTAATGGCATGGATTTATGATAAATTTCCCATCCAGGTGATCAAAGCATTTCACACAGCAGTGGGATCGTATGCGTTCCATAGAGGTAGTTGTTAAGCCTAATGCCATGGCCACATCATTTCCATTACTGCATCTACTGTAGGTTACTGAAAACTATACATAGTTGGAACCAAAGATGCTGTGGTTTGAATAATGCAGTGAAATATTTAACTGAAATACAGTGAAAGATTTGGTTATTGACCAAATTGTACAATTATTCTTGACAAAATCCTGATTTAGGATTGGGGTACCAGATCCAGTTGTGACCCCTGGGGCACTAAGCTGAGGGTTCTGCTGAGGGTTAAAGGGGAGATGAAGCATTGAACAATGTGATCCTAGTTTGTTTGTTGTGTACCTTGTGTAAGACAGGGTCCTATAATAAAATGTGAAATCCTGCTTATTTGTCTGAAAAATCAAATATAATTTCCCTGTTTTCGCCATGGGCGGCACCATTTTAGATGGTGACGTCACGGTGTTGGTTTGGTGTATACACTGCTGGTTAGCTGCCTATAGTAAACATGGATTGTCGGGTCAGTCAGTAAATAAAATGTTGCCTACCAAACAACGGGACCGCAGTGGTTCTTTTTGTATTGCTGTTCAAACTAATTTTACCGTGTGAAAGAGAGAGGAAAGTTGGTTCATTTCCACAAACTACCAGTGAAAAAAACAGTGTTGTTGGCACGTTGGCTGGCTGCACTGAGGCGGTGCGATCAGCCTGTTGGACAGGGAATGAAGATCTGCAGCGAACACTTCATTGCCTCGGATTATGTTGTTGTTGTTGTCCAGAAGACCACTAATCAGCTGAAGCCCGATGCGGTTCCCTCGGTCTTCGACAGACAGACCGGCGCAGGCAGCTCAGCGTCGCGGAGCATTTGGCCTGCTGGCTAGCTAGCTCCAGTTCAACCAGCGTCGCGGGGCATTTAGCTACCTGGCTACCTAGCTCCAGTTCAACCAGCATCGCGGGGCATTTAGCTACCTGGCTAACTAGCCGGGATTCAAAGCCAACTAGCCGGCTAACCCAGCTCGCTAAATGCTGCATGTAGCTAGTTAGCTGAACCGTAGCTAGGTAGCCAGCAGGCTAAATGCCCCGCGACGCTGGTTGAACTGGACCTAGGTAGCCAGGTAGCTAAATGCCCCGTGACGCTGGTTGAACTGGAGCTAGGTAGCCAGGTAGCTAAATGCCCCGCGACGCTGGTTGAACTGGAGCTAGGTAGCCAGCAGGCTAAATGCTCTGCGACGCTGAACTGCCTGCGCCAGTCTGTCTGTCGAAAACCGAGGGAACCGCATCAGGCTTCAGCTGATTAGTGGTCTTCTGGACAACAACAACAACAACAACAACAACAACAACATAATCCGAGGCAATGAAGTGTTCGCTGCAGATCTTCATTCCCTGTCCAACAGGCTGATCGCGCCGCCTCAGTGCAGCCAGCCAACGAGCCAACAACACTGTTTTTTTTCACTGGTAGTTTGTGGAAATGAACCAACTTTCCTCTCTCTTTCACACGGTAAAATTTGTTTGAACAGCCAGGAGCAATACAAAAAGAACCACCGCGGTCCCGTTGTTTGGTAGGCAACATTTTATTTACTGACTGACCTGACAATCCATGTTTACTATAGGCAGCTAACCAGCAGTGTATACACCAAACCAACACCGTGACGTCAGCAACAAAATGGCGGCGCATATGTTCATAAATGATACATAAATGGACATAACAAATCGTGTTTTCTTAGAAACGCCTTATTTTTATAACGTGACTTTTTCTGTGGTTTATCTAAATACTAATTTGATGCTATGACTATGTTTATATCGCTATGCTTCATCTCCCCTTTAACCCTCCTACCTGATCCATGTAACCAATTCACCTCACAGACACACCTCCTACCTGATCCATGCAACCCATTCACCTCACAGACACACCTCCTACCTGATCCATGTAACCCATTCACCTCACAGACACACCTCCTACCTGATCCATGCAACCCATTCACCTCACAGACACACCTCCTACCTGATCCATGTAACCCATTCACCTCACAGACACACCTCCTACCTGATCCATGTAACCCATTCACCTCACAGAAACACCTGGCACCCTGTGCTGCCTGCCACTACAACCCTCTATCCTTTACAGCAGCTCCACCATTACCAATGAAAGGATGTCTGTCATCTTATCAATCATCACCACAAACGAGTGCATCTCGTAGACTGTAACAAGGACACATAATGTCTGAGGCTGAGATGATATGCCATTTGGAAGAATCGAGGACCAAATTATCGATAAATATCGATATTTTTAATTAGTATACTTTTTTTTTTAATTATTATTTAAACAACAAATGTATGTTTCTTTTGCAGCAATTCTTTGTTGTTGCCGCCAGTGTTAATTTTGGCAGCTATTTAAATTTTAGTTTTAGTCTTAGTCATGTGTCAAATGCTCCTTTTTCGTTTTCATCATATTTAGTCACCTTCATTTCTTTTTCGTTTAGTCAGTTTTAGTCAACTACAGGTCTGAGCATTTTAGTCTTAGTCAGTGTTAGTCTCGATTTTGTCTTTTTTGTTTTTGTCTAGATTTAGTCGCAGAAAACTGATGATTTTTGTCTAGTTTTCGCTAATGAAAAAAAGGCATTTTATATTTTTATATTGTAAATAATGCAATTCTATTTATTAAGTATAGTCTAGCCAAAACCCTATCAGCTGATTCACAATAAGTTCAGTAGAAGGCTAGAAGCCCAATAGTAACCAAACATTCCTTGAAATGGTCAATAGATTTAGAAACAGTCAGACATGGAACAGAACATATTCTGATTTAAATTGCCTTTTTTTTTTTTTAACCAACAAAGCAACATTAGGATAGTGTAAATACACAGTACACACTGATTGCAATTCTCACTGGGACCTGTACAAATTTCACACACGTCACGGTCACACACACATTCCCTTTTGTCCGTCGAGTACAACCGTAGATCGCTGACGTCACTTTAAACTTAAAACTTAAAGGGCCATAAACGGTGCGGACCTTAGCTATCGATTAGCCGGAAACGGAAATGGGAAATGCTGAAATAATAACGTGAATTACTCTAAAAGTTCTAATTATTTAGTCTCATCTTGTTTTAGTCAACATAAATTAAGAGAGAATTCATCATGGTTTTTGTAAAGTACATTTTTGTGTCCTCAGATGTAGTCAACTATAATGCATAAATAATTTAGTCACGTTAGTGTCACATGATCTCGGGGCCATTGGGATGCGTCTAATAAATCTCTAGAGGACCGGCAAATGTAAACAGACTTGGGGCTGTTTGTAGAGCTAAATCTATACTTTATAGTATTGCTATCTGTCCATTCTCATTGTCAATTGGGACCATAAACCGTCCCTTCAAAATGGATTAAAGAAAAAAAATGTCATCAATACGTTCTCATTTTATAGCGCTGTGAATATAAGCGTTATACGGCATTTGGTCTAGTATATTTCCTGGAAGGCGAGATAAAGGGCTAATAGTTACTAACGTTATATCCAATGGCATTTCCGTTATACAGATGCTACAGTTAAAACTCAAACTGCATATGATCGGCACAATCCTCAAGCATGTATGCATGAAAGGGGGGGGGGGGACGTCGTTTCTTATTATTGATAACCAAATAACCGTGTTCGTCTAAGTAGCCACATAGGCCGATCGTATCGTATCATAACAAGACTCGATCGGGCTGTAATTTACGTGAAAAAGATCTTACCATGAGCCGGTTGGATCCCCCCGAGCATTTCCCCATTATCGATCACTATCTGTTGATTGATATGTCCATTGGCTGATGATAAATCCCTTTATTGCATAGTGAAATCCTCAATCCAAAACGTAATCCAAGCTACATGCTGCACATCCAGAATCCAGCTAACTGAAAACTCCATTGAAAGTAAAAAAAAAATAATGCTCCGTTCAGCCACAGGGCACACTGCATTATCGCGATAGCGCCCCTAAGAGGATCTGGCCGGTATTGCACTTTCTCGAATTCAAAAAGTAGGGTACATCTGCAGTGCCGCTCGGCGACCTTGAATAGGTTATTAAAATGAAATAAAGCCAAAACAACCTTCCCACGGACATGTCCGTGCTTCTGTCCACAACGGGTGGAATCGAAACACGTATATATCCGTGCTCGGGCGCCATTGTGTTAACGTGACATCACGTCTCGTTGTCGTCGGGGGAAAAAGCTTTGTTGACGACCATATTTAGTCATTATTTTTGTTGACAAAATTAACACTGGTTGCCGCCATATTTAGTGTTACAGATTTCCACAGTGATCCTTCTCATTTTATAGTCGGTGCAGGTTTCTGGATGTGATGAGGAGTGCACTGCATATTGAATGCACAGTGCAGAGTTGCAAATCAACTGAATTTACATGAAATGGGGATGGTTTAACTAAAACATGCCACAAGACTTAGTATTTTAGTACAGTATAAAGTATTACAAAAATATATATGGTATATATATATATATATATATATATATATATATATATATATATATATATATATATATATATATATATATATATATATATATATATATATATATATATATATAGTTTTATTATTTGTATTGGTTTAAAAAAAAATCACGTACAGTTACCCACTTTACAAACCTTTACAAAAAGACAAACTTTACCAAACTGACAGACAGGCAGACAGAAAGAATTATGAATGAAATGGATGATGGCGTAGATCAGGGGTGCCCAACCTTTTTTGAACCAAGATCTACTTTTTAATTTGCCACCTAGCCGAGAGCTACCACTGCCAGCCCAAATTTGTCCTACTCTCGGCTAAGATAAGATAAGATATTCCTTTATTGATCCCCTTGGGGAAATTCAGGCATCATAGCAGCATGGGGGAAGGGGGGGGGGGGGTACAGGTAGTAAAAACAACACAAGCAGTGTAAACAAATATAATTTACTATCTAACTAACCAGATAGAAAATATATTCACAGTATTCACAGTGTCATAAGGTGCATAAGGTAATAGTAGTAGTAATAGTATTACCCATTCAATATGCACATGACAGAAAATATTATATGGCATATAATATTTTCTGTCATGTGCATATTGAATGGGTATATAATATAATATGCTATTTTATATATCATTGTAACAGTGTAGTGTAGGAATTACAAGAATGACAAGACTGTAACTGTAACTTCTCACGGTTATTTCACACTCTGCATACACACTGACAACACACACACACACACTCAGTTCAATGGGCATGAGAAAACATGTGTTTACATTGCCAAAGCAAAAGTGGAACAATACAATCAAAACAAAAATATATGTACAATTAAAAGGGAATAGGAATGATGTGTAAACAGAGCTGTCACATTGCTAAATGGAATACAATCAAAAAAGAATTCCACAAAAAGGTTTGTCAACAGTCACTGATAGTTCTCCTTTATCTGTTTTTTTGTTTATTAAATGTCTCTACCTTAGTGAGAACGCTGGCACTGGGAAGAGGTAGCTAGTTTTTCAAAGTCTGGGTTGTAGGAGCTGGTTGCAAGCCTCAGGCAGTCCACAAGATGGTCATCTGTCAATGTGGTTCTGTACTTGGACTTGATGATCTTCATGTGAGAGAAAGCAGACTCACACAGGTAGGTTGATCCAAATAATGCTGTTAAGTTCATGGCACATCTCCTGAGTTTGGGGTACTTCTCAGGCAGCAGTACCTCCCAGAACTCTGCCTTCATCCCTTGTGTTGCCCTGGCTTTAATCTCAATGTCAGTTTGAAGTGTGAGGATCTCGTTCTCCACAGCATGGCTGTCCAGATTAAACAGTGTGGCCACTTTGGATGTGATGTCATCCACATCTACAGTTCCAAATGGTAAACACATGTAGCTTGCAACAGGTTCAAGTATTGAAAAGTCTGTGAAGCGCTTATCAAACTCTGACAAGATGCTTTGAATTTGCTCCTCATAATGTGTGCAATCAAACTGTGCGGTGTCCTCACCCTGACGTTGAAGTTCTGCTTGCATGTGAGGAAAGTTGCGTAGGTCACTGCGTTGCAGCCTTCTCGCCCACATGGTGAGCTTGCTTTTAAAAGCATTCACTGAGCTGATCATGTTTATTACACATTTATCCTTTCCCTGCAGCTCTAAATTTAGGTTATTCAGCATGCCAGTGACATCGGTTATGAATGCCAAATTCAAAAGCCAGTTATTGTCCTCTAGATGTGTATATTCGGCATGTTTAGCAAGCTTGAGAAACTCTTTAATTTCAGGCAGCAACTCGCTGAATCTCTCCAGAAATTTACCTCTGCTCAGCCACCTTACATCTGTGTGCAGCAGCAGGTCTGTGTGCTCCGCCCCCGTCTCCTCCATATGTGCACGAAATAGCCTCCTCTGTAGGCTCCTTGCCCTGACAGAGCACACAATCTTCATAGCGATATCCATAACTTCCTTCATATTTAAAATCTTTGCACACAGCACTTGTTGGTGAATTATGCAGTGGTAATTAAGGAAGTCCGGGAAAGCGTCGCTTTTTTTGCACAGTCCGATGAACCCATTATTACAGCCAACCATGGCTGGTGCACCATCGGTTGTAATAGAGATTAGTTTATGGAGGGGCAGTTTGCTCTGCTTAGCGAACTCCATGAAGGCTTGAAAGATGTCTTCACCTTTAGTGTATCCTTTAAGAGGCAATATGGTGAGCAGCTCTTCTTTTGAGCTCATGTCGTCAAAGGCCATTCTAATGTAAATACATAGCTGTGCCACATCTACCATATCAGTCGATTCATCGAACTGCAGGGAATAACACTTGCATGTATTAATGTCCCTCATGAGTTGGTCGTGAACATCTTGGGACATTTTCTCACAGCGCCGGGTCACAGTATTACGTGACAGCTGAAGGTCTTTAACAGCATCCATAATCTCTGTGTGATACTTGGAATTACCGAAGAGTGAATCGGCAGCGGCAGTCAATGCCTCTTTTACACAGTCGCCGTCTTTGAAGGATTTTTTCTTTTTAGCGAGAATGTGACTGACACGATAAGATGCAATTGTTGCAGCTTTTGCCTTGGTGTTGGGCTTCCTAAAAGTGGACTGTTGTCCCACTAGTGAAGACTTCATCTGCTGGAGTGCTGTTCTTCATAGGACTGTTTTTGGAGGAAAATCCGTGCAGTGTTTCTTGTGCATCGTTGTATAATGCCGCTCCAAATTACCCTTTTTCGGCACAGCCACGGTTTGTTTGCAAACAGACTGATTTAGCGTTGAAATAAACAAAAAAGTAAGCCTCCTCCCACTCTTCATGGAAATTATATGTTTTTGGTCTTTTGGCTGCTCCGGTTCTGCTTGCGGCGCTGACGCTGGTGCTATCCGGCAGCTCGTCGGTGGCGGCGTTGGAGCTGCTCCCTGGCGGCGGCGGGCGCTCGTCGGAGGCGGCGTTGGAGCTGCTCCCTGGCGGCGGCGGCGGCAGCTCGTCGGAGGGTCCTGGCTCTGGCGGCAGTGAGGTCCTGCTGGCGTTGTTGAAAAGTAGCGTCCTCTGAATGAACCTCTTTTTAGCTGGTGGTGTTCCATTCATCTTGCAGTTTCGAGTGACTCAAGGCTGGTCTCAGAGCCATGTTTATACTGTACCTGCCAGGTGATGGGCCCGACCCCCACTCATGCCACTCCATGAAAACAACGGCATCAATTTGCATCCCTATGGGTGAAGCTCGCTGTCCGGAATGTACGAAATGTAGACGGTATCGATTGGCTCAGGCTGCCTGACTGCCTGTTATACACAGGACTGCTCGAACGTTTGTTGTCCTCCCCTCCAAATCAAATCAAATTAAATGATTTTCCAAAATAATCTCGCGGTCTACTTGAAACCAGCGCGCGATCTACCGACCGGTTGGGCACCACTGGGGTAGATGAACTGGAGGAACCCCCCCTGTCCCAATGTGTTTTTTTTTTGTTTTTTTTTTCCCTGTCTGCCTGTCTGTCAGTTTGGTAAAATATATTGTGACAAGCCTGGTGGTGTTCAGGTTCGACACGGACCAAAACAAACTATTTCAATGTCCACACAAGCACAATTTCAATAAATAAATGATATTTATTGATTAAAAGAACAAGTCCAATGGGCAATAGGGTAGCCTAATCGTATAACAGTCCAAGGTCAAAACACGTATCAGGCTCTCATACAAAAAAGGGATTGTTCGGCAGCTAAGTGGCGCAGTGGGCAAGGCGCTCGCCACTAACGCAGGAGATGCTGGGTTCGAGCCCAGCTCTCGGCGTTGCTACCGGCTTGGCTGGTCGTTCATACTAATACAATTGGCAGTATTAGAGGGTGGGAAAGCCGGTGGGTGGGGATTGGACGTTGTGGACAGCGACTCCTATACAGGTCGGTTGGTGCGCCTGTACATCAGAATCAGGAAGTATCGGGGGCAGCGTGAGCCTCCTGCATGATTTTTTTCCGTAGCCGCAGTTTGCGGAGACACTCTCTGATTGGCCACTGACGTTTCTGGTCATGTGACATGTGCGCCCAATCGTGTGACGCCTGTGTCTTTGCCCATTTCCGCCTTGAACAGCATGCAAACTACCTAACGCCTAGTTTATCACTGGTTAAGCTTAGGCGACTCTTTCGAAGTTGGTTAAGGTTAGAGTTTGGAATCAGGGCTGGTGTTCTATCGCCCTGCTCTAAGACAAACCAACTTCGAAAGAGTGCCTAAGCTTAACCGGTGACACACGATTGGCCGTACATGTCACACGACCAGAAACGTTAGTGGCCAATCAGAGAGCGTCTCCGCAAACTGCGGCTACGGAAAAAAATCATGCGAGCCTCCCACGCGTTACTCCTCGTCACTGAGAGATCGCGCTGTTCAGGTGAAAAGATGCGACAGCTGCCTCCTCGTGTACCGGAGAGGACACGTGATGCAAGGCTTGGTCCTCACTGCAGCCGACCAGTGGGAGGCATAGTCTAGCAACGTTCGAGACAGGGGAGGGGAGAATTGGCGAGGCGAAATTGGGATGGGAGAAAAATAGAAAATAAGGAGAAAAAGTGGATAAAAAAAATAAAGGGATTGTTCAACAGAGTCTGGTTTCTCAGCCAGTCTAGGGTCCAGTACACAATGAACACCTTCTTGCCTTCAGATTCAGATTCAGATTCCTTTATTAAGCCATTTGTGTAAAACACATTGGTAATTATTGCAGCATTACAGTGTATGCATTTTTTTTCATTATTTCTTTTTCACAGTAACAACAACACAGATACAGTACAGGACAAAAACGGTGCAGTGGAGGATTAATAATTTAAATACATATATATATAAAGTGTAAAGTGCAGAGTTCCAGTAAAGACCAGTGCAGTGCAGTGTCATTGTGCCAGTGTCACTTGGGGGCGGAGGGGGGGGGGGGACCTGAGGCATTGATCAGCCTGGCGGCTGAGGGGAAGAAGCTCAGTCTGTGACGAGCTTTCACAGCCTTTGGGATCCTCAGTCTTCTCCCAGAGGAGAGCCGAGTGAAGACGCTGTGTCCGGGGTTGGAGTGGTCGGCCATGATCTTTCTTGCCCTCTTCAGCGCCCTGGAGTCGTGCAGGGACCTGAGGGAGGGCAGGGGACTGTGGGATATTCTGGATATCCTGAAGAAGAATGTTCTCAGTCAACCAAGGTTTGGATAATAACAAGGTTTATTAACCAAACAGATAGAGTACGTAGAGAGAATGGCTGAGGGCTTCGCCCCAGGTGATCAGCTGAAATGACCCAGGTGAGAAGCCCTGGATTGATCTCGGGAGGAGACTTATATAGTTAACAAGGGGGGGATGTGGTCCCATTTGATAGGTCAAATGGGGGGGGGGGGATACAGGTTTGGGGAGAGGGGCACAGGATTGGGGAGAAAGGGGGGGGGGGATGTCTTATTCCACAGAGAGGGGGGGGGGGGGGGCACAGGTAAGGGGACACAGGGGAGGGGAATATCTTTACATGAGAGAGTTGGGGAATCAATATATTATACCACAGGACAGCCGATCACCCTCTCCGCAGAGCGAATCACCCGCTGCAGCTTGGCGAGATATTTTGCCGCTGCAGCGGGGGACCAGGAGGCGTGAATATTAAAGGCAACCAACTTGTGTTCGGCTTTTCTCTGATTGGCCGCGCCCCCACGCGCAGGCAAGCGCAGTCGTCCCACGTCCCAAATGAAATCCAAGGAGCGCAAGCGAGCGGCAGCGCGGGCAACCAACTTGTGTCAACCAACTTGTGTTCAGCTGCGGTAGCAGTGGAGCGCTATAAAATGCGCTGAACTAGAAAGCGTAACGTTATTATGTTTCGCGTCACTGTACACCAGATTCACTCGTGTATAAACAAAGCCCATACAGTTATGAAATGCGCTGAACTAGAAAGCGTAACGTTATTATGTTTCGCGTCACTGTACATCACTTCAGCAGCAGCAGCAGCACCGTTGTACTACCAGATTCACTAGTGTATAAACAAAGCCCATACAGTTATGAAATGCGCTGAACTAGAAAGCGTAACATTATTATGTTTCGCGTCACTGTACATCACTTCAGCTCCAGCAGCAGCAGCAGCAGCACCGTTGTACTACCAGATTCACTAGTGTATAAACAAAGCCCATACAGTAATGAAATGCGCTGAACTAGAAAGCGTAACGTTATTATGTTTCGCGTCACTGTACATCACTTCAGCTCCAGCAGCAGCAGCAGCAGCACCGTTGTACTACCAGATTCACTAGTGTATAAACAAAGCCCATACAGTTATGAAATGCGCTGAACTAGAAAGCGTAACATTATTATGTTTCGCGTCACTGTACATCACTTCAGCTCCAGCAGCAGCAGCAGCAGCACCGTTGTACTACCAGATTCACTAGTGTATAAACAAAGCCCATACAGTTATGAAATGCGCTGAACTAGAAAGCGTAACATTATTATGTTTCGCGTCACTGTACATCACTTCAGCTCCAGCAGCAGCAGCAGCAGCACCGTTGTACTACCAGATTCACTAGTGTATAAACAAAGCCCATACAGTTATGAAATGCGCTGAACTAGAAAGCGTAACATTATTATGTTTCGCGTCACTGTACATCACTTCAGCTCCAGCAGCAGCAGCAGCAGCACCGTTGTACTACCAGATTCACTAGTGTATAAACAAAGCCCATACAGTTATGAAATGCGCTGAACTAGAAAGCGTAACATTATTATGTTTCGCGTCACTGTACATCACTTCAGCTCCAGCAGCAGCAGCAGCAGCACCGTTGTACTACCAGATTCACTAGTGTATAAACAAAGCCCATACAGTTATGAAATGCGCTGAACTAGAAAGCGTAACATTATTATGTTTCGCGTCACTGTACATCACTTCAGCTCCAGCAGCAGCAGCACCGTTGTACTACCAGATTCACTAGTGTATAAACAAAGCCCATACAGTTATGAAATGCGCTGAACTAGAAAGCGTAACATTATTATGTTTCGCGTCACTGTACATCACTTCAGCTCCAGCAGCAGCAGCACCGTTGTACTACCAGATTCACTAGTGTATAAACAAAGCCCATACAGTTATGAAATGCGCTGAACTAGAAAGCGTAACATTATTATGTTTCGCGTCACTGTACATCACTTCAGCTCCAGCAGCAGCAGCAGCAGCACCGTTGTACTACCAGATTCACTAGTGTATAAACAAAGCCCATACAGTTATGAAATGCGCTGAACTAGAAAGCGTAACATTATTATGTTTCGCGTCACTGTACATCACTTCAGCTCCAGCAGCAGCAGCACCGTTGTACTACCAGATTCACTCGTGTATAAACAAAGCCCATACAGTTATGCTCATATTTTGCGAATGCATAAACTATATCTTAAATTATGGCTATGTGTCTAATATGGCTGTCGCTTATCAATGACTTCGCAACAGCCATATTAGACACATCGCCATAATTTAAGATATAGTTTATGCATTCGCAAATATGAGAGCTCTGTCATTGAAGTGGGTGGTGGCACTAACAGTAGCGATTTTTATTGTTTTGTCATGACCAAACATAATCCCAACATAGATAGGAGGTGTACTGTATGTCAAATGTCGGTCATGTGGGCATGGTGGAAGAGTTTAGTACAGTCACACAACAGAACACCAGTGGCATTAACCAACAAGGGCGCTCCTCTCAAGAGTACCTGGGGGAGCCTCATGCGCATGCGCGTCTGCCGCGTCTCGCCGCGTCTCTCGAGTCTCTCTTGCCGCGAAGGGCGTGTGCTAGTGGATTGATTGATTGGCCGTGTGGCCAATCAGAGAAACGCTGAACGAAAAGCTGAACACAAGTTGGTTGCCTTTAATATTCACGCGACCAGGAGACCTCTCCTCTCACTACCTCTTACCTCGCAAAACTCCGTATCAACAATCTCTCTCTCAATACAACAACTCCTACCTCACCTCCCCTCAACTCAACTCTCTCTGTCCTAGTGTATTTGTAGTGTGTGTGTCTGGGGTGTGTGCGTGTGGGATGTGGGTGATCTAATGATGCACAGGTGTGTTCTATCAGTACTAATCAGCTACCTAATTGCTTCTACTCCCGTGGCAGTAGTACCTCCCGTCCTTCACATATCCATGAGACAGGGGGTGATATCTGCCACACTATTGTTGTCTGGTCACACACTGTCATGCTTTTGGTTTCTTTTTAATTTTGTATAACAACAAATATATTTTATAATAATTTGTATTTGGTTTAACATAATGTGAATTGTTTGGTATAACATTTTTGTACATTTTTATTAAGTACAACCTACACATTTAGGCCAACTGTTCTTTACTGTTGTAGGGCAGAATAATTTGTTTGTGAAATGAAGGAGATGGTTTTCAATTAGGCAATAACAACTTTAGTCTGCTGTGGAAACAATATAAGACATCTTTGGTTGGAAAGCATGAGTTTCATTTTGTGTACGCACGCACATTTGCGTACATTTGTCTTTTCCAAGCTGCGGTTTATAAATACATCAGCTTTGATCAAACGTAATAAATATCTGTGTTTCACACTGACTTTTGACATGTAGGCCTACAGGACTCTTTTACTTCAGAGGCAGAGACTAGCTAACTAACAAGACTAGAGATGCATTTCCAGTTAGACACAGCAAGTGTTACTGTTAAATTTGCCAACTGAATAACATTACACTTGTGGAGAGTGGAGAGTGGAGAAAATAAGTTTACCTGCTTGCTGTTCCTGATGTCTCATCCTCTCAAGACTTGAGTTATAAACATTAAAACACTGCTTTGACACTAGGGGGAGGCAGGGCCTTTGCTTAATTTGTAAATGTGGGGCTCTATACAACTTGCATAGTGAGCGTAAAGGCCTGCCTGGCTCTGTGGGGTGCTAGTCCACAGCTGTGACTGAAGCAGTTATGCATTGTGCACATTAGCCACTTTCCCATCGTGTACATTGCTGCTTAGGGGAATTTTTCTTATAGTGATACAATCTTATTTGTATTTGTTTTTGCAACGTCAGTACTGTGATCAAATATTGTTATCATGAAAACATAGAAACTTGGCAAAAACAAACCAACAACTGTACTGTAACAACCTTTGTTTTGAAAATAAATGAACTGTCTGACAGCCATATGTATGTATTTATGGAACTGGCCTGATCGCAGCATGAGCTCTATTATGCTCTGCTCAGTTACCTGCTAAGTCATCAGCTGCCCTAAGAGCTCCTTCATATTGACAAACATCCCGCTGCCATGCCATGATTTAACTGACGCGACATGAAATGGCCCTTTCACCGCATTCAATTCCCAAAGGAAGTTCAGCTGCAGCATTAGATAAACTCCACTTGAATCAGCATTCTGAAGTAGCAAAATGGCAAAAATCCAAGGACATAATTTAGTTCTGAATTTTCAAGATTAAATTGTGAGCACTATTTTTCTCCCTAAAGGTCTTCAACTGAATAACAATTCAACTGAATTGGTTGGGGAAAAGGAACAAAAGACCACAGCAATCTGATTTTGCAATGTTCACGCATTGTTCACATTTGACATGTTCTGAATGGTATAGGCTGCAGCAAAAGTTTTAGATTTTTTTTGGTAAGTAATGGTTACTCATGGTCAATGCAGGAATATCATTGCAGTTGGCAGGTCCAATGTAAATGATACATACCGAATTGTGCCGAATATAAGCACGTTGGCCTTGATCTATGTAATAAATAGTTGCGTTTCACACTGACCTTTGACAGCCATGACTAGGCCTGCCACGATAACACATTCTGCTGGGCGATTAATTGCCCCCGAAAATATCGCGATAAGCGATATTATTGCGACCGGTTAGAGAATTTTTTTTTGCGAAATTTATTTCCCAAAACTTTTATTTTGAAGCCCACCACTCCGTCTTTTCCGGTGTTTTAGACTTTTATTTTGAAGCCCACCGACCGGACCGGAAGTATTGTTGTGATTATCCTAGCAGAACCTATGAGCCGACAACTTGTCTCGTCCGGTTCTGTGTTTTTGAGCTAATGATAAAACAAATATTGAGATTGTTGGTGAACAACTAACTTTAGGTTAGTTTTAACGTTAGCTACTAACGTTAGATGCAGCTACTACAGGCAATCAACGATGAGGAGGAAGCGTCAAAGCAGTATATAATAGAATAGCTGTGGTGCGTAGGCACTGCAGCACGACTCGAAACTACCTACTACGTTATAATAAATGAATTCATGTTTAACTTGTCCCCGTGTCCAGTCCTTTGACTAGCCCCACCCGTTCATTGTAAACAATGATGCATGTAATTGTATTAACGTTATTCTGTGTTGTAGCTATGCTATACGTTGTATTTCGTTTGTTAGCTATTTAGCTAATGTTGTTAGCATTGAATGAGAATCAACACTCGATCTTTCATCTTTATTTAGCAGTCCAGTTTCTCCGGGCAGTAGCGAGTAACTACTTGGGTCTAAAAATAGCTAACGTTACACTATAAATAACGCTACTTGGTTAAAAGGAGCAACACTATTGAGAAATGTAGTTAAGCGATGTGGCGTTGCCCCACGGAGCTCCTGTGCTGTGCTCTGTAGTAAAGCCAGCGGCCCCCCTCCCAACACGGACAGTGACTGACAAGGGGCACTGGTTCCGCCTCATTAAAACAAACGCGCAAATAGCAATTAATCGCGCCCGTCAAAATCATTGCATTAATTTTAATTATCGCGGCAATTAATCGATTTATTGCTTATCGCGGCAGGCCTAGCCATGACTCTTTTACTTCAAGACACTTTAGGGCTAGTGAGCAGAAGCTAGCTAACAAGACACAGACTAAGAGATATAAGAACTGACGTTGTCTTATTTTCGGGGTCTAAACTTTTAAATATCCTTATACAATCATTACTGATGCAGCCTTCTCGGCCGTGAGGCCCGAGTTTGAGAACAAGTGTTGCAGAGGGTGGAGGTTGCAGCTGGGACCCTCCCAAGAGGGGGGGCCCCTCTCTCCTCTGCCCGAGCTGTGAGGCGCACAGTCCCCCTGGGGGTAGACGGAGCTTAGATTGCATGCCGGGGGCACCTGGGGGGATTGACAGTAGGGATGCACCGAAAATTCGGCTACCGAAAATTATCGGCCGAAAATGGTTAAAAAGGCTCTTTCGGCTTTCGGCCGAAAGGGTTTTAGCACCGAAAATATATGACCGAAGGTCAAATAACGTGTTGTTGTGATGACATCATCAAAACGCGACTACAGACATACCGGATTACCGGTAGCATGCGCAACATGTAACGTGAGCAGCTTGGCAGCTCTTCCTGCATTCTACAGCCTGTGATAACTAACTCCTCTTGGGAGTAGGGATGCCCCCCGAAACCCGGTTCTAAACTAAATTAGAAAAAACCGGAGTATTGATCAGCTCCGACGTTAACGGTACTGCTATCAGTAGTCTAGGAGCGGATTAGCTACGGAGCTAACAGTGTACCATCCATCTGCGACGCAACGGTGGCAGCAACAGTGGACACTGAGTAATGTTAACGTTATGACGAGTTCATACTACACTACACGTATGAACTCGACATAACGTTAACGTTACTCCGTTTAAATGAAGTGTTTAATTAGCAGCAATCTGTTGTTGAAAATGTATTATCGTTAAACCGGAAATGGAAATGCGAGGACAGGAAGTCGTCATCAATCGTTGTAGTCTTTTAGTCTTAACAGTCTGGAATTAATGTATGCATTCAAAAGTGCTGAATAAATGTTTTATGGGCCCATAATAGTGATTATTAATATTATTTGAGTTAAGTTTAGCCATAATCATGTCTTTTGCCATAATCAGGTAGCTAAAAAAAAAAAATATATATATATATATATATATATATATTTATATTAATCATTTTCGGCCTTTCGGCATTCGGTTTTTGGCCAACTGTTTCCTATTTTCGGTATCGGTTTCGGCCAAGAATTTCCCATTCGGTGCATCCCTAATTGACAGTCTCCTTTGACAGTTACAAGTCCGTTTTCCTACCATTCTGTGTTGGTGAAACTGGCAAACCTAAAAACAAAAAGAAACAGTACATCTTCTAGCGGTGAATCACTCAGCTTGTGCATCGATGAAGAGCGCAGCAATAGCTGCGAGAACTAATGTGAATTACAGGTCATCAACAAGTCAAACGCACCTTGTGGCACTGGGTTAAAAAACAGCTACATTTATTATGCAATGTTTTTATATAAAACATTTACCAAAAGAGCCTATTGTTTTATTCAATATGTTTTTGTGAACCACAATGAACGGTATCTTTTTTTCTGTTATACTGTAGTTGCGATGTTGCCTGTGCAATTGCCTTTGCTAGCTCACAATAGATTTGATCAAATGGAAATACACTGGTGAACGAGCAATCCAACCACCACCAATATTTATTAGTCTTACCCCGAAAATGCGATCATTTGAAAAAGCTTGGTTTAGGTCCGGTCAAATCCACTTTATTTATAACGCACATTTAAAAACAACAGAGTTGACCAAAGTGCTGTACAAGTCCCACGACATAAGATAAAACATAAAAAAACATAACAATTTAATAAAAGCACACAATAAAAACAAGTACAATATGTCACATAAAAAGGCAGGTTTCTCAAAAACTGTTTAAAACACCGAAAGCCAGAGCAAATAGATGTGTTTTGAGGCGTGATTTGAACACCTGCAGAGTGGGGGCCTGCCTAACATGCAGTGGCAGCTCATTCCAGAGCTTTGGGGCTGCCACAGCGAAAGCACGGTCCCCCCTAAGCTTTAGCCTAGACTTTGGAACAGCCAAGAGGAGCTGGTCAGAGGACCTGAGGTTCTAGCAGGTCCGAGAGGTAACCCCAAGCCGTTCAAACATTTAAAAGCAAACAGTAAAACCTTAAAATCAATTCTAAAACGCACAGGAAGCCAGTGGAGGGAAGCCAGCACAGGGCAAATGTGCTCCCGCTTTCGTGTTCCCATTAGCAGACGGGCAGCGGCGTTCTGAACTAGCTGCAAACGAGAGAGGGAGGCCTGACGGACGCCAACGTATAAGGCATTACAGTAATCAAGGCGAGAGGTCATAAAAGCGTGGATGACAGTTTCAAAAACAGAACGGGATAAAAAAGGTTTCACCTTGGACAGCCTCCTAAGTTGGAAAAGGCTCTTTCCCACCACAGCATTGATCTGCTTGTCCAACTTAAGGTCACAATCAAACTTCACCCCTAGGTTGGTGACAGTTGGCTTCACAAAAAGTCCAAGGGGGCCCAAGTCACCAGGAGGAGACACATGCCCATTGCAGGGACCAAACACCATGACCTCTGTTTTACCTCTGTCATTAGACAATTAAATGCTAATTTAAAGACACTGTGATCGTTACAGAAACATGTTTCAGGTTCGGTAAAATAGACTAGATAGAATAGTACCTAGTATAATAGTAAATAGAATATACCTTACCTTAGCCAGAAGGTACTCCAAAAAGAATAATTCCAATGATCCCATCGGCGATCGCGATTACTTGTTTATATGTAATTACTCATGTTTACGGGGAAACTATAGGTTTGGAGGCGAGCAGATCTCCTAGCGATTGCTCTGCAAGAGCTCCTCCCCCTCAGAGCGAGTCTTGACAGAAAGGTATCAGTAGAGACAATGTCTGAACTGGACTGTAGGTAGGTGATACTGCCACCTGGTGAGATTCGATCGGCATTGCAATTCCAACGTAGGCAAATGAGCCAGGGACACCTAGAGTGATCCGGCTGACCGTTTAGAACGGGGATCAAAGGAAAAATATCAAAGGATCCAAAAACGAGTTTACTCGTTATTGGCGCTCAAGTGTTGGTGGCGAAACACAAGTATACTCGTTTTTGGTGCAGAAAGTGTTAAGGCCATTGCCACGAAATGACCACCTTATCACAATGTTGCTAGATTGGAACTATAGACCCTATCTGACACGCTCAAATGCTTATGCTTAAGTGGGCGACAGTGGGTCAGGAGGTAGAGCAGTCGTCTGGTAATCGGAAGGTTCTCAGTTCTATTCCAACTCCTTCCGGCAGCATGTTGAAGTGTCCTTGAGCAAGACACTTAATCCCTAACTGCTCCTGATGAGCAGTTTGGCACCTTGCATGGTTACCCCTGCCATCTGTGTGTGAATGTGTGAAATAGGATGTGAGGCATAAGTTGTAAAGCGCTTTGGATAAAAGCGTTAATTGCAGTCCATTTACCATTTAATTAAGGTCCCCAGAGTGCAGACTGAGCTTGGAAAGTCAGCCTTTTGTTTCAATGCCCCAGCTTCTTGGAATGATCTTCAATTTACGCGAAAATCAATACCCCACTAACCTATGGACAGTTTCAAAACATGAGTACAAATCGCCCTGCTTCAGTCTGTTATTCAGATTTGTTTTGTTTTGTTTTGTTTTTGACAATGGGAATCTGCACTAACATGGCCAATGCTATGATACCAGATGTGGACCAGCCCGTCTGCTTTATAGGGGCACCAAACCCTTTATAGGGCACTCATTGAAATCATTTCAAATGTAAAATGTCAACCCTAGGGTGTTATTGGAGTGTTATTACAAGATCTTTTTTCAATTGTATTTTAAAAAGAAAAAAGAATGTCATCAAATCAAGGTAATTGAAATGTCCATATGGTTCCTTGTCGGTCTAGGCTAGGGTAACATATCAATATCAATGAAGTGTTCAAATATGGTTCCTCGCCCTTCGAGTGGAAATTTTTTTCCAGAAAGTGTATGTATAAGAAATATAACAAAACACATATACAATTTAAATAATATTTATTTTGAAACATCAGCAGAGGTGTTGGGGTTGCCTTGAAGTACTGAACTTATACGGGGGGCGAGATGTGACTGGCCTCTGGCTGCTGGCACTCTTGAACACCTGGATCCTGAAGTTCTTCAGTGACAGGCCCTTCTCAGCAAGTGATGACCCAGGCATGCCTGTTGTGAGGCTAACATCATCAACATAGTCACACGTACCACAAGGGATAGACTTCTTCTCCATCTCCTTGATGGACTTGAGTGGAGGTACCTGCTGAAGTACTATGGAGTCTCAACAAAGTCAGGGGGAGGGTGCTGCTACTCAGGCATGGCTGCATTGTCCAGGTCAACCTTCTTCCAGGTGGTTACCCTGGCTGCAGGCTTCCTCTTCTTGGTGGGCCTCTTGGCTTGTGGTAATGGCTGGTCTTCATTGTCTTCGTTGTCATCGTCAGTGTCGTCCTCCTCAAGCACCTCCACTGCAGGCCGCACGCATGTCCTCTTGGGAGAGCGACCCATGTCACTCAGGCCTGGAGTGTCCAGGTTGTGGGTGAGTGGGGTGTAGTCGGGATCTCCCACATCATCGTCTTCCTCCTCAGAGCCCTCATCATCACTGATGGCAGGGAGGACTGGCACAACATTCACCCTCTTTCCGTAAAAAAAGGTTTTTGAGTCAATATCAAGCACAGCTTGAGTTTTTTGTAAAGAAAAACAGTAGCAGTGAAGTGTACTGAAAACAAATAATATTTACATATAAGTTGTAAATAGCATAATAACATTATAAGTGTAACGGATGGTACTGCGAGGCGCAGTCATGACTCATGATGGACTTCAGATGTTGTGAAGTGACTGTGGCGAGTAGCGGTACTATGGGTTAAACTCACTCTCTCCCTTAACTCATTGGGCGCCATACCCGAGTATAGTCGGGTTTTAGCCACCATGCTTTGAGTGCCAAAACCCGAGTATACTCGGGTTTTGATCCTTTGATATTTTTCCTTTAATCCCCGTTCTATACACTCAGCCGGAGCTCCCTACGTCTCCTTGGCTCATCTGCCTATGTTGGAATTGCAATGACAATTGAATATCACCAGGTGGCAGTGTCGCCTACCTTTTGAAGTGGGGATATCGCTTGTCCCCAGCACTGAGTTTACCACCGGCTGTTTCCGCCTAGGAGTGGATCACAACATAGCAATCAGTGGATGATTTGGTGCATCAGAGCTATTATTTCCCGTATGGTAGCCATGCCCAATATACACGAGTAATTGTGATCGCCATAGGATCGACTGGGATTTATAATTTTGGAGTACTTTCTGACTGAGGTAAGGTCGATCTTAGGTAACCTGCTGGTATTTTTTTTAACATAAAACATGCTTCTGTACCGATCACAGTGTCGTGTTTTACCGGATGTAAAACATGCTCGACAAACACGATTGCAGTTATATTATCATACTGGTCATCGCGTCTCGCTCTTTGCCATTATGAGATAACTCTTATCTCCTAGCACCTACTGTGCTCATGAACAATTGAACAATTTGCACTCATGCACGTGACCAGGCCACTGCTATAAGACGCCGGACATGGTCACACTCTATCTTCCTTTTTTTTTGTTTCCAACATGGACGTTGCAGTGCACTCCGTGAACTAGTTGTTATGAAACGCAGGGAGAAATTACACAATGTTGGGTTTTCGCCGGAGGTTCACCAGCCCCTGGAATCTTCTCGGCACATCCTAACAGCGCATCGGGCCTGTCCTGGGGTTTCCTCATCTCGTGACAGCGGATCGAGGGATGTCGCGCGACGGTAGCAGTCGAGCTACGTCGCGCACAGGTAGGGCCTGCCCTATCAGGCATTGATACTAGCATGAGTAATACTGCTCGTTGTCCCGTGAGACAGCCGTGTGAAGTATTGGCGCGAGGGGCAGGATATTTGGGGAAACATGGTCATCATGATTCTGTTTTGGGTGTTTTCCCAACTATCCTAGTGCGCGCGGCTAATGCTAATGCTACAATGCTGGGTCTCCGTTGTTCCCCGCCGAGGGCTGTCTTTACTAAAAGGTCTTCCCTCCTCTTAACCATTCATGCTGACGGTCAATCGGTGTCTAATGTTGGGGGTTTTGACGGGGGCTTGTTTACCATTTCATGGGTGGATGGGCTGAGGTTCAGGGCTGGTGTGCTTTTTGTGAATCTATGAATTGTGTGTGGGACTGGTGTTTTTCTCTGGTCTGCATCCCCTTAACAATTGTGTGTATGGGCTAGCCCATTCTGCAGTGTGTTAGTGGAGTTTTCGTTCATTTATTCATTTACCCCTTCATGGGTGCCCACCACAGTGGAGGTTGCTGCATACCTACTATTGAGGCAGTGCTTCACTAGTAGTAGTCTTTTGTCTGCAGCCACCACTGGTGCTCCGTGCTTGTGAAGCAGGTGGCATCAGTCCTTTGCCTCTGACATGGTGGAACGGTGTCCCGCCCGGCCGACGCCATGAGGCGAGTCGGCCTGGCAGGTGGCTGGTGGGCTGTTAACACTTTCAGTGCCCACAACGTGATATGACGTTTTATCAGCCCCCCCCCTGAATGCCCACGATGACAATTATCGTTTTATTTTTTTATTAGCGATCTGAATTCATATCTCATCAACCGAGTCTCCCGTTGGTAAACCAGCCCCATCAGCAGCTCAGAATGGAAAAAAGCGCCCCCTATCGTCTATCCCTGAAAACTGCACATCAGTCGCTTAGACTGACCTGGGATCAGTGATATGTAGAGGCGGGGCCAGCTGTGTGTGTGTGTGTGCGCGCGATCGCTTTGAGGAAATCAGAGAATCGAATGTGCATACGTACACATATACTATCGATAATCTAGCGTTTATTTGAAAACGATTCATAAATAGGCCGAAAAATGACAGTTTTTGTGTATTCTAGAATATTCCAGTAAGCGTCTTTTATCATGGAATATTTATATTTTCCTTGAAAACGAGGGCTTTCAAAATGCTATAAAACGAAAATGAACCAATTAAAAAACAATCCGCTTCGACAATGTTGACTGGAAAACAAGTCATTGATAAGCGACGGGCAGATTAGACACATAGCCATAATTTAAAACATAGATTAGGCGTTATTAACACTAAGATTGAAGTGGATGGTGGGCATTCAACCGGTAAATCAAGATTAAGCTTGGGCTCTGAAAGTGTTAAAGCCTATACCGCCACGGTATAGAATTAGCAGCGTCTGGCAACATTGTTCGAATTGCTGTTTTTTCTGTCAAAAATGGTGTCGGTGGTGGGGCCTTAGGGCCAGCCGACGTCAGAACATCGCGCAAGGTTTTGAGGTTATTAGCTTTGACCTAGCCACAAGCTATAACCGCAGGGATGCTGTCAACGCTTGTTCACAGGCATCTTTGGTTGGATCAGTCTCCCCTTGAGGAGGAGAGAAGGTTTTTCCCTCCTCAGGGCTCCCCTCTCCGCAGAGGGACTTTGGTCTTTCTGCAGGAGCGTAGGCGATATTTGACCTAGGCCCCACACCACCTCACGCCACGCAGCCAGAGGTGAGGGCGCAGCCTCGCCAGCGGCTGTGGCGAGGCCTCCAACCAGCGGCCATGTTTCCCCCACCTGAGGTACCCTGGACACAAAGACAACAGGTGATCACAAGGCCAACAGGTGATCACAAGGCCAACAGCCTTGGCGGCCGAGGGATCGGCTACATTAGATGAGCACGCCCTAAAAAACTGTTGCCGTCTAGCTGTGTCTAGCTCGCTCTCCGGTCACTCCCCCCCCCCCCCAACACCAGCGGGATACGGGCTCTGATTTGTTCCCTTTGGCTGCGGGCTGTGTGCCTTCAGTGAAGCACGAGCGGCCCCACGTTTCGCTTCTCATGGGGACAGGGCCTGACACCCAGTTGCTGGCTAGGCCTGGGTCTGTCCGTGAGAATGCTGTGCTGTCAAGCGGCTCCCACGCCACACGTTCTGCGTCTGTGTTTGGTGAGCCTGGTGTTGTGTCTGTCAACGACGAAGGTTGTCAGCGGGGGACCTCGAGGCCCAGGGGGTCGCAGTTCCCCCAGCCCGCCTTCGCCAGGCCAGGTATCACGTTAGTGCCTCCCACGGCAAGAAGACCGGCGGTGGTCAGTCAGGTGCGCGTGATTTGGGTGGTAGTAATATCACTGCAGGGCTACGGTCACGGAACACCTATCGGGCAGTGTGGGGACCTCACGCCTTGCATGTCCAGCTGTAGAACAGTTCCTCAGCAATCCATGTCGGGGATGTGTTCAGTGGGGGAGCTTTTGTCACCCAGTGTGATGTCAGCTTCCCCCGTATCAAACCGGCCCTTTCTGTCGGGGTCCCCCCTTGGGTGTGATTGCCTCGTTGGTAGTGTCAGGGTGCGATATCCCAGCTCCACGAGACGCCCTGCTCGTGCGGTTGGCGAATCCAGGGTTGGCAACGCACAGCGGGTGGGACCGGGACACCTATCTACAGTTCCTGGTGGCGAGTGCGCTTGGGATTATCATCACATATGGCTACAGCAGTACCATATGTCGTGGTGGATGGAGAGAACGCTGAGGCGGGGACTTGTGTTGCAGTTTGCACAACCCCACCCTCCGTTTTCAGGTTTGGTACAGACCCTATTGTCAGGGTCAACAGCAGTGACAGCTCTGGCCGACGAGATCCAATCTCTGTTGGCGAAGCAAGCCATCGTCGTGGTCCCAAAGGAGGACGCGATGTGTGGCGTTTCCTCCCAGTATTCTCTCGGGGGGGGGGGGGGGGTGTCAGACCCATTCTGGACCTGTCCCATGGGAGGTTCAGAATGTTGACCGTCTCCCACCTGTTAGACGCTGTCAGGTGGGGGACTGGTTCACCTCCATAGACCTGTAGGATGCGTATTCGCATCCCGATCTTCCATCCTCGGGCTTACCTACGCTTCCTTTGCAGGGCTTAGCGTACGGGTACCAGAGGCTGCCATTCGGCTACTCTCTGGCTCCCCGCATCTTCACCAAGTGCGTGGAGACCGCGCTGGGGCCTCTGCATCGTCGGGGGTTATGAATTGTATTCTGCCCTGGACGACCTTCTGGTCCTTGGCCGGTCAGGGTAGATCGCCAGGTCTCATGCCAGGCAGGTGGTGTCTCACCAGCCTGGGTTTTGCTGTAGACTGGAAGTAGAGTTCTCCTCTTCCCAGTCAACGGGCGGAGTACTTGGGCTTTTTCTAAGCTCAAGGTCTATATGGGCATCCCTCTCGGAGCGGCAGCGAGTGGTTGGGTTCTCGGCGCGCTCGAGAGGTTCCATCCTAGGACGGTTACGGCGCTGTCCGTGATGCGCCTGCTGCTGGCGTCCCTCTTGGCCTTCTCTTCATGAGGAGGATGCAGAGGTGGTTTTTTTCCAGTATGGAAATGGACCCGGTGTGATACATATGGAAGTGGCTGAAGGTTCCCATGTCAGTACTGGGGGACCTTGTCTTCTGGGGAGGGTCTGGTGCCCTCACCTGCGGGGTCCCCGTGGGCAACAGGCTGTCACACGTCACGGTCTTCACCGACGCCGCCCTCATGGGATGGGGGGGCCGTGTCGGGCCAACGCAGTAGGGGGCAGCTGCCATGCTGCCCGGTCTGTGCTACATTCAATGTGTTGGAATTGAAGGCAGTCCTTCTGGTCTTCAAACGGCTCGACCACCTTATGGTGGGCAAGCATGTTTTGGTCAGGACAGACAACACGACGTCAGCGTCGTATGTTGTCAGACAGGGTGGAGTGCGATCCCCCCGTCTGCACCGTCCGGCGGTCGGGCTCTGGCTATGGGCGTTCTCCATCTGCTCTGCCTGAGTGCTCTCCACATCCCCGGCAGGGTGAATGTGGGTGCAGGTGTGATGTCGTGGGCGGTCCTCACCCTGACGAGTGGGGATTACGTCCAGACATAGTTGGGCAGGTCTGGGACCGATTCCGTGGCCGTCCGGGATTCTGTATGCATTCCCCCCCTTACACCTGATAGCTCAGCTGTTGGGGCGGGTACGTCGGGAGCGCGGGACTTGGTCCTGGTCGCGCCGGGCCGGGGCTCAGCTGTGTGGTCCCCGCCCTGATTCAGCTCTTGGTGGCCCCGCTGTTCTGCCTCCTGTTCTGGGGCAGCCTCTAGGCTTGGCTGCTGACCGTGTGAATCTGGTGGGGATGCGTCTTGACTATTCTGTGGTTAACGCTATCCGGTACGCGCGCGCTCCGTCCTCTACCGCGGCTTACGCTGGGGAGTGGCATATGGTCGAGTGTGGGGGCGGTACATTTTTTAGCCACCCGCTTGTGGAACATTCCTGCTTGGCGCTCTGCGTCTCAAGCCTGTGGAACGTTCTCTGTCTCCGAGTGGGTCCTCCAACTGGTCCTGGGCCGGTTGTCGAGGCCCCGTTTGAGCCTCTTGAGCAGGCGCCATTGGATCGCATTCTTTTTGGCCATCACCTCTGCTAAATGCGTGGGTGAGCTGTGTGCTCTCTCGGTGCGGCCTGAGTGCCTGTCTATTCGGCCGATAGCGGTGCGACTCTGAGGCCTAATCCAGTCTTCATGCCAAAGAATATCCGGAGCTTTTTCGCTCCAGGGATATTGTGGTTCAGGCGTTCGTCCGCCTCCTCACGCTAGTGAGTTGGAGGCGGGCCTTCAGCTGTTGTGTCCTGTCCATGCACTGGGGGTTTACCTCAGGACTCGGGCTCTCAGAGCTTCCGTTCAACTGTTTGTTTGTTACGGTGGCCCTTGCGCGGGTGAGACGCTGTCCAAGCAGCACCTGTCACATTGGTTGTGCGGGGGCGTTGCCTTTTGCTGCACGTTGGCTGCACAGGTCCCCCCTCCGGCTGCTGCCCTGTTAGGGGGGGCCTCGGTGAAAGACATCTGTGCTGCGGCCTCCTGGTCCTCGGGCTCTCAGAGCTTCCGTTCAACTGTTTGTTTGTTACGGTGGCCCTTGCGCGGGTGAGACGCTGTCCAAGCAGCATCTGTCACATTGGTTGTGCGGGGGCGTTGCCTTTTGCTGCACATTGGCTGCACAGGTCCCCCCTCGGGCTGCTGCCCTGTTAGGGGGGGCCTCGGTGAAAGACATCTGTGCTGCGGCCTCCTGGTCCTCCCCGGGTCCCTTTGTTAAGTTTTACCTCATGGACATGACTGGGGGTTCTGTCTCCCAGGCGGTTCTGAGGTCTGGGACCTCCCCTGCATCCCGCCAGTTGGTGGGCTAGCAGGGGTGTGTGGGTGTGTGCCACGGGGTGCTGTGTCACACGTGGTCCCGCCTGTACTGTGCATTTTCAGGGGTCTTTGGTTCCCCCTTTTTCCGCACTTTGGTGGAGTTGACTGCCCTTCGTTAGGACGGGCGGGTGGACGGGACTCCCCTCCTCCCTGGTAGTGGGGTTTGCAGGCCCTCAGGGGGTACACTTATCGGGTCACGCGTCTGCTCTGTCCCATATCGCATAATGGCAAAGAGCGAGACGCGATGACCAGTATGATAATATAACGAAAGGTTATCCTATAACCTAGTTATATGAATACTGGCAGAGCGTCTCACTCTTGGCGCCCTGAGGTCCCTTGGTTGGGTTTTCAGTGTTGGAAACTTTTTTCCGAGGAAGGTAGAGTGTGACCATGTCCGGCTTCTTATAGCAGGATGCGTGGGCGTGGCCTTGTCACGTGCATGAGTGCAAATTGTTTGTTCATGAGCACAGTAGGTGCTAGGAGATAAGAGTTATCTCATAATGGCAAAGAGCGAGACGCTCTGCCAGTATTCATATAACTAGGTTATAGGATAACCTTTCGTTTCTAGTTAAAACGACCCCCCCCCCCCCCCCCTTGATGATTTTGTGACATGGTAGCCTATATACCTTTGATTTGGAAGTATTTGGGGTGTCAGGTGATCAACCAGAACGATTTGGGCATATTGCATATAACTAGGGATGTCCGATATTATCGGCCTACCGATATTATCAGCCGATATCGGCATTAAAATGTTTAGCGCGTAATAGCGCACAAACTACAGTATGTAGAAATTAACTGATTAGTCAGTGATGGACTATGAACAATGCCTGTCAAATGAGCCATACTATTGTCTCCATAGCTATAATACAGAACACACGAACATCGCTAAAATTGTCAATAACGTAGCGCTGGGCGATATATCGAGTATACTCGATGTATCGCGGCTTGTTCTACATGAGGTGTAGTAAATTACTATATCGTGAACATCGAGTATAATAGTATATGTTGTCACGTCGCGGCTGAGATGAGACTTGCTTTAGCGCAGAGCTTTCCTCTCATTTCATTATAGACACAGACCAGCGCAGATCTTAAATTACATGCAATTGTAATTTCATTAGACACAGACTAGCGTGGACCTTTAATGACATGCAATTTAATTGACGCGAGCAATAAGCTAACGTTAGCTGCTAACTAAGTTATCCCACATAACTAGGCTAAGCTAACTAGCGTCAGCTGCTAACCCTGGAAATGCTCAAAGTGGACTCCACGACACTAGTTCCATTCGTGAGGAAAGGGGGTGGGGTAATATTGATGAGGCTTGACAACAGAAGTTCAAACAACTTCATATTTATTGGTTATTCGTTTCTTCATATCTGGCATCCAGTTCGCATCACCGTGTGTTCAACTTCCTGTGTTGACATTCTAGTGTGACATCATCACCTACGGCCCTCTTGCGCGTTCTCGCTCTCTCGCTCTCGCTCTCTCTCTACATTCAATGATTTAAAGTAGTAAAACATTACAGTATAAATACTAACTGGATAGTTGATGATATAAACATTTCATTTCATTATCTGAAATATTCTAAAATCAAACACATTAACTGCCACAGAGTTTGCCCGTCTCAACCACTCTCTGCCACCACTCTAAGCCTATGGAGATGATCACCTTCTTTACAGGGCTATAACTTTTTAAATTGTATTGCTAAATTGACATTACTATGGCCCATTCAACATTGATTATCTATCGTTCAGGATGTAGGAACGTTATACTTTTTCATTCATAGATTCATACCAAAATACCGTCTAGAATATAAATATGTATTTATCGTTTTCTGCAGTAATTCCTAGAACGTGAGTTATAGGCATAAACGCATATAGATTATCAACTGCCGTTTGTTGCCGATACACGCCATATAAAAAAATTCAACTGTACATGATCCTAAACGTTATGACTGATCATGCGCGGATGAGCGGGGGGGGGGGTCGTTTATAATTCCGTGATCGTCAGTAAATGCTTTATGTAGTATGGGTGATATATTGATCAGAGCAGTTTGCATTAATAATAAAAGTTTGTTACTGTCCTCTTACCGTTCGCCGATGAGACTGGAGGAAAAAGATCCCACTTATTTGACGGCGATCTACTAGATCCATTTCCGGTTTGTATAATAATAATCAACGCCCAAATCATATCGATTATTGAGTTATGGCAGCGATCCATATACACGGATGTGTGTCTAGAGTCCCGCAACAATATGTGAGTGCCGGACACATTTTCTAGATGCACGGAGATCACCAGAGATCCATTTCCGGTTGTAATTCGCCGATCATCCACCAGGCGGCAGTATTGAAGCGGTGCAGAGTTGTGCAGGCTCCCACTGTATCAGCTGAGGCTGGGTGAGGGAATTATGAATACCATGGCGAAACAATGAAATATGATATCAATAACGTCGTACGCTGTGGTTTGGCAGAATTAGCATGACCTTGAAACACGTTGTACGACGTTATTGGCGCCAGATGTGTTAAGTCTGCTATAAGCCATTATACCTTTGTGTGTGATTATTATTTTCTCACAGTGTGCATATATATATATATATATATATATATATATATATATATATATATATATATATATATATATATATATATATATATATATATATATATGTGTGTGTGTGTGTTTGGCTAAAGTGGATAGAAAACACAGTACTGTGCAAAAGTCTTAGGCACCCAAGAGTTTTTATATAAATAGTCTTAGATGTAAATACATTTTTTTATTAGTGTGTCAGTAGACTCTTGGTACATTTTCATTAAATTATTTTTTAAAGTATCTTCATGGTTTATTAATGCAAACATATGTTGCAGGGACTTAATATAATCATCATATAGGCGTGACTGTATGCATCAAAGGGTTAAATCAAGCATGTTTAAGTGCTTTAGAGGAAATGTCAAAATATCGCGATATATATCGTGTATCATGATATGGCCAAAAATATCGCGATATCATTTAGAGGCCATATCGCCCAGCCCTACAATAACGCTGGCGCCATTGAGTACAGATGGGGAAAGAGGGTGGCGCCCAATGAGTTAAAAGACACATAGACACGTTGCAAAGCAGTGAATTCACCTCTTGGTATAGCGGTCTGTGCTGTTGCCCGTGGCGCGGGAGACCCGGGTTCGAAACTCCCCCGGGGAATCAAAGTTTAAGGTGACCCGGATGCCTTGGGTGGAGTGGAGTGAGTTTAAGGAGGGTGAGTGTAACAGATGGTACCGTGAAGCGCAGTCACAAAGGACTGGGGTGAGTAGCGGTGCTATGGGTTAAACTCACTCTCATCCTAAAAAGACACATAGATACGTTGCAAAGCAGTGAGTTCACCTCTTGGTATAGAGGTCTGTGCTGTAGCCCGCGGTGTGGCAGACCAGGGGTTCGAAACTCCCCCGGGGCATCAGAGTTTAAAGTGAGCCGGATGCCTTGGGTGGAGTGGAGTGAGTTTAAGGGGGGTGAGTGTAACGGATGGTACCGCGAGGCGCAGTCATGATGGACTTCAGATGTTGTGAAGTGACTGTGGCGAGTAGCGGTACTATGGGTTAAACTCACTCTCTCCCTTAACACTATGGCGTCCGTTCACGAGTATACGTGTTTCGATTCCATGCGTTGTGGTCCAGAGCCACGAGTATACTCGTGACGAGTTGTTATTGTTTTATTCCATATTTATAACGCGTATTAGGTCCCCGATCGACTTGCAGGATCTTTCCACATATTTGATTTTCGAAACATGCAGTACCGGCCAGATCCGCTTAGGGGCGCCATCGCTCCACTGCAGTATCATTTAGGAAATTTTAGGGGATTTAAAAAAGAATATTGCTTTTACAGTCCTGTGGGCGGATCATAGAGCCTTGATTCCAAACGAAGACCCTTTGATCAGCTTGCCAAACGTATTTTACAGCGTGGAATAATGGGATTTATGATTAGCCAATGTGCATATCGATCTACCAGAATCCGATGACTGGTGAGGAAATGCTGCCGGCGATCACATGGCCTGACGGTAGGATAATATTACCCCAAATTACAGCTGGATTGGACATTGTTTTATAACCTAACGTGATAGACTACTGACACTGGCTACCGGAACGCACACTCTATTACTAATCAATAATACTGATCAGCGTTCTCCGCCACCCCCATTTCATCCATAGATGCTCTGTAATAGTCCGGATGCTACGCAGTTTGTTTTATTTCATTCGTATATATACAGCAGAAATGGCGTTTGATATAACGGCGCCAACGTTTAGGCTTTTTTTGCAGCCTCCTGCAGAAAAGCCTAGACGAAAAGCGCGATATACCTTATATTCACGACGCTATAAAATGACAACCAACCGATGGATTTTTATTTTCTTTAAGCCATTATGAAGGCACGGTTTATGTACTTAAGTGACAATGAGAATGGACAGATAGCAATACTATAAATGATATATAAAGCTCTTAGAAAGTACATCGGTTTGTTTACAATCCTCTGTCCTCTGAGGCCTAAATCGCCGCGGGGCTCCGGTCGCCATAGTGTTAAAAGACACAGACACGTTGCAAAGAAGTGAAAGCAGGTCCACTGACGACGCGGTCTCCCAGGTACTGCACAGCACCCTCTCTCACCTTGACCGTCAGAAGGGGGGCTATGTGAGACTGTTGTTCATTGACTACAGCTCAGCGTTCAACACCATAGTCCCCACCAGACTGGTGGACAAGCTGATCGAGCTGGGTCTGAGCTCCGCTTTGAGCGCCTGGGTACTGGACTTTCTGAGTGAAAGACCCCAGGCGGTCAGGGTGGGGGGTCAGACCTCCAACACCATCACCCTGAGCATCGGGTCCCCCCAGGGCTGTGTTCTGAGCCCCCTGCTGTACTCACTCTACACACACGATTGTGTGGCCAAGTTCAGCTCCAACTCCATAGTGAAGTTCGCAGACGACACGTGGTGGTGGGGCTGATCTCGGACAACGACGAGAAGGCCTACCGGGAGGAGGTTGAGGTACTGGAACGCTGGTGCCAGGACAACAGCCTGCTCCTGAACATTGGTAAAACCAAGGAGCTGATCATGGATTATAGGAGAGGACAGCATGAGACACACACACCACTGATGATTAACGGGGTTACCGTGGACAGGGTGAGCAGCTTTAAGTACCTGGGGGTCCACATCTCAGAGGATCTGACATGGTCAACACACATAGACACAGTAGTAAAGAAGGCGAAACAGCGCCTCTACCACCTGAGACAGTTAAGGAAGTTCAGAGTATCGGGGAAGATACTCCAGTCCTTCGACTCAGGAGCTGTAGAGATCATCTTGACCGGAAACATCACTGCCTGGTATGGAAACAGCACGGCACAGGACAAGAAGGCCCTACAGAGAGTGGTGCGCTCAGCCGAGCGTACCACGGGTATTGCACTACCTCCCCTGCAGGTTCTATACAACAAGAGGTGCAAATCCAGAGCCTGCAGAATAATGAAAGACCCCCACCACCCCAATAACAGCCTGTTTCAGCTGCTGAGGTCAGGCAGACGCCTGCGAACCCCAGCTACTAGGACAGAGAGGCTTAGGCTCAGCTTCTTCCTCCAGGCCATCAGAGTCTTGAACAATGAACGTTGAGTACCACAGAACACTGAACTATCCACACATAAGCACACATGAGCACACACACGACACGCACGCTGTGCACGCTCACACACTAGCAGCCACTTTGACACTTTAACATGAGCGGGCACACACTCATGCCGCACACACCCACACTTATTGCCAAAAGGAAAGGCCACTTTGGACTGGTATTAGCGGCAGTAACAGTGTATTGCACTACCAAAGCTACCTAGCATGTCATATATACTCTGTAAATAACTATGTACAAATGCCGAGATGTCACACCATGTTGTCTGTTACCTGTTATTGCACAATGTTTTTTGTATTGGATTCTGTTATATGTTGTACCACTGTATTGCACATCGTTGCGGGCAAGACCACCCGCATTTCATTGTATACTCGTATGCCGTGACAAATAAAACTCTTGACTTGACTGGAATTCATCTCTTGGTATAGCGGTCTGTGCTGTTGCCCGTGGCGTGGGAGACCTGGGTTCGAAACTCGTTCGAGGCATCGCAGTTTAAGGTGACGATATGACAACCGTTACATAAGTACTGGTGGTACCACTTATTTTCTTCTTAAAATTCAATCAGAAAAAAATTAGGAATCACAAATATAGACTAAGTACATTTTAGCAGGCTTATGTCTAAAAGTGTACATACTGTCAATTAGGCTAGTCTTAGGTGAACAGGGCATATGATCAAATATGGTGCCACCATCTATTGCACTATTGAGTACAATTGCCTTGTGTCATCATAATGCACGATTTGTAAGAAAACACCCTACTGTAAATATGGCTTAGTATGCATGCATTGGGCATATGTCTACAAATGGACATCTTTCATTCAGAGGGTTCACTAATTTCTAGAGGTCCTACACAAACAATATATATTTCATCATTTAGCACAACTATTCAGTGACATAATAATGATGTGAGTTCCATCAACTTACCATTGTTGGTTTTGATTTTATCACTTTAATTGTGGGAGTAGGTGGGGGCACACAGGTGCACAAAATCAATTCTGGAAGAACACTGACGTTTGAAATGCCCCAGGCCACTGCTGATTGGTCAGATGCCATGGTTTGACGTTCTGTGATGTAGCCACGTTTCCCTTGATTGGCTGAGAGAAATCCATGTTGTTCTCCAACCTCACAGAGAGGCAAGGGGGCGGGATGAGGCATGTCCACTTAAGTTACCAAATATGGTTCGCTGCCCGATAAAGGGTTACAGTTACATGAAACATGCTGTGAATCTCATTTCTGCTACAGCTCTAGAGCTCTTGGAGATTAGCAAAGGCATTTGGCAAAGTAAAGGAGCTAGAGCCAGACTCTGGCCATTCCAGTCACAGGCATGTTAGCCCTGTAGAGGATTGCTTGTGTAATGCTATCTGTATTCAGAGGATGAGGACCACGTTTACACCAGGGCAGAGAGGGGATGAGCAGCACATTTACACCAGGGCAGAGAGGGGATGAGCAGCACATTTACACCAGGGCAGAGAGGGGATGAGCAGCACATTTACACCAGGGCAGAGAGGGGATGAGCAGCACATTTACACCAGGACAGAGGGGGGATGAGGACCACGTTTACACCAGGGCAGAGAGGGGATGAGCACCACATTTACACCAGGACAGAGAGGGGATGAGCACCACATTTACACCAGGACAGAGAGGGGATGAGCACCACATTTACACCAGGACAGAGAGGGGATGAGCACCACGTTTACACCAGGACAGAGAGGGGATGAGCAGCACGTTTACACCAGGACAGAGAGGGGATGATCAGCACATTTACACCAGGGCAGAGAGGGGATGAGCAGCACGTTTACACCAGGGCAGAGAGGGGATGAGCAGCACGTTTACACCAGGACAGAGAGGGGATGAACAGCACGTTTACACCAGGGCAGAGAGGGGATGAGCAGCACATTTACACCAGGGCAGAGAGGGGATGAGCAGCACGTTTACACCAGGGCAGAGAGGGGATGATCAGCACATTTACACCAGGGCAGAGAGGGGATGATCAGCACATTTACACCAGGACAGAGAGGGGATGAGCAGCACGTCGGGGCATACTGGCATCCACCCCTTTCACTCCACCTTCCACTCACCCATCCTCCCTTCTTTTCCACACTCTTGTGGGCATATGAACTGTGTAAATGGAAATATAAATGTACTCTGTGTGAAATGACTGTTGACAATTATGCTATATTGTGTTGAGCAAGCTGCAAGCTGTGCCTGAAAACACGGGGAAAGGGATTTCAAAATCCAGAGTCTTCAGTTCAGAGCACTCTTTAAAAAAAATCATACACAGAAAACCAGTTGTCTATTATAGCTCTTTTTCATTTTGGAGATGGCCCTGATTTTAATTACTATACATGATGAATTAGCTAATGAATAATGAATGGTTTCCTCCACACTAAGTGCATGTGCACCTCTCTGGCTTCAACTGCACCCCCTCTACCACTTCAAATCCTTTTGATTATCTCTGTCTACCCCCCCCCCCCCCCCCAACTTCTCTCTCTCTTTTTCTCTCCCTCTCTCTCTCTTTCTCTCTCTCTCCCCCTACCTCTGCTTTTCTCACTATCGCTCAGAGTTGATTAGATTTCCCACTGTAAGGAATCATTTAGAGTGGTGAGAGTGGAGAATGAGAGAGAGAGAGAAAGAGATGGGCTTGGGGGAAAGAGAGAGAGAGAGTGATAGTGATCCACAGGAGAATGAAGACGATTGGGAGTGGGGGAGAGCAGTGGCGGCGCCAGAGAATTGGCATTGGGGGAGCTCTGGGGGGGCTGGATTGTTTATAGCAGGTGCTAATGAATTTTAATGCAACAAACAATAACAAACAAAATAACGGCTAATATAGGCTACATCATTGAAAATGCACGTTACTAAATGTTTAGCGTTATACACCAATGCAAGCACCCAATAATAACCCAATAAAGCTCGATATTATATCGGGGGTGGTAATCTGACGCTTGTGCGTAAAAGGTCGCTCAGTCAGTATGATTACAATTTAAAACAACGCTTGAAAGAAAAGTAACCAAAGAAAAGGTGTAATATTTAAGATTTCGTTTCTACAAAGGGTATAGCAACGAAATATATATATATATATATATATATATATATATATATATATATATATATATATATATATATATATATATATATATATATATATATATATATATATATATATATATATATATATATATATATATATATATATATATATATATCAGATAATGACAAACCACAAGGACAACGAAAACATAGCCTATAATAATATGACTACATTTCTGACATGCACCATTCATTCACCACGGTAACAGCCACCATGAGAGCAGTAGTCAACTGGGCACGGCGACCCTATACATTAAACTAGAAATAAGAAGAAGACCCTACATTCCAGTGTGTGTGTGTGTCTGTGTCTGTGTCTGTGAGTGTGTGTGTGTGTGTGTGTGTGTGTGTGTGTGTGTGTGTGTGTGTGTGTGTGTGTGTGTGTGTGTGTGTGTGTGTGTGTGTGTGTGTAATGACAACGATGTTGTCAGCGGGAGCTTGGTGCTGGATTTTGCGAGAGCATGCAGCTGCAGAGCCGCAGAGCCAGCGGTGTTTTCAGGTCCGGTCTGGGGACCGCTCAGCAGCGCCCCCCACCCAACAGCTGAATTGCCAATGGCTGAATTGGAGTATTGTACCGTGCAATACAAGTTGCAGTGCAGAGATGCAGACAGGCAGACAGACATACACAAAGAGTTTGTGCTTAGTAGGTCTGCCGCGGTATGACATTTTCTCACCGCGGTTGTGTGTGTAGCTAATCACTGCGGGATGCGGTGGTACCGCACTTCTATAATTTTTTTTTTTTTTAAATCATTTTTTTTATTATTATTATACTTTTTTTTTTATATACCTGTATATATATGTTTTATTATTAAGACATGCAAGTTTACCCGCGTCGTGATTAGAAAAAAATTCTAAGGTCGTAGGAGTGCCAAAACGATTTTAAACATGTTTGATAATCTATCCAATTGTCCCTCAACGTTCTGAAATGTGATAAAAGTAGATTAGGGTGTTGCCTGCTCCTTTAAGAGTGATGTGTTGTGGGATATATGCCCTTCTCCAACTTAAAAGTAATGTTATTTGAGCGTACATTTAACGTTATTATAACACTATTTTAACGTTAGTGAATTTGAATGCACATACATAGCTTGTTAAATATCACAACTTGTGTCATCATTGGGGGAAACTAAGTCCTGCCTCTCTCCGCCGTCCCCGCTACACTCGGGACCACACCAACGTTATAGATAGCTAGCCTATAGCTAACGTTAGGGTTGCCACCCGTCCCTTAAAATACGGAATCGTCCCGTAATTGGAAACTAAAAGACGCGTTCCGTATTGAACTGATACGGGACGCCCTTTGTGTCTGCATCTTAGCTATAGGCTAGCTATCTATGACGTTAGCTATAGGCTAGCTATCTATAACGTTGGTGTGGTCCCAAAAATTAATGCCCAGTCCTTGAGAAAACGGTTTTCTGGTCTACTGTCACCACCTTACATTGGGAATTACCCCGAAGTCCGGCTAGTTATAACAAGCAAGTTACATGACGGGCACTTCGGCCCGGGAGTTAGGAGAACGCTCACCTGTACTCTACTACGGTTCAGATTAATACAGGAACAGAGTTAAAAATTATCACGCCCCTTTTTTTTACGGTTGACGCGGTTGTCTGTTCTGCAACCGCGGGTGCCTTGACACAGCGCGGGATTGCGGTGATGCGGTTACCGCGACAGCCCTAGTGCTTAGTTAACAATCTATTTCAATGGGGTTTGGATAAATGGGTTTCTATTTAGCTAACTAGTAAATGTACTATGAGATTCATTGATGCATCAGTGCATCATTTTGGTCTTCCATGTTGGTTCATTTCTGGACAGGAAGAAGAAAGGACTGTTGAGGAGTAACTAGAATTATTCAACACCCATTTTTAGGTATAATTACATTTCCTTTATGTAGCAGGGTGGATTATCCCTGCTTTGTGGGAACGGTTGCTGGCAGTCACAAGGTAGCTGGACACAGTAGAGCTCCGTCTGACTGGGCCTAACAAAATTAATAGTTGGTTTCAGGTTGCCGACCGACCCTGCCGATTTAGGTGCGACCCAATATATTTTATGAGTTGAAGGTTTTTTTTTTAGAAAAAATTATAAAAAAAAAAAAAATCCTTTTTTTTTTTTTAATAAAGTTTCATAGAAATCTTAGTCAAACATTTAGTATTATGGATATTAAACATGCTGGCAGAGTACATGCATCCATGTTGTTGTGAACATTTTAATTAAATAAAGAAATTCCCTATCCATAGTTGCCATGGGAAAGAATAAAATAAAAAAATAAAATAAAATAAATTCCCTACCTACCCATGGCCAAACTGACAACCAACCTGAAACCAACTATTAATTTTGTTAGGCCCTGCACCCTCGTCTTTGGGCCTGGAGCGTCAAACTGGGGCCCGGTAGTGGGATTTGATTTGATTTGATTTTATTAGGGATCCCCATTAGTCAGTTATTGTCCTCAGTCCCCGCCATAAGCCTCTTGTGTCGTTTTGTGCCATTTGTGTCTCCAGTTTATCAGCATATGTCCGTTTTGCAAGTTTTACAACCTTGCGCAGAGTATAGACTGAAGCCTTGTACTCCTCCATGTTTCCTGACTCTCTGCCCAGGTTGTAAGCAGTGGTGCGAGAGTTCAGAGCTGCTCTGATAGTACTGTCCACCCACGGTTTCTGGTTTGGGAAAACCTGTACCTTTTTCATGGGGACAATACTGTCAGCGATTGTTGTTATGAAGCTCACAACGGTGTCCGCGAACTCGCTGACGTCACTGGCGCTTCCTTGAAACATATTCCAATCCGTGTCTGCGAGCGCGTCCTGAAGCGTGGCCTCTGATTGGTCTGTCAATTTTTTTGGCCCCCCGTGACGCAGTCGTGTCACGTGAGACAAAAAAATTGACAAAAATAATCTTTATTTGTAAGCAGGAAATAACAAGATGGAGTCGTGATCGGACGAGCTTGTAGCACCCGTCAATGGTGGAGCCGCTACAGCCTTGTAGCCGGCTCTGAACAGGGTGTAACAGTGGTCGAGCGTGTTTCCTCCTCTTGTGGAGCAGGCGATGTGTTGAAAAAAGGACGGCATCACTTTTTTCAAATTCGCCTGGTTGAAATCACCAGTTACGATCGTCGCCGCGTCTGGATGTTTGTTTTGATGTTTATTGAGGTGGTCGTGTAGCTCCACCAGCGCTTTGCCAGTGTTCGCTTGTGGAGGGATATATACGGCGGTCATGATGACTGCGGTAAACTCACGGGGGAGGTGGAACGGACAGCACAGAATTGAAAGATGTTCCATGTCTGGGGAGCATGAGCTTGAGAGAACATGCACCTCTTTGGGGTTAACCCAGACATTGTTCGTGAGGAGACAGACCCCACCGCCGACGCTCTTGCCCGAGGCTGCCGTGCGATCCGCTCGTAGGACGGTGAAGGAGTCGGAGGGAGAGCTGCTATTATCCGGAGTCGCTGGCTTGAGCCATGTTTCCGTGAAACACATGATGTTAACGTCTCTCATCTCCCATTGGAAGCGGACCCTCGCTCTCACGTCATCCATCCTTCCCTCCAACGAACGTGCATTCGCCAGAAAGATGGATGGAATTGCTGGGCGGTAAGCAGATCTTTTTAACCTCAGCCTGATACCTCCACGTCTCCCTCTGTGCCTCTTCCTGCCGTTTCCTTTGTCTTTTCCTTTGTTGCCGTTGTCCCGCTTAATCTCCGTTGGCCATTCTAGGCATAAAGTGTCTCCAAACTCCTCTTTGAGTCCGGAGTTTAGGTCCATAAGTGTCTGGCGGTCGTATGGCGTACCCGCCAGTGATGTTTTAATAAAAAAAGTAGAAAAAACAAAGATAATAGCTAAAAGTGTGCACAATCGTCGCAGAGCTAAACCAGAGGCGACTGACCGGGGGCGCGCCATCATCATCAATCTCGCGAGGGGATGACGTTCAGACGTTGTCACGTGACTCACGTTAGATGCCAGTATCTGGATGCTAGAGTACTTTTCTGCCAGAGGGACCAGTGTTATCATGTGGAAAGTGCTTTAGTAAGCTCGAATCCTATTGGCTAATAATTGGTTTTGGATGCATCACGTGGTGGAAGCTAGGGAAAGACACCCCCCTCCTCCCCTCCTGCCTGAGCTGCAGTGACTGACTGAGCACAGTGACTGCCAGCCTGCCTCAGTGAGTCTGACAGTGTAGAGAGTGAGAAAATTAAAAAAAATAATTATAACACCGAGATGAAAAATAAAGATTTTTGATTATGATTGTAAACTATATAAATTTTTTTTTAATTTTTTCTTTTCTTTTTTTCTTTCATATTTCATATTCATATTTTAATGGGGAAGCCTGGCTTCCCTTGGTTTCCAGGAGGATTCGCCACTGGAACACCATAAGGTCCAACACATTTTAAATAAATAAATTAATGCAATGCGAACACTCCCAGACATACCGCACGCGAAGGTAAGGAAAAACTCACTAAAACCTAGCAATAGGAAAAAATGCACCACAGGCAATGTGAAGGAGATAAACCTTAGAAGGGCCAATTCAAGGGGGGATCTCCCTTCTTAGATGTCGGTGATAGTAGTGTTGCAGACGGACAGTTGGTAAGCATGCACTCATGTGTGTAGTGAAACACAGATGAGTGCATGCAATAGCAGACATATACATATACAGACATTGTAAAGACACATGACATCACAACACATAACATAAAAACATGTAAAAGTGGTGTGATATCATCATGTTAACCTATACCGTTGCACAGGTAAGATGTGACATGACTTTAACCTATATAGTTGTACAGCTAAGATGTGACATTACTTTAACCTATATAGTTGTACAGGTAAGATGTGACATTACTTTACCCTATATAGTTGTACAGGTAAGATGTGACATTACTTTAACTAGATATAGTTGTACAGGTAAGATGTGACATTACTTTAACCTATATAGTTGTACAGGTAAGATGTGACATTACTTTAACCTACTGTATATAGTTGTACAGGTAAGATGCAGACAGGAGAAATGGCTATGCTACTTCAGCCATGAATCCCTCCCCCTCCAAAAAAACAAGCAAAAAGAAAAGTTATAACTTTTACAATAGCATGTTACTGTCTGTTTAAAATGTCCTTAATACAAACATTAGAACGGCTTGTTTGCCCCCCAGTGCAGACAGACCTTCAACCCAGCGTTTCCGTTAGAACATATTCGTGCCGGTCTGGGTGTCCTGCAAGATTTCTATCCCCGGACATATTCAAGAAATTCCGGTCAGCCTGGTTTTCCTTTTTACCGGCTGAATGCCACCATCGGCACCAATGTTAACGTTAATATCGCCTAATCTATGTTTTAAATTATGGCTATGTGTCTAATCTGCCCATCGCATTATCAAAGACTATTTTCCAGTCAGTGCTGTCAAGGCTGTTTATCGCGTCGTTTCCGTTTCAGAGCAGTTAGAAAAGCCCCCGTTTTCAGATAAAAAAACAGCTCATTCTGGAGCATTCTATGAAAATCGTCTTTTAGTGGAATATTCCACAACGTTGATATTCGTCTGCCTTTTTATGAATCGTTTTCAAATAAACGCTAGATGATCAATATTATACGTGCACGCAAGCACATTCGGGCCGCGCACGGATAATCGCTCCGTTCATTTCCTCTCGGACTTTTACAGTGAAACCGAAAGAAGACATTTCACAAAACAGTTTATAACTTCATCAAACTTACTCTGATTATCCTAACACTGATAACATAGAGTCCTTACCTGACATCAGATGGTATCCAACTGGTATATTCCAATTCCTGATCACCATTCGAAAAAATCGATACGTGTATGGATCCAACGCGATACTGTAGAACTCCATGATCAGCGGGGATCTGAGGTTCCAGAATTAACTGTGGTAACCCCGGCTGGATCAGTGAACTGGAAAATGTGGATATAATGTCGCACCTCAGCCAGGAGAATTAAACTTTCCACTCGGGCCTGAACGCTCGACATTTCTGTTTCTGTTTTCTTTCACCACGGCATCAGCGGTCTCTGTGACTTCAAGTTCAGAAGACTCATCTTCGTTGTCATTATTATTAGACCTGCTTGTGCTTGGTTTCATGAAATATTTGTTAAGCTTAGCTTGTTTGGCCATCTCTCTCTCTCGCTCGTATACCTGTTTGTCGTTATGGTGGCCAGGCAGGCTCAAAAAAAGAAAGAAAAAAAGATTCACATCCGAGCGGCGCCATCCGCGCTTTATCAGAGTGAAGCAACAATGAAACAAAATGTAATGATTGTTTCGTTCATCGCATAGGCTATTTAATTTTAGCCTATTTTAATACAATTCAAATAATAAAATTGTGCTTAGAGAAATTATTTTCACCGGACATTATGACCGGAGAGATTTAAATATTCGGACTTCAACATATTTTGCCGGTCAAATACCGGTAATTACCGGCTAACGGAAACGCTGCTTCAACCCCAGTCCTCAGCTGGGGAGAACACCATGCTGGCTGACGTGGAGGCTAGCTGCTGCAGGGCTGGTGCAGGCTAGCTGCTGCAGGGCTGGTGGAGGCTAGCTGCTTCAGGGCTGGTGGAGGCTAGCTGCTGCAGGGCTGGTAGAGACTAGCTGGTGGAGGCTAGCTGCTGCAGTGCTGGTGGAGGCTAGCTGCTGTAGGGCTGGTATAGGCTAGCTGCTGCAGGGCTGGTGGAGGCTAGCTGATGCAGGGCTGGTAAAGGCTACAGTACGTGTAGCTGCTGCAGGGCTGGTGGATGCTAGCTGCTGCAGGGCTGGTAGAGGCTAGCTGCTGCAGGGCTGGTGGAGGCTAGCTGCTGCAGGGTTGGTGGAGGCTAGCTGCTGTAGGGCTGGTATAGGCTATCTGCTGCATGGCTGGTGGAGGCTAGCTGCTGCAGGGCTGGTAGAGGCTACAGTAGAGCTGCAGGGCTGGTGGAGGGGGATCATCCTATGTTCCCCGGGTCCTATGTTCCCTGGGTTCTATGTTCCCCGCTTTGATTGATTAATAGATTGAACATTTTATAAATTTTTATTATTTTATTAATTATTAATGTCCGCCTTGTTTCGAACTGGTTAAGGTTAGAGTTTGGAATCAGGGCTGGTGGTCTAAAATGTTCAATCAATCAATCAATCAAAGCGGGGAACATAGAACCCGGGGAACATAGGACCCGGGGAACATAGACATGCTCCCGGTGGAGGCTAGCTGCTGTAGGGCTGGTAGAGGCTAGCTGCTGCAGGGCTGGTGGAGGCTTGCTGCTGTAGGGCTGGTGGAGACTACAGTAGCTGCTGTAGGGCTGGTAGAGGCTAGCTGCTGCAGGGCTGGTGGAGGCTAGCTGCTGTAGGGCTGGTGGAGACTAGCAAGCTTCGACTGAGGCTAGTAGGCCTCAGCCCACAAAGCAGGGCAGATGGAGGCAGCCTCAGTAAGATAATGTTGACAGATTTATTAGAATGCAATGCTTGAAAATGACACAGTCATATTAATTTCAGTTTGCCTTGTAGGTGGGCATCATTTGCCTTTTAATTTACAAACCAGTGAACTATTAAACAGCTATGAACCAACTATGAACCTTGAGAAAATGATTGGGGTCTAAAGGATTTTCAGCATGGTAATTGGTCTAGGCCAGGGGTTCCCAAACCTTTTCAGCTCGTGACCCAAAAGAGAAATTTGGTGTTTCCCCGGGACCCACACTTACAAAAATACATCATGAATTGCCATAACATACATTTATAAACTACTGATAAAGAACACAACAGACCATGAATTTCAAATGTATATGAAATGTATTTATTTTAATTATAAAAGTACATCACAGCAATAATCAGAGTGTAATGTTAAGTTGCTCACCACCTCATAACATATGTACATACTATTTTGTAATACTTTTAAATGAACAAACATGTTCTACTCTCCTTTCTATTTATCACCCCTTTTTCAACTCTCCATTTATTACCCCCTCCCTCCGTCCCTCAACCTTAATCCCCAACATTGAGCAACATTCTGATTAATTTGTACTGACTTCTTTAAAAATTCTACTGACCTGACATTATGCTAGAAGGGGTATAATATTTCATCTATGGCACAATGAAATCTAATGAGAGGTATGTGGCTGTCTGGGCTGAAAGTGCTATTCTGAGGTCATGCTGAGCATTTAGTCTGTTTCTGTATTTGTTTTTCAGGTATGCTAGAGTAGAAAACCCAGATTCACATAAGTATGTGGTGCTAAACTGAATCAACACATCTACAGCTTTTTTTATAAAAAAAAGGAAAAATGTTTAAAAAAAAAAAAAAAAATATATATATATATATATATATATTTTGTATTGGTGACCCAATAAAAACGGGTCTGCGACCCATTTTGGGTCGTGACCCTAAGTTTGGGAAATGCTGGTCTGCCCCCTTAGCGACTATTCTGTGTTTTTTGCCTATATTTTTTGTGTTTCTGTGTACAACGATGGCTGTGTTGATTATTATGTCATGAAATTGGGTCAGTTTGGTAATTTTTTATATATATTCAATATATAAAATGATCATCATTAGAATAGCTCTAAAAAAAAAGTTATACACTTTAGCTTGCCAATTAACCTAGTGTTTTTTTTCTTCCCATTGACTCCAATGTTAAACGCTGTTCCTTGATTCTGTAATTATACATATACTTATTAATTTCAAAGCATATACATAAGATATTATGCAGGTCAGGGGATATTTTAGAGCAATCACCTGCTTTTCTACAGAAGATGGCGCCGTTGCTCTATGTTCCCCTTGTAGCAAGGAGACAGAGTAGGCGGGGCTGTCAGAATAATCTACCCGGCACCAGAGCTTGCTCTGCGGGGGAGGGGGGCGGCGCTGATCCGTCTCACCTGGGTGTGTGTGTGTGTGACACACAGGTGCATGCATGGACAGATCAGAGACACTTTCAAACACGTACGGGGGGGGGGGGGTGAGAGAGAGTTCGTGGACAGTGGTTTCAAAGGTGTATGCCCCTCATCGCCCTCCGGGAATGGCTGCCCCGCACGGTCGGCGCTGCGGCGATGGTGCAGGAGGCAAGGGACCAAGCTGCACCGCAGACGGCACCAGGCCCAAGCCGCGGAGCAACACCGCCCCAAAAGAAAAAACAGTGCCATATGTGCGTAAACAAAGGCAGCCGCTTGGATAGGCACTGCTACAAGTGTATGAGAGTTGTGTGTAAAGAACACAACCTATCAGTTTGCACAACGTGCACCAAATAAAAAAATATATAAACATCTATTTGTCTTTTTCAATTCAGGTATTTTCATGTAGGTCAAACACGAGTGATTAGCTGCATCAACTGTACATTTATTGCAGGACAATGTGTGCCATGCAGTGCATCTATGTTGATACAATTATATATTGTATAATATATTTTAGGCAGTTTCATGGCATGAATTGCATTTCACTGTAGACAGCAGCAGCGATAGAAATATAGGGCGAAATGGCAAATGTAGCTGTGCATTCACTGTACATGTATTGCAGGACAATGTGTGTACTGCCTAATATCTGTGTTGGTACAATTATATATGCACCATCGCAGCAGCGCCGAGCGTGGGGTGCAAGCGTTCCCGGAGGCAAGGGACCATTCAGCGGCATCGCAGACGGCACCAGGCCCAAGCCGGGCGACACCGGTTGCCCCAAAATAAATGTGTGTATACAAACGCAGCCGCCTGGAGAGGCAATGTTACAAGTGTACGAGGGTTGTGTGCCCACTAGCGTGAACGGGATCCTTCCCTCAGAGCGAGCCGGCTTGCCCGGCTACCTGCCCGGCTTGTGTCACCACAACATCGAAGCACTGTGATTGGTCCCGCCCCTATCCTCTCCCGGCTGCTCACTGGTGACAAAAAGGGCTCACTCTTACGGGAGGGGCTCTGTGTTGAGATTTTACCCGGATAATGTGTACTGTACCCCCCACTGGAAATATGACCAATAACTACTGCTTACTAACGTTAGCGTCTCAGCTATTTCTGACCGAATTAGTCATTCATTTGTAAATATAAAGACACTATCTTTTCCACAAGGAGTTGGTGCAGGTTTTCCACGCTGCACTATGAGATTGAAAACATATATAAATATGAAATAAATGCAGATTTTTGTGTTTTTTTGTCATAAAAAGGGATTTACTGTCAAACAAAAGGGAATATAAGTGGTTAAAATTCGGAAATATTTGTAATATTTTATAGATATCTTGAGGTCAGGCTCTCAGTGTTAATCCTGAACAGAAAAATGTTTAAAAAATATTACAAATTAAGAATTATATGGCCTTGAACTTGATGCAAACATTTCCTGCTTAGCATTATAACTCTGCTAACTCGTTAAGGGGGCTAGGCTACTATGAGAGCAGGCCTAGATAGAGGGTGTAGTGGAGGTTAAACCACCTAAATTAAGCTGATTTAGCCTAAATATTTATGATTGACATTCATAGTATATTATAGTACTGTACATGCATACATTCACAGTAGGCCTATGCCCACTACTTCAGACTAGAGTACACCAATGAAAGGGCCTGTTTTGCTTTGTGGTGATTGAATGACTAATTGTTGATTATTGTTTCTTAAGTGTGTTTTTATTCTTTTTGAGAGCCCTTAATCATTTCAGTTATTTGGCAGCTTTAGAAATAGTTAGTTGATACCACCACCATGATCATTGGTCTGTGTGAGTTGTTCTGGGTATTAATTCAGTTTTGCTTTTATTCATTCAATACAATTCACTTCATTTATTTTCAACCAATAATTTATATGATATACATTTATATTCAATTATATATATTTGATAATTGATTAAATAAATAAATAAAATGTAGCTGTTTTCCAGTGTATATCATCATGTTTATGTGGTACACTTTCCTAGACATTGTCAAACTCTCATCAAGTATAGCTGACTGTTGATCGGTTGCCTTGATTCATCGTTTTAGGGTAAATGGGAACTATGCCCAATTTCTGAATTCATACATGTTATTCCTCTGGTCTAAGAGAGTACAAATATGGCTTAGCTCATGTTAGCTAGATATTCTAACTATCAATGGATTTAAATACATCAAAATAAGAAATTACATAGTACACATGACTTACGTGAGATAGGAAATTGTTGCCTAAATGTTGTACTAACATTTAAATTATAAAAATGCATATGACAATGGGCTGTGTAAACAGAAGAAGGCATCAGTCATTGTTATCTTGATAGCTAGCTACTGTAGAACAGGGGTTCCCAAAGTGGGGGTCATCAGATGATAAAAAAATATATATATATTGTTTTGGTTTTTTTAATGCAGTCAGGCCACTGAACTTAGAAGCAGGCCAGGCCAGTGTTTCTAGTTGCAGCAGCGCAATAGTTATATAACCTAGATGGGGAACAACCAGGAGATCACTGCAACTCACACAAGTTGGAGAACTATCTCTCTCTCTCTCTTGCTCTCACACACACACAAAGGGAGCCGCATGTGATTGGTGGAGGCGGGACCCTTACAAAAAACTGTTGTTGCTAATCATTGACACATGCTAGCCTGTAATAATCCCCCCCAGAAAAATCTACTTTGCATTTGATATATTGCAAATATATGCCATCACACACACTGGCATTTAAAGGGTTAGAATCATAAAATGAATATGTGGTTTTATGATCAGGGCTGAAGTTGAATCAATCTGACATTACAAAAAAACTGAAAATCCATCAAAATCAGTGTTGTTGCTAATCATACATATGCTAGCCCGTTTTTTAACAATAATTTGTGATGCCATCACAAACACTGGCATTTAAAGGGTACAAATAAAAAAATGCCTGCACCAGAATGCAGGAAACGAAGTCTTTGTAACAAAGAATTCCTGGTGGGGGACCCCCAGACCCCCTGTTTAAGTGGCCTGACTGGGGCTATATTTTGCACTATATTTCCTGGCCTGAATGATTTCCCCAGTCCGGCCCTGGTTAAAAGCCTCCAATGCTTATTAGTGTGTGTGCATTTTAACGTTTGCATGTTTCAACCATACATTTCCATTTATAAAAAAAAAAAAATTATAATTTTTCATTTTTACTTTTTTTACCTCCTATAATAGTGGGGGTCACGGCTCTTTGACACCGTTATTTGGGGGTCGCGGCCTGAAACATTTGGGAACCCCTGCTGTAGAACACTAGCTAGCCAGCTAACTAGCTAGTGTAGTATTTTCCCGAGCTAAATTGTTCTGATATAAATCAGAATCTAATATCTAATCTGCTCTACGTTGTGTTTCCAACCTTTAAAGCCCTGGAAAATACTTTAAACAAAGACTGGGGGTCTTTGTTATGACGATCAGCAGTGCAGCAGGAGGAATGAGGAGAAGAGGGTATATAACAGCAGCTGTTTAATCAAAGTTAAGAGTGTATACAAATTACAATAAAGAATGCTATAGTTGTGATCACGACCCTATGCCGTCTGTGATCCCAACTAGGCTAATATTACAGTAGAGTTGATAAGTTGTTGATGGCTTTGTTCTCTGGCTAGTGAACAAAGCAAAGTTCTGTTTCTCCCTCCAAAATGTTCTCTGTCCGTTGATCCTCCTCTGCCCGCGTCGTCTGCTCCTGTGTGTAGAGATGGGTGTGGTCTCCTCCTCGGTGATTTGGTTTTCAGAGTCTCCTCTCACCGTCACCCCACCCCAGCTTATATCCCAAAACCTAGAGCCTTCTGCGTGATGTCATCAAAAATGACATCATCAAATCCTTTCCTCCAATGCCAGGCCTGCTAAGTTTGGATTTGAAATAGGGGGTTGGCTTATACAGCCAACTCTATACTTTCTTTTGTTTCCCAGTCAAAGAACAGCCACCATCTAACAACCTAATACTTGAATTATTCATTTCATACTATATATATTTGAATTACCCTTAATTACATGAACCCAGAGATATCATACTTAAACACATTATCTTGATGCTAAATGAGACTCATAAACATTGCATATACACCTTTCATTCGACTCAGGATGGTTACCACAATATAACAAGCATAATTGTAGTTATTTCACATTGAGGGTAAACCTCCTAACTCAGTAAGACACCTTTAAGTTATTTTCCAATGTAGAACTATTACCACAATATAGACAGGCCTAATTGTAGTTCATATCAAACTAATCTAAGTGTGTTACTAGACATTTGAAGATGTACTTAGTATTAATCTAGGCAGGAGCAAACCAGGTGGTCACATGTGTTTATTACTTATTACTTCCTAGGAGACCAAATGGTGGTCACATGTGTTTAACTAGGGCTTATCTGAACTCCTTCCTGTCCCCCACCCTGACGATCCCAGGTGGCTCTTTGTTCTAAAACCCCCGAAGGGCTTATTCAAACAGTCTTCCTCGTTCCCAGCCGGCTGTTGAGTGGCCCGACACCCAACTCTTTTGTGAGGGGTCTTGCGTTAGTAAATAACCCTATCTATTTTAGTGAGACAGGGCAAAAGGTTGGAGTAATTTAATCACCAGAAGAATGTATTTGGTTGGCTGATTAGTGCAGCTGTTTTCCTAATCAAAACTTAATCTTATGACCTTTTCTATGAGACCATGATGTTTATGATCTATGTCTATTAAAAACTACCACAGTTTCCACACTCGGATAGTTTATCTATCCTTAATTATGTCAAACATAGATCTTAACTTCTACTTACCCACTATCTGGATAAGAATTAAGACATTTTAAATCATACCTGGATAAAATACATATGGTTTGCCACACTCGGATTCTAAAAATCAACCCCAAATTTTTTTCTATATCTCTCTTATGTATAATTATAAACTCAAACATCTTTATTAGCAGTCCATTTTGGTTATTCGTGCCCTGTGTGCAGTCTTTGACACGCTGTTTCGTACCAGGATCAATTTCCACTGGTTTCCAATGTGGTTCATCAAATTCTGACTTGGAGCATTGAGGAGGGGGGGGGTCAATGTTTTCTAGATTGACCTAGCCTCCTCCTTATTTCTCAGAGCTGGTGCAGTTCACGACTGCTGAATGCTACCACCAACTCTGGGAGGTGGAATTAGAAAGCCAATTGCCTTTCTATCACACCCCGTCTTCTGTCGAGATCTCATGCCTCGTGTTGAGCTCTATAGGGGTAGGACCCCCTGCTGTATTGCTCTGTCGCTGCCACAGCTGTGAGGAGGTCGTCGCTGGCTGCTCAACCCCTGTTGACCCTCGGATTAGTGGAAGAGGTTTGCTTCTCCCCCCCTCCGCCTGGTCGTAGATAGGGGCGATAGCAGCTCCACCCTTTCGCTTGTTGACCCCCTGGTCAATTGCTAAGGCCTTGCAGCCTGTCTGTTGACAGCCGGAGTTGTTGCTGAGGTCTAGCAGCCTGTCTCCTCGTAGGTTGCCTGTCATTTGGCTCCTCCTTTTTGGCCGCGCACCCCCTGTCACCTGCCGACCTAGCTCGCGCACCCCCCAATGCAAACATAAAAAATTATAAATAAATAAGTCCCGAGACTCCGTGCTGCTGCTGACTTTAAATCAAATAGGTGTCTGTGGGCAGTCAGCCGACATTAATAAACAACAGTGTGTTATAATCACATTTTTATGAGCTAACGAATTCCGTTATATTGGACATTTGTATTAATTATATCAAGCGAATAACTGAGAAATTTGGCAGAGAGAGACGGCAACATTATTGTGAAATATAAACGTTTGCGTGATGACTATTATATCTCCGCCTCCCAGTCCCAACGAAGCACATACCAATAGTATGCAACTGCAGACATGGCCGCCTAGTTATAGTTGAAAGTGGGGGTGCACGTTTTTTTTTTTTTTTTTTTTGCAAAATTTGGAGGGGGTCCGGCACGAGATAAAAACGAGATATCTCTTTATTGGCGCTCAATGAGTTAATAATGAGAGATTCTTCATTCATGGGAACCCAGCTGCAATGATTTTGGCCACTTACGGAGACTGTTTCACGTGTGCAGGAATCCGGAGGAGGATTTTCATAAATTTCATAAAATTAGTACAAACTTTTTACCAAGATAGTTACAGAGATACTTACGAACATGTTCAAGAATGAGATCCATTGTCAGCAATTATCTAGACACATTCTATCGCTATACATTGTTAGTGCTTCACTTCAAAGCTAGCTTTCAAGAAGCCAGAAATAGTATTTTATTAACCTCAGAGCCATAAGAGGCCCCTCATCAATTCAATATTCACATTATTATCTGCCTAACAGTCTACAGCTAGACTTTCCATATACGTGTAGTACCACACAAAACACAAGGAAGCAATGGATCCCCCACCCAATCCCAATTCTTTAAGTGACAATGGGGGTAAGGATGATTTTGAGTGTGGGACTTGAAATTTTGTGAACATCCATTTCAGCAAAACTGTTGACTGCCTTTTGAATAATTGCATTTCCCATCCTTTGATTTCAGTCCATCTTTAAGTTAGTCCCCCACTGCGCCTCATGCATTTCCAGAAGAAATATCAAAGCAGATTAAGAACAGGGGAGTGAGAAAGGGGGTTGAGGGGGGGGGGGATTACACCAATGTGAAAGCGTCTGTTACTCAGCCTTCATTTATTCAGTCCAAATATACTTGATGGCTGTTATTTTTAAATAACCCGTAATCCACTTCTCACCCTTCATCGTGAGGTACAGTAGATAATTATAATAATCTGGTCGAAGTGAATTTCATTTCTTACTGCTTACAGCCTTACATCACAGCTTGTTTGAGAAGTTGGTAGATGATTATGGTTTGAGCTGAATTAGTGTACTCTACAATGTGCCTGTGACATATAAATACACACCCTGGAGCATAGTTATGCTGTTCAATAGTGATTGTAAGTTATTTATAGCCAGGCTTATGTAGACCCACCAGCCAGGCAGGTACCCTTTTGATATCATGTAGCAGCAGTGTTCTTTTAGAACAATAGTTGTAATTGCCCATTGTTCTTTTTGTTCTTTATCGAGGAGTTGAAGTGAAGAGGTTACCTCTTATGTAGAACAGCCAAGTTAATTCAAACCTTTATTTATTCTCGAAAGGACAATTGAGGTCACCCTCATTTTCAATGTCGTCGAGACTTTACAGACATTTCAATGCATACATGTTTACAATATAATAATAGAAGTTAGTTGGTTGACTTTAACATATTAACGCCACAAACTTTAACACATGTTGTAAAAAAAAATATATATATATATACAGTATATTATATTGTAATATATATTTTTTTTTCATTTTTTATTGTAAAAATGTACAAACATTCAGACATACCAGTTAATATATGACGAAAGATAAATGTAATTTTGGTGACAGACTTCTTCAGACAAACATTTCTGAGTACATTTTAATTATGATTGTATGTCCCCAACATTCCCAAACAATGAAAATAACCTCTCACATGGTACTGTGTGAGTGAGGGAAAGAGATAAATTAAATTATACTGTACAGAAGTACTGTATATTAGTCAATAAAAGGTTGGCGAGAGATTAACATTGGACTCCATTCAGTTGGATTTGTGACACTGTTTTGATTTCACATAGTAGAAGGGGTTGTTTTTGTGACAATGTGAGGTTGGACACTACATTGTGTGATTTGCTTCAGAGGTTGTTTATAAATTGGTGCTAGAGAGCATAGTAGGATAAAAAGAGGCTCTCAAATGTGTGTATTACAGGTTCTTCCTGTAGGATAATCAAGGTGCCAAAATGAGAAATGTTTACTCATTTAGGTAAATTTTGGCTCCGGTTCCAAGAGGCTAGCTTCAGTTAAACTCCAGCCTTTATAATCCACAAAACCAAGGCAGGCTCAGAGGTTTTCTCTGTCCTACCATTGATCCATTTGAATTAAAGGTGGGCCCTCACCTCAGCAGGGGTTCACATAGGCTGGGAGATATTCACACCTCTGCGTGACCAAGTCTCAAGGCCTTCTAATCAATTTTATATTTGTCAGTGTTAATTTGTGGTGTAGCAGACACCACATTTTCAATTCATTATTTCCTTCCATACCTGGCTACTCCACAACAAAAGATTAAAAAGCGTTTTACAACCTGAGCAGTACATTAGGTAAGCAGTGGTCCTGGCTCCAACAAACAGCTAATTGATTCATCAAAGCTAATTCATCCCATTGTGACATCATCGAGGATAATTAGTTTGTTTAGGCGTGTTAATCTGAAGACTTCAAACCCTGGCCAAACGGCAAGGAATACATACTGTATGTAACTGTACATCCATAATATGTCCCCTATAAGATGTGCTCGTTTTTAACACACCCCGTAACACACAGTGTTGTTCAGTCAAGGAAAACACGCCCTGTGTTACTTCAACAGAAGCTCTGTATGGGCCAGCACAGTGGTGGCCGGCCGATAGTGGGTGCTAGAGCGCTGCCCTCCCTGGTTAAAAGAGAGAAGAAGAAGAAAAAATATATATATATATTTTTTTAGAGCCCTAGAAATAAAATAAACATGTTTAAAATGAATAATATTTACTCATTTTAAGTATGTTTGTGTTTCCAATGCACAATATAACGTTAATATATCAAATATATATAATAGTTTTTCATTCACTGGAAGTCACTAGTAACTACCTCTCAGGCCAGGGCGAGACATATCGCGCACAGCAGGGCGTGCACTGGTTTCATCGCTGTATCCTCGCAGCCAATCAAATAGGTCAACGCACGTAACGCACTGTGCGTTGAAATATGATGTAATATGATGGAAGCCGGGCGCGTTTTCAAGCGATCTATATCATCTAAGCAAGCAGCGTCTATACTTTCCGTAGCCGCATTTCTCTGAGACGCTCTAGCCACATTTCTCGGAGACTCTCTCTGATTGGCCGACGCCAGATTCTACACTGCTTAGGCTTAGTTACTCTTCGAAGTTGGTTAAGGTTAGAGTTTGTCTTAGAGCATGACGGAAAGTTCTTTCGACGGTTAAGCTTAGGCACTCTTTCAAAGTTGGTTAAGGTTAGAGTTTGTCTTAGAGCAGGGCGATAGAACGCCAGGTAGTTTGCAGGCTGTTCGATGCTGTTGTGTTGTGGTGCCTAACCTGGCTAACAAGAAGCTATTTGGCTAGCTGGATGCAGTCTGGACAGTGGATATACATCAACAGTCTGGGACTGTGGGACAGTGGACATATACACTTTATCAAGCCCTCCTGGACCACGTTTCAACTAAACAAAGTGAGTTAATGCGGTCTCTCTCTCTCTCTCTCTCTCTCTCTCTCTCTCTCTCGCTCTCTCTCTATCTCTCTCTCGCTCTCTCTCTATCTCGCTCTCTCTCGCGCTCTCTCTCTCTCTCGCTCTCTCTCTCTCGCTCTCTCAACACAGCATGTTGTTGTTGAACTATAACATTTAATTTCGCCGCAGGTGACGCATAATGGATGAATGAATGGTAACTTGTTTAAAATGACAAGATATATATGTGTTCATTATTGGATTGATCATACGTGTACTAGTGTAGTATGAATGAACTCGACTTAACGTTGGTAACGTTATGAGTCAGTATTCGCTTGGTCAGCTGTCCGCTTGCCCCCCCCCTTCACCCCCCCCCCGCGCCCACCCAAATGTAGTTCACACCGGCCGCCACTGGGCCAGCAGCATGTGGTTCGTCCTATTAACTGATTGGCATGAAGGATAGTCATTTGAATACTCAAAGCTCTCACCCTAAAACTACATTAAAACTAATGTGTGCAACCGTTAAAGCAGGGCTGTACAGTGCGATATATATGTCGCACGTGCTACACTGACGTCAGTCTGTGCGATGAATGCATTGACTTCAGTAGCACTGGTGCGATGGCCCGTGTGACAAAAAAAGTAAAAGAAAAGTGTGACGGTATTAAGTTGAATGGGCCACGGCGCCACGCTATCCACTTGGTGAGTTGACAGTGCCACGAGAGCACTGCACAAGACCAGCGGACATAGAATGTTTAATAAAAGTTCCTGCAGTACTGGCCAACCCGCGGACATATATAATGTTTAATAAAAGTTCCTGCAGTACTCGCCAACCCGCGGAAATATAAAATGTTGAATAAAAGTCCCGCGGTACTAGCCATCAGTCAAGGAAGCACTCGCAAACAGATATTAAACACAGCAGAAGATGGAAAACAGACAGACTGACCAACGGGGAACTGCATCCAACCCTAGTACAACCCTTGAGTCTAAGGCAAGGACACATTTAAATCACAGAGGTGTATGTTAGTCTATTGGAACTGTATACAGTGGTTAGCTTCTAGTTAGCGTTTTAGCTATATAGCTGCTTGCTAGCTAACGTTAGCGGTTAGCCCCGTGTGCGCGTGTGCTCAAAGCACTGTATCTGTTATGACTATAGTCTATAATGTTTCCAAAAACGCACCGGACTACGACGTAAGGTTAGACATTTTATTTTATGCTCAAAAGCCCCTGGCTTGCACATCGCAGTCACGAAAGGGGCTAGCTGTGCACAACAGCACACCAACCCAACTGACGTTACCACAACACTTGACGGTACTTCACAGCACTGTCGTAAGGCCACCGTGCCGTCTTAAAGGCACAGTGAACACCGTTGTGATGCCACCCAGATGCATACACAACATTGACGCGGCTTGACAACCGAGGTTCAAAGTTAACTTGATTGATTGAAAACTTTATTAACAGATTGCAGAATGGGAACAATACAGTACGGCTCAATACACACAATTGTTAAGGGGATGCAGACCAGAGAAAGACTTTCGTCTTGTTTACATCAGGGTCCCCCATTTTCAATTCATCATAACATATGACATACAGATAGACAGTACTGCTACATCTATACATTTCACATCTATCTATACACTTCACAACATACTTCGGTTTTTTGGAGCAAATAAAGAAAGAATTTGTCTGAAAGTATTTCTTGTTAAAGTTTGGATTTTGTGTATGCAATATTCATGTCCCTTGCCAGTCACATACCTATTTAAGTAATGAACTGCACTACTTGTGGTTGTTTTTAGAGATTGTGGTGGATTTTGACGTCTCTAGGGATGGTTAAATGAAATACAGAGACAAGAGATTGGCCTTAAATCAGAGTGCAAACCACCAGGTTCTCCACGGACATCCAGCAGCCTAAAACAGTGTCACACTGCGAATTAGATATTCTGAAATAATAAAACAGGAGCAGAAAGAGCACAGCCGGAATACTCACGTTAACAATACAATACAGGTTTATTGGAAAAGAAAATAATACAGTACGCCCATACGGACGGACTTTCAGTCTGTCAGAGTGCATATTCACAGGTCTGTCAGAGTGAAAGTGAATACAAAGCAAAGTGTCATGTGTTTTAACACAGTGGAATAGACGCCTTGCTCGTCTCTGATTGGGTTGGCTTTATATGGTCATTTAGGGAGTCAAATGGAATGGGCTCGCTGCGGCCTTGGATGCAAGCGTTATCTGGCCTGCTCTGAATAATAGAATGGATATAGTGTTTTAACAGTTTTTGAGAGAAGGATAACATGACTTCACGATCAACCCTGTGGGAGGAGGGAAGGAGGAGGAGGAGGTGAAGGAGGAGGTGGGAGATGAGGAGGGAAGGAGGAGGAGGAGGTGGAGGAGGGAAGGTGGAGGAGGAGGGGATGTGAAATTACCCTTCACATTCCCCACTTTGTGCCATTTTTGGCACATCCTGGTAATTTCAACCATCAATATCACTAAACCACAGTCTCAAGACACCATACAGAACATCAAATCAATCAACATTAATACATCATAATGTCATACTTGGCTAAGTAGGACGATCATTCCAAGCAGGTAATTGCAAAATGTTGCATCCTTAGGTACAATAAAAAAAATAAAAAATAAACATAATAAGGTAGAACAATAACTCTTGAGAAAGAAAGAAGAGGGGGAAAAAAGTTCAGGTGCAAATTGAAAAGGGGAGGAGTCCCAGGCCCGGGACAGATTGGTCGCTGGCGCCTTATAAAGCGCTTCTCAGTGACCCGAAGCGCCGACAGCAGTTAATAGGAAACAAAGAACAAAGAAAATAAAATGGCAGTCTTAATATAAGTAGTATTTTCAAACTCTGAATATGTACCCATATCTAAATCAGAAATTTGACTTTTTAATATGCACACTGGCTTCCCTTGTTGTCGTCCTCAGTAGCAGTCAGGTGTCTTCCCACTCCTTCACACACAGAACGATATATATCTGTTGCAAGGAGGCTGGATGCCGTTGAGTACAGTAGCAGTCAGGTGTCTTCCCACTCCTTCACACACAGAACGATATATCTGTTGTAAGGAGGCTGGATGCCGTTGAGTACAGTAGCAGTCAGGTGTCTTCCCACTCCTTCACACACAGAACGATATATCTGTTGTAAGGAGGCTGGATGCCGTTGAGTACAGTAGCAGTCATCTCCCCATAGTTGAATACAGCAGCACACCAGGTGCAGGGAGTAGGGAGGTAGGATATTCGTTGTTTGTACAGGCCGGGGCCGTCGTTGGCATGGTGGGGTAGGTCCTACTTATGCAAAAGGGCTTGTATTGCCGACTGGGGTGCGTGGTAGGGGTTCCTGTGGATCCCAGCAGCGGTGCGTTCTTATCTTCGTGGCAGGGCGGGGCTATTGCACAGGGAGCTTAGCTGGAGTTCCTGTCCCAGTTGCCCTCCCAGGGCCTCCACTGATCCCTGGGCCCCGCTTCCGTAGCACCGGCCCTGCTGTGGTGTTGCCATATCATGCGAGATGTTGAGCAGGCGGTTCCTGTTGGACTTGGGACTGAACCTGATTAGATTGTCGTCGTCCTCCGCGGGTTCATATGGGTATGGTGGCTGGTGTGCCGGTGGAGATGGGGCCCCTAGGTGGTGTGGTTGCCCAGGGACAGCGTGGCCCTGCAGTGGGAAGTACGGCCCTGGTGCATATTCGTTATCTTCTTTCTCCTGCGCTGAGAGAAACGCACCATCCTCCCCCTCACATTCCATAGATCTGAGTTCCACAGCATTGACTAGTACTGCATCTTGGATGTCATGCGTTGCGTTAATGAGATTGCGCCGGCCAAAGGAAAAGAAATCAAACACAAAAAAAACAACAACAATTTCAAACATGGTCAGTGTGTTACATGTCTGGATATCCCTCATAGTTGTACTGGCTGGAAACAAAGAGAAAAAAAACTGTTTACAGTTAGCTGTCGCCCAAGTTGAAACATGTGGAAATAGTGACCACCAGGGGTTACAAGTTGTAACATGCAATCTTATCTTAACACAGATAGTGACCAAAGCCCACATCAAAGTTGAGCTTCTCGCAGTGTCACGTATGTAGCTTATCTTATCTTAACACAGATAGTGACCAAAGCCCACATCAAAGTTGAGCTTCTCGCAGTGTCACGTATGTAGCAGATAGTGACCAAAGCCCACATCAAAGTTGAGCTTCTCGCAGTGTCACGTATGTAGCTTATCTTAACACAGATAGTGACCAAAGCCCACATCAAAGTTGAGCTTCTCGCAGTGTCACGTATGTAGCTTATCTTAACACAGATAGTGACCAAAGCCCACATCAAAGTTGAGCTTCTCGCAGTGTCACGTATGTAGCAAATAGTGACCAAAGCCCACATCAAAGTTGAGCTTCTCGCAGTGTCACGTATGTAGCTTATCTTAACACAGATAGTGACCAAAGCCCACATCAAAGTTGAGCTTCTCGCAGTGTCACGTATGTAGCTTATCTTATCTTAACACAGATAGTGACCAAAGCCCACATCAAAGTTGAGCTTCTCGCAGTGTCACGTACATAATCAATAACACAGATAGTGACCAAAGCCTAACCAGGGTTGACTTCTCGCAGTGTCACATACATAATCAATAACACAGATAGTGACCAAAGCCTAACCAGGGTTGACTTCTCGCAGTGTCACATACATATAGAGAAAAACACAGATAGTGACCAAAGTAACCAGGGTTGACTTCTCGCAGTGTCACATACATATAGAGATAAACACAGATAGTGACCAAAGTAACCAGGGTTGACTTCTCGCAGTGTCACATACATATAGAGATAAACACAGATAGTGACCAAAGTAACCAGGGTTGACTTCTCGCAGTGTCACATACATATAGAGATAAACACAGATAGTGACCAAAGTAACCAGGGTTGACTTCTCGCAGTGTCACCTACATATAGAGATAAACACAGATAGTGACCAAAGTAACCAGGGTTGACTTCTCGCAGTGTCACATACATATAGAGATAAACACAGATAGTATTACATTCAGACGGCCCCCCCCCCACTCCTGCTTACCCAACTCGCCGCGACGCTGCATGTAATGCCCGTGGAATGCCGTCCCGACCAGCCGATGCAGACAGACAATTCCTCACTGTCCCAGACGTGGCTGTGTTGTAGAGCGATGAAGAGCCCGTCTGCACCGGCAGGATCGGTTGGCATCCCCGCTTCAGACACCAAGAATGTGGTGGATTTTGACGTCTCTAGGGATGGTTAAATGAAATACAGAGACAAGAGATTGGCCTTAAATCAGAGTGCAAACCACCAGGTTCTCCACGGACATCCAGCAGCCTAAAACAGTGTCACACTGCGAATTAGATATTCTGAAATAATAAAACAGGAGCAGAAAGAGCACAGCCGGAATACTCACGTTAACAATACAATACAGGTTTATTGGAAAAGAAAATAATACAGTACGCCCATACGGACGGACTTTCAGTCTGTCAGAGTGCATATTCACAGGTCTGTCAGAGTGAAAGTGAATACAAAGCAAAGTGTCATGTGTTTTAACACAGTGGAATAGACGCCCTTGCTCGTCTCTGATTGGGTTGGCTTTATATGGTCATTTAGGGAGTCAAATGGAATGGGCTCGCTGCGGCCTTGGATGCAAGCGTTATCTGGCCTGCTCTGAATAATAGAATGGATATAGTGTTTTAACAGTTTTTGAGAGAAGGATAACATGACTTCACGATCAACCCTGTGGGAGGAGGGAAGGAGGAGGAGGAGGTGAAGGAGGAGGTGGGAGATGAGGAGGGAAGGAGGAGGAGGAGGTGGAGGAGGGAAGGTGGAGGAGGAGGGGATGTGAAATTACCCTTCACAAGATTTTAGAGACGTTTTATACTCGTGCTACAAGATTTTGGCCTGTGCTACAAAACTATCAACCTCTGTAGCAGTGCTATGTGCAAAAAAAGTTAACGTACAGCCCTGGTTAAAGAGAGCCAATCAGGATTTTGAGAGAGGAGTCATGAAGAGTACACCAAAATGAGGTCTATACAATTGTGAAAAAGTATATGTGCGTTTGTGTGTGTGCGTGTGTGTATGTGAGAGCGTGAGAGCGTGTGTGTGTGTGTTGGCAAGTTCTAACCAGCTTTGTACTAATTTTCCCTCTGCTCAGCTGCACAGGAATATACAGTACTGTATGATTACAAGCAAGGCCTCGCAACTGGAATTGGTTATACGTGTGACAGATTCTTCTTCAGGCAAGTATTCGCTAGGAAATAAAAACTGGTATAGGAATACTGTAGCTCGAGCCAAAGACAAAGTGAACAACACAATCCTACCATAAACACCATACCATCTGTTGTCAGTATCCACTCGCCCAAATGCAAAGCTCCAGAGAGAACTGCCTCCAACTTCTCCATTCAGTCAATTTGCACACTAGAATGGCCTGAATACATTGGCACATAGCTGTGACGGAACAAAGAACACTCCAGTGAACTAATCCTATCTAGAAATGTGAATTTTGCAGAGAGTGGCAGAATGCCCAAAGTGGCCATCGAGGGTACATAGAAAGCATTGTGCACTGCTGTTTCTCTCAATACTAGCTAACTGACATTGAAGGTGACAACATATTTTGTCTTGATGTAATACAATAGATACATCATGGTGAGGTCATAGTCCAAGCTGTCACCACCACGTCCAAGCTGCTTTAAATGACTGGCTGTGGAAATGCAATGTGTCATTTTGGGCCATCACTAGCACACATCTATTAACTCATTCGGCGCCAGCTATTAGACGGAGCCCGTCATAGCAAGGCCACGCTTTAAAAGATAGGAGTGCGTCACCTTGTTTGTAGAGCTATAACTATATTCTATATTATAGCTATGGATACAATACTATGGCCCATTTGACATCACCTATCTATCGCTCAATATGTGAAAAAGAATACATTTTTCCATCCATACGTTCCTGTGTTATACCGTGGTGAATATAAGTATGGTTTTAGAGCGGTTTGGGGTAATTCCCGAAATGCTGAGTTATAGCCTTATACGCCAATAATAGACTACAGCCGTTTCTTGCCTGTACACGCTACTATTCCCAAATCACATCTATGTCATAGGTATTATGTTTCATCATGAATGCATGAAAGGGGGGGTCGTTTCAGATTATTTGATTGTCAGTAACGGCATTCGTATTGAACACTAAAAACGCTTATCAGCCTGATTGGTATAAAAGCATTGCAGGATCAAGCTAAAATTGACGTCAAGTTCAAGTTTCAAGTTTCAAGTTTCTTTAATAGTTGTCATACAGAAGTACAGAATACTTTTGTACAAAATGCTTCTTACTGTTGCGCTCCAGAGACTGTGCATGACAAGATAAGTATGAAATAAAAACATAGTAAAAATTAGAAGAAAAAAAAAAAAGAGGTCACAGTGTTCAGTTTAGACATATGTACAATGTTCGTAGACGTAGTTACCATACAATATACAATACTGTGCAGTGTACTAATATACAATACTATATAGTGCAAGGCATAAATGGACGAGGTGCAGTTTAGGTACAATTCACAGTAGGTGTACGAGTTGTAGTGCAAATCCTTTATCAATAAATATAAAGTGTAAGTGTGTTTGTGTGATCTAAAGTGTGGAGAGTGGGTGCTGCAGTGTGTTGTTTGTTTGAGTGAGTGTGTGTGTGCGTGTGGGTGTGTGTGCTGTGTGCATTTGATGGTTGTTGCATAGTGATTATTGTTCGTTTAGCGATTATTGTTCGTTTAGCAGCCTGATGGCCTGGGGATAGAAGCTCCTTCTGAGTCTTTCTGTGCTTGCCATAAGACTCCGGTATCGCTTGCCTGACGGCAGCAGTTCAAAGAGGCAGTTGTTCGGGTGGCTCGAGTCCTTAATAATTCTCTTAGCCTTCCCCTTGCACCGCTTGTTGTAAATGTTCTGGAGGGTGGGAAGCCCCCCTCTAATTGTGCGTTCGGCTGAACGTGTCACTCTTTGTAGTCTGCTACGGTCTTGTGCAGTGCTATTCCCAAACCAGGAGGTGATGTTGCCGGTCAGGATGCTCTCTATTGTACATGAGTAGAAGTTCCTAAGGATCTTCTGACTGACTTGGAACTTCCTTAGGCGCCTGAGGAAGTAGAGGCGTTGTCGTGCCTTCTTCACAACACTGTCAATGTGTGTGGTCCATGTCAAGTCCTCGGATATGTGGGCTCCGAGGTACTTGAAACTGTTCACTCTCTCAACTGGTGCCCCGTCGATGCTGAGGGGGCTGTAGTCCTTGACCCCCGACCTCCTGAAGTCCACAATCATCTCTTTTGTTTTGCTGACGTTCAGGGAGAGGCAGTTCTCCTGACACCACTGTGACAGGTTCTCTACCTCTTCCAGGTAGGCCCTTTCGTCGTTGGCAGAGATCAGGCCCACCACTACTGTGTCATCAGCAAATTTGATGATGGTGTTGTTGTTCCGCTGTGCTACGCAGTCATGTGTGTACAGGGAGTAGAGGAGGGGGCTCAGAACACAGCCCTGGGGGGCCCCTATGTTGAGCGTGATGGATGAGGAGGTGCAGTTGCCGGCTCTTACCACCTGGGGTCTGCCCGTCAGGAAGTCCAGGACCCACTGGCACAGGTCATAGTTCAAGCCCAGGTCCCTGAGCTTGGCTATGAGTTTGGAGGGGACTATGGTATTGAATGCTGAGCTGTAGTCGATGAACAGCATTCTCACATAGTTCCCCTTCCTCTTGTCCAGATGTGATGCTGCTGTGTGCAGCACATGGGCTATGGCGTCCTCCGTGGACCTGTTGGGGCGATATGCAAATTGCAGAGGGTCCAGGTTGATGGGGAGGGAGGAACAGATGTAGCCCTTCACTAGCTTCTCAAAGCACTTCATGGCTATGGAGGTGAGGGCTACAGGGCGGTAGTCGTTGAGGCAAGCGGGCGTAGATTTTTTGGGTACAGGGATGATGGTGGACTTCTTCAGACAGGTGGGGATGACGGCCTGTTCCAAGGACAGGTTGAAGATGTCAGTGAATACCGGGGCCAGTTGGTCGGCACAGACTTTTAGGACGCGGCCGGGGATGCCGTCCGGTCCTGCTGCCTTCCTGATATCCACTTTTTTAAAGATCCGTCTCACCTCATGCTCTGTTACCCTGAACACTGAGTCTCCATCAGCAGACCCCCCCCCCCCCCATTGCCGTGGTTTGTAGGCTGGTGTTGTTATTCACAGCCTCAAACCTCGCATAGAAGGAGTTGAGATCATTTGCTAAGGAGATGTCACTGTTCAGTTTGAGGGGGGTTCCTTTGTAGTCTGTCATTGTTCTGAGGCCCTGCCACATGCCTCTAGAGTCAGCCTGTTCAAACTGAAGTTCAACTTTATCCCTGTAACGCCGTTTTGCCTCTATTACTGCTCTCCTGACGTTGTATCTTGCCATCTTGTGTTCTTCCATGTTGCCTGTCACCAGCCCGGTGTTGTATGCTGATGTGCGCACTTTCAGAGCCTCACGGACGGATTTGTCTACCCAGGGCTTTTGATTTGGGTAGATATTAATTTTGGTGGTGGGGATTATTACTTCTACCTGAGTACAGACATAGTCAATCACCGTTTCGGTGTATTCGTTAATATTGGCTGTGTTATCACGGAATACACTCCATTCTGTGCTTCCCAGCACTGCTTGGAGTGACTCCACTGACGTCACGGCCCAACGCTTAACCTCTCGCGAGACCACCGGCGTTCGCTTGAGACTCTGTTTATACTTAGGCAAAAGAAAAATTGCGGCGTGATCGCTTTTACCGAATGGACTAAGAGCCTGTGACTTGTACCCATTCTTAAATTGCGAGTATACATGGTCTAATATGTTCTCGCCTCTGGTGGGACAGGTCACATGCTGATAGAAATTCGGCAGCACCTTTTTAAGACGCGCGCTGTTGAAATCCCCCAAGACCAAAATGGCCGCGTCAACGTTAGCTGCCTGGAGTTTGTTTACCTCGTCGTGAAGTTTTGAAAGTGCGACCTCAGTGTTCGCGTGTGGTGGAATGTACACTCCGATGAGGATGATGGACGTTAACTCTCTTGGGAGGAAGAAGGGTCGACATTTTATCGTGATAAACTCCAGGTCTGGGGAGCAGTGGTTAGACATTTCCTTTGTGTTGCCTAAATCGCACCACTCCTTGTTTATCATGAAGGCAATGCCGCCTCCTTTCTTCTTTAGTGACTCTAATGCCGTCCGGTCTTTTCGTAGAACGAAGAAGTGGTCTGCCGGTTCTATTGCATGATTCGGGACATCTGGACTCAGCCAAGTTTCTGTGAAACAGAGGACGTTACAATCCCGAATGTCCCTCTGGAATTGGATCCTTGCTCTGATGTCGTCCAATTTGTTTCCTATCGATTGCACATTGGCCAACAATATGCTGGGCAATGTGGTTCTGTGTCGTTTGGACCTCAGTCTGTTCCGGACCCCGGCTCTCTTTCCTCGTCTTCGCGGCGGCTTTTGGTCTTGTCCGTGGCCGGCATAACAAAGGATCTCGGCGGGCCATTTCTGCTGTTCAGCGATCCGATCCAGAGAGCAATCCAAACGGTAAGTTTTTCTTAATCCAATGTCAATGATTGACTGACGGTCATACACATATAATGCACCAACAGTTGGTGCAAATAAAACTCCTAATACTATAAAAATTAACAAAATAAAGCACAGTCTCGTCGGAGCGATCAGAAAGGCAGCCATCACAGCAGCGCCAGTTCAGTGAGAGAGTCTTTACCTGTGATCGGGAGTATTCCAAAAATAGTATTCCATTTTTTGATCGCCATCTGGTACATCCGATGTCCATTTGGTCCACGGCATTACCCACCACAACATATGGATCGGGGATATTTGATGCGCTTCAATGGAACCGGGAGAACGGCTCCACCCGGTCGACAAGGAAAAGTGAGACCGGAGACATTTGGCCGTTACACAGGCCAAGATACAAGGTTACAAAGGGTGCTCGATACCGCCGTCTAGCTGGATGCGGCCGGTATTGCACCTTGGCGATTTCAGACTCATTACCTATGGTAACACCAAGGTCCCTGGATGAATAATGAATACAAATATCGAATAAAGGAATAAACGACCAAAACCCGAGAAATCTCGGGTCTGGCACCCAACCGCTGGCGAGTTAACCCGACTTATCTCGGGTTTGGCCTCCATTGAGTTAAGATGCATGGAATGATCACTTTTAACTAATTGATATGTAAAGGAAGGCTGCATCGTAAAGCAACATACTGTACATCAATGTTATTTAATAGAGCCTCAGGCTAACATGTGCATGTCATACTACACAACTGGAAATAGCAATGCCGTGCAGACACTTCCAGCATACGGCGGTGAGAAAAATGTCTTGCGGTGATGAGAGAACTAGCTAAATCATGCTACTAACACTGTCCATTATGACTCGGGAAGATTTTATGCAGTATATTGTTTTATTATTTCCTTATATTCACAAATATACAAGGATCTAACTTATCTTGATTTGATATGTTGATCAATAGAGGTAATGATTATCAATAGCGGATATGAGTAAGTATTGTAAGTATTGTTTTTCAGTCTTGCATAGCCATTCTCTCATCACTACCTTTAGCACTGAGCCAGCACCCGGGAGACATCTGGCAGAACCCATTGCACTTTAGGGGGGGGAAACATTCTGGGTTGTTTATATTTCTCAAAGCAATCACATTTATCTAGGGCAATGCTATAAGCCCAAAATTCAACTTGCAAAATAGGTTTGGGGAAGAAATGTTTCTTTGTCAAACTTTTCCATCAGGAGAGTGTAGCTTATAGCTCAAAGACATTTTTGTTATTGTTGTTGTTGATCCTATGACAGGGATCTTTTAAATAGCAAAATATAACAGCAAGAAGGGGGAGGATGCCTCCTCATGCCATCAACATCCTGTGAGTCAGACTAGAGTTTCAGTGATAAGGGCTTAGTTCTTTTTTTTATCAAAAGTTAGTGTTCATCCAGAGTCAGCGGGTAGTGAAGTGAGCAACCGTGCGTTGAGAACATGTGCGAATAGAATAGTAAAGTGTCAGAGTTTAATGCAGTAACGTCAAGTTCGACCTAGTTTAATGTGAAGTAAATAGTCGTTCATTTATTGTATATCGTGCAACCCAGTTCGTTCGTGTTAGCTAGTGAACCTTAGCCAGGGTGCGTGGCCTAAATACGTCGCCAGTACCCGAGGAGGCCTAGTCGGAGAACCGTTGGACATGTGCACAGGAGAACCAGCGGCGGCGATTGCAGAACCATTACTGGTTGGATTATATTGATTTGGAACGTGTTACCCGGAGAAGAGCCTCGTTGATTTCCACTATCGTTTGGGATTTAACCTCGTGAGGATTACACTCGGGCTGGCCTCATGGACAGAGGCTGGCTAGCTATCATCGTTTGCTATCGAGCATTTGGATTACAGTTATTGCTTTTGCTGCTGATCGTTGGATTTACAAGGACTGACTTCTGTACGTGGAGTCCCTTTATTCTTCATTGAATCAGACTGAGTATCCGAACATTCCTCTATCCTCACAACTCTGAGAGGAACCCAGTGTCTCCAGGCGGTACCAGCGTTGCCTTCTATAATTGCTATTATACGCCAGGTGGCGTCAACCTAGACTCATCGTAGGAATCCTGCTATTCCCAGTGACTCATGCTACTGACTGACTTTATGCATATTCTTCGCCATACAAGCGCGACCCTAATTCTCATTCTGTAACCTAATGTTGCATAATAATAAAATACCCTCAAATACTATTTCTTTGTCAATGCTGTGTTATTATGAGTGTTCACCATCTATATTCGATGTACTGTCTGGCCAGTAATTAAAGTACATACCTAGCAGTGGTTTAATCTATCACAATCTTTAATACAGTCAGGGTTTTGTAACCCCTCAGTTACAGTTAGCATAGAGCTGGTTATGAACCATCCTGATCGTATGGCACGTCATCTTTTGTGTGTGTGTGTGTGTGTGTGTGTGTGTGTGTGTGTGTGTGTGTGTGTGTGTGTGTGTGTATATGTATATACTGTATGCATGTATGTATATAATGTTTTTATGTCAAGGCCATAGCTTGAATCACCCTATAGCGATAGTTTTCAGTTTTCAAAAATGTCACCCTAGGATTGATAATGTAATTTTGACATAGTGAATGCTGAAATCTAAACTTTAGAAATTGGAAATATTTGCGCAGTGTTGCCAGTTGTAGTTGTAGTGCTGGTCATTCTGACACTTATATTTGCCCAAGGCTTTACTGAATTAGATGTACTGTATGTCGTCTTGCAGTGTTAATGCCCTCCTTTAAAAAGAGCCTGGCGAGTAGGCACATTTCACAATGTCACACACGAGATATGGTCGGTGGAATATGTTAACACATTTCACATCGCAGAACTGGCTTGGGCCATGCTAATATGCTTAGTGCATCATGCTTTCACTATTGCAGTCCTGTTCACCTCAGTGCTTCCATAATGCTGTGGGATGCCCAGTTCTACAGACCCCACTTCATGACCACAGTCATATCATGGGAGCAGATTGGTAGAGGAGGCTAGTGACATGAATACTAAGAGTGCCCTAGCATTCAGTCAGCCCCCCACCCAGGGAGCCCTGGCTTAATCCTTTTGCAGAAACCAGACACAGGCTTGGCAGAGTGCATCTGAACATGGAGGTGCCTGCTGATTATTTAGCCCCTGCAATTATCATAATGGAGGCAGCATAAGGTAATACGTGGATGGAAATTTAATCACCACTCCATCCAAAGTTGTCTGCTTTGTTCTCTCTTTCTCTCCCTCCCTCCAATAGGGCATAATCAAATACTCTTGTTTAGTTTTACTGAATTTGCTTTAGTTCTGCCTTGGTGGTTAAATTTTTTTTTTTATTACTAAACGACAACTAAATAGTGCACCCAGAATAACAGATGACAGTAAACCTATGTACATACATTCTACAATGTATTGCAATAATAGGCTCGTTCCTCAGTATCTTATTGGGGAAGTATCAGTGTTTCCCCTAGGATTTTTTTCGGGGGGGGGTGGTAGGCCCCCCAAAACTACTAGTGTTGTCGCGGGGCGCGCGTGTCACGGATACGTGGTGTCATTAGTGTTGTCATAGACGCGTGCAGTAAGGCGGTTGTTATCTGAAATGAAATGATTGCACATAAATTAGGTAAATAAATATTAACTATATTTATTTACAACACGTACATTAACTTATTTACAATTATACATACAGTAGTGACAACACACATATGAACTATTTACAATACAGGGAGGCACATACAACACTTACAACCAGTGTCAGAGCGAGTGTGTGAGGGCTCAGAGTGCACACTGGACGCTCTGACCAAAGAGTCAGTTTATCAGAGCGGAGCAGATTTTCAGAGTGCATTTATTAACTCACCTTAACTAGGGCCCTATGAAATCCGTTTAATCTTTTCCTGTTTTCGGATATGAATTTTCCTGCTTTCGGATTTCTCTGTTTTTAATTTTCCTGTTTTCAGATTTCTCTTATTTTATATTTTTTTCTTCGGATTTAACCAGTGGCGAATCCTTGTGGAAGCCAACGGAAGCCATGCCTCCCTATAAATTTCATATCAAATTATGAAATATGAAATATGAAAAAAAAAAAAAAAATTAAAATAATTTTTTTTTTAATATAGTTTACATTCATTTTCATCTGTGCATCTGTGTTTTTTTTTTTTTTTTTTTTTTTAATGTCTCCCTCTTCTCCTTCTCACTCCCTCTAACACACTGTCAGACTGTGCTCACTACTGCAGCTAGTATAGGAGAGAAGCAGTGGGTAGGTCTCTTTCTCCAGGCTTCCAGCATTATAGAGTGAGTCCAAACTCCAAATCCGATCCTAGCCAATCAGATTCGAGCTGACTGCCACTGGGCCACACCCTAAAAGTTTAAAACGGAGCTGGGAGGAAGACGTTCAGCATAATATTCCACCTGGAGGCGGGGCAGGTGCCATATTTTCCCCTCTGCACTCTGAACATTGTATTAACCCGTAACTGTTCCCACGGGCCGAATATTGCCCCGATCCTCGCGAGATTAAATCCACGGGGACCTCTCGGCGTGCCGAAGCTTTTCCTAAATCACTTCCATCATCGAAAACGAGGGGAAAAGGTCGGCTCGCGACCCTTAAAATGTTGCGTGATTTTAAAAACGCTGTATTAAGTGAGCCTATTATGGGATCCACGCGAGCTTTCTATCGTGGAAACATCTGGGCGTCCCGCAACTTTTACTGATTCACATGTAGCCCCTAAAATGCTTAGAAAAGGAAAACAGAAAGCGTGGAATAAACTCGCCGAAACGGAAAAGTGTCCCACGGGCGTGCCGTGATTCCGATCCGCGTGAAAATATTCACGGCCATAGAGGAGACAAAATCGGCCACGCGGCGCGCAAAATCGCGCAAGGAAAAATCGGACCAAAAATTAACCAATGCTCCAGCAGTATTAATGACCCTGATGTAAACAAGACAAACGTCTTTCTCTGGTCTGCATCCCCTTATACAATTGTGTGTGAATGAATGAATGAATGAAAACTTTATTAACAGATTGCAGAATGGGTACAGTACAGTACAGCTCAATACATACAATTGTTAAGGGGATGCAGACCAGAGAAAGACTTTCGTCTTGTTTACATCAGGGTCCCCCATTTTCAATTCATCGTAAATGTGTATTGAGCCGTACTGTATTGTACCCATTCTGCAATCTGTTAAATAAATAAAAATAACGTTTGACTGGCCGCCGAGCCATACTGTAGTGTACATGGTGACTGCTTGACTTTAAAAAAAAAAAAAAAAAAAAAAAAAAAATTATTAATAAAAATATTGAATAATTTTTTTTTTAATAATTTTTTTTTGGCTTCCCCTGTTATTTTACCCACGCGACGCCACTGGATTTAACCAAAAAAAACAATACAAAATTATGTTTTTAACTAACTTTAATAACAGTACATCTGCAAACAGTGCCAGTGTAGTTCAATGTTCAGTGCCAGTTCAGTTATGAGGTTTCTTTTTTTCAATTCAGTTCAGTTCAATGCAGTTCAACTGCCAGTGCAGTGCAATAACTAAATAATAATTAAATAGTTAAATAATACAAAATAATAATTTGCTTAAAATAAATCAGAAAAGAAATGTCCTTTAAAGGTTCATGCTTCTCCCCATCTCTGGCTGACATCACCATTGTGATACATGATGGTTAGGCCTTTGTGTTTTCCTGAGGGATTCTCTTTTGTCGGTTAGCAGTGTTTTGTACTTGCTGAAGCTTCTCTCTGTATAATTATTTTTTAAGTTTAAATATCAACATTATCTGGCCATCCTCAGTAAATACTATCAAACTTTCCAAAGACCATAGTTGGGACGGGCACGCGCGCACACACACACAGAAAGGGAGAATGGCTTATATGAACTATCCAGTTCATCAACTTATATCAACTATCCAGTTCGTTTTTATAGTGAAACGTTTGGTTACTTGAAAGAGAGAGAGAGACTGAGGCCGGAATCCACAGAGGCGTTGCACGCTTTTTCCGAAGCAAAGCCGGCGCATCTCGCTCTCAAATGAATGAAATTAGGTTGCTCATGCGTAACATTAGCATTGCGTCCGTGCAATTGGCGTATATTTAAATGAGGTAACATGGGTGAAACATCTCCCATTTCTATGTAAATGAGCTTCTAAACAGGTGATCATGGCAGCAGTAATTGTAGCAGACCGTGAAAGAATATAGAATATCTCGAACGACAATATCAAATCAAGATATTTAGCATCGTACTTAGTTAAATATCGTTATATAACGTTGTGGGCTTTGGCGTAATGCTCGTATAAACATAATCTAATTTGAGCGACAAATATAAAGCCACATGCAGAGATATATCGCTATAGTGGCTGTATACAGTGCGCACCTGCACGTATTGGGACGGAGAAGAGTTACCGTTAGTTTGCGAGCCACTCACCTGCACGTTACCTGTATTGGAACAGAGAGAAAGATACCGTTAGTTGGGGAAGAAAAAGTGAGAGAGAGCGGAGAGAGTTGTTTTTGCTACAACGCTGTATGGTAACGTTGGTGAAGTGAATTACCAGTTAAAAACGGTATCGTAATATCGCCAAAGCCAGGAGAAGTGGAGTGACATACTCCAACTGTTATGGTTTGTAACCGACCCCAATCGCACAACACAAGACAGGTATGATGGTTTGCCAAGAAACAGATATTTATTGAACAACAGGGAAATACAGGGAAAAGGGCACTGTCCCTTTAAGGGAGAATCACAAACACAGGAATATAATATGAGGGGAAGGAAAGGTGCCTTTAAGAGGCGGGCAGGAAAAGGGAAACACTAAGGGAAAGTTAGGGAACGCCTAAGGGAAGGTTAAGGGAACGCCTTGGGACAGAGGAACTAGAGACTAGGTAAACCAGGGACAAGGAGAACTAGGGAGAGAGGACTAGGGACTAGGAGAGCTAGGGAACAGGAGAAAAGGGGACAAGGGGAACTAGGGACAAGGAACTAGGTGGAACTAGTAGGGGAGAACTTGGGACCAGGAACTAGGTGGAACTAGAAAGGGGAGAACTAGGGAACAGGAACTAGGTGGAACTAGAAGGGGTGAACTTGGGACCAGGAACTAGGTGGAACTAGAAGGGGAGAACTAGGGAACAGGAACTAGGTGGAACTAGAAAAGGGGAGAACTAGGGAACAGAGGGGACTGAGGCCCGCGGAGGCGGGCTGGGAAACAGGGAGGAACTGGGAGGACTGGTGGAAATCATCTGGGCCGCTCTGCAGGACAGAGGAGATAGTTAATGCACAAAAGGGGAAAAAACAGAGCAGGTGCAGAACAGTCCAAATAACAAAGTGAACAAAGTAATAATATCTTCGTGTGACAAACACACAGGGGGAGATGTAAAGTCCAAAAATACTATTCTAAGTGAGAACCAAAAACAGAGGGATTACGCTGGGAGATGAAATGTCCAAACTAACTAACAGAGGCAATACGCTGGGAGATGAAATGTCCAAACTAACTAACAGAGGCAATACGCTGGGAGAGTGACATCACAATCAAAACTCACCCAGGCGTATGCGTAAAGGTACTGGAACAGCAGCGGGAACGGGGGCAAGGGCACTACGCTGAGTGAGTGACATCACAATCAAAACTCACCCAGCGTATGCGTAAAGGTACAGGGACAGCAACGGGGCGAGGGCAAGGGCACTACGCTGAGTGAGTGACATCACAATCAAAACTCACCCAGCGTATGCGTAAAGGTACAGGGACAGCAACGGGGCGAGGGCAAGGGCACTACGCTGAGTGAGTGACATCACAATCAAAACTCACCCAGCGTATGCGTAAAGGTACAGGGACAGCAACGGGGCGAGGGCATCGCCACCGGGTGGCTGGCTGTCCGAGCCGAGGAACAGAGCGCTGGAACAACGGCGGTGACGAGGGCATCGTCCACCGGGTAGCCGCTGTCGGAGCCGAGGATCAGAGTGCTGGAACAGTGGCGGTGACGAGGGCATCGTCCACCGGGTAGCCGCTGTCGGAGCCGAGGAACAGAGTGCGCGCCACACCTTGGTGTGCGCGTCGGAACAGGGAGCTGGAACAGTGGCGGTGGCGAGGATGTCGTCCACCGGGTAGCCACTGTCGGAGCCGAGGAACAGAGTGCGCGCCACACCTTGGTGTGCGCGTCGGAACAGGGAGCTGGAACAGTGGCGGTGGCGAGGATGTCGTCCACCGGGTAGCCACTGTCGGAGCGAGGAACAGAGTGCGCGCCACACCTTGGTGTGCGCGTCGGAACAGTGGCGGTGGCGAGAGCGTCGTCCACCGGGTAGCCGCTGTCGGAGCCGAGGAACAGAGTGCGCGCCACACCTTGGTGTGCGCGTCGGGACAGTGGCGGTGGCGAGAGCGTCGTCCACCGGGTAGCCGCTGTCGGAACCGAGAGACGCCTCGGGGTGCGTCTGCGAGGAGGAGTGTGCCAAGCTCGAAGGTCTGGAAGATGCGCGTCAGTGCGCTGGTACGGAGGAGCGTGCCAAGCTCGAGGGTCCGGGAGATGCGCGTCTGTGCGCTGGAACGGAGGAGCGTGCCAAGCTCGAGGGTCCGGGAGATGCGCGTCAGTGCGCTGGAACGGAGGAGCGTGCCAAGCTCGAGGGTCCGGGAGATGCGCGTCAGTGCGCTGGAACGGAGGAGCGTGCCAAGCTCGAGGGTCCGGGAGATGCGCGTCAGTGCGCTGGAACGGAGGAGCGTGCCAAGCTCGAGGGTCCGGGAGATGCGCGTCAGTGCGCTGGAACGGAGGAGCGTGCCAAGCTCGAGGGTCCGGGAGATGCGCGTTGGTCTAGATGTGCGTCAGGACGAACAGCTGCGCTGGGGTCTGCAGTGGAACGCTGAGGTGCCTCCCGTGGAAGTTACAGGGAGCGCAGAACAGTCTCCTCCACAGGCTACGGCGACAGCAGACGAAGGCTGGAGCAAACATCTCAAGGCTGGAGAGGTCCATCTTACAGCATTGGTAGACCAGAGGATCTCCCGAAAAGAGTCTAGATGTTAGGAATATGACTCGGCATGAATACAACACGACCCCACGCCAAAACGAGGGGAAGCGCCCTGGTATTTAAAGCCCACAGGGGGACTAATTAGCCTGCCACCACAGGTGCGAGAGATAATAGAATATCAAACAGGTGTGGCCACTAAGGGTAAGGAACGAGAGGGTGGGGGCTAGAGAGAGTGAGTAGGGAATTCCTAACAGTAGGCTTAAAGAAGACAGAGAATAGGGAATTCCTAACAGTAGGCTTAAAGAAGACAGAGAAAAGGTAGTGAGCAGCGGGCAAAACCTCACAGTATCCCCCCCTCCAACGGGAGCCACCCGGCGACCCAAAACAAATACAGACAGAGTGGCAGGGGGCAAAACAAGAGGTACTGGCCAAGCCAGCAGGGGAAGCCACCACAAGAGTGGGGCTAGCAAAAGAAACAGGGTCGCCGAGGGGTAACTAGGGTGGCAGAGGGGCAACTGGGGGAACTGGTCTAGAGGAACTGGGTCTAGAGAACTGGTCTAGAGGAACTGGGGGGCGAGCAGGGTAGCTAAGGGGTAACCATGGAAGCACCGGGAAGGGGCTAGCAGAGGGAAGGTTAGCTGCCGGGGCACTGATAGCTACAGGGCCTATGCTAGCTGTACTGCTACATCAACATAGAGGCTGCGCAAGCTGCCGGAGCCAGGCTAGCAGAGGGAAAGGGTAGCTGCCAGGGCACTGATAGCTACAGGGCCTATGCTAGCTGTACTGCTACATCAACATAGAGGCTGCGCTAGCTGCCGGAGCTAGGCTGGCAGACAGGGCTGGACCAGCATGAGAGCACAAGCTAGCTGGAAGGACAGTCCTAGCTGTGTGAGAAAAACTGACCTTGCTAGCTGAAAGGGCAGTCCTAGCAGTGGGATAAACTACACAAAAAAGTGGAGGCCATGCAGAGGGACCGGGTTAGCTGCTTGGGCCTGGCTAGCCACAGGGCCTATGCCAGCAGCAAGGGCTGCATAAACATAGAGGCTGTGCTAGCAGCCGGGGCCAAGCTAGCAGACAGGGGCTCTGCTGAGGGACTGGGTTAGCTGCCAGGGCATGGCTAGCTACAGGGGGGTCAAACAGGGCAAAACGGGAAGCAAACAGGGGAGCTAACCGGGGAGACTAACAAGCTAAACAGGGGAGTAACAGGCTAACAAGGGAGCTAAACAGGACTAACAGGGAAGCTAAACTGGGCAAACAGGGAAGCTAACAGGGCTAACAGGGGAGCTAGAGGGGAGACTAACAAGCTAACAGGGGAGCTAACAGGGCTAACAGGGGAGCTAGAGGGAACAAGAAAAAAAAAGGCAAACTCAACATACACAGTCTGTGCTGGCTGGGGTCGTAGACTTGGTGGGGTCGTACTGTTATGGTTTGTAACCGACCCCAATCGCACAACACAAGACAGGTATGATGGTTTGCCAAGAAACAGATATTTATTGAACAACAGGGAAATACAGGGAAAAGGGCACTGTCCCTTTAAGGGAGAATCACAAACACAGGAATATAATATGAGGGGAAGGAAAGGTGCCTTTAAGAGGCGGGCAGGAAAAGGGAAACACTAAGGGAAAGTTAGGGAACGCCTAAGGGAAGGTTAAGGGAACGCCTTGGGACAGAGGAACTAGAGACTAGGTAAACCAGGGACAAGGAGAACTAGGGAGAGAGGACTAGGGACTAGGAGAGCTAGGGAACAGGAGAAAAGGGGACAAGGGGAACTAGGGACAAGGAACTAGGTGGAACTAGTAGGGGAGAACTTGGGACCAGGAACTAGGTGGAACTAGAAAGGGGAGAACTAGGGAACAGGAACTAGGTGGAACTAGAAGGGGTGAACTTGGGACCAGGAACTAGGTGGAACTAGAAGGGGAGAACTAGGGAACAGGAACTAGGTGGAACTAGAAAAGGGGAGAACTAGGGAACAGAGGGGACTGAGGCCCGCGGAGGCGGGCTGGGAAACAGGGAGGAACTGGGAGGACTGGTGGAAATCATCTGGGCCGCTCTGCAGGACAGAGGAGATAGTTAATGCACAAAAGGGGAAAAAACAGAGCAGGTGCAGAACAGTCCAAATAACAAAGTGAACAAAGTAATAATATCTTCGTGTGACAAACACACAGGGGGAGATGTAAAGTCCAAAAATACTATTCTAAGTGAGAACCAAAAACAGAGGGATTACGCTGGGAGATGAAATGTCCAAACTAACTAACAGAGGCAATACGCTGGGAGATGAAATGTCCAAACTAACTAACAGAGGCAATACGCTGGGAGAGTGACATCACAATCAAAACTCACCCAGGCGTATGCGTAAAGGTACTGGAACAGCAGCGGGAACGGGGGCAAGGGCACTACGCTGAGTGAGTGACATCACAATCAAAACTCACCCAGCGTATGCGTAAAGGTACAGGGACAGCAACGGGGCGAGGGCAAGGGCACTACGCTGAGTGAGTGACATCACAATCAAAACTCACCCAGCATATGCGTAAAGGTACAGGGACAGCAACGGGGCGAGGGCAAGGGCACTACGCTGAGTGAGTGACATCACAATCAAAACTCACCCAGCGTATGCGTAAAGGTACAGGGACAGCAACGGGGCGAGGGCATCGCCACCGGGTGGCTGGCTGTCCGAGCCGAGGAACAGAGCGCTGGAACAACGGCGGTGACGAGGGCATCGTCCACCGGGTAGCCGCTGTCGGAGCCGAGGATCAGAGTGCTGGAACAGTGGCGGTGACGAGGGCATCGTCCACCGGGTAGCCGCTGTCGGAGCCGAGGAACAGAGTGCGCGCCACACCTTGGTGTGCGCGTCGGAACAGGGAGCTGGAACAGTGGCGGTGGCGAGGATGTCGTCCACCGGGTAGCCACTGTCGGAGCCGAGGAACAGAGTGCGCGCCACACCTTGGTGTGCGCGTCGGAACAGGGAGCTGGAACAGTGGCGGTGGCGAGGATGTCGTCCACCGGGTAGCCACTGTCGGAGCGAGGAACAGAGTGTGCGCCACACCTTGGTGTGCGCGTCGGAACAGTGGCGGTGGCGAGAGCGTCGTCCACCGGGTAGCCGCTGTCGGAGCCGAGGAACAGAGTGCGCGCCACACCTTGGTGTGCGCGTCGGGACAGTGGCGGTGGCGAGAGCGTCGTCCACCGGGTAGCCGCTGTCGGAACCGAGAGACGCCTCGGGGTGCGTCTGCGAGGAGGAGTGTGCCAAGCTCGAAGGTCTGGAAGATGCGCGTCAGTGCGCTGGTACGGAGGAGCGTGCCAAGCTCGAGGGTCCGGGAGATGCGCGTCTGTGCGCTGGAACGGAGGAGCGTGCCAAGCTCGAGGGTCCGGGAGATGCGCGTCAGTGCGCTGGAACGGAGGAGCGTGCCAAGCTCGAGGGTCCGGGAGATGCGCGTCAGTGCGCTGGAACGGAGGAGCGTGCCAAGCTCGAGGGTCCGGGAGATGCGCGTCAGTGCGCTGGAACGGAGGAGCGTGCCAAGCTCGAGGGTCCGGGAGATGCGCGTCAGTGCGCTGGAACGGAGGAGCGTGCCAAGCTCGAGGGTCCGGGAGATGCGCGTTGGTCTAGATGTGCGTCAGGACGAACAGCTGCGCTGGGGTCTGCAGTGGAACGCTGAGGTGCCTCCCGTGGAAGTTACAGGGAGCGCAGAACAGTCTCCTCCACAGGCTACGGCGACAGCAGACGAAGGCTGGAGCAAACATCTCAAGGCTGGAGAGGTCCATCTTACAGCATTGGTAGACCAGAGGATCTCCCGAAAAGAGTCTAGATGTTAGGAATATGACTCGGCATGAATACAACACGACCCCACGCCAAAACGAGGGGAAGCGCCCTGGTATTTAAAGCCCACAGGGGGACTAATTAGCCTGCCACCACAGGTGCGAGAGATAATAGAATATCAAACAGGTGTGGCCACTAAGGGTAAGGAACGAGAGGGTGGGGGCTAGAGAGAGTGAGTAGGGAATTCCTAACAGTAGGCTTAAAGAAGACAGAGAATAGGGAATTCCTAACAGTAGGCTTAAAGAAGACAGAGAAAAGGTAGTGAGCAGCGGGCAAAACCTCACACCAACACCGAAGACCAGTGTTTTGGACTATAGAAACCCGGTCCGTACGAGACCCCCCTATCCAGCGACTGTGAGAATGGGTTTTAAGCAGAGCCCAATTGCTGAACACAGGAGAGGAGAATGGAGCATTTCAGGTTGTTTTAATGGTATTCCCAAGTAGGCAAGAATTACATCCAGAAATGTACAACAGGTATGAATTGGGGATAAAGGGAGCAGGTGCACTCCAGTGCTACTGCAGACGGAAGACACGGGTCCGTGTTGAGAGAGGGAGCAGGAACTCCTTGGTAGGCTCCAGGGGGTCCAGACAGGGACACGCTGGCACAGAGGTCCTGGGCACAAGAGAGGAAAGTTAGAACAGGGAATAATCACATGGGGATGCCTAGCAGGTCTTCGGACTGAGGCGTCGTACCTAGGTAATGATACTAACACCACGACGACTTCTGGTCAGCATCGTCCAGTTGAAGTAGGGTCTTCATCATCAGGGGATGGGATAAAGCTGTGAGGAGTGAGATGCCTGACAGCGTTTGAATCAGGGGATGAGGTGCAGCTGGGTTGAGTGACGGAAGGTGAAGGGGTGCTGTTGACCATATAAGGGCGTGAGGCTTCCGTGATGGATGGAAGGGATGATGAAGAGGAGTGCGTGGTGAATGTGGATGGAAGGGAGGATGAAGAGGAGTGCGTGGTGAATGTGAGGGGAGAAGGAGGAGGGGTGAAGTACGCTCTCGCTGTGATTATGACAGCGACTACCCGACTGGTTGCATGTAAATTTGATTAGCCCCAGGATATTAATGTGACCACAGGATATTGATGTGATATGTTACATGTGTGTTTTTATGAAGTTATTATTATTATTATTATTATTATTATTATTATTATTATTATTATTATTATTATTATTATTATTATTATTATTATTATTATTATTATTATTATTATTATTATTATTATTATAAAATTAATAATTAATTAATAATAACTCCTCTCCTTCACTAGAATATAATCGAATTATGAAATCAAATATAGGCCAGGGCTTTACAACTTAATAAAGAGATTGAATACAATTAAATGGGATATAAACGGAATATAGCACAATATGATTATAATATTATTTCATTGTATACATTTAATTTAGTTTCTATCCTATTTAATATATATTCTTTATTAAGTTGTAAAGCCCTGGCCTATATCTGATTTCATAATTAGATTATAGTGAAGGAGAGGAGTTCTTATTAATTATTACATATTTATTTAATAATAATAATAATAATAATAATAATAATAATAATAATAATAATAATAATAATAATAATAATAATAATAATAATAATAATAATAATAATAATAATAATAATAATAATAATAACTTCAGAATAATAATAATCATGACATGGCATTACTGCTGATCAGCACCTATATCAGAAATAAATGTTTACTGTATTGATCATCATCTCAGAACCAATAATTTGAAATGTCAGCTATAGCCTTATTTCTAAATCACGTGTTGCGAAGGCTATTGGCACTCGGCTTTATATTTCTCAAACAAGTTAGATACTGTTCATAACTCACAAGATCTATTTTCTTTAGTATTCCGTTCATTTTGTATTGTATTTAGTTTACTTCGTAATGTATAGAGGAGTGCAAAAGAATAGAATCTTTATTGTCATTGTTGGTCCAACAAAATTGAGTTTAGAGCATCACCACATACAAACATACTGAATATAGCATGTATAAATAATAACATCAATAATATATTATCAATGTCCCAAGTGCAATAGTGCTAGTGCAAATGAATAGTATGACAGTCCATGGATGTAGTGGAGTTAATGGATGGAGTGATTTCTTGATTTCTAATTTATTTTCTTTTTTTGGACAGCGCACTAAACTTGACAGCGCGCTACATTTCGACACACACATTTCTGCCAAGAGCACTGTCAGGGGGGCAGAGTGCGGACTGCTCGCGAGCTACACATATGCGCTGGTATCTCATCGAGCAATGTGCTTTAGTGGATAGCTCGCAGATGCAGAGCAGGCTCTGCAAATGCAATTTGCTTTGCGCAATCCATTCTCTGTGGATTCAGCCGTGAGACTTGTTACGCACAACGCAGTCTCAGTGTTGTCTCGGAAATGGATTTGGTAGCTTTTTTCTGCGTCTCCGTAGACCAGGGGTCGGCAATAGGTGGGCCGCGGGCCGAGATTGGCCCGCCAGCAATCATTTCTGGCCCGTCAGTTTATTTTGAGAATATGATATGTATTTTACATGCGGGAAATATTCACTTGTGACGCCAGAGTGTCTTTGAGAAGCTGTATCTATCTATTCATCATATCTATGTCTGTCACTATAGCCAATTGAAATGCTAGAAATGATCACGTGGACTGGGAGAACCAATGGAAAATTCTTATAGTTTGTCAATAGTCCGCGTGTATATTTTCCCTAACGCTCTTTCACTTCCGCGTTCGGGATGCGCGACTAACGTTAGCAAAAATGTGTAAAAAAAAAAAAATAAAAACGTCTTTGGATAGCTTATTTGCAAAGGGGAAATACCAACTGAGGAGCCAGAAGAGGAGCCTACGACCTCCAAGACAGTGTGGTATAATTCCATTCTCAAACTGTTATGGGTTAGGAAATATTGTTGTAAATCTTGATTTCCCCAAGAAAGGTCACCAGGCTACGGGGAGGAATTGGACTCTGTAAGACAAGCGCACAACACGTTAGATAAGTCTCATATTGTTCTTATCCCTAAAAAGAGATTATTAATATACATAGGCTCTAAGAATAAACCACAAGTAAAGATAATATTGATTACAATATGTATTAAAGGAATAGCCAAAAAAGGGTCAACATTTGTAGTCTGTTGGCCAAGCCAAAGTAGAGCCAAAGGTGGCCCTCAGGCACTCAACACTATGTAAATATAACAGGACTCAGGGCTGCCAGATACAAGAGACAACACTGTATTTAAATATAGACAGTGATTTCGGCTTCCTGAGAACAAAAAGATTACAGTCTCTAGGCTGCCTGGGCTTGCCAGGTAAACACTAAAAAACAGTTTCTATTGAATAACTATCCTCCCCCGCTCGCATTTATAGTCAACCTATAGGAATTTACAGGAGACCTTTTGCTACTTGAACAATGGGGGCTGACACGGACTCCTACACTTTAGTGTGATAGCTTCCCCCCGCTGCAGCTCAAACAGTTTCTAGGAGAACATTTGCTCCAGGGCTTTAAAGAACCACTACTGGCTGACCAACTGTTTGCAATATGGCCACTCACAGCCTGGCCAAAAATCAGGAAATTAGTTCTAGTTTAAAAACGTAGTTATGATGGTATTAGACACTTGAACTATACAGGAAAATAACCATAAAGTAGAGCTGGTCAGTTTAAAACAACCTAGGCAGTTTTTAGACCTGATAACCTAATGGAAGTAGAAATAACTTAATGAGAATAAACAAAAAAACATAAGAAAATAGTAAAATAACCTTTTACTTGAAAATAGCGAGATAGAATTCCTTTGTGCTTGTTAAAGACCATAAATAGGGCTAAACACAGTTTCTAGGCCCCAATTAAAATCAGGAAAGAACTTACACTCATTATTAAAGTATAGTCGTAATTAATTTCTAATTTATTAGTTGGTAAAATTAGATGTTGTATACTTTGAATGCAAAAACTCCAAAAGTATTATTTAGTCTTTAAAGATAGAGGACTGCCTCTTTTTGACCAGCTTTGATTTGATTTGATTTGATTTTATTAGGGATCCCCATTAGCTGGTGCGATAGCAACCAGCTAGTCTTCCTGGGGTCCACACACAAAAAAAACACAAAAACAATCACTATTGCAAAAAACAAAATTATTAAAAGTCAGTACACACAATGCATAATGAACCTACTGTAACAATTAATATAGCTAAAATTACATTAGTGTAAAAAAAAACAAAAAATTACTTTACAGTGTTAAAAACAATTTAAAACAATTTAAGATTCTTTTTAAAAGTGAATCTACTGTAAATGCAGCAGAGGTTCCGAGGCAGGCCATTCCACAGAGTTAATGCTCTAAAAATAAAAGATCTCCCCAGAGCGCTGGTTCTAGGACCTGGCAATTCAAGCTGCCCACTACTGGAACCTCTAGTGTAATGCTCGTGCACAGTATTACTAAAAACAATCTGATTATGTATAAAAACAGGAGTCTTACTGCTCATGACCAACTTGAACAGCACAAGTATATTAAAAGACAATCTATTTTCAACGTTAAGCCAAGAGAGGCGGGCATGCATACGGCTCACATTAGACCTTAGTGAGCAGCCCAGTACCAACCGTGCTGCCCTGTTCTGGACCACCTGGAGCTTCCTGAGGTCACCACTGGCAGCAGATGACCACATCGCAGAGCAATAGTCAAGATGACATAAAACTAAACTTTGCACTATCTGACAAAAGGGGACGGGCAACAAAAGAAGCACATTTCCTGGAAATACCAATTGCTCTTCCCATTTTTAAAACAATATAATTAATATGCTGAGACCAAGACAGAGTGCAATCCAGCATCACTCCAAGGAGTTTAGTACTTTCAACTGGTCAGCTGGCCGCTGACTTTAGAAATCCAAAATGGCCGCTATATGCTTTAGCCAATCAGGACGTAGAAGAACCACCCTCTGACGTACTAGTCGAACATTTCTAGAGGAGGAGTTTAACCTTTAAAACAGACTGCAAAATAGACAGACGAAAAGGGGCGGCTTGGGAACATTCTATGCACAGCAAGACGGACGGAGGATTGCCTGAAGACACTGCACGAGAATACAAATCCTTTGTCTCCTAGCGACCAGAGAATCAACAAACTGACGCCATTGAAGAAGATCATTCTTTTTAACTGCTTTTGATTAGTCTGAGATAAGTGGTCGGTGGCATAGTACCGTAGTACAGTTGTATCATTGCACATTCCACTTTAAATTGAATCAGAGTAATTTTTGTACCTTTTGACTTTGAAATAAACCAAACTCTGAGAAATAGAAACCTCTCCTTTTTGATTTCTGTTCCTCCGCCGTACAACAACAGTGGTTTTTGTTTAGTGATAGATTTAGGGCTATACAACACAACGCAGAGTAGGTTAGATATACGATTAGGATAACCCTATTTCTTATTACGATACAGCTTCTTTTAATAAACAGGAGTCATACTTAAAATACGGGTTTATCGCAACAGGTGACTCTTGTGTGCCGACGTCCTCTCTGCATAATATGTGGCGACAAGATAGCAAACGAGGCAATGATGACAACTGTGTTCAAGTTGGCAGATAAAGTAGCTGCATTCAACGCCAATCTGGAATTGGAGGGTGGCGAGTGGACATTTGACATGTTTCAAACATTAGCAGGGATTTTGGAGGACTGAAACAAGCCCAGGGCAGTTTTGGTGAGTCGTGTTTTCATGCATTCTGTTCTGCTGTTCATGTGTTGCACTCGCCGCGGTGCTGCATGAAAATCAAATGCCCATCCTACTGATCTGCTGTTCATGTGTTACTTATGCACTCGCCGCAGTGCTGCATTTTTCACTATCATTATATTAAATTAGCCATTGTTTAGCCGCCCCGCCAAGGCAATGGTAGGGGAAACACTGTATATGCAAGAGAGGGTCTGTGTCTTTAGTCTTTGTGTACTAGATAGTTTGTGCAGCTTGTGGTGAGGGAGACAAGCTGCAATGTGATTTCATGAGAGATCCAAAATGAATGTGTTATCATATTATTATCTACATAATAGTTACAATATAATTCACTTTGTTGAAAATGGGGCATCTCTTCCAACTCTAAGCTAAACATAATAATTGTTTAACATTTAAAGAATAGGGACAGGGGCACAAATAATAACTGAATACCAAGGGACTAGCAAGAAGCTGTCTGTTTTCAAAGATTAGGAACATGTAATAATAAGTTACTGTAATAAAACTGTAATAATTAGAGGTAAACATAAAAAAGGGGCATTTGAGAGTCAGATGGAATTCTGGAATGATTTTACTGAGACATCAGGTTTGAGACTTGAGTAACTGATGGTCATCAATAGTTTGTTATAGTTCCTCATTAGTTCCTTGCTAATTAGGTTAGACCATTGTGATTATACAGACTGATTCTGTTATGTTATTTCATCTAGGTTCTTCACTAAATCTACACCCTAATGACATTTGCTTCCATAAATTAGTTATTCCATTCTGCCAATTATCACTGCAAGGTTCTTAATATGTGTGCTTAAGTTGTCCAATTAAATAGCTCAAAAGTGTATTGTAAATAGTTGACTTCCCACTTTCTCTTAAGCCCTTCCAATAAGAACTGTAGCTCTGGAGCAGCTCTACTGTATGGGTCACTTCTTAATGACTGAACCCAAAGAAGCACACAATTCACTTAAAGGAACACGCCAACTTTTTGGGAAATTTGCTAAAAAAATTACCCTGGAGTTAGCAACCACTGCTGCCTGGGCGCAGTGATTTCATCACCTCAAAAGCCCAGTTTTTCAAAAAAACAACAGGGTTTTTGAGGTGATGAAATCACTGTGCCCAGGCAGCAGTGGTTCGGCAAAAGAAATTTCCGAGGATATCTGCTTAGAAAACGAAAATGTCTAATTTAAAAAAAAATCTCCACGTGGTAAATACACATGTTTACAGGAACGTTTTGGAGTTGTATTTGGAGTGTATTTTGTGACTGTTGGGAACTAGGCTACACTGGCCGTTTGGTCGTTTATTCCTTTATTCGATATTTGTATTCATTATTCATCCAGGGACCTTGGTGTTACCATAGGGAATGAGTCTGAGGTCGCCAAAGTGCAATACCGGCCGCATCCAGCTAGACGCCGGTATTGAGCACCCTTTGTAACCTTGTATCTTGGCCTGTGTAACGGCCAAATGTCTCCGGTCTCACTTTTCCGTGTCGGGCGATTGGAGCGGTTCTCCCGGTTCCATTGAAGCACGTCAAATATCCCCGATCCATATGTTGTGGTGGGTTATGCCGTGGACCAAATGGACATCGGATGTACCAGATGGCGATCAAACAATTGGAATACTATTTTTGGAATACTCCCGATCACAGGTAAGGACTATCTGACGTAAATGTTTGCTTGATCCTGCAATGCTTTTATACCGATCGGGCTGATAATAGTTTTTAGTAGGGATGTCTGATATTATCGGCCTACCGATATTATCGGCCGATATCGGCATTAAAATATCGGTTTTCAAAAAGAAAAGAAAAAAAGAATTTAAAAACCTTTATTTACCCAGGCAAGCAAGTAAGAACAAATTCTGATTTTATTTATTGTCAAAAGTATGCATAATGTTGTGTTAATTCCACAACAAGAGATATGTAATTTTAATTACCTGAAATTATTAAATTTTTGGGGGGGGGGGGGGGACCCTGCATATATCGGTATCGGTTGATATCGGTTGATATCGGTATCGGAAATTAAGAGTTGGACAATATCGGTATATCGGTATCGGTAAAAAAGCCAATATCGAGCATCCCTAGTTTTTAGTGTTCAATACGAATGCCGTTACTGCCAATCAAATAATCAGAAACGACCCCCCCCCTTTCATGCATTCATGATGGAACATAATTTTATTTCTGAATAATAGCGTGTATTAATATTCATCAGTAAAACAACATGTCGACGTACTTGACTCGATAGATAGAATGAATGCCGGTGGCAGGAAGTGCCACACCATAAAACGTTCTGGGGGAACTAATATTCCCAACACCAGTTCTGTGTGAATTATGTACAATCACTACAACATTATCATTTCATATCTGTGTCAAAGGTACTTTTTAATTTTTTATTTGTTTAGCTAATGCAGTAATTTACTAATTATCATTAACCCTTCTCTTGCATTCGGTCATACACCCCTTCCCATACCATTTTCGGTCAAAATTGGCCGGTGTGTTTTGCACAGTGATATCTCTGGAACCCCTTATTCAATTTTGATGGTTGACATCTCATTTGAACAGTCAAAGCAAGTAGAATCAAGGTGTGGCACAGAACGACACTAGGAGTGAATTTCATGTTATAATTTGCAGTAAGTTCAAACATAGTGTTTACTGTACATTACTGTGTATATTATAAAAATGCTTGCCATGTAGGCTGTGTTTACTGGAGATGGAAATCCTTTAGTTAGTGTTGTACCTGAAATTCCTCCCGTCCCAATGATGTATTGATTTGACAAAGGCAAGCCTGTGTTTCATTGTGTACTTTCAACTACAGTATATGGACCCACCGGTGGGCCCATCAAGTTCAGCATTCACTGCATTCACTGTGATGTTGGTCAGGCTCATAGTCTGGATCGCTGTTGTCTTCCATTTCTGAGACATCCTCCTCTATCTCTGGTTCAATCTCCTCTTCATCTGGTTCAAGAATGAGGTCCAGAGCCTCTCTGACAGAAAGTCGCCTGATCAGTCGCCTACTCATTGTGTCAATGAGTCAAATGAGAGCAAGGCACAAATATATATGCATGAGAGGGGCATTTAGCGCGAGAAAGTGGGAGGTTTTTCTTTCTCGAGGGGCACAGAGCTTGCACCTGTGAGAAGATATGATACATTTATATCATTGCAGCGCGAGAAAGTGAGAGGTTTTTATTTCTCGAGGGGCACAGAGCTTGCACCTGTGAGAAGATATGATACATTTATATCATTGCACATAAGCACAAGAAATGTACGTGTGTGAGAGAGAGAGAGAGAGAGAGAGAGAGAGAGAGAGAGAGAGAGAGAGAGAGAGAGAGAGAGAGAGAGAGAGAGACAGAGAGAGACAGAGAGAGAGAGAGAGAGAGAGAGAGAGAGAGAGAGAGAGAGAGAGGGTGTGTGCTGTGTGTGAGAGAGTGTGTGGAGATGTTTTCCCTCTGCAGGATGAACATAATATACTCATACCCATTCATTTCCTATGGCGGTCAATTCTGACCGAAAACATCATAGGTGTGTCACTGTTGAATAAATCACTCAAAATTCAATGCAAGTGATGATCATCAATTGTATATGTTCAGAGGCCTAGTGTGGAGGATAACATAGGGTCTTGAGGCAATTGGATGAAAAACACAATATGTATGATTACAAACGAAGTCAGATTTGACCGGAAACGCAAGAGAAGGGAGGAACTATTTCTCACTTCAGGTATATTTTTACCAACTGTCAACTTTTCACAGAATGTTTAGAATCTTTCTTCCAACAGATCAGCAGGTAACCATTCCATGTCAGGCAAAGACATACAGCACACTTAAACCTACAATAAATTGTCTGGATCTGCTTTTATTTTTTAAGGTAATAAATCTGTAAAGACACATCAAATGCCAAAACAAACACATACCTTTGACGCAAACGTGTCTGTTCTATTGAAATCTACACAGCTACAGTAGTAGTCTGTTTCTACTTTGGAAGTACAATATTTAGACCCAAAATGAATGGAAGAGAATCAGAGGCCTGTGAGGAATGGTAGTGTTGACAGCAGACAACAGCGTCACTATCTTACTTGTAGATGCATTTAAATAGAGGTAAGACTTCTGAAATATCATAGTCGACTATCCAAATCCTTAGTCGGGGACAGCCCTAAGCCTACAGTACATTACAGATAGCAGTATATTTATAATATGATGTAGCCTACCCTACAGTATATTACAGATAGTAGTATATTTATAAATAAATAGAATTATCTGTTGCTTTAAATACGTTGCTTTATACTACGGAAATTAATGCAAACATACATCGCCTGTCCATTGTAGGCAAAATCACTGAGCAAAGTACTATAGGTCTGACAAGTTGAACAAAAAACTGTGAACGAGGCGTTATCAATATTGTGATAACTATCAGCTGAGGCAAACATGAAGTTGATGCCTTGTTTGACCTCTGTGATGACCTTTATGTCCTGTGTGACCTTTAGTTGGCCTATTTTGAGACATATTCTGTATAGTTTCTACAGTATATTTAATATGACCACACAATTCAGTCCTCATAATGACTAGCTGTCTGATCGTAATTACAAATGGCAGTTTGATTGCTCAAATGTTGTATTGCTAAAAAATTTATCTCTTTCATTATAGTCCAGATTAAATGAGCCTGGTCATTCAAAATAGCAGGATTATTTTTAATATGCTCATACCATCTGTGGTTGCTTTTGCCCAGAAGTTGATGGTGAAATGCTGAAAATCAGGTCAAAAGGTCACTTGTATTATTGCCTGTCTCCAAACTCCAAATATGATGTAGCCTACAACAGATAGTAGTGTATTTATAATGTGATATAGCCTACAGTACATTACAGATATTGTAGTAGTATATTTACAATGTGATATAGCCTATAGTACATTACAGATAGCAGTATATTTACAATGTGATATAGCCTACAGTATATTACAGATAGCAGTATATTTACAATGTGATATAGCCTACAGTATATTACAGATAGCAGTATATTTACAATGTGATATAGCCTACAGTACATTACAGATAGCAGTATATTTATAATGTGATATAGCCTACAGTACATTACAGATAGCAGTATATTTATAATGTGATATAGCCTACAGTACATTACAGATAGCAGTATATTTATAATGTGATGTAGCCTACAGTACATTACAGATAGCAGTATATTTATAATGTGATGTAGCCTACAGTACATTACAGATAGCAGTATATTTATAATGTGATGTAGCCTACATAGGGCTGACCCCTATTAGTCGAATAGTCGACTAATCGACCGAAAGGAGCCGTAGTCGACTGCCAACCTCTTAGTAGAAAAAAAAAATATATATTATAATATATATATATATTTCTTTTATCATTCTTTCCAAAAGAAAAGAGGCCTAGAAGCGTGGCTAACGCTAATGGCACGCATACCAGAGGCTAACTGCACAGAGGCACTGAAAGAGGATTTCATCTAATGAACACACTAGACTAGACAAATATCAAGATGTATCCATCAGTGGACCAATCAGACATTAACCCATCTCACGCCAATGACGTGTTACCACGTCATTCTCCGCCATGCGTAATCTTCCAATGACGTCTTACAGCGTCTTTGAGATCAATATTTCAAATTTCTCATGGTCATGGTATTCACATTTCACCCACGGAGTCTTGACTGGTGCTTGACTAGATCTCCGCTCAACTCTCCAACGCTTCAATACCGCCACCTGGTGGCCGATCTGCGAGTTGCCAAAACCGGAAGTGGCCGGAAGTGCTTAGTCCGTCCGCTATTCCGTCCGGCCACTCGCTATCGCTCGCGGGACTCTATCCAGACACCGTGCATATCGATCCGTTGCCATAACTCAATAAACAACATGATTGGACGTATATTAGTATTATACAAACCGGAACTGGATCACCTAGATTAACATCCCATAATAGCGATCTTTTTGCTCCAGTATCATCCCCCATCGCTACGAGGAGACTGGGGTGAGTTTCAGTGTTTTTCTTTACCATTTTCGATACTGATCAATATATCATGAATCATTTAACGTTGGTCATTGCATTATAAACGACCCCCCCCCTCTGGTCACCAGCAGATGACAAGTCATGATGTTTAGGATCATGTACATGTGAAATTTTTTATATAACGTTGATCGGTATCAAACTGCATTTGATCATCTAATATATGCATTTATGGCTATATCTCACGTTCTATGAAATACAGCAGAAAATGATAAAAACATATTTATACTCTGGACGGTATTTTAGTATGAATGTGTGAATGAAAAAGTAAAACGTTCCTACATGCTGAACGATAGATAATTGATGTTGAATGGGCCATAGTAATGTCAATTTAGCAATACAATTTAAAAAGTTATAGCCCTGCAAAGAAGGTGAACATCTCCATAGACAAATAGTGCTGGCAGAGAGGCTACAAGGATAAATATAAGCTCCGGCAGAGAATGGGTTAAACACCCCCACAGCCCAAATGGAATGATAAAAAAAATATATATATACTTTTTTTTTTCAAATTTATTTTTAATCATAGTCGACTATCCAAATCCTTAGTCGGGGACAGCCCTAAACCTACAGTACATTACAGATAGCAGTATATTTATAATATGATGTAGCCTACAGTATATTACAGATAGCAGTATATTTATAAATAAATAGAATTATCTGTTGCTTTAAATACGTTGCTTTATACTACAGTACATTATAAATATACTGCTATCTGTAATATACTGTAGGCCCTACAGTATATTACAGATAGCAGTATATTTATAATGAGATGTAGCCTACAGTACATTACAGATAGCAGTATATGTATAATGTGATGTAAGCCTACAGTACATTACATATTCCCATTAAGATATGAGGAGACCTGTTTTGGCTTTGTTCGAAAGAAGGGCTTACAAGTATTTCAGACTAAAAGGATTCAACATCAGGGATATCCTGATTCCTGACACAAATTGTACTTTACCTGCACTATTCTTACCCTACCTACACTTCCTATCAAATTCATGTGTCAGTTCTATGCACTGTAATTTTAAGAGCACTGCTCTGTTGTAATTCAAAATTTAACTATGTTAAATACCCTGTTATATGTCCATTCTATTTTATAATTTTTAGCCTATTTTTAAACTGAATCCAACCGCACTTTGTTTTTACTCTGTCTATTCTATTTTTATTATTTGTATTACTGAATGAAACTGTAAACAGAAAGGCCTATTGGGATGCTAGATCCTAATGTGAAGCACTGCGATTTACCATACCTCGCTACCTCTCTATCTTTTTTTATGCTAGCTTATGCCTGTATTTTTTACTGTTGTGAAGCACTTTGAACTGAAGTTTATTATTATTATTATTATTAATAGGACCTTTATCTGAAAATAAGTAATTTGCGACTGCCCTGTACAAATCTTAACAATCCTATTCGACCGACCAAAAGGCTTGGGGCTATATTTTTGTGAATCATGGGCCTAGGCACTAGTCCACTTGTGGTGCAGTTGTAGAAAGGGTTGGACAAAGATAAATACATTGTGGATGTGGTTGGGCCTGGGCTGACATCTACTGTGTCAGAAGAACTTCAACCATGAGATCTGGTGGTGATATATGTGCTACCTATACCACCACCTCCAATTATGAATACATACATATTTTATTTTGTGTTATAACAACTGCCCACTGGCTCCGGAAGGGCAGGCTATAGTGGGGGACAATAGCTGTCAGTAGGCCTATAGCAATTTACACAGGGCGATAACTCATTGAAACAACAGTAATACTCAATATGACTCACCACCCATCCTGGCTGTCTGTCCTCTCTTGTTCAATAGAAATAATAATAATAAAGAAATATAAAACACGAAAAAGAATATGTCCGCAGGCTTTGTTGTAACTTCTCAAAAAAAAAGAAACCTTAACTTTTCTGGTCATTCAAAACGAACAGAAACAGTCTCTTATTTTTTTCTTCCCACCCCAAAAGGTTATTTCCCCTCAAAAAGAACACCATGCCATGCGTGGGACAATCGCTGTAGTACAAAACAAAAACAAACAATCTCTTCTCCCCACAATCTGTAACGTAAGACGTGCGTTTTGCTTACGCTGCGCAGTAAAATCCAGTCAGTCAGGGGTTCCAGAGGCGAAGATACAAAGTACAAATAAATGGTAAATTTATACAACGCTTTTATCTCAAGGACACTTTGAGACGCTGCTCGGGAGAACAGACGACTGCTCTACCTCCTGAGCCACTGTCACCCCTAATAAATCAAACAAACATGATCTAGACCTTTCTAAACTATTCATTTGGCTGTCTAGGTCTTACACACACCTACAGCTCGCCTACAAACTTTTAAAACTAATTTCAGATCTTGCATGCATCCTCCTTTAAATCTCTACCCGTCTTGGGTGTGCGCTACAGGGACATGCTGAAATACTACCTATAGTGATTTGGACCCTTTCCTAAGGGAAATATTACTTTGCTGTGGACAGCTGTGTGCTTTTCATCATCCAGCCACTCACTGTCCCTAACACAAAAAGGTACTGCACCCTTTCACTACCTGATACATGTATGTATGTGGCTGTGTCACAGTGTCATACCACTGGATGTGGTCCTTCCAGACATGCACCTAGCATCACCTTGTATCCCTTTTCTTTCATTTCCTAATAAAAAATTGTCCACTACTACAGAGAACAGTACAGCTAGAAGAATGCACTCAGTAGAGTTCAAACCTCCACAATGGCAATCTCCCCACTTTGCAGTTACTTTCAGGCAACATTTTACTGGGTAGATGACAGAAACCAATTTATTCATGGTATTGCCAGTCTCAACCGACCCAGGCTATACATCCATAATGGTGGCAATAGAGGAAATGTCATTGGGTCACCAAAATCAACAGGTTTCTCCCTCTAGGGGTCATGAATATTCACAGCAAACTGTGTGACTGTACTGTGTGGCTAAAGGGTCAGGAGATATGCTGATTTAAAAATAGAAAGTTTTGCCCGATGAGGATGCTAGGGGAAAGTTGATGGGGTCACCTAAATCTCTCGTTTCTTTTCCTCTTGGGGTCATAAATGTGCACAGGAAATGTTATGGAAATCCTGCCTTGTTCTCTAATGGTTGCGCTAGAGAAAATGTCATTGGGTGACCACAATCAATTGTTTTCTTTACACTAGAAGTCATGCATTTTCACAGCAAATTGTGTAAATGGACTGCATTTATACAGTGCTTTTATCCAAAGCTATTTACAACTTATGCCTCACATTCACCCATTCACTCACACATTCACACACTGATGGCGGAGGCAACCATGCAAGATGCCAACCTGCTCATCAAGAGTAGTTAGGGGTTCGTTCAGTGTCTTGCTCAAGAATATTTCGAGGCGCTGCCAGGAAGAGCGGGAACCGGGAACCTTCTGATTACCAGACGACCGCTCTACCTCTGAGTCCTGAGCCACTGTTGCCCCACTGTCAACTGTATTACTAATGCATCAGGATGTGTTCATTTGAAGATTTTGGCCTAATGGAGTGCTAGCGGAAAGGTTCACAGGGTCAAAATGAATAGGTTTCTTTCTGTCTGGGTCATGAGTATGCACAGGAAATCTCATAGCAATCCGGACATAACAGTTTGAGATATCTCATTACTTACAGACTTACAACAGATGTGACCGATTACATATCCTCCTTGGCGGAGCCGGAGGTAATAAAAGGGCAATGAAACAGCATAATACACTATACAGTATGAACACCACCCCATCTGCCCAGGCCAATTGGACAAAATATCATAGTAATGTAGAATAAAATACAGTAGGTCCATAGTTTCTCCCCTCCCACATAACAATGATTAATACTCGATTCGATTCGATTACGATTCTTCAGGCAACGATTTAATGCATCATGAAATATCTTCATTTGACCACGATTCAATGTTTTTTTTTATTAATTCTCGATACATTTTCTATCAGTTAATTCCCCAAAAAAAAATTTATACACAAATGTGGCTGGGGGAACTGATTCACTCAGCATGAATGGACTATAGGTCAATAAAAACAATACACACAAAAAAATTTATTAATCGATTAATTTTGATTATAATAGATTCTAACATATTCAAATAGAATCGATGCATCGAATCAAACACATTCGAATCGATGCATTTCGATTAATCGTTACACCCCTACTCTATACAGTTTGAATTCCAACCCATCTGTGTAGACCAATAAACCAAAGTACACCACTACCACTACCACTTTGAAGTAATATCAAGTACATTACTGTAGGTCCATACAGTAGCTTCTCCGCTCTCGCAATGCTTTTAAAGTGAATAAATGAATGAATGAAAACTTTATTTAACAGATTGCAGAATGGGTACAATACAGTACGGCTCAATACACACAATTGTTAAGGGGATGCAGACCAGAGAAAGACGTTTGTCTTGTTTACATCAGGGTCCCCCATTTTCAATTCATATTGACATTTATGACATACTCAACATACATGACATTTATGGCATAGGGACATATAGGTATTTAGTACTGATACATTTGTGACATATGCGGTATCCAAATATACAGTACTGTTACTCATAGATCCTGACAGAGTATGATGGGGAGGGGACTGTACATTAGGAGGGGGTGGGTGGGAGAGAAATATACATCCGGTGGTGAGGTAATGATGATGGCGCCGCTCCGACCGGCTGCCTCTCTGTTCGCTCCGTCGAGACTGTGTTTACTTTTGTTAATATTTATAGTTTTTAGAGTTTTGTGCGTACCAACTGTTGGTGCATTTAATGTATATGACCGTCAGTCACTCATAGACATTGGATTACGGGAAACTTACCAACTGGATTACTCGCTGGATCAGCTTTCCGAACCGCATCAATGGCCTGAAGAAATTCTCCGGAGATTAGGACCAGACCCTTTGTTCCCAGAGCCCAGGAAAAGACGACGAGGAAAGAGGGCTGGGATCCGTAACAGGCTGAGATCCAGACGCCACCGTACACCACTGCCCAGTATATTGCTAGCCAATGTACAATCAATAGACAATAAACTGGATGACATCCGAGCAAGGATTCAATATCAAAGAGACGTCAGGGACTGCAATGTCCTTTGCTTCACCGAAACATGGCTCACACCGGAGGTTCCAGATCACGCAATTCAACCAGCGGATCACTTCTTTATCCATCGCAAGGATCGGGCATCAGAGTCCGGTAAACAACGTGGAGGAGGTATTGCCTTCATGTTTAACAAAAATTGGAGTGATCCAACGAACGTGAAGGAATTATCCAACCACTGCTCCCCAGAACTGGAATATATAACCATCAAGTGTCGTCCTTTCTTCCTCCCGAGGGAGTTAACGGCGATCGTCCTGATCGGAGTGTATATTCCACCGCAAGCCAGCAACAAGGTTGCGCTCTTCAGACTACACGACGAGGTAAATAGAATACAAGTGGCTAACGTTAACGCCGCCATTTTAGTACTGGGAGATTTCAATAGCGCCAATCTGAGAAAGGTATTGCCTGACTTCTATCAGCATGTGACTTGCAACACCAGAGGCGGTAACATCCTAGATCACTGTTACACGCAATTTAAAGGTGGCTACAAGGCTCATTCTGATAGTGGCTTTGGTAAATCAGATCACGCGTCAATTTTTCTTTCACCAAAGTACAAACAGAGAATTAAAAGTACTCCCGTAGTCTCGCGAGAGGTGCAGAAATGGGATCTGACGTCAGAAGAGACGATCCGGTCAGTGTTTCACCACACAGACTGGATTGTGTTCCGCGACACAGATAACATTAATGCCTACACGGAGACAGTGCTGGACTATGTTTGTACTAGGGTGAAAGAAACAATCCCCACTACCAAAATGAAAGTTTACCCAAATCAAAAACCCTGGGTAGACAAATCCGTCCGTGAAGCTCTGAGAGAGCGCACCAAAGCATACAATGACGGCCTAGTGGCAGGCAACATGAATGACCACAAGGTGGCGCGACACAACGTAAGGAGGACAGTGTCAGAGGCCAAACGGCGCTACAGGGATAAAATTGAACTCCAGTTTGAACAAGCTGACTCTAGAGCTATGTGGCAGGGGCTCAAAACGATGACAGACTACAAAGGCGCCTCCCTCAAACTGAACAGTGACATCTCCTTAGCAAACGACCTCAATACCTTCTATGCGAGGTTTGATGCTGGTAATAACAACACCAGCTCACAAGCCTCGGCAATGGGGGGGGGGGGGTCGGCTGCTGATGGAGGCGCAGTGTTCAGGGTAACAGAGCATGAGGTGAGGCGGACCTTTAAAAAAGTGAATATCAGGAAGGCAGCAGGTCCGGACGGCATCCCCGGCCGCGTCCTAAAAGTCTGTGCCGACCAACTGGCCCCAGTATTCACTGACATATTTAACCTGTCCTTAGAACAGGCTGTCATCCCCACCTGCCTGAAGAAGTCCACTATTATCCCTGTACCCAAAAAATCCAAGCCTGCTTGCCTCAACGACTACCGCCCTGTAGCTCTCACCTCCATAGCCATGAAGTGCTTTGAGAAGCTAGTAAAGGGCTACATCTGCTCCTCCCTCCCCATCAACATGGACCCCCTGCAATTTGCATACCGCCCCAACAGGTCCACGGAGGACGCCATATCCCATGTGCTGCACACAGCAGCATCACACCTGGACAAGAGGCAGGGGAACTATGTGAGAATGCTATTCATCGACTACAGCTCGGCATTCAATACCATAGTCCCCTCCATACTCATAGCCAAGCTCAGGGACCTGGGCTTGGGCTATGACCTCTGCCAGTGGGTCTTGGACTTCCTGACTGGCAGACCCCAGGTGGTGAGAGCAGGCAACTGCACCTCCTCATCCATCACCCTCAACATAGGGGCCCCCCAGGGCTGTGTTCTGAGTCCCCTCCTCTACTCCCTGTACACACACGACTGTGTGGCTCAGCGGAGTAGCAATACAATCGTCAAATTTGCTGACGACACAGTGGTGGTGGGCCTGATCTCTGCCAACGACGAGAGGGCCTACCTGGAAGAGGTCAAGGTCCTGGCGGGATGGTGCCAGGAAAACAGCCTCTCCCTGAACGTCAGCAAAACAAAGGAGATGATTGTGGACTTCAGGAGGTCGGGGGTCAAGGACTACAGCCCCCTCAGCATCGACGGGGCACCGGTTGAGAGAGTCAACAGCTTCAAGTACCTCGGAGCCTACATATCCGAGGACTTGACATGGACCACACACATTAACAGTGTGGTGAAGAAGGCACGACAACGCCTCTACTTCCTCAGGCGCCTAAGGAAGTTCCAAGTCAGCCAGAAGATCCTTAAGAACTTCTACTCATGTACAATAGAGAGCATCTTGACCGGCAACATCACCTCCTGGTTTGGGAATAGCACTGCAAAAGACCGAAGCAGACTACAAAGAGTGACACGTTCAGCCGAACGCACAATTGGAGGGGGGCTCCCCACCCTCCAGAACATTTACTACAAGCGTTGCAAGGGCAAGGCTAAGAGAATCATTAAAGACTCCAGTCACCCGAACAACTGCCTCTTTGAACTGCTGCGGTCAGGCAAGCGATACCGGAGTCTCAAGGCGAGCACAGAAAGACTCAGAAGTAGCTTCTATCCCCAGGCCATCAGGCTGCTAAACGAACAATGAATGAACACTACACAACAACAACCACCAAACGCACATAGCACACACATCCACACTCACACACTCACTTTAAACAAACACACTGTAGCACCCACTCCACACACTTTATAGCACACACCCACTTTAAACAAACACACTGTAGCACCCACTCCCCACACTTTATATTTATGGATGAAGGATTGCACTACAACTCGTACACCTTACTGTAAATTGTACCTAAAATTGTACCTCATCCCATTTCTGCTTTGCACTAGATAGTACTGTACATTAGTACACTGCATAGTATTGTGTATTGTATATTATATGGTAACTCAGAACATTGTACATATGTCTATACCGAACACTGTGACCTCATTTTCTTCTTCTAAATTCATGCTATATTATGTTATTATGTTATTTGATACTATCTTGTCTAGCACAGTCTCTGGAGCGTAACAGTAAGAAGCATTTTGTATGAAAGTATTCTGTACTTCTGTATGACAACTATTAAAGAACTTGAACTTGAACTTGAGGAGACTGTACATTTGGAGGGGGATAATATATACATGCAGTGGGGAGGAGACTGTCTATTAGGAGGGGGTGGGGGGTTTGGACATTTACGGTGGCCAGTTTCGAATTGCAGCCTCCCGTTGGTGCTCTTTAAGAGCGGTTTTGAATGTGGGTAGGGATTCACATTCCTTTACAGCTATGGGTAGGGCGTTCCACATTGATGTGGCATAATTGCTAAACGTGTTTAGTCCCTTGTTTGAGCCGAATCTGGGTTTAACATGATTTGTTGAGCTTCCTCTGGTGTTGTGGTCGTGGTATTCACTGACCTTTGGGAAGTATTTTGACATGTACATGGGTACCTTAGTCGTATAGTGTATCTTGTAGACCAGGCCCATTGCAAGTTGCTGTACTCTGTCGTCTACTCTAAGCCATCCTAGGTTGTCAAAGTGTGCAGGGGTGAGGTGGGTTCTATAGGTAAAGTCAAGTAGTAGTCTGACTAGTTTGTTTTGTGATGTTTGTAATCTTGTTTTTAGCGCCTTTGAGGTGCTTTGGTACCATGAGGTGCAAGCATAGTCGTAGTACCCTTGAATGAGTGCTCCTGCCAGAGTCTTCAGGGTATTCTTGTTTACCAGAGAGGACATCCGGTACAAGAATCTAGTTCGTTGGTTGACTTTTTTTTATTACATTGGATGCCATTTTGTCACAGGAAAGATTTGCCTCTAGGATGGAACCCAGGTAGGTAATTTCATCTTTCCTTTACTAGGGGTGCACGATATTGATTTTTTGACCCTGATACCGATAACTTTCTGCTCCTCAAGGCCGATACCGATACCGATAACTGATATTTATTGTATTATAATTTTTTTTTTAAATGTATATTCCTGTAGTTTTGACCTAACCAGATTTATCATGACATGAGCGTTACTACTATGAACAAAACAAAGCCAAGACAACAGTTTTGACTGATAAAGTGACCATATTTATTTGTCCAAATAAATATAATTTGAATCCGAAAATTCACAATCCGTCAACAACTTATAATACATCCAACCTAACAAGTCACCTGCAACATCACCACCGCTACGATGGTGTGTTAAAAGCCTACGGCGACGTGCGAGCAGCTAAAGCTGCTGTGAATCCAAAGCCAGCTACAAAGGAACCCGCAGTGTTTCTACCTATAATGACGAGGCGTTTGCTAAATTAAAGAAGTTTGACAGAAATGACCCAAGGGCTCAAGCCGCTAGCTTTTAAGCAGTGCATGGTGGTGCAAATTAACCTGGCTACTACAGAGCAATAAGCTTTAGCTGCTCGCGCATTGTCGTAGGCTTTTAACACACCATCGTGGTGATGTTGCAGGTGACTTGTTAGGTTGGATGTATTATAAGTTGTTGCCCTTTTCCCTCCTCGTGGAACTTCTGCATTGCATTTGTTACAAATAGCAAGCAAACTTTTTTCCTCTGAAACTATTCCCACACTACTGACGCCATCTTTGTTTACATCCGCGCTGCCTCTGAAACTTACGTGGCTATGTCACAGCCAAGAAAGGGAGCGCTGGATTTGTTATAAAACGCCCTCGTCCTAAACCACACGCTATCAGTCGTACCACTGTACTGGCAAAACGGGAGGAGCCTACAGTAAAAACAAACGCCCTTCATCCCAATTCACCCACACTGCATTTTTTTTTACCAAAAAATATATTATATATTATCGGAGCTATCAATAACGTTATAGGGTTTATCGGGATGACGTCATTATTGCTGATATCGGCCCAATAATTATCGGCCCGATAATTATCGTGCATCCCTATTTCCTTGTGACAATATTGTCACCCACTGTAACTGAGAAGCCGTCGGTCTTGCTGAGTTTGTTATTTGAACCAAAGAGAATGGACTCTGTTTTGCCCATGTGTAATGATAGTTTGTTATCAGCGAGCCATATGCAGATTTTGCCTAGTTCCGAGCTGAGGGTTTTTTCAACCTGCAACTTGTTCTTGTCAGAGACCAGCAGGGCTGAGTCGTCCGCAAACAGGCACAAGTTGCAGTCACAAGCTGACGACATGTCATTTGCATAAATTAGGAACAGTAGCGGTTAGGGGTGGGACGGTTCACAAAACCCACGGTTCGGTACGTACCTCGGTTTTGTGGTCACGGTTTTCGGTTCGGTTCGATATATTGTTTTTTATAAAAAAAAATAATTACTCCAAAAATACCAGAATCAGCATAAAGTATATATAGCCTAAAAATAATCCAACTTTTCAGTTATTCTCAAGGACGTAGTCATGCAAAAACTGAAAGAATGAGGCAGTTTGACATCAGGCACATCATTTTACCACGAGGAGGAAGTGTTTACAGTCTTAAAAACAGCCTTGTCTTGGCACACAAAGACCGAACTGACAGCATACATCAAACTAACACACACACACTGTACTGTTTAAAAACAACACTGCTCTGTTCATTCTATTTTTAAAATACGTACATTATCTGTCTACATTTATTTAGACTAACATTATTTAGATATTGAGTGCAACTGTGGCGGATTAGGACGTAGTCATGCAAAAACTGAAAGAATGAGGCAGTTTGACATCAGGCACATCATTTTACCACGAGGAGGAAGTGTTTACAGCCTTAAAAACAGCCTTGTCTTGGCACACAAAGACCGAACTGACAGCATACATCAAACTAACACACACACTGTACTGTTTAAAAACAACACTGCTCTGTTCAAATACGTACATTATCTGTCTACATTTATTTAGACTAACATTATTTAGATATTGAGTGCAACTGTGGCGGATTACATAATTCGGTGAGTTGGAACTATCTATGGGTTGGCGCGGGTCCCCACGGACATTTTAGCGTGTGGGACCATCAGCTTAGGAGGAGTTCATAACATCAACAAGCAGCACGAAAGCAGCAATAGTCCCGGTTGGAGTTAGTAAAACACAGTTGTATGTTAGCCTTCTTGGATGTTGAATAAACGCCTATCATTGTCTTTAAACACCCCGCCTCTCAGACTCTCATTTCCTCCTCTGCTAGCTAGTACTAGCTACGGTAACATTTCGTTGACTGTATTAGCTGGGGCTAGCGGGGCTACCATAGTTAAAACGTGCGTTGTGTTGTACAAACTGCTAACGCTATGGCAAGATGTGTGTAGGCCTATGTAATGTTAATGGCTATGTTTTTAAAGTCGTAATGAAGATTGATTTATATTGTGCTTGCCATTTTTACACAAACTGACTAGCACCTGGCTGCAGTGCTGCTGCTGCTGCCTGCAGCCAGCGCTCACCTCTCCCGGAACCGTACAATACACAGACGCCCCGAACCGTGGAGGTTGTGCCGAATGGTACACGGTTCGGTTGCGTACCGTCCCACCCCTAGTAGCGGTCCTAGTATGCTTCCTTGTGGAACACCACAGCTAGAGTACTGTTTACCTCCACCATCTGTTCTCTCCCCTCCAGGTAGGATTGCATCCAGCTCACTGATAAACTATCAAAACCAATTGCTTTTAGCTTGTCAATCAGAATGGAGTGATTGACAGTGTTGAAGGCCTTTTGTAGGTCCAGCATGTTGACCATGCCGCAGTATTTGCCCGCGTCCACCTCTTGTTTGATGTGGTCGTTCAAATAGAGAAGGCATGTGTCAGTGGAGTGGGATGTTCTGAAGCCAGATTGGAATTCGTAGATTAGATTTTTTCCGCCAGGTACTTTTCGACCTGTTCGTAGACTATTTTCCATGACTTTTGAGATGGAAGTAAGAATAGAAACAGGGCGGTAGTTGCCTGGGTCTAATTTGCTGCCCTTTTTGTGCAGAGGGGTCACTCTCGTAATTTTGAAGTCCTTGGGGACATGTCCCTGTTTTATGGAGAGGTTTATTATGTGTGTGATGACTGGGGTGATGGCGGCTGCTGCATCTCTGAGGAATTTGGAGGGGATGTTGTCATGGCCAGTGGCCTTGTTAGGTTGGAGGGCGCTCAGTTTTTTGAGTACCTCATCGGTTGTTACCATTTCTAGTTTGAAGATGTCTTTGCGGACCCCTAGGTTTTTGTAGTATTCTACTATGTGTTCTACCCCATAATGCCCTGAGTGGGAGGGTAGTTTGTTTACAAGTGTTGTGGCTATGTTTGTGAAAAAGATGTTTAAGTAATTGGCTACATCCAGCTTGTCTGTGATGAGCGTGTTGTCCGTCTTTATGTTTATGTTTGAGAATCTGGTTTTAAGTTTTTTACTACAGCCTAGTTGATTATTGAGTAATTTCCAAAGTTCACATGGTTTGTTTTTGTTTTCCTCCGTTTTGTCATTGATGAATTATTTTTTTGCGGTTTTGATCATGGTGTTTACATCATTTCTTAGTCTGTTTCGTTGAATTTTTTTGTTCAACCACGTGGGCTTGGAGTTCACTGTTTGGGCTTTTGGAAAGCTTTGTCTGACTTTCATGAAGTTCCGAGCATTTTTTGTCTCTGTTTTTCATAGTGGCCAGTATTTCAGTGTGCATCCATGGCTCAGCACCATTTTTAACCCTGGTGGTTCTTAGGGGTGCCATGTTGTTGATTATTGTTGTGAATTTGGTTTTGAAACCAAGCCATGTTTCTTCAACCTGTGTACCACTGAGTTCATCTGACCAGTCCATGCTCTCCAGTTCTTGGTTAAAGGCCTCTCTAGAGTAGGTTTTAAGGTCTCTAGATGTGACTGTTTTGTGACAGCCGGCCTTTGTTTTAGCTTTTTGCGGGTACAGAAAATCATATAATGATCACTTAACCCGCATGCTATCACCCCTTTATTGGAGATCATGGACTTGTCAGAGGTCAAAATTAGGTCAATGGTGGTTTGTGTTGAATCACATACCCTTGTGGGTTGGGTGATTAGCTGGCTGAAACCGTGCAGATCATAAAACCTACTGAAGGCCCTGAAGACAGGTGCTGCTTTACGCAGCATATCCGTGTTCCAGTCCCCAATAAGAATTTTTTCTACACCCTCCACCCCAGCTAAACATCCATCAAGTGTGTCATAGAAGCCAGTGACCACTCTGTTCTGGCGGTCTATAGATTATGCCTATTAGTACTGGTGTTGCCCTATCGAATAGGATTTCAATCCAAACCGTTTCAATTTCGTCATGGTTAAGGTCAGTACGGTTGATGAATTTGGTATCTTTGTGTATATACACACAGACGCCACCTCCATATTGATTCCTATCCCTCCTGACTATTGAGTAGTTTTCGATTTCAATCTCTGGATCTTGTACAGATGAGTCTAGCTTTGTTTCTGTGAAACACAATATGTTTGCCTTCCCGTTTAAAAACAATTGTCTGAATTCAGCCAGTTTAGGTCTCAGGCTGTTTGTATTTATGTGAAATATATGAAGTCCATTTGTGTTATAATTGTTAGACTAGAAGTCTTTATTTGTCATGCAGTTTTAACACACACGCGAGATGGGCGACCCACAGGAACACACACACACACATGCACTGAGTCGCAGATGAAATGTCTCTCTGCACTTTTCCCATCCCATTGTCCTTCCCTCCATGGACAGCCGGGAGCAGATAGGGCGTCAACGTGAGCCGCGCCCCAGGGACCAATCCAAGTGCTCCTGTCCGTCTTGGTCAAGGACGCCGTCGCCACAGCGTTAAGTCAAGTCAAGAGTTTTATTTGTCACGGCATACAAGTATACAATGAAATGCGGGTGGTCTTGCCCGCAACGATGTGCATAATACAATAGTAATAACATATAATAGAATCCAATAGAACGACATTGTGCAATAAAACAAGTAAACAGAGTAGGGCATATCGGTATATGTACATAATAATAATAATAATAATAACTTTATTTGTATAGCACTTTTCATACAGAGGTTGCAGTTCAAAGTGCTTCACAACAGTAAAAAATACAGGCATAAGCGAGCATAAAAAAGATAGACAGGTAGCAAGGTATGGTAAATCACAGTGTTTCACATTAGGATCTAGCATCCCAATAGGCTCTCTGCTTACAGTTTTCAGTAATACAAATAATAAAAATAGTTTAAAATGATTCAGTTTAAAAATTGTCTAAAAATTATAAAATAGAACGGACATACAACAGGGTATTTAACATACAACAGCAGTGCATCAGTAAGAAGTGTGATAAAATAGTTCTCTTCATACAGTAGGAGGTAGTCAGATAAAATTAGCATAGAACCGACACATGAATTTGATAGGCAGTGGATAAAAGTAGGCAGGGTAAGAATAGTGCAGGTAAGTACAATTTGTGTCCCTGATGTTTCATTGAAATGCCTGAGCAAAGAGATAGGTTTTAAGCTGTCTTTTGAAGATGTCTAGCGAGTTGGCTTCCCTGATGTTTTGGGGTAGTTTGTTCCACAGTTTTGGGGCATAGTTGATAAAGGCTGCATTACCGATCCTCTTTTGACTGTAACATAAGTTATTTACAGAGCATGGTAGGACATGCTAGGTCCTGTGGTAGTGCAATACACTGTTAGCTACGGATGAGGCACTGGGTCTTTCTGTACATGCTATTTTAGACAATCTCAGGTTATACTATACTATTCTTAAAGTGACCTTTCCTTAGTGGCCATAAGTGTGGGCATGTGCAGCATGAGTGTGTGCTTGCTCATGTTAAAGTGGCTGCTAGTGTGTGAGCGTGTACAGTGTGTGTGTTGTGTGTGTGCTTGTGTGTGGAGAGTTCAGTGTTCAAGGCTCTGATGGCCTGGGGGAAGAAGCTGAGCCGAAGTCTCTCTGTCCTAGTAGCTGGTGTTCGCAGGCGTCTGCCTGACCTCAGCAGCATGAATAGGCTGTTGTTGGGGTGGTGAGGGTCTTTCATTATTCTGCAGGCTCTGGATTTGCATATCTTGTTGTATACAACCTGCAGGGGTGGTAGTGCAATACCCGTGGTACGCTCGGCTGAGCGCACCACTCTCTGTAGGGCCTTCTTGTCCTGTGCCGTGCTATTTCCATACCAGGCAGTGATGTTTCCAGTCAAGATGCTCTCTACAGCTCCGGAGTAGAAGAACTGGAGTATCTTCCCAGATACTCTGAACTTCCTTAACTGTCTCAGGTGGTAGAGGCGCTGCTTCGCCTTTTTTACGACTGAGTCTATGTGTGTTGTCCATGTCAGATCCTCTGCGATGTGGACCCCCAGGTACTTAAAGCTGCTCACCCTGTCCACGGTAGCCCCGTTTATCCTCAGTGGTGTGTGTGTCTCCTGCTGTCCTCTCCTATAATCCACTATCAGCTCCTTGGTTTTACCAATGTTCAGGAGCAGGCTGTTGTCCTGGCACCAGCGTTCCAGTACCTCAACCTCCTCCCGGTAGGCCTTCTCGTCGTTGTCCGAGATCAGCCCCACCACCACTGTGTCGTCCGCAAACTTCACTATGGAGTTGGAGCTGAACTTGGCCACACAGTCATGTGTGTATAGTGAGTACAGCAGGGGGCTCAGAACACAGCCCTGGGGGGACCCGATGCTCAGGGTGATGGTGTTGGAGGTCTGATCCCCGTCCCTGACTGCCTGGGGCCTTTCACTCAGAAAGTCCAGTATCCAGGCGCTCAGAGCGGAGCTCAGACCCAGCTCGATCAGCTTGTCCACCAGTCTGGTGGGGACTATGGTGTTGAACGCTGAGCTGTAGTCAATGAACAACAGTCTCACATAGCCCCCCTTCTGACGGTCTAGGTGAGAGAGGGTGCTGTGCAGTACTTGGGAGACCGCATCGTCAGTGGACCTGTTTGGCCTGTATGCAAATTGCATAGGGTCCATATCACTGGGGAGGGAGGCACAAATGTGGTCCTTGACCAGCCTCTCGAAATATTGCATGGCCACAGAGGTGAGTGCCACCGGTCTGTAATCATTGAGACCTGTTGGGGAGGGTTTCTTTGGTACCGGGATAATGGTAGACATCTTGAAGCAGGCAGGGACCACTGACTCCTCCAGGGATCGATTAAATATGGTGGTGAACACAGGGGCTAGCTGGTTAGCACAGGACTTAAGTATGCGTCCTGTTATTCCATCTGGGCCAGCAGCCTTTCTGGTGTTCACCTGCATAAATGCTCTTCTCACACTGTGTACCGTCAATGAGAGAGCGTCCCCGCCCCCCCGCGGATGCCCCCCCCCCTCCACAACAGCCGGCGCGCCAGTGACGTCACTAGCCGTTGAGCTAGCGGCGCCGCTGTTTGCACCAAACCGCGCGTAGAAGGTGTTGAGCTGGTCCGCGAGGGAGGCGTCGTCGCTCCCCATTGAGGGGGCGCTGACTTTGTAGTCAGTTATCGTCCTCAGTCCCCGCCATAAGCCTCTTGTGTCATTCTGTGCCATTTGTGCCTCCATCTTGTCAGCATACGTCTTTTTCGCAAGTTTAACAGCCTTGCGCAGAGTGTAGACTGTTGTCTTGTACTCTTCCATGTTTCCTGTCTCTCTGCCCAGGTTGTAGGCAGTGGTGCGAGTTTTCAGAGCTGCTCTGATAGTACTGTCCACCCATGGTTTCTGGTTCGGGAAGACCCTTGCCTTCTTTGTGGGGACGATACTATCAGAAAGTGTTGTTATGAAGCACACAACAGTGTCTGTGAACTCGCTGACGTCACTGGCGCTTCCCTCAAACATTCCCTAGTCGACGTCCTCGAGAGCGTCCTGAAGCGTGGCCTCTGATTGGTCGGAACATCTCTTTACCTCACGTGACAAGACGGCGTCACGTGATCTTTGTTTGTAAGCCGGTACCAGGAAAATGGCGTCATGATCCGACGTGCTTGTCGCTCCCGCTAATGGTGGAACCGGTACAGCCTTGTAGCCGGCTCTGAACGGGGTGTAGCAGTGATCGAGCGTGTTTCCTCCTCTGGTGGAGCAGGCGATGTGTTGAAAAAAGGACGGCATCACTTTCTTCAAATTCGCTTGGTTGAAATCACCGGCTACGATCATGGCTGCGTCTGGGTGTTTGATCTGATGTGTGTTTAGATGATTGTGTAGCTCCGCCAGAGCCCTGGCGGTGTTCGCTTGGGGAGGGATGTATACTGCAGTCATGATTACCGCGGTAAACTCTTGTGGAAGGTGGAAGGGGCGACATTGAATGGAGAGATGTTCCATGTCCGGGGAGCATGAACTGGAGAGTACCTTGATCTCCTTGGGGTTTACCCATCCGTTGTTGGTCAGGAGACATACACCCCCGCCGATGCTCTTCCTGGAGTCTTCTGTACGGTCCGCTCGGAAGACGGTGAAGGAGTCCGAGGGAGAGACGCTGTGATCCAGAGTCGCTGGCTTCAACCAGGTCTTTGTGAAACACATGATATTGCAGTCCCTCATCTCTCGCTGGAATCGGACCCGTGCTCATAAATCATCCATCTTACTCTCTTGCGAACGTGCATTTGCCAGAAAGATAGATGGGATTGCCGGACGGTAAGCAGATCTTTTTAACCTTAATCTGATTCCGCTCCTCTTTCCCCTGTGTTTCTTCTTTGTCCTGCCGCCTTTGTCCCCTTCGTTGTCTCTGTCCCGCCTGATCTACGGTGGCCAATCTTGGCATAAAGTGTCTCTAAACTCCTCTTTAAGTCCGGAGTTTAGGTCAATAAGTGACTGGTGGTCGTATGACGTCCCCGCCAGTGTTGTTTCTATAAAAAAGGTAGTAAAAATAAACAAAATTACTAAAAGTAAGCACAATCGTTGCGTTAGCGATCTGTTGTGCATGTTTTTCCATTGGGTTTAGCTTATCGGGGGGGAAACCCTTGCGAGCACGGGGAGAACATGCAAACTCCACACAGAAAGGCCTGGGAGATACCCCACCTGAGTACCTGGCATCATGGAAACCTGGTCCCCAAGCGGGAATCGAACCCTGGACCTTCTTGCTGTGAGGCGACAGTGTTAACCACTACACCACCGTGCCGGTAATCTGATGGATGTCGTCAAGCTGGAAGTATTGCTGTTCCTTTGTGTCCTGTCCTGTGGTGGGGGGAGGGGGGCGTTGTTGGTGTTTGTGCCGTGATTGGGGAGGGGGGGGGGGGGGTGGGGGTGATCCTTTGTCCTCTGCTAGCGTCTGGTCGGCTGGTGCAACTGCTGGCTGTGGCGCAACCGCTGGCTGTGATGCAGCTGCTGGCTGTGGTGGTAGCTGCGTGGATGTTGTTGTCGTTGTTGTTGTTGTTCTCAACGGCTGGCGTCGGTGTGTGGAGCAGTCGATTCCTCGCCTGTTCAACCATATTCATGGTTGTACATTTCTGTAAATTGGTTGATACATTTTTTGTCTTTTTCTTCTTTGTCTCTTTGGCACTCTATTTATGCCGTGAAATAAATCTCGTACTGGTACCGGGCCGATCGGGCTTAACTCATTGAGTGCCAAACATTTTATTTCTCATTTTTCAAAGCCAGCGGTTGAGTGCCAAAAACGAGACGCGGACCTTGGTGTGTGTTCTTAGGACCTCTGAGTAAGTTAGAATTGAAATGACGTATTGCCTAAGTTTTGAACTGGGCTAGTTTAGTGTGGGGGGCTCAAGGATGAAATGTCTAAAGTTGAGGTTTTATGCTGGGTGAGTTGCACTTTCAGTCCTGCCTGATGGTAATGGTGAAGAAGTAGGACAAACACATCTGTATCATCAGAAACCACTGTGATTTGATGGGCTTCTCCAGCACACCTCAGGACTTGTTGGACGATGATGGTGTCAGCTTCTTTCTGCTGATTTTCAAGATCATATCTCGTCCGTCTCTCTTCCATCTCAATCTCGTTTTGTGCTGCAGATGGAATAGTATTTGCTAAGTTCTTCACAGTCATTTGTTCAGCTGTTTCTTGATGAGATGATGCTTTTTGTGATGGACTTGATACTGTAGTTGTAGTGTCTGTCAAAGATAAGGTAGAAGTCACTCTCTAAGAGGCATGAAGTTAGCCATGCCTTAACATTTTCTATGAAATCAGCAACCAGTGGATAGTCCAAAGAAGTGCAGATCCATCACTGGCTTTCCTCTTTGAGACTTCCAACTGGAGTGACTTCTTCAATGTGGACTTGGCTTTACACAGTCGCATTCCTTCCTCAGTGAACATGGCAGTTGGGACATTGAGTAGATGACATTAGGTCATACATGTTGGCGTCACCAACTTGGATGGATTTGACTGTTATTGTATTCACTCGTTTTGAGATGGTGCCATAAAATCTCTCTGGCCAGGTCTTTTCCAAATCTGCTAACATTGTCTACATTAACATTTAGAATAGATGATCTCCTTTATTATCAGTCATTGTAATCATTGGAAAAGCTGCACCCCTTTTCCTGTTGCAAATGTATTGTTGCCCATATGAATAAATGGACCAACTCAATGCAAACTTAAGTTGTGTGTCACTGCTAATAACGTCTGCTACAAAAGTAGTTTTACAGGCCTGGCTTGAAAGGGTTAATATAAATTTCACATCACCACTTGTATGAAAAAACATTTTAGAATGTAAATTTGATGCATTTAATTAATATTCAGCATGCAATATCATAAATCTCAATTTGTGTGTGATTTTCGGGCATGAAGGGGTTAATATCGGAAGATGCCCAAGGAACATCACCGAGCACCCTCCTGTATTTTGAAGATGTAACCCCAAGCTCCAAGAAACAGCAAAGAAAAAAAACTGCAACCGACAAAACAAGGTTCACCTATAAATCAGTCTATGGCTCCCGGACTAATAGGCATTGTTAGATATTTGGAGAGTGGTCAAGTAAGAGGGTAGTTTTGGCTTTGTAAATAGAAATGTACCAGTTCATAAATCTTCTGGTGGCTAATGAGTTCCAGTGTAATAGCTTGTGGTTAACTGATTAATAAAGGTTGCATTCAGTTAGCCATTGGTTGACTGTTTACGTCAAAATGGGGTGAAATACCTAGCTTAAGATCCACAAAACCAGTATGTGAGAATTTGGGTTGCTGTGTGCCTTCGCCTGCTGAAGTCATGAAAATACAACAGAACGAGACACTCAGATGTGGTCCGTGCAAGTGGAGGTGCAGGTGGAGGAGCAGGTGGAGGTGCAAGTGGAGGAGCAGGTGGAATCTCAAAATGGATACCAAACTTGCACTGTGCCGGCTGCTTTGCATTGATACACTCTGTGCCATCCCACCCACCCTGATGCATGTGCTTTCATTTGGAGCCACAGTGTTAATGAAGGGGGCATAGGCGGAACAAATTCCCCTGCACCCAACAGAATGACCACTTCTAGAGCCCTTGGATCCAAAATGATTGCTTCCAAAAAATTAAAAAAAAATTAATTGGATTATCTGAGGACTTTCCCATAAAATATCTAACTATCTAATTTTCTGTTCATTATCTGTATATTTCTTGGTGCCTGTTTACCTGGTGTCTGTATATATTTCTCACACTACTCCCCCTGCCGATATGTAAGTATATAATATGCACTTGTTCTTCATGTATCTAACATATCTGGATATATATTACCACCTGTAGAGTGCACCAGTATGTCAATAGAAATATAAATATGATACATATTCAATGTTCTTGATGCAAATTATAATATGGCCTGGCATCTGTAGTATCGGTCTATTGATCATAGCAATCAGGCATTTGTTTTTTCACTGCTTTTCATTTGCTTCTGCTTTTGTTGAGGTCTATTGTACTGTACCTATCTGGTGTTTTCTTGTACAGCATATCTTTTATCTTTATTATCTACATTTCTATAAATAAATACCTTCACTCAGATTTTAATTCTAAAGCCAGAGGAGTCGCCATATTGATTCGCAAAACGATTCAATTAAAATCTTCCAAAGTTATTTCTGATAGAGAAGGCAGATATTTGATAGTTTCAGGCTCGTTGTGTCAGGTTCCGGTTCTACTGGTTAATATCTATGCCCCTAATTTTGACAGCCCCACATTTATGAACAAATTATTTGAACGACTTCCCTCACTGAACAACGCCTTTGTGATATTTGGTGGAGATGAATCTACCTATTAAGCCACATCTAGATCGTTTTAACCCACGTAACATGACTCCATCTTTGATATCTAAAACCCTCTCTGATTTTATGTAAAAAAAAAATTGTTGCGTAGACTCCTGGAGATATTTTAATCCTCATGCTAGAGAATATTTGTTCTATTCAAATATGCATAAATCGTTTAGTAGGACCGACTATATTTACATTGACTCCAAATTATTACCAAAAATAACATCTGTTAAATATCATCCCATTGTCATCTCTGACCACGCCACCTCTAATGTTCAACCTTCCTCACTACCCTGTTACTCATCCCCATGGAGACTTAACTCCCTGCTCCTATCTGACGATAATTTTAACAAATTCATCTCAGATGCAATAGATAACTATATCACGCTTAACCAAAGTGAGAAAGACCCGATCTCTCTTATGTGGGAATCAATGAAAGCCTATCTAAGGCGTAAAATAATATCCTTCTCTACTATCTATCTAAATAAATCCCATCAATCTAAAATACAGGACCTCTCCAATGATATAAAAAATCTAGATCAGCAGCAAATCGCCTCATCCCCCTCTACCAGCTTACAGACGTGTAGCTCTACAGACTGAATTTGACCTGATTACAAAGGCAGAACACCTTCTCTTGCGTTCACACGCCACATATTACGAACATGGTGACAAGGCGGGTCGGCTCTTAGCTCATCAGCTACAACGTCAAGCAGCCTCAAATATCATTCCCCAAATCAAAGATTCAACAGGAGTATTACATACTGATCCAACAGCTATTAATTCGACCTTTTTCTCATTCTATTCATCGTTATACAGTTCTGAAGCCCGACACCTCAGAGATGCACTCCTTTTTCGACAAACTTAAATTTCCAACTGTAACCCCCCCCCCCCCCCTAAAAGGTAAAAAAAAAAATATATATATATAATTTTTTATTTTTTTTTCATACAGTCAACATATTCTTAAATAATAGCGCTGCCCGAGGCTGGGCATGATACAGTCAACATATAGCAAGAGAGAGAGAGAGAGAGAGCTCCCGTTCTACAGTCAATATACAGTGTTATCGCTGCACAGACCCGGCAATGCCCCTGACCCTCCACCAGAGCAAGGCCAGAGAGAGAGAGAGAGAGAGAGAGAGAGAGAGAGACATTGGAAAGAAACAACCCAAAACCAGAGCAAATTGAAATTCTATTTGGCCCTAAACAGAGAATACACAGTGGCAGAATACCTGAGCACTGTGACTGACCCACTACTAAGAAGATCCTTGACTAGGTACAGACTCAGCGAGCACAGCCTAGCCATCGAGAAAGGCCGCCATAGGCAGACCTGGCTCCCAAGCGAAGACAGACCCACTGCACACAAGATGAGGTGGAAACCGAGCTCCACTTCTTAACAACCTGCCCACTATACCAAGACATACTTCCCACAAATTGCAAACACCCAAAGAGACTTTGAAAACATCGACAATAACTCAAAACTCCCATACCTACTGAGAGAAATATAAGAATGTGAAATAAAGCCCATTTGAATTGAAGAGAGAGAGATAGATAGCGCATGTCTGTGTGTGTTAGAAAGAGAGAGATAGAGAGAGAGCATGTCTGTTTGTGTGTGTGTGTGTGTTAGAGAGAGAGCATGTATATGTGTGTTAGAAAGAGAGAGAAATATAGAGAGAGAGAGCATGTCATTTTGTGTGTTAGAGAGAGATATAGAGCATGTCTGTGTGTGTGTTAGAAAGAGAGAGAGAGAGCATGTGTGTTTGTGTGTTAGAGAGAGAGAGCATGTCTGTGTGTGTGTGTGTTAGAGAGAGAGCATGTATGAGAGAGATAAGCAAAGATGAGCCCCTAAAGGATATTCAACTTTTAATGGAAGAACAAAACAGAAGGAAAAGATAACTTCACAAAGGCAACATGAATATACATAGATCCAAAAGGACAAAGATCAACACTTAAATCCAAAGAGAAGAAGGTCTATACCAGAGAAAACAAAGTAGCAAGGAGCCAATGGCCGACATCAGCTAAATAGGCTAACTGCAAATAGAGTAGCCAGGTACTGACACCAGGCCACACACCGTTAGCTACTACAACAGCTAGCTGGCCCGTTTGGCTCCCGAGAGAGAGAGAGATATATATCCATGGCGGGAATAGAATAGAGTGCATTAAAAACTCACCAAACGTCCAAGAGGATGGAGACAACCGTGTGACGAAGTTGACGAAGTTCATCTGCCGAATGACCGTCCTCTTCATCTTGGCATAACAATGCTGCACGCGCTCTCTCTAGGTTAGCTAACGCTAGTTAGCCTTTAGCTAAGCTAGCTACTAGCCGACATCATCATGGCTATCCCGACTGAACCACACGTTAGCACTCGATATTATAACGTAGCTAAAGCTAACTAGCTGTCACTGCCTTTAGCTAAGCCGACTTGGCTAGTCTGACTGAACTGTCTAACATGCAACAACTTTCATCTTCAGTCCATCTGCCGAATGACCGTCCTCTTCGTTTTGGCTGGCATAACTAAGCATAACCTCCAAAGCTGCACGCGCGAAATAGTCAAACGCAGCTGACGCACGCCGGCGTACACATGATGTAACCCCTCCCTTCGTTGAAACCAATAGTATGTCTGCTGCAGAGCCCCAGAGCTCCAATAGTGAGTATGTCTGCTGCAGAGCCGCAGATCCAGGAACATTCTACAAACGTGTCTAATGTGAAATATATAAGCATATAAGCAAAACTAGATTTTAGGTCTGTGATGAAAAAGGTCCTCGCGGGAAGGGGGGCCTCGCAAAAAAAAAATTTAAATAAAAAAAATTTGAAATAAAATAATAAATAAAAAAATTAAATAAAAATTGTGCGAGGCCCCCCTTCCCACGAGGCCCTGTGCGACCGCACTGCTCGCACACCCCCTGAGGCGGCCCTGCCTGAGATGGCTACAAATCTTGACTCACCACTATATCAGAAATCATTCTAGCCATCAATAGGATACAGAGCAATAAGGCCCCAGGTCCAGATGGATTCCCTGTAGACTATTTTAAGAAATTCGAAGATAAATTGGCCCCATTACTACACTCTGTATACGTCGAATCACTACAATCTGGCTCTCTCCCCCCTACTTTACGTCACGCCTCCATAAATGTATTACTTAAAAAAGATAAAGATCCAGACCTCTGCAGCTCGTATAGATCTCTGATAAACGTGGATGCCAAAGTACTAGCAAAAGCGTTGGTTCTTCGTTTAGAAAATGTCCTTCCAACCATCATCTCAGATGAACAAACCGGATTTATAAAAGGACAACAGTTGTTCTATAATATTCATACTCTCCTAAATGTTATATACTCCAGCTCCTCCACCCTAACCCTGGAGGTAGTGATATCCGCTGATGCCAAGAAACCATTCGACAGGGTAGAGTTTAACTACTTGTTTGAGGTGTTGGACAGATTTGGACTAGGCAACGTTTTTATTTTATATGGATTCACCTTTATACTTCACCACAAGCCAGTATTTGCACCAATACCACACAATCCAATTTCTTCTCTTTGTCACGTGGTAATCATATAGGCTGTCCGCTGTCAGCACTCTTGTTCACAATCGCAATCGAACCTTTATCAATATACCTGAGGTTTTCCCAGACTTATAACGGAATAATTAGGTCAAAAATGGAATTTAAATTGTCACTTTACACGGACTATCTATTACTAGTCTACTAGCTATATGTCTATGACCCAAGCACATCGATTCCTCTTATTCTAGCTTCTCTTAAAGGGGACATGCATTGCTATTCCTTTCACTATTTGGGCAACTTTACACAATTCATGTGAGTCTATGGAACACATCTGTAAAGTTATAAAATTCATTGTTTTGTATTTCTAATCAAGTACTCTAAAGCAGAATTTTTCCACTTCAAGATTTCAAGCTGTTTTGGGCTGGGCTCCGCCCATAAGCGATTTGAGTGACAGTCACCCACAGTCTGCACTGGCAGACCGAGAGAGATATAGAGAGATAGAGGAAGGGGATACTAATTAATTTCGCCGCGGTGGGCATAATCCCACGGGACAATGCATTGGTAACTTGTTTCAAATTACAATATATACCCCTGTGAATATTATTGCACGGATCGGAATATGAGCGCGGGCATGAGGGCGTGCGCAACGATATTTTGACAGTGATATGCGAGTGGAGAAGCTCCATCCCCACGTGCACACACATTTACACACACTCCCGCGCGCATTTGTTGATTGTTGATTGTGGGCGGTGACTACAACCAGTGCCTTACTCACATCAGCAAAACAGTCAAATCAGAATGGCTTAGTTGAGTGAGGGAGGCTCTTGTGAACTCGAGACTAGACTGATGAGTCAAAATGAGAATTAGAGACACAGACTCCATTGATATAAACCCCCATTGCTAGGAAACAATGCTAAACACTGGAAGAGGCCATTTATAAGACACACCTTTAAACGATTCAGCACATTTTCAGGCTACAAAGTTAATATCTCCAAGAGCGAATGTTACCCTGTCAATCAATCAGCACTACAACTGACACAATCGGATTTTCCCTTTAAAATGAGTACTTCTGGCTTTAAATATCTAGGTATAAATGTAACTAGAACTGTCTCATCTCTTTTTTCTGCCAATTTCTTCCCCTTAATATATAATCTTAAAGCTGACCTTCAGAGATGGGAAAGTTTACCCTTATCATAAAAAAAAATCAACACAATTAAAATGAACATCCTCCCTAAGTTGTTATTCCTATTTCAAAGTCTCCCCATTTTTATGACCAAGAAATTCTTCAAAAATATTGATCAAACAATCTCTAGCTTCCTTTGGAGTGGTAAAGTACGGGAAATGTGCTTCTTTTGTTGCCCGTCCCCTTTTATGTCAGATAGTTCAAAGTTTAGTTTTATGTCATCTTGACTATTGCTCTACGATGTGGTCATCTGCTGCCAGTGGTGACCTCAGGAAGCTCCAGGTTGTCCAGAACAGGGCAGCACGGTTGGTACTGTGCTGCTCACTAAGGTATAATGTGAGCCATATGCATGCCTGCCTGCTCTCTTGGCTTAAAGTTGAAAATAGGTTTCTTTAATACACTTGTGCTGTTCAAGTTGGTCATGAGCAGTAAAACCAGTGGCGGCCGGCCGATAGTGGGCGCTAGAGCGCCGCCCTCCCTGGTTAAAAGAGAGAAGAAGAAGATTTTTTTTTATTTATTTTTTTATTTTTGCCCTAGAAATAAAATAAACATGTTTAAAATTAATAATATTTACTCATTTTAAGTATGTTTGTGTTTCCAATGCACAATATAACGTTAACATATCAAATATAAATAATTGTTTTCATTAACAGGAAGTGACTGTCTGATAGAGAATAATACTGCCTCTATACTTTCCGTAGCCGCATTTCTCTTGGGCTAGACGCAATAGTGCTTACAGTGGGCGTGCACTGGTTTCATAGCTGTATCCTCGCAGCCAATCAAATAGGTCAACGCACTTAACGCACTGTGCGTTGAAATATGATGTAATATGATGGAAGCCGGGCGCGTTTTCAAGCAATCTATATCATCTAAACAAGCAGCGTCTATACTTTCCGTAGCCGCATTTCTCGGAGACGCTCTCTGATTGGCCGACGTCAGTTTCTACACTGGTTAGGTAGTTACTCTTCGAAGTTGGTTAAGGTTAGAGTTTGTCTTAGAGCGTGACGGCAAGTTCTTTCGACGGTTAAGCTTAGGCACTCTTTCAAAGTTGGTTAAGGTTAGAGTTTGTCTTAGAGCAGGGCGATAGAACACCAGGTAGTTTGCAGGCTGTTCGATGCTGTTGTGTTGTGGTGCCTAACCTGGCTAACAAGAAGCTATTTGGATGCAGTCTGGACAGTGGATATACATTGACAACAGTGGGACTGTGGGACAGTGGACATATACACTTTATCGACCACGTTTCAACTAAACAAAGTGAGTTAATGCGGTCTCTCTCTCGCTCTCTCTCTCTCTCTCTCTCTCTCTCTCTCGCTCTCTCTCTCTCGCTCTCTCTCTCGCTCTCTCAACACAGCGTGTTAATTTCGCCGCGGGTATTGCATAATGGATGAATGAAAGAATGGTAACTTGTTTAAAATGACAAGATATATATATGTGTTCATTATTGGATTGGTCATACGTGTACTAGTGTAGTATGAATGAACTCGACTTGGTAACGTTATGAGTCAGTATTCGCTTGGTCAGCTGTCCACTTGCCCCCCCCCCCCCCCCCCTTCACCCCCCCCCCCCCCCCCCCCCCGCGCCCACCCAAATGTAGTTCACACTGGCCGCCACTGAGTAAAACTCCTGTTTTTATACATAAACAGATTGTTTATAGTAATACTGTGCATGATCATTACACTAGAGGTTCCAGTAATGGGCAGCTTGAATTACCAGGTCCAAAAACCAACGCTTTAAGGAGATATTTTATTTTTAGATCATTGACTCTTTGGAATAACCTGCCTCAAAACCTCTGCTGCATTTACAGTAAATTTACTTAAAAAAATAATCTTAAATTGTATTTAACACTGTAAAGTATTTTTGTTTCGTTTTTTTGTTTTCTGTTTCTTTGCTTGCATGTAATTTTAGCTATCTTATTTGTTAGCTTCATTATGCATTGTGTGTTGAGTTGAGTACTGACTTTTAATAATTTTGTTTTGCAACAATAATTGTTTTTGTATGTTTTTTTGTGTGGACCCCAGGAAGACTAGCTGGTTGCTATGGCACCAGCTAATGGGGATCCTTAATAAAATCAAAGTACCCAGGATATGTAAATCTGTACTTCAAAGGTGCAAGTTCAGTGGAGGGTTATCGTTACCAAATTTCCAATGGTATTGGGCTGCACATATAAAATATCCTACTGGTATACATCAGCAAATCCACTTTGGTGTGAGTTTGAATCGAAATCATGTAGCTTCACTGCCAGCTTTACTTACCTCCACTATTCCAACCAACCCCTCTAGATTTACACAGAGAACCCAGTGATTCACTCCACTCTCAAAATCTGGTACCAATTCAGAAGCCACTTTAAAATGTAACCCTCCGTCCACCTCAAGTCTGTTAGTGAGAAACCACCTATTCAAACCGTCAATCTCGGATTCAGGTTTTTCACTCTGGCACGACAAAGGTCTGAAATCCTTTAAAAATCTATATAAAATGATATCTTCTGTCGACTAGGTTTGGTCTCCCTGCCTCCCATCTCTTCCGGTATTTCCAAGTCAGACACTGTGTTCAATCAGGGACATGCACAGGACGTTAGAGGGGCAGGTGCTCAAAGGCTGAAAAGGGCGCCATACCTGAGTGTGTTAGAGTCGAGCGCGCGTGAAGCGTGCAAGGCCGATTTTTGGGGGGGCTTTTTGGTCGGGGGGCCCCCTTTTTATGCTTTTGGGGGGGTTTTGGTGATCAAATATTGAATATTGAACTATAATAATCAGTGCAGGTGCTCATTTATCCTTGAAAGACACTTTTATCACTGACTTAAAAGGCCCATACATCTCCATAAATGTTCAGGGGGGAGGGAATACGTGCTTACCCTACAGACCCCAAGAAGTGCTGTATATTATGTATTGTTTAATATAAATGCCTTTTTTATTCCAATCCCGATTTGTATTTGAGATTCCCAAATCCCATCGGACTTGACTTCTTCATGTACCTCAGTGAGTGTAATACCAGCATTCAACTGTATGTGCCACAGCGGTTTCTATCATCATCATCATCATCATCATCATCATCATCATCATCATCATCATCATCATCATCACCATAATCATCATCATCATCATCATCATCATCATCATCACCACCCACGCTATGCATAAAATATTATTTCCGCGGAGAGGCACGCTGAGGAGGCCGTGCAAACTGCAATGGAATACGGGGCATCTCTCTCTCTTTACCTAATATTTTTATTCTATCCTGACATTTTTCAGTTGGAAGGGCAATCTATATGCGCAACGGTAATTTTTTTTTTTTTTTAAGGGCACTTTTTTATGAGGCTCAAAGGGGCAGGTGCTCGAGCGCCCCTTGGGCTCTATGTGTGCACGTGCCTGTGTTCAATCACTATTCCTGGGCTTTCCCCGACTGCCTCTGACGCAGACATGGAAGAGGCTCATCCAGTATGACCCATTCCAAAAATCACAAATATCTAGGATATATATGATGGTCTTCTATCTATGGATGACACCCCCAACAAAATAATCAAGGAGGCCTAGGTGTCCGAACTTGGGCTGACATTCGATGAAAGCTGGTGGGATGCTGCCTTAGACACTGTTCCCTCAAGCTCAACCTGTGCACGACTCACTCTTATTCAATTCAAAGTACTATTTAGAATTCATTACTCTAAAGCTAAACTGTCACAAATATATCCTACCGTGACAGATAGGTGTGACAAATGTAATACCTCACCCTGTAACTTAACCCACATGTTTTAACCTCTGGAAAAATTACTTTGACACAATGTCCAAAATATTCCACCACATACTGCCATCTTTGGTATTCCAGAAGACTATGCATGGTTCACTTCCAGACAATTAGGGGTTTTGGCTTTTACCTCCTTGATAGTGAGACACCATCTCCTTCTCCAATGGAAGACTACTAAATGTCACGATCAGAGCTCGTGTCCGCCAGATGAGGTGCAATCAGCACGGCTGCAAGAGATCACCTCATCAAGCGTTCCCTACTTCAACTGGCAGAACCCGTCATCCAACGTCGCAGTGCTAAACTGCCTACCGAGGTACGACGACGCTACCTGAAGACCAGCTGTAACTACCCCTGTTATGCTTGCCCTAACCTTCTGTTTCTTGTGCCCCAGGACTTCGCTCCAGCGCCCTTCCACCCTGACGTCTCGAGCCCCAGCGTCCTTCCACCCTGACGTCTCGAGCCCCGCAAAGAGGACTCCTGCTCGCTCTCAAGCGCAAGACCTGCGTCCTCTCTCTCTCGCTGCCGACAGCTGCACTGAAGTGCCCCTGCTCTCATTCTTCTTCCCCCCAAGAACATTATAACCTCCGTGTTGTTCACATTCCTGTTTCACATTCCTGTTATACTCTGCTTGGTTGGGAAGAATAATTAAAGAACCCTAAACCGCTCCATTCTCCTCCTGTGTTTTGCTATTGGGCTCCGCAAGAACCCCCCATCCTCACAGAACACTGCGACCATGATGTCGGACTCAGCAGCACAGGAGGCCGGTGAATGGAGCACCAGCATCCAGGCCGCCGTCAACGGACACGCCAGTCTGGTAAATCAACACTCACAGATACTGGATGAGACTATTGCCCAACTCAGCGCTCTCACTCTCAGCGCCACGGAGCGAGACAAACGATTAGAGCGTTTCGAAGCATATTTAACAGCCCAGTCAATTCCGCCTGCTGTCTTTCCACTCGTGGTATCCCCACCTATAGTATCCCAGTCCCGGGAACCTCACGTACCCTCGCCAGAGCGTTACGACGGAAACTTTGCCAAATGCCGTGCCTTCCTCTTCCAATGCTCTTTAGTGTTTGGGCAACAACCTCTAACATTCCAGAGCGACAAATCCAAAATATCCTACCTGTCTGGTTTGCTGACGGGGCCCACGTTAGAATGGGTGACAGCCCTCCACTTCAGTAATTCCCCCCTCTGCAATTCGTACTCTGGGTACATCGCCGACATGCAAAAGGTCTTCGACCATCCTCCCGGTGGTTCGGATAGAACGGCCGCCTTGTTTACCATCCACCAAGGACACCGTAGTGTGAGCGAGTACGCTATCGAATTCCGTATTCTAGCAGCGGGTTCCCAGTGGAACGATGAACCATTATGCGGAGCCTTTCGCCAGGGCCTCAGCGAAGTTCTAAAGGACGAATTGGCGTAGAAAGAACTTCCCTTGACAACTTGATTAACTTAGCCAGAGAGCTGGACACGCGTCTCCGAGAACGCCGCCGTGAAAAGGCCAGCACCGTCAACAGTGTCCCGCTGCAGAGCCGCAGGGCCGCTGAGCAGGAGCGCCCCGTTAATAGTGTCCCGCTGCAGCACCGCAGAACAGACGATTCGGAGCCCATGGACCTCGACCGCTCTCGCCTTCCTCTCCGCGAATGCCGTCACAGACTCAGGTCAGGGGCATGTCTGTACTGTGGGCAACTAGGCCACTCCATCGCCTCATGTTCGGTTCGCCTAAACGACGGGGCTCGGCTGTGACGCTGGGCACATGCACGAGCCTTAAATTTGTTCCCAGTTCCGGTCCGAATATGCAATTCAGTGCCACGCTTTACGACAACGGTCAATCCCTCCCTCTTTCCGCGCTGGTCAACTCGGGCGCAGACGAAAACATCATCGACGCTGGGGTAGTGTCCCACTACCACATTGCCACCGACGCCTTACCCATCCCCCGAGATGCCCAAGGCCTAAACGGGAAGTTGCTCTCGCAAATAACACGCCACACCACGCCTCTCCGCCTTCAACTCTCCGGGAATCATAGCGAGGAGATCCGTTTTCACGTCACTGATTCTCCCCATAACCCAATCGTTCTCGGCATGCCTTGGCTAAAGCTACATAACCCTGTAATAAATTGGCCAACGGGCTCAGTCACGAGCTGGAGTGCTCACTGTCACGCCTCTTGTCTCCGGTCGGCACGGTCACCACTGGGGGCCACTGGTTCTCCCGTTCCCAACAAACCTGTTGACCTCTCGACTGTTCCTCCAATTTACCACGACCTAGAGGCTGTGTTTAGCAAACAACAAGCTCTCTCCCTACCTCCTCATCGCCAGTACGACAGTGCTATAGACCTGCTCCCGGGAGCCCCGCTCCCCGCTAGCCGCCTGTTTAACCTCTCACGCCCAGAGAGAGAGTCTATGGAGAAGTACGTCCACGAGTCCCTGGCCTCGGGCATTATTACCCCCTCCTCCTCTCCTGTCGGCGCAGGCTTCTTTTTTGTGTCCAAGAAGGACCACTCCCTTCGCCCCTGTATTGACTACCAGGGTCTCAATAACATCACGGTTAAGAACAAGTACCCCCTGCCTTTGATTAACTCTGCTTTCGAACCCCTGCAAGGCGCCACCATTTTCTCAAAGTTGGATCTCAGAAATGCCTATCATCTGGTCCGCATCCGGGAGGGAGACATTTACATTTAGTCATTTAGCTGACGCTTTTATCCAAAGCGACTTACAAGTTCTGTACGACAAGCCATCAGGAAGGGCACAACTCTATCAGCTGAGCAACAATGAAACGAATGGAAGACGGCCTTCAAGACCCCGCTCAGCCACTTTGAGTACAAGGTGATGCCTTTTGGGTTGACCAACGCCCCTGCTGTCTTCCAGGCCCTTGTCAATGACGTTCTCCGTGATGTCCTGAACCGCTCTGTCTTTGTCTACCTGGACGACATTCTGATTTTCTCCCGCTCCATGGAGGAGCACATCCAGCATGTCCGCCGGGTCCTCCAACGCCTACTAGAGAACAAGCTGTTCGTCAAGGCGGAGAAATGTGAGTTCCACGTCTCCTCCATCGGGTTCCTCGGCTACATCATCGAGGGCACCAAGATCCGGGCGGACCCCGAGAAGATCAAGGTGGTGACCGACTGGCCCCGTCCCACCAACGTCAAGCAGCTCCAACGCTTCCTGGGGTTTGTTAACTTCTACCGGCGTTTCATCAGGGACTTCAGCCGGTTCGCGGCACCCCTTACTCAACTCACCTCGCCTTCCGTGCCCTTCGTCTGGTCGGACAGAGTGGACTCCGCCTTCGCCGAGCTACGCCAGCGATTCACCTCCGCGCCCATCCTCATTCAGCCGGACACGTCCTGCCAGTTCGTGGTGGAGGTAGACGCCTCAAGTACCGGAGTGGGGGCGGTCCTTTCCCAACGCTCCGCCCTCGACCAGAGACTGCACCCCTGTGCCTTCTTCTCTCGCCGCCTGACCCCCGGCAGAGGTTAATTACGATATCGGGGACCTGGAGCTCCTGGCAGTCAAACTGGCACTGGAGGAGTGGAGGCACTGGCTGGAGGGATCGGAGACCCCCTTCCTGGTCTGGACCGACCACAAGAACCTCGCCTACGTCCAGACGGCCAAGCGCCTGAACTCCCGCCAGGCACGCTGGGCACTGTTCTTCACCAGGTTAAATTTCACCCTGACCTACAGGCCTGGCTCCAAGAACACCAAGCCAGACGCCCTCTCCAGGCAGTTCGTCCCCGAGGAGGGTTCCGCACACCCGGACACCATCCTTCCTTCCTCCTGCCTGGTGGCCGCCGCCACCTGGGAGATCCAGTCTGTCGTCCGGGAGGCCCAGCGCGTCCAGCCTGATCCAGGTAACGGCCCACCTAACCGGCTTTTTGTCCCCGACCTTGTCCGCTCCCATGTGCTCGAGTGGGTCCACGCCTCCCGGTTCGCCTGTCATCCTGGGATCAACCGTACCTTGTCCCTGCTGAAGCGACACTTCTGGTGGGTCACCATGAGGGAGGACACCCGCGACTTCGTCCTTGCGTGCACCATCTGTGCCCGTGGAAAGGCTTCCCACCAACCACCAGCCGGGCTCCTCAGGCCGCTCCCTGTTCCCGGTCGGCCTTGGTCGCACGTCGCCCTGGACTTCGTCACCGGACTGCCTCCTTCACACGGTAACACATTCTCACCATCGTGGACCGGTTCTCAAAGGCCGTGCATTTTGTCGCTCTCCCCAAACTCCCCTCTGCTTCAGAAACCGTGGACCTGATGGTGCTCCACGTCTTCCGTCTCCACGGGATCCCGGTGGACATCGTCTCCGACAGGGACCCGCAGTTTATCTCCCAAGAATGGAAGGCTTTCTGCCGGTCCCTGGGGGCCACGGTCAGCCTCTCCTCTGGGTTCCACCAACGGTCAATCGGAGCGGGCCAACCAGGACCTGGGATCCGCCCTCCGCTGCGTGACCACCCGGGACCCCTCCGGCTGGAGTACGTTCCTGCCGTGGATCGAGTACCCCCACAACTCGCTGTCCTCCGCGGCCACAGGTCAGTCTCCCTTTGAGTCCTCCCTGGGCTACCAACCCCCACTGTTCCATGCACAGGAAGAGGAGATCGCTGTGCCTTCGGTGCAGGACCACCTTCGCCGCTGCAGGAGGATATGGGAGGACACGAGGTCTGCGCTGCTCCGCACCACTGAGCAGAACCGTCGCTTCGCCGACCGCCACCGGACTCCGGCTCCCGACTACTAACCAGGTTAGATGGTTTGGCTCTCGTCCCGAGACCTTCCACTCAAGTCCTTGTCCTGCAAACTCACCCCCCGTTTTGTTGGTCCGTATAAAATCATGTCCGTTATCAACCCCTCGGTCGTTAAGCTCCAGCTCCCCGCCATCATGCGCATTCACCCCTCCTTCCATGTGTCGCAGCTGAAGCCGGTTCTCTCCAGAGCAGGGGTCTCAAACTCAATTTACCTGGGGGCCGCTGGAGGTAGAGTCTGGGTGAGGCTGGGCCGCATCAAATATTCCACAAAAAAGGGTTTCAAGTATTCAAAAAAAAGTACAACTGGTCCAATCTTCTCAATCTTTAGCAATAACATTTTAGAACATGAACAGTTCTTCAGAACATGAACGGTTCTTCAGGCTTCTCAGTGGTGTCAGTGGACTCATCCACAGCTATGGAAATGCACTGTGCATTTTTTTTTTCTATCGCAAAGCTGTTTAATCAAATCACCAGCCAGTATTTCAGTTATTCTGGTTGCTGTGCGATCTGAGGGGGATTTGCTTTTGTTTGCCTTCAAACATGGTCTCCATCACTTCAGTCATACATTATTTTCAAATAGCTACAGTTTTTTGGCATATAGTCACATAATTGGTTTGGTGCTGGGACCAGAGGAGTAGCTGGGGGGGGGGTTAGGATGATTCCAAGGGCCCAGCACTGGGGGGGGGGGGGGGGGGGGGGGGCAGAGAACACTATTATCTTTTTATTAATATGGTTTTATTATTATTATCCTAAAGTAAGTTAATGTAGATGACTCAAAAGTATAATTGCCTGTATTATAAAAAAAATAGGTAAAAACCATATTATGCGTTTTCATCAATAAATAAATGCCCCAAATCTTTTTATAGATTGGGGGCCCCACATTTTTTAATAGATTGGGGGCCCACAAATTGATTATTTCATTTGGCCCAGAATCTCCAGCTACGCCCCTGGCTGGGATGAACGCATATTTTTCCGTCCATTCACCTTTGAATTGCAGTCGACTTTTCTTTTACTGACCATCTTTGAAAATGCCATATTTTTCTGCTGGCTGCCTGCTGGCGAAAATAGGCTAATAGCTACATTCATCTCACAGAGATAAAACTGGGAGCGAGTTTACTATAGATGCGCTGCCAACTCTGCTCTGACTCTGACTGAAAGAGAGAGACGACATGCAGTCCGTGAAGACCCGCCCTACTCCCCTACTGTGCATCTGATTCGCAGACTGTGGGTGAGGGGGAAAAACGCTGACGGGACGCGTATGTGATTGGACCAGACTCGTACACAGACAGACAGTGGCAGTGCTGCCGGACATGCAGAGCACTGCTCGCAGTCAGAGGAGCGAGGATGCATTTGCTTCCACTTTACTTGATATCACTCCGGAATCACGTTTCAACCAAGTCACTAACATAACGTTGCTGTCATGAGCCTGCGCTATGGTAGCCTACAAGTGATAAAATAAATAAAACTTCCAACTCTCGCGCAACGACTCGGCAAACAGTTGCGCACGGGCCGCATTAACACTACACTTTGATGTCCAGTAGGGGGCCGCAAAATATCATCCCGCGGGCCGCAATTGGCCCGCAGGCCGCGAGTTTGAGACCCCTGCTCCAGAGCCTCCTCCTCCGCTGATCATCGATGACCACCCGGCCTACATCGTCCACCAGCTGCTGGACGTGCGTCCCCGTGGTCGTGGGTACCAATACCTCGTGGACTGGGAGGGCTACGGCCCAGAGGAGCGCAGCTGAGTCTCCCGAGGGATGATCCTGGACCCTGAGGTCGTCCGGGATTTCCATCGCCGTCACCCGGACAAGCCTGGGGGCCCGCCAGGAGGCGCCCGTCGAGGGGGGGGGTCCTGTCACGATCAGAGCTTGTGTCTGCCAGATGAGGTGCAATCAGCGCGGCTGCAAGAGATCACCTCATCAAGCGTTCCCTACTTCAACTGGCAGAACCCGCCATCCAACGTCGCAGTGCTAAACTGCCTACCGAGGTACGACGACGCTACCTGAAGACCAGCTGTAACTACCCCTGTTATGCTTGCCCTAACCTTCTGTTTCTTGTGCCCCAGGACTTCGCTCCAGCGCCCTTTCACCCTGACGTCTCGAGCCCCAGCGTCCTTCCACCCTGACGTCTCAAGCCCCGCAAAGAGGACTCCTGCTCGCTCTCAAGCGCAAGACCTGCGTCCTCTCTCTCTCGCTGCCGACAGCTGTACTGAAGTGCACCTGCTCTCATTCTTCTTCCCCCCAAGAACATTATAACCTCCGTGTTGTTCACATTCCTGTTTCACATTCCTGTTATACTCTGCTTGGTTGGGAAGAATAATTAAAGAACCCTAAACCGCTCCATTCTCTCCTCCTGTGTTTTGCTATTGGGCTCCGCAAGAACCCCCCAATCCCCCCATCCTCACACTAAACCACTCTCTAGCACCCAATGGCTGAGAGAAGTGATGTCCTTTTTAAAATTAGAAAGAATCAGATACTCCACCAGAGGTAATCTAAGTACTGTACATTCCAAAAAAATGGGACCCACTCCTGACATGCTTTAACTCCATCTAATCCCTACTCACTGAATGATCGAGGGCTCTCGCTCCCTCTCTTTATACCTCTTCCTCTCTGATTCCTTTTCTAGATTTCTCATTGGTCTCTGCTTTTGTACTCTTTGATTATGAAGGCGAAATCAGTGTTTGAATTATGTGGGGGCCAATGGGGGCTCAGCCCCCATAGATAGAGTCTGAGCCTGTGGGGGTCTCTCAAAAAATGTATATTACATTTTTTTTTTATATATATATTTTTTTTCAATGTACGAATTAGTATTATTTATGTTACCTAAATAAATTGTTAATAGATAATATTTGTCTTTTCAGTTTTTAAAATAACAGAGTAATTAATGTTGTGGAATAGGCTGCGTTTCACCTCCAAGCCGCTATGCGTCGCCCATGAGCGTGTCTAACGCTACTCCAACCCATTTTGGTGAAGAAGAAGCAGCCAGCTTAACGTTATATATAAACACTCAATGTGTCCTGCAACTGCGACTCAAGTAAAAAGTACACCACATGCCGCCAAAAAAAAAAGGCTTAACCCGCCACAAGGCTGTACAAGGCTGGACAGCTTCGTCTTTATAAGAAAGGCCAAAGACTTTGACTAATGCTGTTAGCGCAGCAGCTAGCAGCGCTACTGGTTGACAGTGCTAGTAGTGTTAGCCCTGCTCCTGTGCTTCTCAACCACCACAATGCTGGGGACCGAGTCAGTGGACCTTTTGGAAAACTAAATACAGCTGGTTATTTGCCATGGAGGTAAATGATGCTGTTAAGTGCCATACAACTATTTATTTTCCATTCGATTTTTTTTGTTAGTTTTTGATTTATAATATAAACAAATAAATGTTCATTCAAGTTCATAAATTTGGTCTAATTTTTTCAAATTCAATTGTTGTATTATTTGATCAGAGGCAACATGCAAATAAGTACATATGGCATTATATATCAGAGGTGAATAATACAATTAACAAATATTGATGGTTAAGAATGAGACTGAATAATGACATCACACAATAGTCTAATGATTAGACTGTTGTGTGATGTGATTGATTGATTGAAAACTGTAACATTGCAGAATGGGCACAAATGTCCCGATCACGTTTTTTTGCTCCCGATCCAATCCCGATCATGTGATTTTGAGTATCTACCGATACCGATATTTCCAGATCCGATCAAAAAAAATTGTTTTGCCAAAACAAACCAATAGTAATCCAGCTGCAGAACGGCAGACCAGCCACACTCTCAGACCCAAACGCATTTCCTTTGATTTAATTATACATCAAATGATTTATGAAGTTAACTTTTCACCTGGATAACGTCAGGGTGAATGTAATGTGAGAAATTGGGATTAAAAATTTTAATTAAAAATATATATATTTTATTTGGGTCTGAGAGTGTGGCTGATCTGCCGTTCTGCAGTTGGATACTATTGGTTTGTTTTGGCAAAATTATTCTGCTCTGTGTGACAATAAATAAATGAATGATGATATGCAATTTAAAACCAAAACTAAGGCCTCAGTATGAGTTTAAGACGTGAACATGGTCATGTTTGTTGAATAAAAAAAAAAAATCCTGATCTTTGGAAAATCACGTGATCGGCCCCGATCCCGATCACGTGATCGGATCGGGACATCCCTAGGCACAATACAGTACGGCTCAATACACACAATTGTTAAGGGGATGCAGACCAGAGAAATACTTTCGTCTTGTTTACATCAGGGTCCTCCATTTTCAATTCATAATGACATTTATGACATACACAACATACAGATATACAGATATATATCATGACATTAATGACATACATGATGACATACAAGATATACAGTACTGTTACATTTGTGACATACAATATATACAAATATACAGTACTGTTAAACAGAGATCCTAACAGAAAATATATATATATGAGGGGGAGGAATCTGTACATTAGGAGGGGGGGGGGGGGGGTTGGACATTTATGGGGGCCAGTTTAATTAGTTTTCATTAGTATTAGTATCCTAATGAGATATTCCTCTAAATATGACTTCGAAAACTGCCCAAATTTCAGGAAAAAAATAGTAAAAAAAAATTCAGGGGGCCCCCATAGCTCTCAGGTGATAACTCGAACCCTGGGCGAAATCATGTACCTTGTTCTTCTTTCTCTCTGTATTTTAGTTTGTTTAATTTACTTTTAATATCCTGATGTCTGTTTTGTATGTATATGTTAAGAAAAGTTACAACTTTTAAAGAAGTCGGCGGGACAAAATATCCAAAGTTGATGCTAGAAAATGTCATTCCATATATACCCGAATAAGCTAGAGATGTACTGTACATTCAGATGTCAACTGACTGTTACTGTGCCTAACTTCAAATACAAATATTAATGGGGAAAAAAATATGTGAAGGCTAGAGCAACAGCTGCTATGGTTCCATCACCGTGACTCTACTGTTACTGTTTATTACTGGAGCTGCCATGGTTTGTTGTTCTCAAATTTGCCATTGTCAACTGAATCACATTTCCTGGAAGCTCATTCTCTGAAGCAGATACTGTATGTCCATCATTTCCATGTTGGGTTCACATTCCAAATGGTCACCATTCTATATATGTATATTATAAGTGACACACCTAGATATTACAATTACACTATATGGTATGCTTAACCCTCCAGTCACCCTTGTCGCAATTCTCGGCAAATAGTCTTTTTTTCACACGTGTGTGTGGATAGCGTTGGCTATATGTTATGTATGTATATTACCTCTACCTAAGTCTGGTTTTGTGGAGGGGCGGTGTTTTGTGGGGAAATGGTATCCTGGAACTGTCTTCCCAGCGATGTTTGAAACATCAAAGAAAAGGCTAGTTTTAAAATAAATCTCAAACACTATTTACACTCACACACACAATACAATCTAGTCTGATTGATTGATTGATTGATTGATTGATTGATTGATTGATTGATTGATTGATTGATTGATTGATTGATTGATTGAAAATGTCATTGGCGGATTGCAGAGTGGGTACAATACAGTGCGGCTCGGTGCGTGCGGTTGTTGGGGGGATGCAGACCGGAGGGGGACTTTCATCTTGTTTGCATCGGGGTCCCCCATTTTCTATTCATGATACAGCACAGCTTGAATACATGCACACCATGATAAAATGTTTTTATTTGGTTCTAACTTGATTTTATCTCTTTATTTTTTATCTCTTGTTTTTTATCTCTTGTTTATCATCTCCTGTTTTACATTTATTTTTATTCTATGATACGTGTTTTTTCTCTATTCTATGATACATTTTAATTGTGATATACTGTATGCTTTCTTATGTTCTATAGGTGTATGTTATCTTGTGTATGTGTATGTTGTTGGACCCCAGGAAGACTAGCTGCCGCTAAGGTGTCAGCTAATGGGGATCCGTTTAAATAAACAAATAAACAAATATGCCAGGAAAGTAGCTCAGTCTCATGTGACTCACATTCCAATAATCCATGTTTTCTTTTTCTTTTTTTTTTTATCTGCATAAATGTGTCACACCTTCCACCCTAGTCACAGAAATGAACAGGTTAGGGTTAGGGGGGTAACCCTAATTAAAAAAATAATCCTGAAAATGAATAAATATTCGATATGTATTGTATGTATTGTATTGTATGAGGACTGATGTTAATATTGATATTCATGAATTTTCTTTTTTAACAATACATGAAGAAGATGTTTTACTGAGATCGCCGTTTTCGGCAACAGGCTAAAGGTAGGATATTTTTAAAGGTTGACTCAAGGGTTAATGTAAAGAGAGAATCATTATTAATATGCTAAATACAGTCTACATTCTGATTTCATAAAGCCCTTTTAAAATAAGTATTTCCAAAATATCACACAGCTAACAAAATGTCTGATTAAGCAACTGAATTTAGGTTAGCACATCAGGGAGACTTCTGAATTCAGTTTAATTTGATCCTTGACGAGAGTGAATGAATCATGTCAAATTCATATTACACAAACTGTAATTAGTTTGCCTATCGTCAAAAATGAGTTCATGAGAAATTATATTCCCTTTAGTATTACACCTTGAATTACATTAACCCAATCCTTGCTTATTTTTCGTATAACTGAGCTCTGTGATGGTATTGTTTTCCTGGCCACACCTCAGCAGAATTTGTTAATTTCATCTGAGAATTCTAGAACTCTATATGTTTCAGGGATCATTAGCTATATAGTTACATCCTCATTACAAGGTTTTGTTCTCACATGATATTGCAGGGTTACTGAATAATAAATTTTTCTAAAATAAAAATGAATAAAAAGTATATATATATATACCGTACTTTTCGGACTATAAGCCGCGGCTTTCCCCCCCATTTTTCGTCCCTGCGGCTTATATAACGGTGCGGCTTATATGTGGACAAAACCCGAAAACCCGGCTTTTTTTACTGCATTGAAATGTTATTTATCTGTTCCCTTATTTGCTAAACTTAATACAACTTGTAAATGAGTTAATGTTATTTAATGTAGTATTGTGTCCCAATCAGGCCACGTGAGCGGATCGGCGCGGCCGAGAAATCCGCTCTTCGCTCTTTAAAGCTTGGTCCGCTCCGCTAATCGCTCATGTTGACCCCGCCCCCAAGTCGCTCTCCGCTCGCTCCCCGCTCACCTTGAATCGAGCGCTCCCCGCGCCAGATCGCTCGGCAGATTTAAAAAAAAATTTGGAGCATGGTGTAAATTAGCTCAAACTACAACAGTCTACACCCCCTGGGCCCCTTAACAATTGTTTGTATTGAGCCGCATTGTAATTGTACCCATTCTGCAATGTTAAATAACGTTGTTTATCCATTCACTAGCTCTATTAGGCGATGATAGCTAGCCGAGCCACAATGCTATGGTCGCTGCCATTAACGTTAGCATGTAAGCTACGACAACAACAATGGCGTCGATACTTTTTCTAACAGGAGTGAGTGACAAAGCCTGAACAGGATATCACAGGTTCACCCTTCTCATTGGTTGAAAATGGCCTTCATGTTTGTACATCGCCATCTGTTGCTTTGGCATTGTACTGCATGTATATATTACATCAGTGTTAAACCACTGTGAGCGGCCTGGAGTGGATTGGAGCGGAGGAGAACTATCGCTCCGGACGTCGCGCCGACACATTTTAAAACCCACTCCTCGCTCACGTCAAAACCGCCCGCTCCACTCCCCGCGCCGCTCACGCTCTGATCCGCTCACATGCACTGGTCCCAATGGGAGTCATTCTCTGTAGAGGTGGGAACTTAAAGCTCAATATAAGAACGGCCATGCACCACCACTCACAGAATCCAGAAAGAGCAATCAATCTGTAAATCCTTTCCGTGTCCTGGCCGGGTGAGGTTTCCCGTGTTGAGTCAAATTAAGCCGCAGGCTCCACTCCTTACATATGGTAATTAAACATTAAAACACATGCGGCTTATAGTCCAGTGCGGCTTATATATGTACACATCATTCAATTTAGCTGCTGCGGCTTATAGTCAGGTGCGGCTTATAGTGCGAAAAGTACGGTATATATATATATTAGTGCTGTCAGGCGATTAAAAAAATTAATCTAATTAATTACAGGATTTGTAATTAATTAATCTAATTAATCGCATTTTAATCGCATAACCATTTTATGCCTGATATTCTATATTCTATAATCATATTTCAAATTGCATGTGTCCGGATGGCAGAATTCAGTACTGTATCTACAAAACCTTCTGTTTGATCATCTTCCATCTATTAATTTGCTTAGATTTTTCAGGTCTGGTCAATTTGAGCATGGTGTTATTCACAGTCAAAGATAACAAAAAAATATTGATATTCTCATTTGGTTCATTACAATTTACTCAAAATAAAATTTTCATTCAATCAATCACAGCGCAGATTGAGTGATTGAATGAAAATGTTATTAACAGATTGCAGAATGGGTACAATACAGTACGGCTCAATACACACAATTGTTAAGGGGATGCAGATCAGAGAAAGACTTTTGTCTTGTTTACATCAGGGTCCCCCATTTTCAATTCATAATGAATTGTAAGTAAGGGTGCAACTTGCACTGTGCAATTCATTCTTTGTGGATCTAGCCCACAGTATTTCTGACACTGGGAATACATTCCCTGAGATTCATAGATGTCCCTAGAATCAGATACCAAGAACATGCAAATGGACCATATTAAAAAACATCTGTAAATGTGTATTCTACATTCTTATGGAATGAATGAGATACAAAAAAAATATTATATAAAAAAAAAAAAAAAAAAAAAACTTTTTTTTTGTAATTAATTTTGAGTTAATTTTCATAACGCGATAATTTGCTGTGTAATTAATTAATCTAATTAACGCGATAAACTGACAGCCCTAATATATATATATATATATATATATATATATATATATATATATATATATATATATATATATATATATATATATATATATATATATATATATATATATATATATATATTAAGGCTGTCAAAGTTAACGCGATATTAACGCGTTAACTCCCGATTCTATTAGTTAATTATTATTATTATTATTTTTGTTTAGACTTCACTCAGGTGTATTATTGATGCTCTCATTGATACTATGTTTGTTTCTGAAGTGTGTGTGTGTGTGTGTGTGTGTGTGTGTGTGTGTGTGTGTGTGTGTGTGTGTGTGTGTGTGTGTGTGTGTGTGTGTGTGTGTGTGTGTGTGTGTGTGTGTGAGAGATATAGAGAGAGAGGGGGGTGAGAGAGATGAGGAAGGGGCAAGAGAGAAAGAGAGCTGGGAGAGTGTGTGTGTGAGGGAGAGAGGGGGGTGTGTGATTAATCAGCCCTTGTGTGTGTGAATGTAACAAGTTCCTAACGTTTTCTTTCCCCTATTATTTCATGCACACTTTATTCATTGTTTTAAATTATTATTTTCTTTTAAGTTATTTTGTGCATCACTCTGTTTTGAATATGATGCAAATTTGCAATGCATGAGGGTCATCCTTTTGTGTTAAATGGCTGCATAAAGCAAGCATTTGTTGACTCGCATGTTGATAAGAGTATTAAAACTTGGAACTTGAAAAAGATCCATTTAAGGTAAAAAAATAATTAAAAATTAAAATGCGATTAATTTGCGATTAATCGCGAGTTAACTATGGACAATCAACATGGACACACACACACACACACACACACTTCAGAAACAAACATAGTATCAATGAGAGCATCAATAATACACCTGGGCCCTCATTCATCAACGTGACGTAGAAAATGTTCTATTTCCACACGTAAGCACAGAATTTAGAATGAGTGCACGCACAAAAGAAACGGGATTTACCACACGTGCGTACGCAGGTTCTACGCACACCTGTCATGATAAATATCACCTTGGCCCTGCGCCGAGGCTCGTGCACACTTTCACGTATTTGCATACCAAAACCGCCCCGATTAACCATATACGGTAATGGACACCCCCATGAAATGTGGAAGAATGGACTAAACCGAGGGAAGCGTGTTATGAGACAGGCTGACAGACGTGTACACGTACGGTGATGTCGGATATGATATCTATTAACCATTGCTGCCTGGGCAGCGCAAACACTAATAAAGACCGTGCTGGAATATGACTGCCTTTTTCCGTTTTGTTTGATTAATACCCAGGGATTAAAGTTCTCCTCAATTTTATTCCAAATCGCGACGGATTTTCCGTCAATCTTCTACCTGCTGCATATGATTTCTAGAGGCATACAATCTATTTTGATGTCAGTATTGGGTAGCCTATATAAACAATAATACGAGAGCATATACAAGAACAATGAATCTCACTGCCATGTATGATGTAGCAGATACGCCATGTGTAGCCTGCCTATATGTGATCAATACAAACTTGAACTTGAATTCCATCATGTCTGTGTGCGGGTCACTGCGGGAACTCACAAGGCTGTTGTCACAATGTAAATAAGAATGTGCACTGAAAAGTTAGTATGTAGTTAGTTGATTATTTGTATGACAGTCAGTAAACCCTTGCAAAAAGTATCCGTTTTATTTAATTAATTGAAAACATGCAGCATGCCTTTCCTCCCGGCATGCAGCAACAACATTTATCAGGCAAATGCGCATCGCAACATTGACTGAGTGGAATCCCTTTCTATTCACATAACTGCATTTGTGATGGAGCTTTGACAGCTACAGTAACAGTCTATTGCTCGATCCATCTCCAATATCACGATGTACCGTGCCGGTGGCAAAGACCCGAGGGTGGAGAGGACTTGAATGAATTCCATCATCATATTTATATGTTGTGTCTGTCCACTATGTTTGTTACTTTGTTATCCCCCCCCCCCTATCTATGTAAAGCGACCTTAGGTCTCTTGAAAGGCGCTATATAAAATTAAGCTATTATCATTATTATTCTTATTATTCTTCTTATTCTTATTATTCTTCTTATTATTATTCTTCTTCTTCTTATTATTATTATTATTATTATTATTATTATTATTATTATTATTATTATTATTATTATTATTATTATTATTATTATCACATCTGTGCGGGAGCTCACAAATAGACTGTTAGTCTCAGTGAAGTTTCAACGGAGGTCATCTATTCTAACCAACAAATTGAAGTAGAAAGCATTTCGTGACCAATCTTATTTGGAAACATGACACAAAATAATTCGCTTTTTATTTGAAACAATATTTAATCGCGTTTGGAGGTGGGTGTTCTGCTTCTGCCCCCCCGTGCCAAACAAGCAGGCCAACCTCTTGTTCGCGTGTGAGCCTGTTATAATTACACTACTGTCGCTATTTTACAATGAACTATAATGAATTACGGGTCATACAGAACACGCCAGTGTTGAAACTAATGCACAGAAGATTATTTCCGTGTTGAAACTAATGCATGAACTGAGCAGCGCATATGCCGTAAAGTAACGATATTCTACCACTGGGCGTCAGCTAAGCATGCTCAGAGCTGTGCGTACACATAAGCACGAAGTCAAGTTCAAGTTGAAATTGATGAATCCCACACTCTGCTTAGAAATGGTCGTACGCACAGCTTAAGCACATATCTGTGCGTAAGTCACGTTGATGAATGAGGGCCCTGAAGTCTAGTAAAGAAAAAAAAGGTAAATAATTTTTTTTTAGTTAATCTTGAGTTAAAAAAATTAGTGGCATTAATAGAATCGGGAGTTAACGCATTAATATCGCGTTAACTTTGACAGCCTTAATATATATATATATATATATATATATATATATATATATATATATATATATATATATATATATATCATAAATTATAAGAATAATAATTACATAATAACACAAAATATATAATTTGTCAAAGTGTTTTGACAAGCCTTAGAACCATTATTTATTTAAAAAAAAATTCTCTGTCTTGTCTCTAAGCTGTCTCCCTCTATCTGTATTATCCCCACCATGCATGTCGTCATTGTGAAAGTCCATGTACTGTGTTTGTCCATGTACTGTGTTTGTCCGTATGCTATAATGTATGTAAAGCGCTTTGAGATGCCTAATGTAAGGCGCTATATAAAATACATTTATTATTATTATTATTATTATTATTATTATTATTATTATTATTATTATTATTATTATTATTATTATTATTATTATTATTATTATTATTATTATTATTATTATTATTATTATTATTATTATTATTATTATTATTATTATTATTATTATTATTATTATTATTATTATTATTATTATTATTATTATTATTATTATTATTATTATTATTATTATTATTATTATTATTATTATTATGTGTGGTTGAATGCTATTAATGGTTTTAAACAACACCAACATTGTTTGGTCCTCCTACCACTATGATTATGAAAGACAATTTTGTTTCTATATAGGACCTATTACTGGGTCCGATCTCATTGCAGGAAAAGACACATTTGAAGTGTAGGTTAAGGAGATCGGAGGTAAATGTGTAAGATACATTTGCAGCTTGATAACTCTTGAAAATCTGAAAAAAGATAAATGACAATTCATTATTTATTAATTTGTATTGTTAATTTGGCTCTATCAATTTTGATTCATCAAGCACCTTGTTCACTTCATCATGTTTTCAAGATTAATTAACTGACATGGCTAACATTATTTTGAAGATTGATTTGTTTGGATGTTAGATGTGAAGCACCTCATAGACCTGCAACATCACTCACTCTCACACTTGAATGCATGGAAGTTAGACTAGTTCAATCTATGCAAGAATGCTTCGCATCTACAGTATGACACTGTGCCCTTGTTAAAATGCCCCATACAGTAGCATTGCATCCCAATGTCTCTGTACTTGTTATACCAAAACACTTTAAATACATATACACTAGATATGTATTTATTTATCTATGAAGCTTCACCAGAGTTTTGCTCCATTTACTCATTCATTTATTCATTCACACTTAGCCACTCTGCCCCCTAGTGGCGCCGTACCGTAAGCATTATACTGACATCAACATCAGTTCACACTGAACTCGTGGAAAAAATTACTCATCACAGTAATGTCATAGCAAAGCTAATGCTAACCCTTTCAAAGCTCATGGAAAGATAATGCTAACTGTGTTTGTGTGTACTTGTTTATTTTACTTTCATCTTTATCAAATGTTTTACCTTGTAAACTACACATTTTCCAGTGCATGAAAAAACACAAAGCTAATTAGCCCAATCACAAATGAAGAGCTAAATTCTGCCATAGGTAGATTTAAGCCCAGGAAGTCATCCGGCACAGAGGGGTTCTCTTCAGAATGGTACAAATCATTTAGAGAAACATCAGATTTTATTGAACACTTTCAACTGAGTGTATCAGAATCATGGAGGGAGGCTACAATTTCAATAATAAAAAAATATGGCAAAGATAAATTAGACTGCCAATTGCAGGCCAATCACTGTTTAAAATCAGGATTATAAACTGTTTACATCTATTGTAGCCAAAAGAGTAGAGGAAATCAGATGGGGTTCATAACGCAAAGACAGATGCAGGATAGTGTTAGAAGGACATTGCATGTTAGAATACATACAGTTGGGACAGATTGAATCAATACTAGTAGGCATAGATGCGGAAAAAGCATTCGACGCAGATGAAAATTTAAGGTGTTTCAAAGATTTGGATTCCACAAGATTATAATTAGGACCATTCAGATCTTATATCACAAACCATCAGCAGGGATAAAGATGAATGGGGACCTATCCAAATCATTCATATTAGGAAGGGGTTATTGACAGGGTTGTCCGGCAAGTCCACTCCTCTTCGTGATTTTTTATAGAACCTCTAAACCAATGGATTAGACAGAATAATAACATCAAAGGAGTGGACATGGTCTACAAGATACACTACACCACTAAGATACCCATGTACATGTCGAAATACTTCCCAAAGGTCAGTGAATTCCACAACCATAACACCAGAGGGAGTTCCACAAATCATGTTCAACCCAGATTCGGCTCAAACAAGGGACTAAACATTTCGCAATTATGCCACAACAATGTGGAACGCCCTACCCACAGCCGTAAAATAATGTGAATCCCTACCTTCCTTCAAAACCGCTCTCAAAGAGCAGCTGCATTTAGAAACTGGCCATGGTAAATGTCCAAACCCCCTTCCTCCCACCCACCCACCCAACCCCCTCCAATGTACAGTTTTTTCCCCTTCGAATGTATATAGCTTTTTCTTTTAAGAACTCTTTCTCTTAAACAGTACTGTATATTGTGTATATGTCTTGTATGCAGTGGTGCAGTCGTAATATCAGAACTGCCTGGACGCCACGTGCACGTGCATACATGTTCCCTCGCTTGTGCACAGAACAGATGATTATTATGCATAAATAGTAGGAAACATGTTTGTATAGGAAATTAACTTAAACTAGAAAAGTAAATACAAACTAAATTAACAATGTAACTTAGTTTACAGAAGGACAGTTTCCTTCTGAAGCACAACTTAATGTCTTATCCTTCCAGTCGGGACCATTTGTCACATAGTGAGAGCTCCACAGATCAACCCCCACAGGGCTTGTATTTTAGTTTGTCTCTTCTCGTTCTTTGTTATGCTATCGGTATCCTATTATTATGCAAAGTCTAGGTGATAGATACGTGCCGGGTACTTGGCGCACAGCGCGACGAGTCCAGTGAAAATTGTGAACGCTTTTTTGTGTGTGCGCTTGCACATCCGTGCGCGATCGCGCGCACTTCTGCTCAGCGAACTGCTAGGACGGCGTGGTACCGGGTGGTGCCACCACTGCATCCCTGCTTGTATGTCATAAATGTTCTTGATGAAACAGTACTGTATATCTGTATGTCATGTATGTCATATATGTCTTGATGAATTGACCCTGATGTAAACAAGTCTTTTTCTGGTCTGCATTCTCTTAACAATTGTGTGTATTGAGCCGTACTGTATTGTACCCATTCTGCAATCTGTTAATAAAGTTTTCAATCAATCAATCAATCAATCAATCAATCAATCAATCATGGCCAGAGGGGAACATAACATATCCTTATTTGCGGACGATGTATTGATATATTTGACACAACTAGAAAAACATTTCCCTGAGCTGACGAAGAGCCTGGATATACAGTATAGGGTTCATTATCAGGGTACAAATTGAATGTTAAAAGAAAAAATAATGGTTCTCAAACTTCTCACCTTTAACTACAACCCCTCCCAAGAAAAATATGACATCAAATGGGAAGCAGAATCATTGAAATATGTAGGAGTAGATCTACCAAAATATTTTAAAAGAATATCTGAAATTAACTATGAACCTCTGATATTAAGGATCAAAGCAGACATAGTAAGATGGAACCTGCATTTCCTAGGCCTGAACTCTAGAATAGACTCAATAAAAAGGAATGTCTTACCAAGGTTACTGTATCTTTTCCAAACACTGCCTGTAGAGGTCATTGAGAAACAATTCACATAGTGGGACATAATGATTTCACGATTTGTATGGTAGGGGAAAATACTGAAATGATCAAAGGATAAAAGGGGAACGGCTCTCCCCTGATTACTACTGTACTATGCGGCCCAACTAAGACCATTGGTGTGTTGATGCAATCCTGATTATAATGCAAAATGGAAGGACATAGACTTGGTTAGAGGTGTACCGATACAGGCATTGATTGGAGACTGGGGCCTGATTCGATTCGATTAGATTCAAATGTATTGTTGTTGGACAATTGGATCAGAGTTGTTGAAGTGCTCTTCAAACCTTAGCTTATGGCTGTGCTTGATTCCCGTATTCAGCTTGATTCCCCAGCACTGGCTGAACAGTAGGCATGCCAGATCTAAAAGCGGTGTCACATGCCTTTAGTAGTGTACAGACCGCTCTGTTCATCCACAGCTTCTGATAGGGGAATGTAGTAATCTGTTTAAGGGTGGTGACACTGTCAATGCTGGAGTTGATGAGTGGGGTGTACAGTATTTGGGTAGAATTAACCAAGAAATGTGATCTGATTGTCCCAGGTGAGGGAGGGGAACAGTTTTGTATGCATCCATTATGTTTAATTAAACATGTTCTAGTGTTATGTCTCCTTGTGGGGCAAGAGACATATTTGTGGAATTTGGGGAGCACAGTCTTTATGTGATTAAAATCTCCTGCAACAATAAAGGCTGCCTATGGGTGTGAGTACTGTTGTTTGCTAATGGCAGCATACTAGGGCTGACCTTTGAAATATTTTTTTTTATAAATAAATAAATAAATAAATATATATATATATATATATATATATATATATATATATATATATTTTTTATGTTGTGGGACTTGTACAGCACTTTGTTCAACTTTGTCAGTGCTGTAAAGTTTAAACCTTTTTAAATTAACTAACTTTGCTTCCATGAAATATTGTAAGCCGTCATTTGAGGCTTTATAAAAGCATCACAATGAACACAAATCTGTCAGTGCCGAGTCCAACCTCATTTAATTTATTTTTTTACATAATTTTATTTTATTTTCATATTCGAATCCCATGCCCATCGAACGAAGCTTCGAAGTATTTAAGACAGCCCTACAGTGTACAGTTCCTTTATTGCTAGCTTGGAATTAGCGTCCAGTGGTATGTAGGCTGCAGTCACAATGGTAGCTGTGAAATCCCTGGGTTGATTGCCGGGCTTGTGACAGGCAACATGAACGAGCACAAGGCAGCGAGATACAATGTCAGGAGGACAGTAACAGAGCCAAAACGGCGCTACAGGGATAAGATTGAACTCCAGTTCGAACAGGCTGATTCCAGAGGTATGTGGCAGGGCCTCAGAACGATGACAGATTATAAAGGACCTCCCTCAAGCTGAACAGTGACATCTCCTTGGCAAATTATCTCAATACCTTCTATGCGAGGTTTGAGGCTGTGAATAACAACACCAGCCTACAAACCACTGCAATAGAGGGGGGAGCCACTGCCGATGGAGACTCAGTGTTCAGGATAACAGAACATGAGGTGAGGAGGACCTTTAAGAAAGTGTATATCAGGAAGGCAGCAGGACCGGACGTGTCTATGCTTTTACCAACCGGTTTGTGTTTCCGGGTTCCCGTTTTGCGCTCTGATTGGCCACTGACCTACGCTAGTACGCCCCCCTCGCTATGAGCGTAGAGAGAGAAATAATGCGTGGGTACGCCCTACTGCCTCCAGGAACAGCTGTTTCCGCGTGACTTTATGTGCGCTAAAGTTCAAGTTTAAAGTGCTACGACGCTCTCAGCAGTCACTACGCTCTCAGCTGAGTCAAGAAACGACGCTCTCAGCAGTCATCTTATGCAGCATCACTTTTCACATCAAAACAAAAGTAGAACTGTAACGTGGAGTGGACTTAAACATATTTACAATTAGCAGCTCTCAGCTGAGAGTCAAGAAACGACGCTCTCAGCAGTCACTACGGTCTCAGCTGAGAGTCAAGAAACGACGCTCTCAGCAGTCATCTTATGCAGCATCACTTTTCACATCAAAACAAAAGTAGAACTGTAATGTGGAGTGGACTTAAACATATTTACAATTAGCATTTTATAAAGTAGAACTGTAATGTTTACTTTCTCAGTCAGTGCTAAGTGCAGCATCCCTTTTCACATCAAAACAAAAGTAGAACTGGAATGTGGACTTCTCATATTATGTCACAGTGTGTGTAAATGTGCCCTGTGGATTATACGTGCCCCATGTAAAATATTTAAACAACCATTAAGCAGTGTTGGGCAAGTTACTCAGGAAGTATAGGATTTGCGGAAAGCAGGATGAGAGAGCATAGATTTCAGTGTGTATCATTTAATCATTTAACATTTAACATTTATCATTTAACAAACCAAAACATTGACATCTAACTTCTCTTTAGATATTTACTCAACCTCTAATGTCTAACTATGAATGAACACAACACTCTAACTTAACATCTTTAGATAATAAAGTACTCAACCTCTACTGTCTTTAACTATGAATGAACACAACACTAAAATAAAGTACTCAACCTCTATTGTCTAAAAATGTTAAAGTCAATTAACGACTGATAAACTTGAACTTTAGCGCACATAAAGTCACGCGGAAACAGCTGTTCCTGGAGGCAGTACTGTGATACGCATTTCAGTGTCCTGCTACGCTCATAGCGAGGGGGGCGTACTAGCGTAGGTCAGTGGCCAATCAGAGCGCAAAACGGGAACCCGGAAACACGAACCGGTTGGTAAAAGCATAGACGCGGACCGGACGGTATCCCCGGCCGCATCCTAAAAGTCTGTGCCGACCAATTTGGCCCCGGTATTCACTGACATATTTAACCTGTCCTTAGAACAGGCTGTCATCCCCACCTGTCTGAAGAAGTCCACCATTATCCCTGTACCCAAAAAATCCATGCACGCTTGCCTCAACATAGGGGCCCCCTGGGGCTGTGTTCTGAGTCCCCTCCTCTACTCGCTGTAAACAACAACACAATCATCAAATTTGCTGACGACACAGTAGTGGTCGGCCTGATCTCTGCAAACGATGAGAGGGCCTACCTGGAAGAGGTAGAGGATCTGGCGCGGTGGTGTCAGGAGACCTGCCTCTCCCTGAACGTCAGCAAAAGAAGAGAGATGATTGTGGACTTTAGGAGGTCGGGGGTCAGGGACTACAGCCCCCTCAGCATCGATGGGGCACCGGTTGAGAGAGTGAACAGTTTTAAGTACCTCGGAGTCCACATATCCGAGGACTTGACATGGACCACGCACATTGACAGTGTAGTCAAGAAGGCACGGCAACGCCTCTACTTCCTTAGGCGCCTAAGGAAGTTCAAAGTGAGTCAGAGGATTAAGAACTTCTACTCATGCACAATAGAGAGCTTCCTGACTGGCAATATCACCTCCTAGTTTGGGAATAGCACCACACAAGACCGTAGCAGACTACAGAGAGTGGCCCGTTCAGCCGAACGCACAATTGGAGGTGGGCTTCCCACTCTCCAAGACATTTACAACAAGCATTGCAGGAGTAAGGCTAAGAGAATAATCAAAGACTCTAGTCACCCTAACAACTGCCTCTTTGAACTGCTGCAGTCAGGCAAGCGATACCGGCGTCTCATGGCCAGTACAGAGAGACTCAGAAGGAGCTTCTATCCCCAGGCCATCAGGATGCTCAATGACAATAACACTATGTAACAAACCATCAAATACACTCACAGCACACACATCCACACGTACAAGGTCAAGGTCAACTTTATTTATATAGCACATTTAAAACCAACCGAAGTTGCACCAAAGTGCTTCACAATATAAAAACAGAGAAATACTAAAAAATACAATATAAAAACTGAGAAATACAAAAAATAATTATAATAATACAAAATACAGTATACACAAATAGAGAAGCTGAAAAAGGTAGCAGCGTATGAAACTTTTGTATCACAAACAGTACTGTATTTGCAAATCTGGTATATGTCATAAATGTATAGATGTAGCAGTACTGTTTATCTGTATGTCGTGTATGTCATATATGTTATGATGAATTGAAAATGGGGGACCCTGATGTAAACAAGACGAAAGTCTTTCTCTGGTCTGCATCCCCTTAACAATTGTATGTATTTAGCTGTACTGTACCCATTCTGCAATCTGTTAATAAAGTTTTCAATCAATCAATCAATCAATCAATCCCGCAGTGCAATACTCCAATTCAGCCATTGGGTGGGACGGTCATGTGACCCAAATCAGCCAATGGAAGCGAGGGTCCTTAAAGTGTGGGTCCTTAAAGTGTTGCGGTCCTGAGAGTGTTGGTGCTCTCGTCCTGCAGCTGGATACTATTGCCTCACAGCGCGGCCGTCAGCGCGCGGCCCAGAGAGCGCCGCTGGCTCTGCGGCTCTGCAGCTGCATGCTTCTCCGGGAGTCCGGTTGGATAATGCCATGTAAAAAGTCGCATGCCTGACATATCGGCATGTAACTCGAGAACCGAGGCACGGATTTTGGCGATCCAGATGGCATTCGAACAGCAACGAATAGCGCTTTATTCGGTAATTTATATGTTCGGCGAAAAATGCAGCCCCGAGCCTTCAGATGCTCGCAAAGGGCCGTGAAACTGAAACTGAAACTGAAAAACAGTGAAACCCCGGACATTTCGATGAATTAATAACTCCCCCCCGGACGCCCCGGACAGGGCGTGAAAAGAGGACATGTCCGGGCAAAAGAGGACGTTTGGTCAGCCTACTCTACCTGTGCTTTTGTTATGTAAAAACGGTTTTGTTATGTAAAAACGGTGGCCGCGCCGAGCCGGTACTTAGTTACAACGAATGGGAACAGCGGATTTTTGTGTGCGTGACTGCGCGTACACGCGGGAACATTTCCGTGCGCGATTGCGCGTACTTCAGCCTCAGTGAGCGAGGTATAACGCCGTTATACCGAGTTATACCAGCACTGCAACGCTGGTTGCAATCCTTAGTATTCCATCTGATTGATGATCCGCAGCCGCAGTTCATCCGTTTTGTTCGCTAGAGACTGGACGTTGGCCATAAAGATGCTGGGTAACGATGGGCGATGAGGGTTTAAGTTTAGTTTAGCCCTCAGTCCTCCATGCGTACCCCTTTTCTGCTTGCGATCATGGCGGGGGCAGGGAGCTCTGTGATCATATTCCCCGGTGTCCGAGCGATATCGTTGGGGAGCTGAAGATCGCCGATAACGTTGTCAGATTCAAGTTCAAGCAAGGACGCGAGAAGGGGGGGTGCGGCTGGGGCTGCAGCACCCCCTGCTGGATGGGAGTGTAACTGCAACTGCAAGGTTGTTTTGGATTTTATTCCAAATTTGTAACCGAGGCTACTCATGTCACAGAGCGGAACGGCACTGCAGATTTACCCTACTCTTAGAATTCATTCAGATCGTCATAGGGGCGCTGTCTCGATAATGCAGTGTTGTTAACAGCGTGTAGCCGACGCATGAACCGGTTGGGATTCGAATAGACGCGGCCTGGAAGCGTCAACGCGGAACTGGAAGCGGCAACGCGGAACTGGAAATCCGTTGGTAAAAAAAAATAGACACAGCGGCTGCGCCCTGCCTGGGATAGTTCACTTTTGGGACGCTGAATTCGCAGTAAAGGAATATATGAACAAGCCAGCAGAACTATCCGAGCCCCCGGGAGGGTGATCGAAGACCTTTTGCATGCCGGCGATCATGTATGCGGGGAACAAATTGCAGAGGGAGGGCGCAACAGCCAGGTGGGGTAAGCTGGGCTGTGATGTGTGCATCAGAACGGTTACTTGTCTCGCACCGTCGCACGCTCAGAGCGCGGAGTTGGGCAGCGGTTTTGATTGAAAAGTTTGATTGAAAAGTTTATTAACAGATTGCAGAATGGGTACAGTACAGTACAGCTCAATACATAACATTTTTAAGGGGATGCAGACCAGAGAAAGACTTTCGTCTTGTTTACATCAGGGTCCCCCATTTTCAATTCATCATAGTATCCTCTAGTGAACGAGAGTGTTGGTTATGACGTGACAGACAGTGGAGCTGTTTGCAGATAGCGAGCATTTTGACGTGTTGCGTGGTGGCGATGTCTCGCAGACAATACAACTACAAGTATAATTATATAATATATATATTTTATATAAAAAATATATATATATAAAAAAATAAAAAAGTAATCAAAAACGATCGATATCTCAGCACCCCCACTCCCCGCGGACTTCTCGCGTCCCTGAGTTCAAGTAATTTATTTGTCAAATACACAACAATACAGGGGCATTGAAGGTAATGCCATGTTTGTGTTTCGAGCTCAGACAGTGCACAATTAAGAAACGACAATGAATACAAGAATGGTAACAATAAGTTGTAATTAGGGATGTCCGATATTATTGGCCTACCGATATTATCGGCCGATATCGGCATTAAAATGTGATATATATATTTATTTTTTTACATTTCTATAACCTTTATTTACCCAGGCAAGCAAGTAAGAACAAATTCTGATTTTATTTATTGTCAAAAGTATGCATAATGTTGTGTTAATTCCACAACAAGAGATATGTAACGTTAATTACCTGAAATTATACAAATTTTGGGGGGGGAAACCCTGCATATATCGGTATCGGTTGATATCGGTATCGGAAATTAAGAGTTGGACAATATCGGTATATCGGTATCGGTAAAAAAGCCAATATCGAGCATCCCTAGTTGTAATCCAACGTCCAAAAGATATGGGTCTAATTCCTGAACGAAGTTACGACAAAAAATTTCGTCTTAGCCAGATTTCGGCCCATTTAAGACATATTAGGGCTGGGAGTGGGAGTCCTCAAATTTTCCTGAGATCAGATTTGATCGTGGCTGAGAGCAGATTTAAGAGTGCTGAGGAGCACTCTTAAATCTGCTCTCAGCCACGATCAAATCTCATGATTGATTGACTAATTTAAAATGTCATTATAACTTGACAGACTGTGTTCTCATAGTGATTCCTTCACGTCAACACTACAGGCCTCCTTGGAATTAATTACTTAATCATAATTAAAATAAATATGACAATATTTGTACGATAAGAAATTACGCATTTGATGTCGGAAAAATAAATAATATGGATTCATCTGATCACAGGGCAGCTGCTTAACCATATCTGAACCAGCTATTTTGGACAAATGTATAATTACTTTAATTACTCAGATATTCAAACACAATTATGCAATTATTGTGAAATGATTGAAAATAATCATTATTTAATGCCTTCTGTGGAATTTGTATTTCTTATTTTGTTACACATCTGTTTTAATGATTAATTATATACATTTGAAAGGATGCAGGTCAACATGCAATGTATCCCATTGATTGGTATACAATGGGACAGACCTTTGTTTGATTGATTGATTGATTGATTGATTGAAAACTTTATTAACAGATTGCAGAATGGGTACAGTACAGTACAGCTCAATTACATAAGGGGATGCAGACCAGAGAAATAATTTCGTCTTGTTTACATCAGGGTCCCCCATTTTCAATTCATCATAACATATATGACACACACGACACAGATAGACAGTACTGCTACATCTATACATTTATGACATACCAGATTTGCAAATACAGTACTGTTTGTGATACAAAAAGAGTCCAGAAAAGAGAGTACATTTGACGTAGAAACTGTTGGAGGAGGTTGGGTAGGAGGGGTGGGTGGGGGATAGACTTACACTGTACAAGCAAAACTGTACATTGGAATATTGACAAAACCATACTTGGTAATTTACTGTACATTGGAGGGGGTTGATATAGCTATAAACCTGCATTCCTTCGAATATATCATTAATCAATTAAACTTATATTGAAATACACTATATAGCCTATACACCAACACTGAAATGACAGTGGATAAATAAATAAGAACTAAAGCTAATCGGTGCACTGGAAATAGACTGCATTAATATTCCATAACAAGTCTTGTGTGCGCCTACGAATGAACAGTAGCCTATAGGCTTAATTATGGAATAATAAGCCATACTGCGTTCATTCATTACGCCCGCCGTAGGCTATATATATTATATTTCATTCATTAATTCATATACAGTACTGCGCGTGCGTGTGTGTGTGTGTGTGTGCGCGCGCGCTGCGGCAGGTGTACCGCGAGCTGTATATGATGCCAATACATTAATCTAATCTAGTTTTGATGGCACGCAAGCGTGATTACGAAACCTAGCCGCATTTCTCGGAGACGCTCTCTGATTGGCACTGACTGACGCTAGGTTTCGTAATCACGCGGCTCGCAAGACTCGCAAAGCACTTCCGCCAACTCATTTGCACACAGCTGCGTCACTAGTTGCCTTATAAGGAGCTCTGGAGGCGGTGTTTTGTATGCAAATGACCTGAACGGGAACGCGCTTTCGAGTTTAAGACAGAATGCCATTCTCCAAGCAGATATCAGATCATATAATTTGTGCGACATTTTCAGCCACTTAAGACATATTACCAGCACGTTCAGGACTCAGAGTGAATTTGTCATTGATTATGTCTCAGTGGTTCCAAGATAAGTCTTCCAGAATATATCTTTGAAAAAATTTCGGGAATGAGACCCATTGTCAGGTGTAAGATATGAAAGCAAGACAGTTCTGGGTGAGCAGACTTAAAACAAGTGGGTATATTACCGCTAAGTAGCAAATAAGAAAATTGGGGAGACACAGAGCCTCGTGTTGTGCACGTGCCGCCATCTTGGGTAATTATGAAAAATCTGACGGATAAAGAAAACCCATGGATCAAATTGCCACTCAAGATATCCAACTAAATATAAAAAGAATTAGCTACAGGGATGGGTGTTGAGATGGTGTGCACATTTCAATCATGAACAGAAAGGGGGGGGTTAGAGATATGGAAGTAGAAAGGTCTCACATTCCATTATAAGCACCAAGGGGGTAATAGAGTGGTTTCAAGAACAGAAATTGAGACATGGATTGGAAAATCATGACCTCAGTCTATATATCTCTCAATTCACTATTTAACCCTCCAGTCACCCTTGTCGCAATTCTCGGCAAATAGCCTTTTTTCACATGTGTGTGTGGATAGCATTGGCTATATTTTATGTATATGCCAGGAAAGTAGCTCAGTCTCACATCTTTGACTCACATTCCAATAATCCATGTTTAAAAAAAAATTATCACTATTAAACTCACTGCATAAATGTGTCACACCTTCCACCCTAGTTGCATAAATTAACAGTTAGGGTTAGGGTAACCCTAACCCCCTAACCCTAACCCTAATTAAAAAAATTGTTAAAATTTTGAAAATGAATAAATATTCGATATGTATGGTGAGAACTGAAGTTAATAATGATATTCATGAAAGAAAATTGGAACAATACATGAAAAATATGTTTTACTGAGATCGCAGTTTTCGGCAAAGGGCGGATTTTTTTTTAAAGGTTGGCTCGAGGGTTCAAACCATTACAAAAGAACATCATCATCAATCATAGAAGATGGCATATTGAAGGTATGTATAGCAGCATAGAATTCTGAACCGTGTAGAAGGATTATTGTGAAAGTATACAATGAATTACATAATTTGAAAGTGATAGATACAGCATATATAAAGGAGAAGTGGGAACTGGAAGTGAGAAAACGACCAACTCCCAGACCTGGGCCCTCATTTATCAATGTTGCGTACGCACAGATATGTGCGTAACCCGTGCGTACGATCGTTTCTAATCGTGGGACTTATCAATTTGAACATGTGCTTGACTTTGTGCGTATATCTACGCACAGCTCCGGCCGTGCGTACCTGGCGCCCGGTGGTAGAATATGAATATTGCAGTCTGCAACGCGGAAATAAGCTTCCATGCATTAGTTTCAACACTGGCGTGTTCAACTTCTGTATGACCTGTAATTCATTATAGTTCATTGTCAAATAGCGACAGTAGTGTAATTATGACGGGCTCACGCCTGAACAAGAGGTTGGCCTGCTTGTTTGGCACGGGGGGGCAGACGCAGAACACCCACCTCCAAACGCGATTAAATATTGTTTCAAATAAAAAGCGAAATACTATTATTTTGTGTGTCATGTTTCCAAATAAGATTGGCCACAACGAAATGCTTTCTACTTCAATTTGTTGGTTAGATTAGATTATCTCCGTTGAAACTTCACTGAGACTAAAAGACAGTATTTTTTTTGTGAGCTCCGCGCACAGACGTGATAATAATAATAATAACAATAATAATAATAATAATAATAATAATAATAATAATAATAATAATAATAATAATAATAATAATAATAATAATAATAATAATAATAATAATAATAATAATAATAATAATAATAATAATAATAATAATAATAATAATAGCTTCATTTTATATAGCGCCAAGGTCGCTTTACATAGATAGGGGGGGGGAATAACAAAGTAACAAACATAGTGGACAGACACAACATATAAATATGATGATGGGATTCAAGTTCGCGTTTTTATTGATCACATAGGCAGGCTATACATAGGCTACATGGCACGGCCCATCGTGATATTGGAGATGGATCGAGCAATAGACTGTTACTGTAGCTGTCAAAGCTCCATCACAAATGCAGTTATGTGAATAGAAAGGGATTCCACTCAGTCAATGTTGCGATGCGCATTTGCCTGATACATGTTGTTGCTGCATGCCGGGAGGAAAGGCATGCTGCATGTTTTCAATTAATTAAATAAAACAGATACTTTTTGCAAGGGTTTACTGACTGTCATACAAATAATCAACTAACTACATACTAACTTTTCAGTGCACATTCTTATTTACATTGTGACAACAGCCTTGTGAGTTCCCGCAGTGACCCGCACACAGACATGATGGAATTCAAGTTCAAGTTTGTATTGATCACATATAGGCAGGCTACACATGGCGTATCTGCTACATCATACATGGCAGTGAGATTCATTGTTCTTGTATATGCTCTCGTATTATTGTTTATATAGGCTACCCAATACTGACATCAAAATAGATTGTATGCCTCTAGAAATCATATGCAGCAGGTAGAAGATTGACGGAAAATCCGTCGCGATTTGGAATAAAATTGAGGAGAACTTTAATCCCTGGGTATTAATCAAACAAAACGGAAAAAGGCAGTCATATTCCAGCACGGTCTTTATTAGTGTTTGCGCTGCCCAGGCAGCAATGGTTAATAGATATCATATCCGACATCACCGTACGTGTACACGTCTGTCAGCCTGTCTCATAACACGCTTCCCTCGGTTTAGTCCATTCTTCCACATTTCATGGGGGTGTCCATTACCGTATATGGTTAATCGGGGCGGTTTTGGTATGCAAATACGTGAAAGTGTGCACGAGCCTCGGCGCAGGGCCAAGGTGATATTTATCATGACAGGTGTGCGTAGAACCTGCGTACGCACGTGTGGTAAATCCCGTTTCTTTTGTGCGTGCACTCATTCTAAATTCTGTGCTTACGTGTGGAAATAGAACATTTTCTACATCACGTTGATGAATGAGGGCCCAGGTGTATTATTGATGCTCTCATTGATACTATGTTTGTTTCTGAAGTGTGTGTGTGTGTGTGTGTGTCCATGTTGATTGTCCATAGTTAACTCGCGATTAATCGCAAATTAATCGCATTTTAATTTTTAATTTTTTTTTACCTTAAATGGATCTTTTTCAAGTTCCAAGTTTTAATACTCTTATCAACATGCGAGTCAACAAATGCTTGCTTTATGCAGCCATTTAACACAAAAGGATGACCCTCATGCATTGCAAATTTGCATCATATTCAAAACAGAGTGATGCACAAAATAACTTAAAAGAAAATAAGCTCCATCACAAATGCAGTTATGTGAAAAGAAAGGGATTCCACTCAGTGATGCGCATTTGCCTGATACATGTCGTTGCTGCCAGGAAGAAAGGCACCCTGCATGTTTTCAATTCATTAAATAAAACGGATACTTTTTGCAAGGGTTTACTGACTGTCATACAAATAATCAACCAACTACATACTGTAATTTTTCAGTGCACGTTCTTATTTACATTGCTCCCGCAGACCCCCACACAGACATGATGGAATTCAAGTTCAAGTTTTTATTGATCACATATAGGCAGGCTGCACATGGCGTATAGGCTACATGTATCATACATGGCAGTGAGATTCATTGTTCTTGTATATGCTCTCGTATTATTGTTTATATAGGCTACCCAATACCAACATCAAAATAGATTGTATGCCTCTACAAATCATATGCAGTAGGTAGAAAATGTACGGAAAATCCGTCGCGATTTGGAATAAAATTGAGGAGAACTTTAATCACTGGGTATTAATCGAACGAAACGGAAAAAGGCAGTCATATTCCAGCACGGTCTTTATTAGTTAATATGGTCTTTAAGTTAATAGATATCATATCCGACATCACCGTACGTGTACATGTCTGTCAGCCTGTCACGTATTTCTCCCATAACACGCTTCTCTCGGCTTAGTCCACTTTTCCACATTTCATGGGGGTGTTCCATTACCGTATATGGTTAATTACGGGCGGTGCTATATGCAAATACTTAAAATCGTGCACGTGCATGGAGCGTATAACTTAATGGTATTTATCAACACGGAGTGTGCGTACGACCCGTGTACGCATGTGTGATGAATCCCGATTTTACACACATTCTAAATTCTGTGCTTAAGAACAAAAATAGAACACTTTCTAAGAATTGTTGATAAATGAGGGCCCTGGAGACAATTTGAGTGGAAGAACATGGTCAGATTCTTCATCACACCTTCACAAAATAATATAGAGATGCAGGAGCAGACTGCAGCTGGAGGGAATGTGGGATAACGTAAGGTTATGTATATAACCAAGTTCTGTGAGTTATGGTGACGCTCAGCATCATACTGCACTGTACTTCACTTCATGCACGAGCACTGAAAAAAGAATTCCACCATGTACCTTTACATCCCAACATTCGTCTGGCCACACCCCCATCCGCTTACCTTCATAAGCAGGTGTGTGGTCACCTACTCGCCTCCTTCCCAAACTTTCACCACAAGGCGAGATCAAGGGCCGCAGCGGCGTCTGATGCTGAGCGTCACCATAACTCACAGAACTTGGTTATATACATAACCTTACGTTCTGTTTCGTTATGGATCTCACTCAGCATCATACTGCACAAGGGAGGCTGAGCGAGAGCCATAGCCCGACAAATTTACCCCGCTGAGGCCCCCCACAACCATCAGACCGGGGAGGACCGAGCCCCCCCGACCCTCCCTAATGGAGGATACCCCCCCTATTGGAGGCTTACGGGAGGGAGACGGATCCGACCGTGCGAAGAGGAACTCAAGCAACTCAACGCACAGGGTGAGCAGACTGTGGCTTGACCCCACGACTACACACACTCACAACCCGCATGCCACCAGGGAACAAACGGAAGGAACAACCTCGTTACTGCCCCCAAAATCACGGGGTCAAGAGCAAACCCAACCCCATGGCAAGGCTGTAGCAGCGGAGCGTGAAGGAAGACCCAGACCCACTGAAGGGACTGGATCCCCTGGAAAAAGGGGGCCCGGAGAGGTCAATGACGCCAGGCATCAAGACCCCACCAGGCGGTCACTTAGTGACACCGCCCCCCACATCGCCATAATAAGGATAAGGCCCCTCCAAGAGCGGGCCCTTTCCCCCCAATAGCACACCGCCTGGCACACTGACTCTGAAACACAGGCAGTCAGCATGGCCGTAAGCACTCAAAAAGGTTAACCAACGGAAGCAGGCAGCGCACCGGGGAAACCAGGCAGCAGACAGTAACCTGAGCCTGGAGCACTGCGGACGAGACAGGCGCCAAAGGAGTCAGCTGAAACAGCCCCCCCGGCGGAAGGGGCGTATGCTGGCGTTGTTGGTCACCATGACAAGGCCTCCATTAAAAAAAACCACCCAGAGGGGTCGAGGCAGAGAAGGCTGACATGATTGGCAGACATCATGAACGTGCAGGGGCACACTCAACCGGGCAACCCGGGAGTTGACACTGCCCCAACATACCAGGAAATCAACCACCCTCTTGGTACAGACGGTGGTTTTTCCTATAACCCCTCAAGAAAAACTCCAAAACACACCTGCGGGTATACACCAGCTATACCGCAGTACAAGTGTTTCAGTTTCCAAAAGGGTTATCCCAGGCCTACGGTATCAATGAAACTTTACTTCGGACCGGGCCCGGCGGCTCGGGAAGCACAGGGTTACCAGAGGAGGTCCAAAAGACCACCCCAACAGCCCCCTCTTCGCCATGCGTGAGAGAGGAGCGAAGAAAAGAGAACCAGCCCCTTATGATAGTGCAGAGTACAACATGTACCCAACAAGGGTCTCCATAACGCCTAACCTTGTGACACCCGGGCCGACCCGGCATTTTTCCCCTTGAAAAAAGCCCAAGTCCCTCAGGGTACCAGAACAGCAGATCTGCATCCCCGGCGGACAAACGGGTTAACTGACCTGGACTAGCATGACCAGAACCAGTCCCGTGCCCTAACCACGCCGACATGCGTACTCCAGGAGAAGGGGCAGATATGCATGTTGATCTAAAACATGAAAAGAGGGCGCCACCCAGACGGGCCGGTTTGAACCATGCTCGGTGGCCCACCCCAAGGGCGTGAGATCCCTCTACCTATGTTCTGATCTATTCCATTAACATCCCCCAGATATGAACGAGAATTCATCGAGACAACCTAGTAAACTCGCGCTCGGAAGAGACAAAACTCCATCCCAGTTGCCCTATAAAAACGCTGTTTTAATAACAAGCAACCAAGGCGCAGAAACACCCAGAGCCAGCACTTGCATACGCGTCGAGACCCAAACACATCAATGGATAGTCTAGCAAGACACCAAACATTGTTCCTCCAAGTCACCTGGGAGAACGACAAGGAGCCGTCGTGCTTCATGTTCCTTCCTCTTTTTATTCAAAAAAGGGAGAAACACAGACTGACATGAATCCCACGTGACGCAGCTGAGGGTAATTATTTTTTACATTTTTACATCCCACCACCCTCGCCACAGGTAGGAGACGGAAATCCCCAGAGAGACTTCCTACGCGAGCTGTATAGATTGAAAAGAATATATTGCAACCTTGAGCTATGTAACACTCAACAATCGAATTGAATCGAATACACACAATAGAGCAGAACTCCTTTTTTGAAGTTCTACTCACCTTGACAATCTAAGGAGGAGGCTCTGAACTCTGAGGAGGCTCCCTCACAGGGAAGGAGAGTCCGAACTCACAGAAGGCCCGAGGAGGAGCTTCGTGAGGAGGAGCTCTGACAACTCCCTGAAACAGATCCATAACATGGACCTGAACAACCCACGGAAGTCTTACCAACAGAGACTCGCTCAGTGACGTACTCTATGGCGGGGGAATTTCCGCGGTGCACATGCCCAATCTTCCAGGGCGTGGGACCAGGAAACCCCCCCCCTCTTGTAAGCCTGTAACGTGCCGAACAGCAACGTGACAGGAACCTTGAAGGACAGGAGGTTTTAACCCCTGACCAATCAGAAAAGGGGAGGAAGGATTACCAGTTCACCCCTGTATGACCCCACACCCATGATACGATGTAATGACAAGTAGAGCATGACACAGTCATAGCCCGCTACATGAAGCATCGAAAAGCCTCACATAGCCCATGTGCTAACCTGCTATCTGATTTTTACTAAGGAAAAAACACAGAACAGAGAGGGCCCCTTTAAGAGCCCCGGTACCAGACTTACATATGTGCTTCTGTGGGCCAAACCTAACCCAGTTGTAGATCACAAGACACACACAACCCTTCATCACAACAAAAAATGGCAAAAGTACTCTCTTGCTACAGAGGAACGCCGTTTTTCATAACGAGAGAATACAGAATCCTCGATTACGTATTGGCCACAGGCCTTGCCAAGCACACATGATAAGTGACCAAACAATCTTTTCTTTAGGAAAAAATAGTTTCTCAAGCGGAAAGCACAACCCCAGCAATTAAGCAGAGGGTTACATCGTATCCCCACAAACACAGTGACACAATATATTGTAAACAACATGTCTGAGAGGAGGGTGGGGAAGCCCCAGGGAAACCGGGGGGACCACCCCTCCTTCCTTACCCTTGATACGACCAAGTTGAACAGGTAACCCTGTTAATATGTGAACACACTGTTTATTGTCATTACAGGCTGAGAAAAGAATTCATTCCTCAATCACATGTCACTAAGCATAGCTTCATAGGTTAATTAACCCACTTAGTTGTGAGTCCTTGTTACATGAACACACATGTTCTCATCACAACTAACCAGAACATTTTTACACATGTAAACAACAACCCGATTTCTATGGAGAGAGAAGCTATACCAGTGACAAGACAATTCACACACAACACGCGTTGTATCCTCAATGTATTGCAGCAACACACGTTTTGGAAAACATCGTTATTACAAAACATTTAGAAGGGAAGGAAAGAAGAAGTGTTTAAAGTCCGGTCGGGACCTTCCTACCCTGAGCGCAGGCCAAGAGAACTGCAATCTGGCTAACGGGACACCGAAGTTGAACACAGCATCTCCTGTGTTGGCGATGAGGGTAACGTCGCTGCGCCACCCAGCCGCTACGTTTCTCCATGTTGACGCAGTCCTCGCTGGCAGGGCTCCCGGTGTAGGTTCGACTAACATCCTCTGTCAAAGATGACATCGTAGTCAGAGTGTTTAAGGCATGTTATAATCATAGAAAACGTTCAACAGTGTAGCATTAAGCTAACAGCCGTCCGACTAATAGCAACAAGCTAACGTTTACTAGCCTGGTAAACACAGCGAGCTAGCGCCGCAGCTAACAGCTGACTGGCTAACACAGTAGGCCACAACTAGCACGCCAGCTAAGCAGCTATCCGACTAATAGCAACAAGCTAACGTTTACTAGCCTGGTAAACACAGCGAGCTAGCACCGCAGCTAACAGCTGACTGGCTAACACAGTAGGCCACAACTAGCACGCCAGCTAAGCAGCTATCACCTGAACCGTACACAACGACATAACAAGCCACACTTCAGACAGGCCGCTGTCCAAGTCCCTCCCCTAAGAGGGAAAAGAACCCGGGCTGCAGCCGACTTTGAGCATGGAACTCCCGATAAAGAAGATCCTATGCCCACATTTCCTCGTTAGGGTGTACTTTCATTTTTATATGAAAGGTGGGGCCTGCACGGGACAGAGAAGCATCCGCTTGTCCAGAGAATCCTGGGATCACCAGTACCTGGTCGCGGCCCACTAGATTGACCATCATGGGCGTCAGACCAAGATCCTCCGACCGCTGTTTAAGCCGAGCAGAGGACCCTAGCCTGGAGTCGGCGTTTCGTAAATTGTCAGCTAACCCCCACAGCATCAACAACAACCAGAGCTCGCAAGCAAAACAGTACGTACCCCATCCTGGAAACAACCGCTTCTCACAACAATCGGTGCTTCCCACAGTCCAGCTGTGTGGCCGGAGGGCAACCCCATCCAGCCGCAGCAAGGAGGACTGTAGCTGGGGAGCATGTCAGCGGCGTGAGCTCCTAATACGAAAAAGCCGTTGAAGGTCAGAATGATCATCATCTTCCAGACACTCCAGTAACGAAGACAATATCGCCGTATTTTCTCGAAATAGTGAGAGAGAAAATAAAGATATGATGTCAACGTATCTTCCTGTTCTTTTGTTTTCCAACTTTCTTCTACTAACAACCTCGTCAAGTGGGGATCTACCGAAGGCACTTCCTTGTGGTGAAAGTGAAGAAGGAGGCGAGTAGGTGACCACACACCTGCTTATGAAGGTAAGCGGATGGGGGTGTGGCCAGACGAATGTTGGGATGTAAAGGTACATGGTGGAATCTTTTATTCAGTCCTCGTGCACGAAGTGAAGTACAGTGCAGTATGATGCTGAGCGAGATCCATAATGAAACAGAACAACCATTATCACCTATTCTGGGATTGCCCATCTATTCTCCCTATATGGACACAAGTACTGTACATGGAAAAAGTATTAGAAGTAGAAATACTATACAGTAACACTTTGAAGTGTTGTATTTGGGGAAAATAGATTTCAATATAAGCCATAAGTATATTTTTAACATAATAAGGGTGGCAACCAAAAAGCCTCTCACAAGGAAGTGAATGTGTCAGGTGGTGCTGACGAGAGAGAATGGATGGACGTGATCCATGAGATATATGTGATGGAGAGATTAACGAGAATAATGATGAATGCTCCTTTTTGTCTTTTGTAATTTTTTATTTCAAATTAAATCAAATCAAATTAATTTGTAAGGCCCAAAACACACATTAATGTCCCCATGGGCCGGACACGTCTTCTTTAAACAAGTCAAGAAGAAACATCACAATGAATCAAGAACAAAACAAAAACACCATGAAGTCCAAAAGATTTAAAATAAATGAATGCAACACTCCCAGACATACCCCACACGAAGGTAAGGAAAAACTCACTAAAACCTACAGTAGCAATAGAAAAAAATGCACCACAGGTGGAGGAGAGAAACCTTAGAAGGGCCGTTCAAGGGGAGATCTCCCTTCTTAGATGTCGGTGATAGTAGTGTTGCAATAAAACAGGCTAAACAGTTGGTAAGCATGCACATATACGTGTAATGAAAAACAAATAAGTGCATGCAATAGCAACTGAACATTTTGAAATATTGAAAATAGAGCTGATGGCGGATCCATTTGAGGTATTGGGGCGGCGTAGAGAGGGTTGCACCCTCCCGGTCATCATTTATTTTGTTTTCTTTTTCTCAAGTGTTGTTTTTGTTTGTGTGTTTGTCATGCAAAGACGTTTTAAATAAAATAAAAAAGATGACACTGTAAGTTACGCTGTAACACTGTTTATGTGTTTATTAGCGCAGCTGTAAATGCTGTCAATGGACAATAACGGCTTTTGTGACAACTTGCCCAGGATTCATAATGGGCTGTGTGTTAACAGTAAGTGGTAACTCACAACTTCAAGGATGATGTTTATAGGTTTTTGCAAATGAACTCTTCATAATATATATAGAGAAGGATTTAAACTATAATACTATAAGACTATAATAAAGTTGACAGGAGAGGTATTAGCACACATTGTCTCCCATTCACTGGTGTTATTAATTGGCTAGTTCATACAAGAGCTTTATCTGAAGCTACTGTAGTCACAGGCCCGCCTACTGTTATGTGCGGAGAGTATAGGCTAACGAATGTAATCTCACAAGTGGATGGAATGACGCATGGCTAACAATACACAGCATTGACAGATATTAATCATCTGATGTTGTAGTAGATGTAAGCCTGAAATATCCTCTGCCCTATATATTAGTACCACTACTAGAGTAAGGCTCCCTGACATGCATGCCTTGATTGAGAAATATGTTACCGTGCTGATGAGCTTGATGCAATAAAGGAAAGCGGCTAACTGCAGTAGTGTCTGGTAATGTAAGAGTTTGCCAGGTGGGAAAGCAAGGGTGGATGTATTTGTATGCCTCTGGCAAGGATTTCAGAGGTAAGCAGATAGTATTTTGAATAGCTCTAAATGTGCCTGGTGAATGTCTGGATGAGAAACACATTCAGGCAAAGACAGTGTTTCACTAACAGAGGGGAGGGGAAGCTGATAATGGGCATGATGACAAACCAACAGTATACATTGTTTTCTGTAACATACAAGCTTTTCTATGTGGAGCTAATGAAGGAACAGCTTCTGAACTAGCAGTTCTGCACTCAAGAGAGAAGTGCTCAAGTTTGGTACCACTAGACGAACAATGCCACTTACCCTTAGCTGCCAGAGGTGTACCCCTCCTGCTGACTTGTACACGCTTTGTAAGTCGCTTTGGATAAAAAATGAAAATTGAAATGAAAATCATTGTTGCAAAGCTCAGCATTAAGATAAGTTTGACACAGGGATGGCACATAGCTCAAAGTTACCACCAAGGATATGATAGGCAACTACAGAGAAAACAGTTCATCTCTATCACTCTGTTTGGGTGTGCATCCTGCTCTCTGCTTGCTGTGCGTTGTGGTCTTAATTCCAGCACATAAAAACGAGGTTCTGCCAGGTGGAGGCCTCTTTCTGTTCAACACACCAACCGACAGGAGGGCCTCTCATGCTGATGCTGGAGTGGCAACCCTACTGGCACAAAACCACTCCTTGTTGGGCCACGTTTACTGTAGATTAATTCCCACTGATTAAATCAGCCACTCAGCCACACTGAGGAGTATTTCCATAACACTTCACAATTTTCACAGTTTAGAAAACACCTGTCATAACAGTTGTTTCATCCACTGAAACAAGAGAGATTACCAACAAAAGAAGCAATTACCAATATGACCTGAGTTAGATGAGTGGAAGAGAGATGGATGGATATAATATTTAAATGCAAGGACCCTGTAGAGGGCATGCGCTGATGTTTACGCTAAGATAGAGTGATTTGCCCATTGTGATGGTATTGGCCATATTAACACTTTGACGACCACGGTTTGCAGTGTAATATGGTTCTAGACGACCAGGGTTTGTCAACAAACCGATGTACTTTTGGATAGCTATATATATACTTTATAGTATTGCTATCTGTCCATTCTCATTGTCACTTGAGTGCATAAACCGTGCCTTCATAATGGCTTAAAGAAAATAAAAATCCATCGGTTGGTTGTCATTTTATAGCGTCGTGAATATAAGCTTTATCGCAGTTTTCGTCTCGTCTTTTTTCTGGAAAGCTATTTATAGGGCTAAAGGCTAGTCACGAACGGCATTTCTGTTGTATATATACGAATGAAATAAAACAAACTGCTTAGCATACGGACTATTACAGAGCATATATGGATGAAATGGGGGCGGGGGGGACACCGATTAGTATTATTGATTAGCAATACAGTGTGTGTTCAAGTAGCCACATTCACTGATCGATCGCTTGCGTTTTACAACAATGTCCAATCCGGCTGTAATTTGGGTGAATAGTATCCTACCGTCAGCCCATGTGATCGCCGGCAGCATTTCCCCATTATTCATCGGCATCTGGTAGATCTATATGTCCATTGGCTGATCATAAATCCCATTATTCCAGGCTGAAATCTGCGCTTCGAACCGTGATCCACGGTGCAGGATGTTCGCCTGGGACCCAGGCTCATATGAAACGCCCAAAGACAGTAAAAAAAATGTGTTCTCCCATTCGCCCTCAATGATACTGAAGTGGAGCGATGGTGCCCCTAAGCGGATCTGGCCGGTATTGCATGTTGCGGAAATCAAATATGCGGGTAAATCTGCAGAGTCGATCGGGGACGTTAATACGGTTATTAATATGGAATAAAACAATAACAACTTGCCACGAGTTAACTCGTGGCTCTGGTCCACAACGCATGGCACCGAAAAACCCCAGTTAACTCGTGGCTGGTCCCTATAGTGTTAACAGTGGCACTGGCAGGGCATTAGCATGTCTCACTCATACTTGGAAATCTGTGTTGTGTATAATGACATTGTTGCTTGGTCTCAAGTGGGAGGTCTAAGGTGTGTGTGTGTGTGTGTGTTTTAATCTGCTTTAGGCTACTAGCAGATTCTTGGTTTAAATGACAACAAATAGCCTATTGTAAAACGTGTGTCCAATGTATCACAAGGGACATCGTTCTTGTGGTTAATTATTTAATTTTAAGGTCAAACACAACGTCAGCTGTGGTGATTCAATGATGATGTAGGACTTGTTCATACTTCATACATCATCTTACATGGAGAATGCAACTGAACAACTATTATCAAGGTTCTCTATTTGGAATACCAGGGTTTTTACATAAGGAGGGTTTGGTCGCCGCCGGTGGAAGGGCTGCTGGGAGAATCCTGGTCGCAGCGATACCATGGATCTGTTCTGTGGACACTGAATTCATGCATTATTGTCAAGGAATTGTCATCAATGTCTACACTTTTTTTTCTTAAAGGTCCCCTCCATGACTTTGACTATACATATTGTTATTTGTGCAGAACTTGTCACCAGAGCACCCTTTTCACATTATTCCACTGAAATGGGGGGGGGGGGGGGGGGGGTTATCTGTACTTCCTTAAAGTCTGAGAAGGCTGTGTGATGCAAATAATCCTGTGAATCTATCATGGTCACTATTGCCCAGCTGGCCACACTGTTATCCAGGAAATGCTAACTACTAACTGCTTGCATATTGTGTAAGCTAAGGAGTGTTGTGTTTGGGTGAAACACATATTTGGCTATAGCCAAAACTTAAATCATAAGGTAAAAAAGTTAAATATAGTATTAATACAATAAAAGACATCCAATTATTTGGCTTTTTTATTATTTTATATTTTACCACCATGAAAGCCATAACTTACTATCATCTATTATCATTCCTCCAATATTTACTGTTGTCTGTGAGCATGCATGAACAAAACACATGTTGCCAGTGGCGGACTGGGACACAAATTCAGCCCGGGACATTCAGACGCGCCAGCCCACACACCGGCCCACGCACCGGCCCACGCACCGGCCCCGAAACCGGCCCACACAACGGGCGTTATGAAACACTTGTCCAGTATTAAACAACCCAAGGCTGTGGCTAAGGAGTCAACATCAGGGAGACCAAATCTACACACCGCCCCTAGATGTGCACTCATGCACAGTGCACACATACACACACACAGACACACACATACATATACCGTTACTTCCCGTCATTGGCATATGTTTTTTTTTTACTAACATCTTAGTGCCTCATTAGCCTAGGGATTAAGGATACATGAAGTATTAACTACACCATAATAATATTGAGGTTTTGATCCATAGAAAGTAGGGATGTCCGATATTATCGGCCTACCGATATTATCGGCCGATATCGGCATTAAAATGTGATATCGAAAAATATCGGTATCGGTTTTAAAGAAATAATATTTTATTTACATTTCTATAACCTTTATTTACCCAGGCAAGCAAGTAAGAACCAATTCTGATTTTATTTATTGTCAAAAGTATGCATAATGTTGTGTTAATTCCACAACAAGAGATATGTAATGTTAATTACCTGAAATTATTCCATTTCTTGGGGCGGGAAACCCTGCATATATCGGTATCGGTTGATATCGGTTGATATCGGTATCGGAAATTAAGAGTTGGACAATATCGGTATATCGGTATCGGTAAAAAAGCCAATATCGAGCATCCCTAATAGAAAGGTCTGTGCTACACAATTTCAGTTAGATTGGATTTATTGTCCTTTAATTTGGCACTCATGACATTAGTTGCTTGCCGTTTAATCAACATTGAAAGACCCCCCACTTCCTCCCAGACACCCATTCCAAGAGCCTGTTTCTCTCTCTCTCTCTCTCTCTCTCTCTCTCTCTCTCTCTCTCTCTCTCTCTCTCTCTCTCTCTCTCTATGTATGTGTCTCTCTGTGTGTGTGTGTCTCTCTCTCTCTGTCTCTCCCTCTCTCTGTGTGTCTCTCTCTCTGTGTCTCTCTCTCTCTGTCTCTCTCTCTGTGTGTCTGTCTGTCTGTCTGTCTGTCTGGACTGGGCTCTCTCTCTCCCCTCAGGGTCAGCTGTGCTGGACTGGGCGCTCTCTCTCCCCTCAGGGTCAGCTGTGCTGGATTGGGCGCTCTCTCTTTCCTCAGAGTCAACTGCATAAGAAGAACATCAGCAATCAATAATAATGGCTTGAATTCATACAGCGTTTTTCAGCCTTTTGAAAACACCCAAAGTAGTAGTAGTAGTAGTAGTAGTAGTAGTAGTAGTAGTAGTAGTTTATTCAGTCATCATCTCACACAATACAATATACCCCATCATTTAACAATATTTGATTTTACAGTGACTGAAAAGGTACAGACTGAAGCATAATGCTTATATATGCCTGTCCTATATTCTTAACAAAAATTAAAAAAATTGGCGGCTACGTGGCGTAGTGGGCAAGGCGCTCGCCACAAATACTGGAGACGCTGGGCTCGCCTGTTCGAGCCCAGCGCTCCACATTGCTTTCAGTTTAGCTGGTCGTTCATACTAATACACATTGGCCGTATTAGGGGGTGGGAAACTGATGGGTGGGGATTGGGCGTTGTGGACAGCGACTCCTACAGGTCGGTTGGTGTGCCTGCGCAGTAGAATCAGGAAGTGTCGGGGGCAGCGTGAGCCTCCCACGCGTTACTCCTCGCCACTGAGAGATCGAGCTGCGCAGGTGAAAAGATGCGACTGCTGTTACCTCAAGTACCGGAGGGGACTTGTGCTATGTATGACTTAGTCCACATTGCAGCCGGCTTGTGGGAGGAAAGAAACAGCGTTCGTGACAGGGGAGGGTTGAATTGGATGATACGAAATTGGGATGGGAGAAAATGTAGAAAATGGGAGAAAAAGTGGATAAAAAAAAACAAAAATTAAAAAAATTAAGACTCCAAAACAGTATTCTAAAAGAAAATAGCAAAAGAAAACAGTATTATTCACCCCTGTAGTTTTCAAAAATAGCTTTACAAATTTTTCTTAAAAACCAAAAGCGAATTACTCATTCTTAACTGTATATCAGCATTGTTCCACAAAGCGCTTCACAGAAACCATCAAGCATTCACACTCACACAGTCATACACTACTGGTGGTTGTGAGCAGCATCAGCAAACACAGCTGCCCTGTGGCAGACTGATGGAATCATGTCTGCTAATCAGCGCCAACCACCATCAACAACCTTCATAAATACATTCAACATTAATGGAATAGGCTAACTACCAACTTAGCTGTAGCAGTTAGCTGTTATATGCAATCACATATGTTTAACTACGGGGTAGTAGTTGACCTAGTTGTTAGCTTAAGCTAGTTAGCTGTGGTTATTTACAAACATGTAGATGAGACTAATCATATACAGATCGAGAACATGGCTAACAGTTGGGAATTCTAAGGTACATCTTATTTAAGCATGTAAAATGGCAACTAATCAATTCAATCAATTAGATTACCAATATTATATCAACATGAAAATTTGGAAGGGAACATAATAGTATTTTATTTTAGTATTTACTATTATAATATTAGTAGCCGATTAATTTGCAGCCCGTCCTAGGTTCTGATTGGCTCTCTAGGTTAGCACTTTAGCTTCTGATGCTGTGGTGGGCACTAGTCCTAACATTGCTAACTAAACTTTTAGTCAGAGAAAAAACGTCACGAGTCACAACTATTTACGTCCACGTGCTGTAAGGAATCAGGAATACGGAAAGCACATTGTCTTGTAATAGAATGACTGAAATCACTGCAAGAGCTAGTATAGGCTAGCTAGCCCTCATGAACCGGCAGACACCAACAGTAGAATATGCACTAGGCTACTGCATGCACCTGTCATGTTACTGTTGGTTCCTTCCACTTGAACTTCATCATCATTAGCAGCAGCAGCGGGTAAACATGTCTGTAATTTTAGAACATTGTTCTGCGTCTTTTACTAGCAATTTTAGTTTTTTAATTCTAGCTTTTTCAGCTCCACCCTTTCTTTTTTTGCATTCTCCATTTCTGCGCTTCTAGGCCTACTCGCGGTTGGGAGGAAACGTGAATCTCATTCACTGATGTCTCATGTCTCATTCAAGACTGGCTAACAAAAGCATGTCTTTCACTTAACACCAAGAAAACAGTGTGTATGATGTTCACAAAGTCACCAGTAGAGGTCACTCACTCTAATGTGTTTCTGGGAGAGGCGGAGCTGGACATTGTACATTAATTCAAGTATCTTGGGGTCACATTGGACTCTACATTGACCTTCAAAAAGTCATGTGAAGAAAGTGACAAACAGTCAAGTTTAACATCGAAAACTTCAGGCAGATCAGGCCCTGCCTGCCAGTTAATGCTGCAAGGATGTTTCTGCATTCAATGATTTTATCACACATCGAGTAGGCCTACTGTTTTATCAACTGGTCTCTTTTATATGTCACTACTCTTACACCAATATAATTACTCTACAAAAAAGCCATAAAAGTATTTGATAGGAAACCAATTTCATTTCATCACTGTAATGTTTTAGAAAAACATAACATGCTAAGTTTCGAGAATTTCCAAGTTTTCAAATATACTTGCTTCATGTACAAGGTTCTGCATGGACTTGCCCCTCCCCCATTGAATGAGTTCATCCAACAGAAAGCAGACACTGGCATTACCACCAGGGCCATCAGTAGAGGGGACTGTAAGGTGCCTTTTCGGTATACTACCATTGCAAAAACTGTGTTCTCTGTTAAAAGTGGTAACTACTGGAATAGCCTTCCAGTTGTGATTATAGAGTGCCCTACATACTCCATGTTCAAGACCCATCTTAAACTGCATCTTAAGGCAAACCAGAACTGTGATCATTTTTAATCTGATTTAGTTTATGCAACTTGTTTATTGTTTTATTGCCGGCCCACACACTGGCCCACACACCGGCCCACATAATGGCCCACACACCGGCCCACATATGGCCCACACACTGGCCCACACACTACACCGGCCCACACACTACACCGGCCCACACACCGGCCCACATTAGTGGCCCACACACTGGCCCACACACTGGCCCACACACCGGCCCACACACTGGCCCACACACTGGCCCACATACTGGCCCACACACCGGCCCACACACCGGCCCACACACTGGCCCACATACTGGCCCACATTAGTGGCCCACATACCGACTCACACACTGGCCCACACACCGGCCCACACACCGGCCCACACACTGGCCCACATACTGGCCCACACACCGGCCCACACACTGGCCCACATACTGGCCCACACACCGGCCCACACACCGGCCCACATACTGGCCCACACACCGGCCCACACACTGGCCCACATTAGTGGCCCACATACCGACTCACACACTGGCCCACACACCGGCCCACAGACTGGCCCACATACTGGCCCACACACCGGCCCACACACCGGCCCACATACTGGCCCACACACCGGCCCACACACTGGCCCACACACTGGCCCACAATAGTGGCCCACACACCGACTCACACACTGGCCCACACACCGGCCCACACACTGGCCCACATTAGTGGCCCACACACCGACTCACACACTGGCCCACACACTGGCCCACACACTGGCCCACACATCGGCCCACATTAGTGGCCCACACACTGGCCCACACACTGGCCCAAAAAAAAAAAGTAAAAAAGTAAAAAAGAAAAAAAAAAAATTTTTTTTTTTTTTTTTTTTACTTTTTTACTTTTTTTTTTTGGGCCCACTTTGGTCCCGGCCCATCGGGATTCGTCCCGAACGTCCCGATGGCCAGTCCGCCACTGCATGTTGCTTTGACAGATATTCTGAAGAAGCAATTTCATTGTTACTCTCTGACAATATTTTGGTTTTGACAGCATAGGACCATAGTCATTCAAAGAGTTTAATGCTGTTGTAATAGGAGGATTAGAGTAGTGAAGCATCAATGACTTGTCTTTGAGACACTTACAGAATGAATGGGTCCCCATGGCCTCACTAGATTGTACTACTTTTACAGTTTTTTATGATTGAAGCTCTTTATGTAAAATAATTCCAGGCTTAGGATTCCTACGTGTAAGGAGCTTACAAGAAATGTAGAGATTCTGTTCATATGGGAGTCAGATGGTCTGTTGAGTTTTTTTCCCCCTCCAAAGTCCTCAAGAGTTTGAAAATCTGGGACAAACTAGAGTTAGCAAGTAAAATGTCCACAGATGGGCAGTATTCAAAATCAATTCAAGCTGTCAACTATCTCTCTCAACTGGCAGGAGAAAAAACAACCAGGTGCTCAAAAGGGAGAACTTGGTTAGCTCAGTTCAATATAGGTTAAGGTGCTCTTGGATCACCGGGAATGCAGAGTTCAGAGAAGAGAGTCGATCCAGGCACTCAAAAAGATGTAAAATCCAGAGGGAAGATGGTTAAAAGGCCTTTATTAAAGGTGGCTAAGTCATTTAAAATCTAATCAACATGTTTCGACCATAGCGGTCTTCATCAGGATTAGAGTGACACCTCTAATCCTGATGAAGACCGCTATGGTCGAAACATGTTGATTCGATTTTAAATGACTTAGCCACCTTTAATAAAGGCCTTTTAACCATCTTCTCTCTGGATTTTACATCTTTTTGAGTGCCTGGATCGACTCTCTTCTCTTCTCTCTCTCAACCATTTCTCTTTTAGCCATACACCATTAATTTATTTTTACATTATTGTTCATTCAGTAGATTAAAATTTCATTTGAACGTGTTTACCCTTTCCACAAGACCACAGTATATTCTGCTTTCTCCTTTCTGTGACCCCACCTAATGTCATTCTCCCTTTTCTTGTCATTACAGAGAGGATAAACAGCCAGTGAACTATGAATGCTGAACACAATGATCTCCTCCCTCCAGCGCCAGACAATGAGAGGTCCTAGGCTGAAGGGGGCACTGTCCAACCCCCTCTTTGTGCTGCTGTTGACCCTTCAGATCCTGGTGGTGGCTGGGCTTGTTCGTGCCCAAACGTGTCCTTCTGTCTGCTCCTGTAGTAACCAGTTCAGCAAAGTCATCTGCACCCGCCGCAGCCTGCGTGATGTCCCAGATGGCATTTCCACAAACACTCGCTATCTAAACCTCCAGGACAACCTCATCCAGGTCATCAAGGTGGACAGCTTCAAACACCTGCGCCATCTGGAGATACTGCAGCTGAGCAAGAACCATATCCGCAACATTGAGATCGGTGCCTTCAATGGGTTGGCCAGTCTCAACACACTGGAGCTTTTTGATAATCGTCTCACGACCATCCCCAACGGTGCCTTTGAGTACCTGTCCAAGCTGAAGGAATTGTGGCTTCGTAACAATCCCATTGAGAGCATACCATCCTATGCCTTCAACCGTGTGCCCTCTCTGCGAAGGCTGGACTTAGGCGAACTCAAGAGGCTTTCATACATATCTGATGGCGCTTTCAAGGACTTGAGTAACTTACGCTACCTTAATCTGGGTATGTGCAACCTCAAGGAGATCCCAAACATCTTACCTTTGATCCGACTTGAAGAGCTGGAAATGTCAGGCAACCAGCTCGCTGTCATTCAACCCAGTGCTTTCACAGGATTGGTGAACCTCCAGAAACTATGGATGATGCATGCCCAGGTCCAAACCATTGAGAGAAATTCCTTTGATGACCTGCAGTCACTGGTGGAGCTCAACCTGGCCCACAACAATCTCACCCTGCTCCCACATGATCTATTCACCCCTCTGCATCGCCTGGAGAGGGTCCACCTCCATCACAATCCCTGGAACTGCAACTGTGACATCCTGTGGCTCAGTTGGTGGTTGAAGGAGACAGTACCTGCTAACACCAGCTGCTGTGCCCGTTGTCACAGCCCTGCCAGCTACAAAGGCCGCTACATTGGGGAGCTGGACCATAGCTACTTTCAATGTGATGTCCCTGTGATTGTGGAGCCACCCACTGACCTGAATGTGACGGAGGGCATGGGCGCAGAGCTCAAGTGCCGTACAAGCTCATTGACATCAATCAGCTGGATCACACCTAATGGCTCACTGGTGACACATGGAGCTTATAAGGTGCGCCTGTCTGTACTCAATGATGGGACACTGAACTTCACTAGCGTCACCATGCAGGACACTGGGACTTACACCTGTATGGTGAGCAACACAGCAGGCAATATCTCTGCCTCTGCCGTGCTGAATGTAACCTCAGTAGAGAACAGCGGGGTGACGTATTTTACTACAGTAACAGTGGAGACCATTGAGTCACCTGGGGATGAAAGCCAGACCCCGGCGCTTCCTCCTTTTGGCTGGGTGTCTTCTTCCACCACAAAGGGTCCTCCGGTTTCAACGAGAACCACAGAGAGGACCATTCCTGTCCTCGACCTGGATGGGGAGGGAGCCCTTAGTGGCCTGGATGAGGTAATGAAGACCACCAAGATCATTATCGGCTGCTTCGTGGCCATCACACTCATGGCCGCTGTCCTGCTGGTCATTTTCTATAAGATGAGGAAGCAGCATAACCAGCAAGACCCGGATGGCCCTGCATCCTCTATGGAGGTCATTACCGTGGAAGAGGAGCTTGCAGGGGTCGGTGCCATGGAAACCCACCTATCTCTGCCACCCTTGGAGCATTACAACCACTATAACACCTACAAGAGTGCTTACCACCACCCCCAGATGCTCAGTTCAATACACAGCTCAGTCACACAGGAACCTTTACTGATTCAAGCCTGCTCAAAAGACAATGTACAAGAGACCCAAATCTGATTCTGCATCTAACAAGATATATAAATACCAACAGTTTGATACAGGGAGTACAATGGACCAAATGGTGAAGATAAAACAGAACAACGACACTGACTTGATAAGATGATATGAATGATAAATCAGCATTGGGAAAGGGGTGTGTTATTTCAACAAGTGTCTTTACAAAAACAAAGATTATTTATTAAAGAAAATTGTCTAGTGGCTAAATGAAGAAAAACAAATATGTGATAGCTTTTTAGCTCCTCTTTGTTCTTTTTATGTGTAATACTGCACAAAGGGAAAGAATGGGTCACAACAAATGCATATTATGGAAATGGTAATACAATAATAACATTCAAACAACTACAAAACAATAGATGAATAGGCTTAATTCAATGCCATAGACATTTGATAATGTGAAGCTAGTTTAAAAAGTACATTAAGTAATAGTTATGTCTTGTAAGGTATCACTTTAATTTGACTATACCTGTTAGTGTACATGCTGCTGTGTCAGCAGTTCCAGTGCCCGCCGTATTAATACAGGTAGAAAAAAAGAGGACTGATTAAGTGGGCGTATTTGAATGGAAATCATATTCTAGCTGTCACTCAATGCAAGATGGGATACTGTGTTTCCATGGCGTTGCTGTTAATGAAATGAACAATGAGGCTGGTGTGCCTCAGAAGCCGAGCAGCCAAATGACTGAACTTGCATTTCCCCTGTGGCTCTTAAACAACAGCCATACATCCTTCACTTTAATTAAGATGAAGGTCTCGTTCACCTAACCTTCCTCTGCTTTCTCGCTCCCCTCTTCTCTCCCCTCTGCCGTTTCTGCTTCTTCCTTTCCTTTCCTCTCCTTCCCCTCCCTCTCCTTCCTCTTCCTCTCCTTTCCTTTCCCTTCCTTTCCTTCCCCTTCCTCTCCATTCCTTTCCTCTCCTTTCCTTTCCTTTACTTCCTTTCCTGTCCTTTCCTTTTTTTCCTTTCCTGTCCTCTCCATTAATTTCCTCTCCCCTCCTCTCCTTTCCTTTCCCTTAATTTCCTTCCCCTTCCTCTCCATTCCTTTCCTCTCCTTTCCTTTCCTTCCCATTTCTCTCCATTCCTTCCCTTTCCTTTACTTCCTTTCCTGTCCTTTCCTTTTCTTCCTTTCCTGTCCTCTCCATTAATTTCCTTTCCCCTCCTTTCCTTTCCTTCCCCTTCCTCTCCATTCCTTTACTTTCCTTTACTTCCTTTCCTGTCCTTTCCTTTTCTTCCTTTCCTGTCCTCTCCATTAATTTCCTCTCCCCTCCTTTCCTTTCTTTCCCCTTCCTCTCCATTCCTTTACTTTCCTTTACTTCCTTTCCTGTCCTCTCCTTTCCTTTCCTTTCCTTTTCTTCCTTTCCTGTCCTCTCCATTAATTTCCTCTTCCCTCCTTTCCTTTCCTTCCCCTTCCTCTCCATTCATTTACTTTCCTTTACTTCCTTTCTTGTCCTTTCCTTTCCTTTCCTTTCCTTTCCTTTCCTTTCCTTTCCTTTCCTTTCCTTTCCTTTCCTTTCCTTTCCTTTCCTTTCCTTTCCTTTCCTTTCCTTTCCTTTCCTTTCCTTTCCTTTCCTTTCCTTTCCTTTCCTTTCCTTTCCTTTCCTTTCCTTTCCTTTCCTTTCCTTTCCTTTCCTTCCCTCTCCTCTCTCTAACTACTGCACCTCATTTCTCTCTCTCCCTGACCTCACCCCCTTCACTTCACCTCTATTCACTCCCTCAAAACTCTATATTCTTCCCTGTCCTCCTCATGTATGCTCGTCATGCATGCCCCCCCCCCACTTGCTGGGCTCAGGCACGCTCCTCACCCCTTCGCCGTGTCTCATTTGTCTCGCTTTATCCGCCGGTGCGTGCGGCGCCACAGTGGAATATTTTCTCGGCCAAATGAAGGGGAGCATAAGGCTCCACTCTGCAGTCCTCCTGTTAGCCCAGTAATGATCCACGTCGACGCAGTGTGGCATTACCTCGCCATCACCCCGGGGTCATGCGAGTGTGGGCACTGATAGTCCATCTGTTAGCACAGATAAAAGAAGCAAATAAGGCCGCTTTGTAATGTAGTGTGACCCCGTCTGGGCTGACGCAGGCGGGCAAAGTTAACACACTGACTGGAGCTGGTAGGAAACTACAACAAATAAGGGGGGGGGGGGTTATACCTCATTAAACTGTATCAGCAGTTCATTTGCAGACTAACAGAGGGGAGCTGATAGCGGAACAGCATGGGACATTCCCCGCTATCGCTGTACCCAACAGCTAACGGGGGGCAGAGGCCTTTGATATTGAAGCGACCCCTGCTCAGTCTCATTTTGTCGGTGGAAAAACACACACACACACACTTTGATCTTGTGAACGCTCATTGGCCATCAGAACATCATCTTCTCCTCTAGTCTGTTTACTCTTGGATTTTTCATTTAGACGTTCAAAGCAAAAGGCTTAAGGGAGGGGGCGTCGGGGGTGAGAGAGGGAAAAGGGTGGTGGGGGGTTCAGACCAGGGGCGGATTTAGGATTATAGGAGATCCGGGGCTTAGCCCAGATGGGCCCCCCCCCCCCCCCCCCCCCCCCTTTTATTTAATTTTTTTTTAATTTATTTTAATTTTGTAATTACAAAAAAAATGTTTTGCAGGCAAGGGGTGGTTTGGAGGGGATCAGGCACGACCCCCTCCACGGCAGATTTTTTTTTAATTTAATTAACCTGTACGTGCAATTTTCTGCAATATAGAGCCTTCAATCTTGACCAATAAAGCTGCTCTTTTCACTATAAAACTCAGTTATTGGTTAGATTTATATATTGGGGGGGGATATATCATATTTTTCATATGATCAAAAAGTGGTGGAGCAAGAGCATACCTTTGCTCCCCCAAGTTCAATAGTGGGAGAGCAGAGATGCTCCGAATGCTCTTATGGCCAGGCGTCTATGATTCACTGATACAAAGTAAAATAGTGCAGTGCAATAAAATAGTTAGTAAAATAGAATAAAATAATGCAATAGTGCATTGCAATAAAATAGTTATCATCGTATTTTTTCGGGAGGCCGGTAAGGAGTGCATTACAGTAGTCGAGTTGGCTTGAGATAAAGGCATGGATCTGGTTTTCAGCGTCCTTTTGATTTATAAATGGCCGTACTTTAGCTATGTTTCTAAGGTGGAAGAATTAAGTTTTTGTCAACTTGTTGATTGTGATTTAAAGCTTAGGTCTGAGTCTACCATGACACCAAGACTTAACTCACTCAAATACAGTTAGCAGCTGGATAGACCACAGATGGAAATTAGCTTCTGCTAAATCTGGTGCAAACATATTTTCATGTAACAATGATGAATTGTCAAAAAAAAACAAAAAAAAAAAAATGTTTAATAGATTCTGGGCTTTTCAGATTTTGTAGATGTAGATACAGATGGAAACTAGCTAATTAGCTCAAATCTGGCACATTTACATTGATGTGGAAACTGAAGATGTTCATTAATGTGCACTGTCCCTGGGTAAACATTTTTAAATAGACAAAACAACAACACAGATATAAAGGGAGAGGAGGGGAAAATAGATATGAAATAAGGAGTAAAAAATAGTCATCAGACAGTCGCCATGGAAACAGTGACCTTGTGGAAAAAGTAACAAAAGCTTTTGTCCCTGAGCAGCAAGACCTTTTTAAACTCCCAATTCCAGTGGTTATTCATAAAACTAGCCGATAATGGGATGGATTTTCATAAATATGTTACTTAACCTAATCATTAATATCCTTTACACTACACAGGGTTACCGAATGTGAATACAAAGAAAAAACAGCACAGGGTGTGAATTAAGCTGACATATTTACTTATAATCATATAAGGATAAGGCCACTGTCATTTTAATTAAAATGTTGTCTTATTGTCAACACAACACAGCCTACTTTCGTAGACCAAAACCAACAATGCAAGTATGGTCTGTACAGCCTATACAAAATGATACAGAAGTCATAGAACATAGAAACATTGTTTTCCAGAAACCGCTAAAATAAGTCACAGAGCTTTGTTTTGTTTTGATCAGCTAGATTCTGCCTGAAACGGAACTACTTATGAGGCGATCACTGTCACTTCATACAGTAATTATGCTCACATGCATTGCAGTGATGATACTGACTTGTTAACCATTTTTGGACAACAATTTCTATAACTTCTTGAAATTAGCTATAATCTGGTGTTGGTAATGCCACACTGGTGTTGGTAAGTAGAAGAAATGCATTATTGGTTTTGGTCTTTTTGTTGACAATAAGAAAAGCATTTAAATTACACCGACCTTATCCTATAAAATTGTGTACACTGACAATTGTGTTGATCTAACTTCATGGTGTTTCACTTGGAGTGCATAGCGAGCATAGACAATGAGAGAAATTAGACACAATTAGTCCTACTTAGCCTATCCATTGACTACAATCTTATTGAAAGCAGCTGTTATACAGTACCATGTTAGTATATCACTGACAATGGCAATATCACTGCAGGAGTTACTAATCAGTCTATGCCACTTACCTGCCACATTTATTCATGCATTTCCAAGCAATAGCCTGGACATGAACCTGTGTACAGTCTATGTGGAACACCATGAAGTGCCCTGAGGGCAGAATACACAGATATGTGGAACACCATGAAGTGCCCTGAGGGCAGAATACACAGATATGTGGAACACCATGAAGTACCCTGAGGGCAGAATACACAGATATGTGGAACACCATGAAGTACCCTGAGGGCAGAATACACAGATATATGTGGAACACCATGAAGTACCCTGAGGGCAGAATACACAGATATGTGGAACACCATGAAGTACCCTGAGGGCAGAATACACAGATATGTGGAACACCATGAAGTACCCTGAGGGCAGAATACACAGATATGTGGAACACCATGAAGTACCCTGAGGGCAGAATACACAGATATATGTGGAACACCATGAAGTACCCTGAGGGCAGAATACACAGATATGTGGAACACCATGAAGTACCCTGAGGGCAGAATACACAGATATATGTGGAACACCATGAAGTACCCTGAGGGCAGAATACACAGATATATGTGGAACACCATGAAGTACCCTGAGAGCAGAATACACAGATATATGTGGAACACCATGAAGTACCCTGAGGGCAGAATACACAGATATATGTGGAACACCATGAAGTACCCTGAGGGCAGAAAACACAGATATATGTGGAACACCATGAAGTACCCTGAGGGCAGAATACACACATACAATAAAGATAACCACAAACCTCTTTATCATAGTCTTCTCATATAGTGTTACAAATTACGAATAGGGCCTACAGTAATGACCCTGAGTGAGCCATTCTTTCCCTTTCCATTCATTTATTTTTCCAATGCTCTCATTTCCTTTTCAATGCTTCTGGTGGCTTAATGATTCAGTGTTGACGCAGGCTACAGTAACAAAACAAACAAAAAATTTGAGAAGAAAAACAGAGAAAGAAAAAAAGATTGTGGAACTATGTTTTATTTAGATTAGGTTGAGCTAGGGTTGTTAGGTATTTTGAATGATAATGATGATGGGAAGGGGTATCTACAAGCATAATGCGTTACGTGGAGATTTCTTTTCAACGCCTGAATGAAATTAATCACTGATATGTGGAATAAGTCGGACTTGAAATACCAGCAGAATGAGATTGATTTTTGTGTCAACCCTAAACCAAGGTGAACAAGGTAATTTTTTCTGTGTTATTCTGCCAAATGTCTAATGTTATGTATGGGATAGGGTTAAAGTGGGTATGTGTTCTCTCTCATTTTTGGAGAGAATAATCCTCAAATGGTAAATTTCTATAAACATATTTTCAAAAAAAAATAAAAAAATAACATGCAAAAATACACTTTTCAGATCATAATTTTACATGTGCTTCAATTGTAAAAAAAATATTAATAAATAAAAAAAAATAAGAGACTGTGCTCGTACGGAGTGAGACTAATTTCTCTGAACATGAAATACAATTATTGATACCAGAGATTGTAGTTCATACTGTACATGAAAACAAATAAAGATATTGCAGTTTTTTCAGTATTTCATGGCACATATTGTCCCATGTTTTTTGTCACCATCTCGCTCCCTCTCACACATGCACACAAACACTCACTCACAAGTTTTATTAGCAGCTCTCAAAATGCTTAGTTGAAATAAATGAGCTTCACACCAGTGGAAGGTTCTGAAGCCTGTTTTACGAGGTCACAGGAAGGAAGTAGAACATATTAATAGAAGAGGGAAGTGCTCTTTTGGCAGTGTTGCCAAATATAGACACACAACGAATGGCTTCGCTCTCCCATTGGCTCAAAACCCAGGAAGAGCAGGGCTCCCGTATGCACATCACTGCACCATGATCATTTAAATGTACACAAATAACCTTGAAACCAGACATACCAAAGATCAGCATGACTGTAAAGTGTCTACATGAAATACCTGTAACAACAGCAGCTCATGCCATGCTTACATATTAACAGTGCACTTGGCGGTGATGCTGAACGACCAACTTAGCAAGGCAGTGGAATTTAGAATGCTTTTACGGTTATTTGTTTACTTGGTCTTAGCCAATAGGCTTATGTTTGTTCCGCCCAATTTTGCAGTTGTATTTTGTTGGCTGAACTTCATGGCAAATATGCTAGCTGATGTGGATATTCACAAACGGAATAAATAATACATGTACTTGGCCAAGCCTGCTTAGTTATCTCATTCTCCACACATGATTGTAAGGAGAAAGAACAAGTGGCTCACTGTTTCAAAGTTGACGGAGCCCGAAGGCTAATATATCCCTTCCTAGATACAGTTCTACTTGAAGTAGAATTACAAAAGCAGTAAACTGGCAGCTTATTAGGGGTCCAACCAGGAAAGCACCTATTGTTCTTGCTTGGATCTTTATTATTCTACATTCTTTATTCCAAAGAAATGCTACGCCCAGCAAAAACTGCAAAATGTAGACTAACCAAACCTTCCAGACTCGACCGCAATCCTATTCCCATCCTAGTCAATGAAAATAACACCACTGTGTGGCACTGTTGCGCACAGTTTTATGTTTTGGTCCACCAAGTTGGACAGTCAAAATGTCCTTACATTTCCTTACAAAAACCGTACATCCCCACGTTCCTTGTCGAGTCCAGCCAGATCAGGTCGCACAGAAAGAAAATGTTGCCAATATTTTTTTTAACTATTTTTACAAACTAGTCCAAGGTTTTTTCACCTGAGCGGAAAAAATGTGGTCCCTAAAGATTCTCTATATCCTTGCAATAATTATGTGAAAGAAACGGCTGCATATGCTATCAAAATTCTCCAACTTATGTTTTCTATTCCATAATTAAATAAAACCTCTCTTTCTCATAAATACATTGTCAGAATCTCTTCAAACTTGCTATGCGCATCCAATACATTTATCAGATTTGCCTTGCCAGATTTGGTTAAAATCTGACCACAGGTGGCGCTATTTTTCTTTTATTCTTCTGCTTAAATTGCATCACTTAGCAACAACCGTAACACATGGAGCAACAAGGCAGGACCCAAACCGGTTCCCTGTTCCCACCAACTATAAAATAAGGAAGGGTCATTACTGTGTAGCACGTGAACGCACATTGCTGCCAAGTGTGAAAACGTTCAGTTTGGCCGACATTGAGTTAAATGGTAATGCCATCTCCTTGTTTATGACCATTTAACCTGTTCCACCCCAGGTGAAAATCCGCATAAAATGTATACCTAGGTAAATGGAATATTGCTCCACTTCTACAAGGGCTATTTGCATATTCTTGGTATCTAGGTACATCTATTCACAGTGTCAGAAATATTGTGTCTATTACTAGGCTTGCTTAAATTGTGATGAAACAAAGGAGAATATGAATTATGATTTTCACTTTGACAGTGAATAACACCATGATAATAATGACCAAACTTAAATAACTGCCACTGACCTCGTTCAGTACCCTCTTGAGATCATGTGTACAAAAAAATCGAAGGAAATTAATAAAGGGAAGATGATAAAACCGAAGGTTCTGTAGATACAGTAGGGGAGAGTGGGGTAAGTAGTGCCAAGTGGCAAGTATAGTGCCACCCCTGTTATCTAGAAAACCATAGAAGAAGTTGGTCATGTGACAACATATTTTTGAAGAGGCATCCATTTCACTCAACCTGCAAAGAAGGGAGACACCTGGCTTGTGAGGTAAGCACATTTAAGTTCAAAAAACACTTTTTTTCCCTCCAAAGTAAAATTTGTATGATCAAGGTTTTTTGATTGCTGTGTTTGAACAATTATAGACAACTTTGAAAACAGTTCACACATGTTTTAGTGCTTTATTAAGCTACACCACGAGTCTATACAGTTAGCATGATGCTAGCTCAAAACAGCTGGGGGATGCATTTTTTTCAAAATGGTAGGCTTGGGGTGATTTGTGCAAAATGGCCTGGATTAAGTTGTGCCAGGTGTTCTGTTTGTTAAGTTGCCCCAACTTATAATTATTAACTATATATATTACTTTATTGTATTTTATTGTTATTTTACATTGTATTCTTACATTTGATCACTAAAACTATGTGATATTCTTAATTTTAGACCAAAATCCATCATGCCACGCAGATATACAAACGGAAGACAGACAGGGTTTCAACTCCTCTTGAGAAGTTGGAAAGAGCAGTGAAAGAGGTGCAACAGGGGAAGACTATACGTCAGGTTGGAAAGGAGATGAAGATCTGCAGGCTGCTTTTACCGCTTTTGAGATAAAAATTATCTGTTTTACGTAAAATTATCAATGGCACAATTTACCCCAGTGTATTCTCTCTAGTGTCACAACTTACCCCGCACCGGGGGAAAGTTGTGCCACAAAACCACTTTTTTTTCTAAAGCTATATTTCTGAAACTGTTTATTTAAGATCCAAAGTGATTGTCCCCAGGGATGCACAACATCCTAAACTATATGTACATATTTTAGTTGGGGGCATTACTGTAATCCCCTTGCTTTAAAGGCACTTTAAGTAAAAAGTGGCACTACTCAACCCCACTCTCCCCTACTGAATTATCCCATCTGGCCCAATGCAACTTGAAATATTATTATAGAATATAGAATAGATGCTTATACATTACCTTATTATAGACAATTTGCACATTTATATATATATATACATATATAATCTTTCAAATGCCCGAGTTCAATTTGGATTTAGTATCACCAGGTGTGCATAATAACAGATAATGATATCTACTGTAATCGACTGTACTTTTTAATTTCCCCCACACAATTTCAGATCTAATTGTTCCTACATGCTAACAATAGGGAGGAGAAACTAACTGCGTTTCAATATTTGTCAAAAACGTTACCTTTTGTGGGTTATTATCGCGAATAATACCAGTTATTGACATATTCATAATTCAACTCTGAACTTTGAACCGACATAGAACTTGAAGGGAAATGTAGTTCCCTTCAATGGTTCCCATGGTTAAAAATTTCAAAATGGTCGCCGTCCTCTGGTAGACTTCAGTAAATCGAAAAATGTAAACGATATAATGACACTTTTAACCTATTGCTAAACTAAAGTTTTGATGATAATATACATTCTACATGCTTTTGTGACATGTTAGTGATGTTAATACTTGAAAACGTTTGATTTTAAAATTGCAAATTTTTTGCATCACTCTGAAAAATATGGATATATGATCATAATGTCATTTAAGGGTCGGTACCGACCCCGTGGGGTGGAACAATGGGTTATTACCTTGGATGTCAGAATCATCTGCAATTTGTTGCATTGTTAACTAGCTAACGTTATATTGGTTGATGTATATTTCCTCAAATAGATTGTATATTTTGCTTCTCCATGCATGTCCCATAGGCTTCAATACTAGAACTGGCACCAAGCAGAGCATAGAACGCTGGTGTTCTGACGTAATGACCCCTCCTTCTTTTATAGTTTCCTTGGTTTCCACCAATCGACCAGGTTGTGGCACTGTCTATAACTTCCCAACTGTTACGGTGTGGCATGACGGTGGTGGAGGTGTGTAGAACCCAAGCTCAGACAAGCAGAGGATAGACAGGAATGCGAAGGTTGCTCTTTCACAATAACACTTATTTATTGTAAACGACAGAGCATAATACGACAAACAAACACTTGGAAAAGGGGAAAAGAAATGGGAGACCGTAGTCTCCAAAAACTAGATAAACATACACGCTAAATAACGTAGGCAAGAAAGGCGAGACAGCTCAGTCTCTCTGTAAATCTCTACACTAGAATACATTTTGGATAATAATAAGAATATACAAATAGAAAGCACGGCACCGACCGCGGTGTCACAATTAGCCTCCAAACAGGAGCGATAACAAATGCTTAGGAGAAGTACTCACGCCTGTGGACAGTGTAATGACGCAACAGGGAAGTCAGGGCAGACCACACTTACACAGACAATTAGAGACGAGGGTGATTGGGAACAAGACACAGCTGGGTTGGAACAGACTGAACAGAATACATAACTGGGTAGAAATATAAATACACACACTGAGAACAACACTAGACTAGATCACAATACCAACACAGACAGGGGAGACACTAGGCCAGGCAGGGGAACATCACAGACAACACAGACAACAGATGCACAGACAGCATATTACCCAGGTGGCCAAAAAGTTCTGGCCCATTAATGGCCCGTATCCAGCAGGCCGGAAGAAATTAATCAGCCCAAATCCGGTTGCCGGAATCGGCCCAGAGTGGGCTCTTTCCCATTAGTTCGTTTAGATTAGATTAGGTTCATTATCCCTTACCTGCCCTCATCCTCCCCTTTTCTTTTTTCCCTTTTCCCCTACTGCTCCATTTCCCTAGCCCTCTTGATTGTAAAGCGACCTTGGGTTTCATGAAAGGCGCTATAGAAATTGTATTTATTATTATTATTTTATGCCTACAATCTCTCTGACAAATCTCAATGGCACAAGAATAACAATTTTTTTTACCTGTAACAAAATAATAGCTTTCAAGTCTTAGAAAATCCAGCTTTAACAAATTATCTCTGTATCTTTTCAATGTAAATAATAAATCGGTAACCTCACAAATACTATACTAATCTAATAATTTTTTAAGTGCCCTATGCAGTTTTGGATTTGTACGTACATTATACATGACATTCATTATATATACATAAATCAAACCAAAAACATTTTGAGGCACCATGAACCAAATATAAGGCTACTAAACATTTTGCCCGTGTCAGAGTCTGGAAATGTCTTTTTTCCATTCGTATACAATAATAATAATGATCATAATAATCAACCATTACCGGGCCAGAGCCGGCTAATCTTTGGCGAGCCGGAGTCGGCTCTGGCCCGACAACCATTACCGGGCCAGAGCCGGCTAATATTTGGCGAGCCGGAGTCGGCTCTGGCCCGGCAACCATTACCGGGCCAGAGCCGGCTAATCTTTGGCAAGCCGGAGTCCGCTCTGGCCCGGCAACCATTACCCGGCCAGAGCCGGCTAATCTTTGGCGAGCCGGAGTCGGCTCTGGCCCGGCAACCATTACCGGGCCAGAGCTGGCTAATCTTTGGCGAGCCGGAGTCGGCTCTGACCCGGCAGGCTCTGACCCGGCAGGACCGGAGGGAACATAACACCCAACCCAACCATGCGTTGCAGATTTAAAAACCTTATATCCACATGTTCCTTGAGGCCAGGCACATCTCTTTACTTACAACATGTGTATTTTGGCCTAGATTGATTATTTACACTTTCACAAGATATGGTTGGACCCTGTGAATTGCTGCTTGGAATTCATATATATTGCGTTTTTTTATTAATCTGGTCACAATTGTTGATCCTACTCCTACAGTTCTAAGATGGCTGTCACAACTACGTCGTTTGATGCAGTTTTTATTAAGCATGCATCGAACATGCGTCATGTGAACTCTGGTGTGCACCAAGGGGCAGCAAGCTGGCAGACTCTGAAAACAATTTCAACTACAAAAATGCACTCAGTAGAGTGCAGATCTCCACCACAATCTACCCATGTAGCCATTCATTTCACACTCAGTAGGATATCGCAAAGAGACAATACATTTCAAATGTCATCATGTACAGTGTTGAAAAATAGTCTGAAAAGGGCACTTTGAATGTAATATGGGTCGCTTTGAGGGCCAGCAAAGATTTCTATAATAATAATAAACTTTATTATATTTATATAGCACATTTCACCTTTACTCACAAGTAGTGCCAGCAATCCTTCCAGTGGGAGTGTCCTTCAGAGGCTGTAGCAACATAGTATGCTAATTTCTTAAGTTAGTTAGAAAGACAACCTAAGGTATCCATTTGTACCAACCTTGTCATGCTAGCTTGTCAGGGAGGGGGATAAAGTTTTGTGAGGAAAAAAACCCTTGATGCTTTGACATTTTATGTAAATTCCATGTAGTTTTGGGCAAGAACGATGCAGTTTTTTGCATGCAGAACAAATTTCTTATTTCCACCTATTCAAAACATTTTGTATTTGACGATTTCTGCCAAATGGGGTCCCTAAACAGTCTTGGAATTGCATAAATTAGAAAATAATTTCATTGTAGTGAGACAATTTTCTTTTAAAAACTTGACCTCACTGTATAAAATGACCTATTATGACCTTGAATTGAATGCATTTTACAACCGCAAACTAGATACCTAGGGAATTTAGGAAAGGTATGGCTTTCCTAGGTTTATTGACAATAAGGGAGGATCTCTGAGAAGTGCTTGCCTTCCAATAGTTTTTGATATTGGATCGCAGCATACATTTTTCTATGGTGTTCGTCAAGGTTTTGGTGTCTTAAGATGGTATTTTGGAGACATTTCTGACCCTGTTTGTAAATTTGCGAGCAGGCAAAAATAGTTAAATTGTGCACCACAAATCTGTGTAACAAATGGTATCAAACCACCAAACAATTGGAGAGGGCCATCATACGCTTTACTCATAATGGCATAAGCCCTTCTACACTCTAAACTTTCATAATTGAATGGGCACCTAACCAAAATACAATGTTTTTGAATTAATCTTCAGGTTCCCAAATTTCAGATGATGTACTTCTATGTAAAATGGTAAATGGCTGCATTTATATAGTGCTTTTATCCAATTTGTTCCTCACATTTGACCCATTCACTCACACACCGACGGCGGAGGCAACCATGCAAGGTGCCAACCTGCTCATCGGGAGCAGTTACGGGTTAAATGTCTTGCTCAAGGACACTTCGACATGCTGCCTGGGGAGGGCGGGAATCGAACCGGGAAAAAGCAGTAACCAGCAATTGATTCAATCTGCATGGCTTCCAGAATATAGCTATACCGTTTTACCTCAGATGAGAGCAGGGCGAGGCCAGCGCCGTGACACATTGTGATAGAAAGCAGTCCACGAATTCAATAAGTATTTTAACAAAGTTGTTTTAATTAGAAAAAGTAAGTTAAAAAGATTCTGTCTTGAAAATGTCCAATCCAGTAAAAATAAGTATAAAACAAAACATCTCTCTCTAGCATAGCATAGCAAAAACTCTCTTGGTCGCTATCATTTAAAAGATTTAGCTAAGAGTTTAGCATAGCTCTTCAAAATCTAAAGAGTATTCTTCCTAGGGAGGTTTACTCAAAAATTCCCAGGCTATGTTCCATACACCGCTAAACATTGCCTGGGGCTATAAAAACTCTCAAAGTGAAAAATCTAACCCGGAGCGAGCGAGCCGGGCTTTATATACAGGTTCTGCATCATATCAAGACCTCTTACTATTGGTCTAAATACAGTGATGTCATTCTACCAGCCAATCAACACATAACACATAACACATTCAGTAAGGATGAACTCCTCCCTTTCTAGTCGTTACAGTTACTGGAGAAGTAACAGATTACTTTCTATTAGGAAAAACACTATTACGTCACTTGTCATGTTTGTGCATGTTTGCAATGATCTAAATTTAACAGAAAGCAGATATAGCATATATATATACATGTACAATTCAATACTCATATACTTAAACACTTGGTTGATATGTTCACACATCATATATGTAGTTTTTTTTTAAAGTGTATAATAGCTCTCTGCCCCATAACTGCAAGGGTTAAAACCCTGCAGCAGCGATTCACCCACCGTCAAGGTCAGGCCACATTCCTGGCATCACGGAACAGTAAGAGAAGAGGCCCCTTCTCTATCCATTCTCCAGGACTACACAAGATATGGTAGTTTACACAAGTTACTGTTTTAGAGTCTATAGTTATAGTTCTTACAGTTTTACACAAGTAGGAGGAAGAATACACAAAGACATTCTTCATAATCACTGACGCTTAAGTCATCTCTTAACATATGCTTAGATTTAAAACAGATATATACAATAAACATATGCTTAATCCTTTATATCCTACAAGTGACAGAGAGAACAGGATGTCATAATAAAAAGTGTCACTAGTTGTTTGTGGGACTTCAACACCCCCTCTGTCATCCTGGTCGGTCACTTTCCACTGTCCTAATAGCGTCTGTACGGGGGGACGAGATGGCAATTGCGGGGTCACGATGGCTGTGACTCTCAACACCCCCTCTGTCATCTTGGTTCCCTGGTACCCTGGCTGGACGGCCCGACAGGATAGGGGCCACGTCGTTGCTTGGTAGCTGTCGGGAAGACTTGCATCTGTTGTTCTGTTGTTCTGTTGTTGCCGTCTGAAGAACACAATGTCATGGTTCTATGGTCACCCCCTCTGACCTCTTGGATCTCTGCCGTAGTTTGAGGTAGGTTCAATTGTCACTTCTCGGGCGACCACGGGTCCCAGAGAATTGTAGCAGCAGTCCTCTATTGGAGCGTGGTTGGCCTGGTCGTGTGACCCTGTCCGTAGGTCACGCAGGACATCACAGATACAGTCCACAGAGGACACATTTCTTTTCTATCTTTCTATCTTTCTCGTCGCCCTGTATCTTGGATCACAGGATATGCGGGCATAATATCCCCTGTTTCATCGCCTGCCCATTCTCCTTCACCTTTGTCAGAGACGTCCTCCAATCCTGAGCTCCAGGTCGAGCCCGAGAGTGACTGAAAGGTGGTGCCTTTCATAGCAGGCCCCTTACTGATAGGTCTCAGTTTGGCCGGTTTAGGAAGTTTGCCCCTTGGGTACTGAACTCTCTCCCTAGATCTTGACCTAGATGAGGACCTTGAGGATGCTCTGGAGCTTGACCTATCACGGTCTTTCTCCATTTCTGAGTCCTGATCTGGATCAGTATACTCCTGTTCGCTACTTGCTGCATCGTCCACCGACTCCGGGGGACAGCCCCCCCGTCTAAGAATGCTCCTGGCCTGAGATAGGGCAGGTTCAGGTTCGAACTGTACTGTTGGTCTCCTTGTGTTCTGACGTGAGCACTACCACAGTGAGGTCTCTTCTTTTGGGGATGAAACTCCCAATCCATCATCCGAGGGTGAATCCTCGTCCTCGGTGACGTGGGAATGATTGTGAGACATCCTTAGGCTGCTATTAGCTCTGGCTCGTTAGCCTGCTGTGAGCTCTTATTAGCTCTGGCTATTTAGCCTGTTGTGAGCTCTTGTTAGCTCTTGGCCATTTAGCCTGCTGTGAGCTCTTGTTAGCTCTTTGCTATTTAGCCTCTTGTAGACTCAGGCTATGTAGCCTCTTGTAGACTCGACTCCTGCCGACAACGCCAGCCTGTATGATTGCGCTGGTGACTCTTTAAACTGCCTGTCACAGTTGCTTGTTCCACTTCCGTCACAGTAGCAGGACTTTGCTCCTGCTAGCTTCTGGCTCGTTAGCCTGCTGTTATCATCTGTTAGCACTGGCTCGTCGGTAGGGCATGTCCTCAGTACCATTGCCAGCAAGGATGTCCTACTTTTGCAGTAGTTCTTTCATACAAACTAGCAGTCTGTCTTGATTCTCTCGTGAGAACAGTGTCTCCTTGTGTACTGGTCTCTCCTTGTTGAGAAGGTCTCTCCTTGTGTTCTGACGTGAGTACTACAACAGTGAGGTTCCCTCTCTTTGCACAATAGGCTGTGGGTCATGAGTAGAGCTTTTTACTCTAGTGTGTGCTCCCAATTCATCCTTCGAGTGCTGGTTGCCAAGTTTTGACTTTGACTCCCTAGGCCTCCTAGTCGCAAGTTGTTTTCTACTTAAGTTTTGACTCTAAGTAAGCATTATGTTACTTCAAGTTCAAGTGACTTTAAGGCTCCCTAGGCCTGCTAAACTCTAAGTAAGCATTATGTTACTTTAAGTTTAAGTGACTTTAAGGCTCCCTAGGCCTTTGACTTTAAGGCTCCCTAGGCCTCCTAGTCGCAAGTCGTTTTCTACTTAAGTTTTGACTCTAAGTAAGCATTATGTTACTTCAAGTTCAAGTGACTTTAAGGCTCCCTAGGCCTTTGACTTTAAGGCTCCCTAGGCCTGCTAGTCGCAAGTAGTACGTTTTGACTCTAAGTACGCATTATGTTACTTCAAGTTCAAGTGACTTTAAGGCTCCCTAGGCCTGCTAAACTCTAAGTAAGCATTATGTTACTTTAAGTTTAAGTGACTTTAAGGCTCCCTAGGCCTTTGATTTTAAGGCTCCCTAGGCCTCCTAGTCGCAAGTCGTTTTCTACTTAAGTTTTGACTCTAAGTAAGCATTATGTTACTTCAAGTTCAAGTGACTTTAAGGCTCCCTAGGCCTGCTAAACTCTAAGTAAGGATTATGGTACTTTAAGTTTAAGTGACTTTAAGGCTCCCTAGGCCTTTGACGTTAAGGCTCCCTAGGCCTTTGACTTTAAGGCTCCCTAGGCTTTTGACTTTAAGGCTCCCTAGGCCTTCTAAACTCTAAGTAAGCATTATTTTACTCCAGAGGCACCTGACAGCAGTAATTTCGGTTCATATTCTTTCGGCTGTTGATACCTATTCAATTAGTATAAAGCCCAACTCACGGATGTTCTAAGCCCCAGAACCTCCGATCCGTTTTGACAGACCTATAAACCAGTGACTTGGCCACCTAAGCACCACAGCGTCCTGTATGCTGAAGCTTCCAAGTCCCCACAAATCTGATAGGCCCGTCGGATACAGAGACCCTGATGCTCGCTCTGTCCCCCTGCGTCAAGGTGCTAAGCTTGATGAGAGTTTGCAGAGTCTCAATTTTTATCCATAGGCACTGGTGAGTGTACATCTCATGCAGCTGATATGGTTGGTATGGGTGTAACCTACCAGATGGTTGCTGTCAGGCAATCCCCTTTGCCTTGAATTAAATAGATTACAATTTTTTTCCCCTTTTTACTCTGGTTTAGAGAAAAGACAGACATCTTTACATAGTATACTTAAAATGTATACAAAATGAATGTAGTATTCTATGTCATGTTTCTTCCTAAATGACAATAACACTATATATTATTCCTCTCGACAGATGAGCTGAATGTCAAGTGCAGTTTGCACTTGCTCGAGTGTCATGTGTCAGGGCCCCAGAAGGTAAGGATACTATTGATGTTTTTCCTTCCGGGCTTTGAACTCCTCCCTTTTTGCCCTCATCTCTACTTGCTGCTCTGGGGTTAGTTTATCCCCCATGTTTTCCCCTGGATCTGGATGTCGCCGTCCTCCTCCTCTGGGCCATAAAAAAATGGAACAGTGCGCATAATTGATGTTCTTGGTCTTTAGGAACTCGTCTAGAGAGTCGAACACCTCTTTGTCAGTCGAGGGAGACGCCGCTGCTAGTTTTGAGGTGGAGCCTTGCACCTCACAAAGAGGAAGAATGACTACCTCGTCTTCTTGGTTTTTTTCCATTTCCAACATCCTGTGGCAGAACAGGGTCTCCATCTGGGGTTTCAAATGTAAGGTCCGACACGACCACACACATAACCATCCAGTCGTCATCCTTCTCCTCATTTTGTGGTGATTCCTCCACCGTCAGTTCCCTGTGGTCTAGATCTATGGATTGTTCACGTTGAAAATCTCCATGATTCAACCCTTGCTCCTTAAGTGAAGCTTCAGTCTTAACCGCACTTTCACACTGCATAAACAGTGTCTCAGGAGGCAGAGCGGTCGTCTGGCAATCAGAGGGTTCCTGGTTCGATTCCAGCTCGTCCCAGGTAGTGTGTCGAAGTGTCCTTGAGCAAGACACATAACCCTTAACTGCTCCCGTTAAGCAGGTTGGCACCTTGCATGGCTGTCTCCGCCATCTGTGTAGTTTAAGATCTGCCTGTCTCTTGAAGCTCATGTCACACTGGTCACAGCAGTAAGGTTTCTCTCCTGTGTGTATCATGTGGTGTATTTTAAGATCTGACTTTGCCGTGAAGGTCTTCCCACACTGGGCACAGCAGTACGGTTTCTCTCCAGTGTGTACCATGTGGTGTCGTTTAAGTTCTGCCTTTCTCTTGAAGCTAATGTCACACTGGTCACAGCAGTAAGGTCTCTCCCCTGTGTGTACCATGTGGTGACTTTTAAGCTCTTCCTTCGCCTCGAAGGTCTTCCCACACTGGGCACAGCAGTAAGGGTTCTCTCCTTTGTGTACAATGTGGTGTTGTTTAAGGTGAGTCTTCGTCTTGAAGCTCTTTCCACACTGGTCACAGCAGTAAGGTTTCTCTCCTGTTCCAGGTTTAGGGAGTTCTTTGGGTGTAAATACCCCCATTTCGTGTCCAGAGGGAACTCTCATTGAGGGCGGAGCCCTCTTATCCATATACATGGGAGTGGGAGCAGGCAGTGCTCGGCCTGTTTCTATTCTATTCCCAACTCCTGGGTCCTGACCATGTTCCTGTGCCATCCCCTCCTGGGTGTGTCTCTCACAGGTGGAGTGGAGCTCAGGGCTTTCAGGGTTAGTGAAACCCCCTGAGCCTTCTCTCTCCGTGCTTGGAGGCAGAGTATCTGGTGTTTCCTCATATATCCTCCCTTGTCCTGACAGGGGCCACGTAATTTGAGCCCTCTGGTCTGAGTGACTCACTGCTTCCCTTGGTGTTCCCGAGGGACCAGACCATGTCTGTTTTCTGTACGCCAGTTTCTTCTGAGCTACCTGTGCCAGCTTCTCCTGAGCTAGCGTCTGTTGTGCCAGTTTCTTCTGAGCTAGCGTCGGTTGCGCCAGCTTCTCCTGAGCTAGCGTCTGTGCACTAGCATCTACTGTGCTACCATCTTCTGTGCTAGCATCTCTTGTGCTAGCTTCTGCTGCGCCAGCTCCTCCTGAGCTAGCGTCGGTTGCGCCAGCTTCTCCTGAGCTAGCGTCTGTTGCACTAGCATCTGCTGTGCTAGCATCTTCTGTGCTAGCATCTCTTGTGCTAGCTTTTCTTGTGCTAGCTTCTCCTGAGCTAGCGTCTGTTGCGCCAGCTTCTTCTGAGCTAGCGTCAGTTGCGCCAGCTTCTCCTGAGCTAGCGTCTGTTGCACTGGCATCTGCTGTGCTAGCATCTTCTGTGCTAGCATCTCTTGTGCTAACTTCTGCTGCGCCAGCTCATCCTGAGCTAGCGTCGGTTGCGCCAGCTTCTCCTGAGCTAGTGTCTGTTGCACTAGCATCTGCTGTGCTAGCATCTTCTGTGCTAGCATCTCTTGTGCTAGCTTTTCTTGTGCTAGCTTCTCCTGAGCTAGCATCTGTTGCACCAGCTTCTTCTGAGCTAGCGTCTCTTGCGCCAGCTTCTCTTGAGCTAGCATCGTTTGTGCTAGCTTCTCTTGAGCTAGCATCTGTTGAGCTAGCGTCTCATGGGCTAGCATCTTCTGTGCTAGCTTCTCCTGAGCTAGCGTCGGTTGCACTAGCATCTGCCGTGCTAGCGTCTTCCGTGCTAGCATCTCTTGTGCTAGCTTATCTTGTGCTAGCATCTGCTGCGCCAGCTCCTCCTGAGCTAGCATCTGTTGCACTAGCATCTGCTGTGCTAGCGTCTTCCGTGCTAGCATCTCTTGTGCTAGCTTCTCTTGAGCTAGCATCTGCTGCACCAGCTCCTCCTGAGCTAGCGTCTGTTGCACTAGCATCTGCTGTGCTAGCGTCTTCCATGCTAGCATCTCTTGTGCTAGCTTCTCTTGAGCTAGCATCTGCTGTGCCAGCTCCTCCTGAGCTAGCGTCTGTTGCACTAGCATCTGCTGTGCTAGCGTCTTCCGTGCTAGCATCTCTTGTGCTAGCTCTCTTGAGCTAGCATCTGCTGCGCCAGCTCCTCCTGAGCTAGCATCTGTTGCACTAGCATCTGCTGTGCTAGCGTCTTCCGTGCTAGCATCTCTTGTGCTAGCTTCTCTTGAGCTAGCATCTGCTGCGCCAGCTCCTCCTGAGCTAGTGTCTGTTGCACTAGCATCTGCTGTGCTAGCGTCTTCGGTGCTAGCATCTCTTGTGCTAGCTTCTCTTGAGCTAGCATCTGCTGCGCCAGCTCCTCCTGAGCTAGCGTCTGTTGCATTAGCATCTGCTGTGCTAGCGTCTTCCGTGCTAGCATCTCTTGTGCTAGCTTCTCTTGAGCTAGCATCTGCTGCGCCAGCTCCTCCTGAGCTAGCGTCTGTTGCACTAGCATCTGCTGTGCTAGCGTCTTCCGTGCTAGCATCTCTTGTGCTAGCTTCTCTTGAGCTAGCATCTGCTGCGCCAGCTCCTCCTGAGCTAGCGTCTGTTGCACTAGCATCTGCTGTGCTAGCGTCTTCGGTGCTAGCATCTCTTGTGCTAGCTTCTCTTGAGCTAGCATCTGCTGCGCCAGCTCCTCCTGAGCTAGCGTCTGTTGCACTAGTATCTGCTGTGCTAGCGTCTTCCGTGCTAGCATCTCTTGTGCTAGCTTCTCTTGAGCTAGCATCTGCTGCGCCAGCTCCTCCTGAGCTAGCGTCTGTTGCACTAGCATATGCTGTGCTAGCGTCTTCCGTGCTAGCATCTCTTGTGCTAGCTTCTCTTGAGCTAGCATCTGCTGCGCCAGCTCCTCCTGAGCTAGCGTCTGTTGCACTAGCATCTGCTGTGCTAGCGTCTTCCGTGCTAGCATCTCTTGTGCTAGCTTCTCTTGAGCTAGCATCTGCTGCGCCAGCTCCTCCTGAGCTAGCGTCTGTTGCACTAGCATCTGCTGTGCTAGCATCTTCGGTGCTAGCATCTCTTGTGCTAGCTTCTCTTGAGCTAGCATCTGCTGCGCCAGCTCCTCCTGAGCTAGCGTCTGTTGCACTAGTATCTGCTGTGCTAGCGTCTTCAGTGCTAGCATCTCTTGTGCTAGCTTCTCTTGAGCTAGCATCTGCTGTGCCAGCTCCTCCTGAGCTAGCGTCTGTTGCACTAGCATCTGCTGTGCTAGCATCTTCCGTGCTAGCATCTCTTGTGCTAGCTTCTCTTGAGCTAGCATCTGCTGCGCCAGCTCCTCCTGAGCTAGCGTCTGTTGTTAGCTCCGGCTATTTTAGCCTGCTGTTAGCTCGGGCTAGAGAGCCTCCAATTAGCTCCTGTTTGGCTAGGGCCAGTTCACTTCCAGTTAGCTCTGGCTCATTAGCCGGCTGTTGACTCCGGCTAGGTAGCCTCCTGTAGACTCGGGCCAGTTAGCTTCCAGTTAGCACTGGCTCGTTAGCAGGCTGTTGACTCCGGCTAGGTAGCCTCCTGTAGACTCGGGCCAGTTAGCTTCCAGTTAGCACTGGCTCGTTAGCCGGCTGTTGACTCCGGCTAGGTAGCCTCCTGTAGACTCGGGCCAGTTAGCTTCCAGTTAGCACTGGCTCGTTAGCCGACAATGCCAGCCTGTATGGCTGCGGTGATGTCTCTTTAAGCCGTCTCCAGACATTAGAGAGGGGGTTTTCTTTTTCTTTAATCCAACTTTGCGGCCTTAACCGCTCCACCAGCAATGCCCACAAAAACGCAGATGCCTTTTAATTTGCCATTGCTTTCCTCTGAGGGCCATACAGATCAATATCCCTTGTCTGGCGCATTCTAAAGCGGAAGGTTATGACTTCCTATGTGCTGATAAGAGCACTTTCAAGTAAGGTTTTAAACTCACTTTTGTAATCTGTTCATTTCAGAGTTCTCCATTATCAATATTCTAGTTTATTTTATTTGGCTGTATCTCACATAGATATATATAGAACACTAGATAGCTTGCCCGCGCTGCCGGCCAATGGAGAGCGACGTCACTGAACCGCCGCCATCTTGCTCCAGTTAGCCTTGAGTGAGAGTGAGTGAGCTGCACAGACAAAAATACTCATAACTCGCTGAAATATTGACGGATTTACAAACGGTTTGGTTTATTACAAGCATTATTAACGTGGCTATGATTCAAGCGGTTTGTAAAAAAAAACATCTTTAAAGTATGCAGTATCATAACTACATCTTTGATGTTCATAGCAAACCAACCCGTTTGTAAATCCGTCAATATTTCAGCGAGTTATGAGTATTTTTGTCTGTGCAGCTCACTCACTCTCACTCAAGGCTAACTGGAGCAAGATGGCGGCGGTTCAGTGACGCTGGTGACTCCGCCTTAAGCTATCTAGTGTTCTATAGATATCTATGGTATCTCATACCGATCTCAGCCCGAACTCAGGGACGCCATGTTGAAAGCCTACGGGTGTCTCTTATCTATCTCAAATCACCTACTCGAGATAGAACCCTGTGGCCGCCCGATATCCCCCAGCGAGGTGCTAAACTCGCCAAGTTCTCGGGTCAATTACTATTCCTAATCACGCTTACTTCATAGTCACTAGTTAGTTATATCCAGTTGATATGAAATATAAGCGTAGAAGAGTTGTTAACCTCTTCTTTGTTTGTAATAAACCGAATGTATGTCTGGGAGAACTCTTTGCCTATAATAATAGTAATTATATTATCATTATCATTATCATCACCATTATCATAATTTTTTAGGAAAAGCCTGTAATGCTAATCATTTGTAAGCCTGATGATATTACTACTCTTTTAATAAGTATTACTACTGCCAATAGTGTAATATTAGCGCAATAACACTAATAATCATTTGCAAGCCCCATAACCTCTTATCAGTTCGACAGGTCCATCAATCCGTGGCCCGATCGTCAGGCCCTGCAGTGGCTAGACTCTCAGTTTCCCACAAATCCAATGGAGCCCGTCGAACACAGTTGTTACCGGCGCTCGCAAACAACAAACAGTGATATATATATATATATTATATCCTTTATATAACTTTAGCTAAAAGCAGTAACCAGCAATTGATTCAATCTGCATGGCTTCCAGAATATAGCTATACCGTTTTACCTCAGATGAGAGCAGGGCGAGGCCAGCGTCGTGACACATTGTGATAGAAAGCAGTCCACAAATTCAATAAGTATTTTAACAAAGTTGTTTTAATTAGAAAAAGTAAGTTACAAAGATTCTGTCTTGAAAATGTCCAATCCAGTAAAAATAAGTATAAAACAAAACATCTCTCTCTAGCATAGCATAGCAAAAACTCAGCTACGAGCTTAGCATAGCTCTTCAAAATCTAAAGAGTATTCTTCCTAGGGAGGTTTACTCAAAAGGTCCCAGGCTATGTTCCATACACCGCTAAACATTGCCTGGGGCTATAAAAACTCTCAAAGTGAAAAATCTAACCCGGAGCGCGCGAGCCGGGCTTTATATGCAGGTTCTGCATCATATCAAGACCTCTTACTATTGGTCTAAATACAGTGATGTCATTCTACCAGCCAATCAACACATAACACATAACACATTCAGTAAGGATGAACTCCTCCCTTTCTAGTCGTTACAGTTACTGGAGAAGTAACAGATTACTTTCTATTGGGAAAAACCCTATTACGTCACTTGTCATGTTTGTGCATGTTTGCAATGATCAAAATTTTACAGAAAGCAGATATAGCATATATATACATGTACAATTCAATACTCATATACTTAAACACTTGATTGATATGTTCACACATCATATATGTAGTTTTTTTTTTAAAGTGTATAATAGCTCTCTGCCCCATACCTGCAAGGGTTAAAACCCTGCAGCAGCGATTCACCCACCGTCAAGGTCAGGCCACATTCCTGGTGTCACGGAACAGTAAGAGAAGAGGCCCCTTCTCTATCCATTCTCCAGGACTACACAAGATATGGTAGTTTACACAAGTTACTGTTTTAGAGTCTATAGTTATAGTTCTTACAGTTTTACACAAGTAGGAGGAAGAATACACAAAGACATTCTTCATAATCACTGACACTTAAGTCATCTCTTAACATATGCTTAGATTTAAAACAGATATATACAATAAACATATGCTTAATCCTTTATATCCTACAAGTGACAGAGAGAACAGGATGTCATAATAAAAAGTGTCACTAGTTGTTTGTGGGACTTCAACACTATACAATAAACACACATTAATTGAAGATTTATTGACAAAACCATCCGCAGAAAAAGTAGTTCCCAAAAAAATGTAAAAGAGAAGTTGCCTCCATGTGGAAGCAGCTCGGAAGTGCATCCAACTGTTCTCAGTAACACATCCAACAAACTAACACATCCAACTGTCTTTCAACTAAGACATCCAACAAACGAACACATCCAATTTTTTTTTTCTACTTTCTATAGAACTTCATTCTTAGATGCTTCTATAGAAAGTTGGTTAAGTTGGTTTTTTAACCTACTTTCCATAGAAGCAGCTGGGAGGTGCGCTGTTTTAAGTGAGCGTGGATTATTGAATTGATTGATTGCAAATTGTATTACTGTCCGCCTTGTTTCCAACTGGTTAAGCTTGGCGACTCTTTTGAAGTTGCCCTCTTTCGAAGTTGGTTATGCTCAGAGGTTGGAATCAGGGCGGCTATAGGGCGACAATAATGTCGTCAAGAGGCATGGTTTCCATCTTTAGCCTTTAACTCAGCGGTTCTCAACAGGGGTTCCGCGGCACACAGGGGTTCCGCGGAGAGCTGTCAGGGGTTCCGCGAGATGCCTGATGGGAATGTTTCTTTAAGAATATAGAATGACAACTATTAACTAAACAAATAGTCTATCTAGTGCTTCATGTGTATACAATAATTGCCTAATCTAATAACATGAACTAAAAAAGAAATCGATCAAAATGTCATCAACAGTTTCATAAAGTGATTATAGAAACAACTTAACGTCCGCGTCAGGCGTCATTGCTTTTACCAACAGATTTTCCAACGCATTTCCAGAGAAGTCGCATTCGTGTGACGTCACATCGCGGGTCCTATCTCCGTTACAGAGCCGGCTCTGATCCGTTATCAATGAATTGCAAAGCGGGCGGCTGTCGTGATAATAATTACTAAATGCATTCAGTGCTGGATCTAATCAAATGGATTTATCGAGACACGTTATGGAAAGTTCAAGACCGGATCACAAGCGTGCTAATTACACGCTTGGGCTACGGTGATGGGCTACTCGCCAAGTGCAGACAAAGTGAGTGTATCCGCTGCTGTTATTATTATGATACAAAATGTGAATGAATGAATGAAAACTGTATTTAACAGATAAACAGTAAAAGGCACTCTGCAGATTACATTTATATATAGCTGTTTTATACGTCAACATTGTGTCCCTGACCGTCAACAAAGAATGGCAGGATGTGATGTCATAAACAAGCGTCACCTCACTAGAATAATATTTCCAAATGGTCACACTATGTTATTTTTATAGAAAACAGTGCAGCTGTAACAGATAGCACTTTATTGATATTTTTCTGTATTTAAAAAAATAAATACATGATTTTCTGTTTTGAGAAATGGTCACACTAGTTTTTATTTTTTTTTGAAAACAGTGCAGCTGCAACAGATAGCACTTTATTGATATTTTTCTGTATTTAAAAAAATAAATACATGGTTTTCTGTTTGATAAATGGTCACAATGTTATTTGTATAGAAAACAGTGCAGCTGCAACAGATAGCACTTTATTGATATTTTTCTGTATTTAAAAAAATAAATACACGATTTTCTGTTTGATAAATGGTCACACTATGTTATTTTTATGGAAAACAGTGCAGCTGCAACAGATAGCACTTTATTGATATTTTTCTGTATTTAAAAAAATAAATACATGATTTTCTGTTTGATAAATGGTCACACTATGTTATTTTTATGGAAAACAGTGCAGCTGCAACAGATAGCACTTTATTGATATTTTTCTGTATTTAAAAAAATAAATACATGATTTTCTGTTTGATAAATGGTCACACTATGTTATTTTTATGGAAAACAGTGCAGCTGCAACAGAGCACTTTGATATTTTTCTGTATTTAAAAATAAAATACATGATTTTCTGTTTGTTTCCCGGTTTCAATGGGTTAAATAAACGTTATTTTGAAAGCAAGCACTTTTGTCATCATTGTAGCAAAAAAGACAGGACCGCAAAAGTCTTTATCGTATGTAGGGGTGCCCTGGGATATTTTTTTGGACACAGGGGTGCCTTGGCAGCAGAAAGGTTGAGAACCCCTGCTCTAAAACATAGGTGATTGTGGTGATTCAAATGATTGTAGGCCTACTTGCTCCATTTAAAAACGTAATGAAATGGGATGATCCAATTCAAATCTGGTCCAATACAATACAGCCTAACTTTCAACTAACTGTATTTCTAATTATCTTCAACTTTAAGTGGGCTATTTCCCAATCCACAGTCGATTCAGAATCGATTCTCTAGAGTCTATTCCAAACGATTCTCCATTCAATAATCTAAATTGTATTCTCTAAAAAGAGTGATTTTAGGATATACTACAGTCTGCCGTGTGCTAAGAAAGCTTGTGTAGCACATTAGGGCATAAAAGCAGAAAAAAGTGTATAACTTATTGTAATTATTTCACGAAAAAAAGAATTGATTCTCGGGATTTGGGAATCGGTTCATTAATAATTGTTGCAATCCTTTCTAGGACAGATTTTTGGGTGCACATGCACCCCTACAAACTACTAATAGGCTACACTACACTAGAACTGGTATGATCCAAACTGTACTACACTAAATCTGGTATGATCCATTCCAAACTACACTACAGTAAAACTTTGAATAATGCATGTTCCTTAAAATGTGTGTAAGTAGCTGTGTTTTAACTGTGTGGTTGTTTTAAATTTGGGTTTATCAATGTTGGTTAGCAAGCACTGCAATCTTGCTAGCTAACTAGCAGCTTGCTAACACTAGAACTGTGTGGGGAGTTGGCGGGGGCAGCACGTGTTAGGGGGCTAAAGATCATCACTTCGCATCGTACCTGGAAAATCAGGAGGTAGTATGGACATTTTTTTTTTTTTTTTATCTACTTTTTCTCCCATTTTCTATTTTTCTCCCATCCCAATTTCGTATTGTCCAATTCTACCCTCCCCTGTCTCGAACGCTGTTAGGCCATGCCTCCCACTGGCCGGCTGCAATGTGGACAAAGCCTTGCATCACGTGTCCCCTCCGGTACACGAGGAGGCAGCCGTCGCATCTTTTCACCTGCAGCGCGATCTCTCAGTGGCGAGGGTCTGCATGGGAGGGTCATGCCGCCCCTGTTGCTTCCTGATTCTGCTGCGCAGGCGCACCAACCGACCTGTAGGAGTCGCTGTCCACAACGTCCGATCCCCACCCACCAGCTTCCCACCCCTAACACTGCCAATTGTGTTAGTATGAACGACCAGCCAAGCTGGTAGCAATGCAGAGAGCTGGGCTCGATCCCAGCATCTCCTGCACTAGTGGTGAGCGCCTTGCCCACTGCGCCACTTAGCCGCTATGGAAAATTATTTCAAGGCAAGTGTGGGGACTGGGGACCCTGTATTTTGATCTGGCATTATTTGTATCGATTCTTACCAACATTTCATAAACTGGACCACAAACGAACAGACAATGTGTAATGTCTGTAGTTGTAGTAAGACCCAAATTCAAGACACACACAGGCAGAGGCAGTTGGCAAAGTAAAGCCCAACATGAATATAGAACTGGCAGGCAGGCAGATTACAGGCAAGTATGTAGGAACAGACATGCATACATACTATTGAGATAATGAGTGACAAAGGGAATGGAACTTAAGTACACAAGAGGAAATCAAGTCTAACAGAAGACAACTGGGGTCATTACAAAACAAGACACAGCTGTGGCAGACAAAATAGACAGTGGACATAGACAGTGAAACACAAGGAAAGGGACTAGAATCACTAGGGGGGGGGGGGGCAGAGGGTGAGAGTCACAAATGTGACAAGACCCCCCCCCCCCCCCCCCCCCCCCCCCTCGGAATGTCTCCTGACGTGCCACAGGGTAAATCAGGAAGGGGGACCTCTATCATGGTGGCAAAGGGTGGGGGGCAGTCCAGCAGACAGGCAGGAAAGAAGACAGGCAGACGAGCATGGAAGAAGACAGGCAGATGAGCAGGCAAGAAGACAGGCAGATGAGCAGAGAAGAAAAAAGGTAGACAAGCAGGGAAGAAGCAGCTGCTCGATTGCCTTCCCCTCCAACAGCTGCCCGGCCAGTGCTTTGAGGAGAGATACCGAAGCCACTAACAACAGCTCAAACAGCTGCCAGTGATGTCCACTCGCCACCCCTAGGGCTGGCACCAAATACACAACACAGGAGGCAGCCTTACTCAGGAGACAGGAAACCAGGAACTGGATAGCCATGGTACCACTCAGGTGGAGATAAGCAGGGCTCCTGGGAAGAAGGCAGGCCATGAGGTAAGATAAGATAAATATGGTTCTTTATTAATCCCCTTGGGGAAATTCAGGGGCCATAACGTAAGGTTATGTATATAACCCAGTTCTGTTAGTTATGGTGCGCTCAGCACCTAGTTGCACTGTACTTCACTTTGTGCATAAACACTGAATAAAAAATTCCACCATGTACCTTTACATCCCAACATTCGTCTGACCACACCCCCTTCTGCTTACCTTCATAAGCAGGTGTGTGGTCACCTACTCGCCTCCTTCCCAAACTTTCAACACAAGGCGAGATCAAGGGCCACAGCGGCGTCCTAGGTGCTGAGCGCACCATAACTAACAGAACTGGGTTATATACATAACCTTACGTTCTGTATCGTTATGGCTTCGCTCAGCACCTAGTTGCACAACAGGGGCTGAGCGGGAGCCATAGCCCGACAAATGTACCCCGCTGAGGCCCCCCACAACCATCAGACCGGGGAGGACCGAGCCCCCCGACCCTCCCTAATGGAGGTTACCCCCCCTATTGGAGGTTCACGGGAGGGAGACGGATCCGACCGTGCGAAGAGGCACTCAAGCAACTCAACGCACAGGGTGAGCAGACCGTGGCTTGACCCCACGACTACACACACGCACAACCCGCATGCCACCCGGGAACGAACAGAAGGAACAACTTCGTTACTGCCCCCAAAATCACGGGGTCAAGAGGAACCCAACCCGTGGCAAGGCCGTAGCAACGGAGCGAGAAGGAAGACCCAGACCCACCGAAGGGACTGGATCCCCTGGAAAAAGGGGGCCCGGAGAGGTCAATGACGCCAGGCATCAAGACCCCACCAGGCGGTCACTTAGTGACACCGCCCCCCACATTGCCAGCATATTCGGATAGGGCCCCTCCAAGAGCGGGCCCTTTCCCCCCAATAGCACACCGCCTGGCACACTGACCCTGCAGAACAGGCAGTCAGCATGGCCGTAAGCACTCAAAATGTTAACCAACGGAAGCAGGCAGCGCACCGCGGAAACCAGGTAGCAGGCTGTAACCTGAGCCTGGAGCACTGCGGACGAGACAGGCGCCAAAGGAGTCAGCTGAACAGCCCCCCCGGCGGAAGGGGCGTATGCTGGCGTTGTTGATCACCATGACGAAGCCTCCAACAAAAAAAACCCACCCAGAGGGGTCGAGGCAGAGAAGGCTGACATGATTGGCAGACGTCATAAACGTGCAGGGGCACACTCAACCGGAGAACCCGGGAGTTGACACTGCTCCAACACACCAGGGAATCAACCACCCAGTCGTTACCATAGGTGGTGGTTGTTCCTATAACCCCTCAAGAAAAAAGGGTTATCCCAGGTCTACGGTATCAACAAAACTTTACTTCGGACCGGGCCCGGCAGCTCGGGAAGCACACAGGGTTACCAGAGGAGGTCCAGAAGACCACCCCAACAGCCCTCTCCCCGCCATGCGCGAGAGAGGTGCGAAGAAGAGAACCAGCCCCTTATGATAGTGCCAGGTACAAAAGAGTACCCAACAAGGGTCTCCATAACGCCTAACCTTGTGACGCCCGGGGCCGACCCTGCCTTTTTTCCCCTGAAAAAAGCCCAAGTCCCTCAGGGTACCAGAACAGCAGATCTGCATCCCCGGTGGACAAACGGGTTAACTGACCTGGACCAGCATGACCAGAACTAGTCCCGTGCCCTAACCACGCCGACATGCCTACTCCGGAAGAAGGGGCAGATATGCGCGTCGATCAAAAAACATGAAAAGAGGGCACCACCCAGACGGCCGGTGTGAACCGTGCGCGGTGGCCCACCCCAAGGGCATGAAACCCCTCTACCTATGTCCTGATCTATTCCGTTAACATCCCCCAGATATGAACAAGAATCCGTTGAGAACCAGTAACAGGTTCCCGGAAGAGGATAAACCTCCATCCCAGTTGCTTTATAAAAACGCTGTTTTAACAACAAGCAACCATGAGTCTTATCAGAAACACCCCGAGCTAGCACTATGCATGCGTCGGGACACAACCACATCAATGAACAGGCTATTTAGACCCTTCATTGAAACCCCAAGGCGCCTGGGAGAAACGACAAGGAGGGTGTGGTGCTTCCTATACTCCACACTCTCTTAATAAAAAGAAAGGAAGCACCGACTGACATGAATCCCATTTGACACAGCTGAGGACAAAAACTGTTCACATTTTTATATCCAGACACCCCCATTCCACAGAGGATTTAGACAGAAATTCCCCAGAGAGCCTTCCCACGTGAGTCATAGAGTGAAAAAGCCATGGTAACCTCGAGTCATGTGACCAACCGACTCAAGTTACACATATATCGAGCGTAGCGGACCCGTAAGTCCTACGCTCTATCCCGAAACTTTGACAGCAACAGACCTTCCGTACAGGTCTAACTCACGGAAGCCATCGTCAACAGCAACGTGCGTAGTGACGTGTGCTATGATGGGGGGAAACCCAATACTCAACGCCTGTTAATAGGAGCAGAGTCAGGGCCACCCTTTCCTCCCCCCCCCCCTCCCTGCCAAGTCGCCTAATGGCTTGGCCCTGACTGGACTGACAAGAGATGAGTAAAACCCCCTGACCAATCAGAAGAGGGAAGGAGGGGTTTATTCGGCACCCCCTCACAAGCCCTTCCCCTTTGCACACAACAACAACTTTAGCATATGACACCTTTGGTAGAAATGCTAATGAAATAGCGCAAGCTAATACAATGCACGCTACCCACAGATAACTGTGAACAGGGTTTACAACAAAACCAAGTCACGTGTGTGTGTGAATCCTACACCCGCATCTATGTTGAACATAGAAAAACACTGATAGAGAGAGCGAGAACGGCTGAGCCGTGGTACGTGTTCATACGAGCATTACTGCAACCAACACAACAGTGTTGTAGCTCAACATTACTCGTGCAAGCAACAGAACATACAAGAAACCTCTACCTTATGTGGAGACTCAGGCCGAGGTAGAAAAAACCCTTTTTCAACCGAGTATAGGCTGCAGACCTTGCTTAAAGCTCTTAACATGAACGTAACCCTTCTATCAACCCATACTAGTGAAGATTCACACTTTGCAACCCCATCATATGTTTGGTGAAGAAACGCACAGTTTGTTAGCAAAAAATACAGTCCCCCTTTAGAGGGGACTTTTTATTTCTGAACAAAAGTATATGGGAGGGCCGGGGAGGGGTAAACAGAGGGGACCGCAGGGGAAAAAAGTCACTGGGTCTAGCGGCGCCTGCCGCCTCGAGCCGCTCGGGATTTGCCACCCCGGGAAGCCCCGGAGGGACGGTAGACAATAGGCGGCTGGTCTCGACGATCCCTACCGTCTCCTCCGGGCGTAGATGGGCCGGCTGCAGCGGAGGCGCCCTCTCTCCTCCTGGCCTTCTTCCTCGAAGGACCAGCAGTGGCGGTGGTAGTAGCAGCAGCCACGGCGGAAGACGCTCGACGACGTGGCAGCCGTCTGACTCCACCGGCGACGTCGGGAGGGGGAAAAAGAGGTTGGAGCACGGAGCGTTCCTCCTGCATTTCTCTGCACGTCGAGGTCATCAACTGCAGGGCCTTCCCGAACAGTCCAGCATCGGAGAGGGTTGCCGTCAGAAGAGGAAGCCTCTTCTTCTCCGGCACACGGGCCTGCTCCAGCCAAAGCTGGGTTAGAGTTGCCAGGGCGCGCACTTTCCCAGCGGCTATGGCCTGCAGCTGAGTCAGATGCAGGACAGCTCCTGCCGCCTGGGAGAGCTGGTCCTGTTGTACATCACTCTGCTCCGTGCCGCCCGTCAATATCCCGGACATGAATCTTGCCAGCTGCGCGATGTTAGATGCGGCAGCCAGAGATTGTGTTCGGGAGATAAATGACTGGTCGCTCCAGTAAGCCAACCGCCTCGCCGATTTCCCTTGAGGAACCGGCTTGCGTAACGGCTCCCACACCACCTCCGGACAGAGGAGCGTGGCCATCGGCCTATCAAGCCGTGGCACGCCCTCTCTCATACCGTCGACCAAACCCGCCACCCGCGTAACTTGTACGTAGGCGGGGGTGAGGCCTATGATGTGGGACACCACCTGGCCCTGACGAACATAGGCCCCCATTGAGGGGAAAAATGGGTAGACAACGTCCACCCCTCTCACCGGGCGACACTGCCATAGATGACCTATTAGATCATCACGGACAGGAACAGGCAGTGGCTGCGGCAGCGGCACGCCGTTTGTGACTGCCGCCACCGCCATGAGCTCGGGAAACAAAGCCCGCAGTTCCCCCTGCAGACTTTCCTCCGCCGAGCCCGCATCTCTCACATACAGCAGGCTTCCACTGGTCAAGGAGCCACACTCCGATGTGGCTGATAGCAGGGCATCTTGCCGACGAGTCAGAGGTTCTTCTCCAACATCTTCAAACAAGGCGCCCCAAGGAGACATTTCACCTCCCTCCAGTGTTACCTGGACGGGCGGGATACCTGTCTCCACCGGGCCTTCAAATAAGAACCTGTCCGCCTCTACCATGTAATCATCTGTTTCCATCGGGCATGTAGAGACCGACGCATCCTCACTGGGCTCCAGCAACTCACCAAACCCGGGCCGTTCGCGTCTGCAAGCCACCATCTTGCGACGGGAGCGAGCCGACGCAAAAAGTTTGCGTCTCAAATCCTCGGGAACCAAAGGAACCGGCCGCTCAACAGCGGACGATTCCCCGGAAACAGAGGAACCAGAGCCAGGACCAGGCCATCGCAGAGGCGACGGCACCGGTGCACCAGCTCCTCGGAGAGGCAAACTACCCATCGGACGCCTACCGGGCGTGGCTGTTAACCACGAGAGAGGCAACAGCCCCGCACCAGAATGCACGACGGAGGCGGAAATGGAGAACCGCTGGTGGAGAGTGGCTCTGCGAACACGACTCTCCGGAGTAGACATTATGACTTAGGTTTTTCTATCGAATATTTATGAGAGAAGAAAAAAATAAGCACAATGTAAACACGTCTCAACTTTCTTCAGCTAACAACCTCGTCATGTGGGGATCTACCGAAGGCACTTCCTTGTGGTAAAAGTGAAGAAGGAGGCGAGTAGGTGACCACACACCTGCTTATGAAGGTAAGCGGAAGGGGGTGTGGTCAGACGAATGTTGGGATGTAAAGGTACATGGTGGAATTTTTTATTCAGTGTTTATGCACGAAGTGAAGTACAGTGCAACTAGGTGCTGAGCGAAGCCATAACGATACAGAACAGCATGGGAAGGGGAGGGGAGAATAAAAAGTATAGTAGATAATACAAAATATTAAAATAAAGGTCTGATCTGCTGGACAGGTGAGACATATGTATGCAGTGGCGTTTTTATATGTAAAATGTTGGTGGGGCAATGATTTTTTCTGGCCTGGCGGGGCAGAAAACATCACCTTTCCTCTCACCCTCAATGCACTGTAAAGGACTAAATTAAATGGGAATGGAAAACACTGTTAATTTTCACCATAGGCAGAACGAAAAGCCTGAGCTTTGAGGTTTCTTTTTATTCTTGGGTGGTCTATGCCAGATGAAAAGAAAACATTATGTTAAAGTTAGAGGTTCTATGTAGGATTGCAAGTAACTGTCTAACTGTATATACAACTGTTTCCACTAAAGGGCGCTCTAGGCGGAGCCACTAATGCTGCCACCAGGTGGCGAGTATTTAAGGAGATGTCTCCTCCCCCTCTACCTCTTTCCCACCTGCCTCTCACCGAGAGGAGAACTCTTGTACTGCTGCTTACCATGTGAATAATAAACCACGCCAAAGGCTAAAGATAGAAACCATGCCTCTTGACCACATTATTGTCACCCCATAGCCAGATTCTGTCAACACATAATAACATGGAATTATTATAACATGTTGAACATAACTGTAATTGTCCATTAACACCATGTTACTATGGTGATGGCGAAGGGCAGAGTGACCTGCAGACATTTGGTCTTCCATCAGAGAGCCAGTTGTCTTTCAGCACATAAAACACATAAAACAACTGCGGAGGGGGGAGCTAATTTGAAAGGCTGCCTTGTTTGTCTCCATTGGTCCCAGACAACGGGTGCATTTGTAATTTATGGTGCTTTTGCATTGTGTGTGTGTGTGTGTGTGTGTGTGTGTGTGTGTGTGTGTGTGTGTGTGTGTGTGTGTGTGTGTGTGTGTGTGTGTGTGTGTGTGTGTGTGTGTGTGTGTGTGTGTGTGTGTGTGTGTGTGTGTGTGTGTGTGTGTGTGTGTGTGTGTGTGTGTGTGTGTGTGTGTGTGTGTGTGTGTTCCATATTGATGGATCGAGCTGCAGCCATGATGGCTGGCTGGCAGTCCATCAGTTAATGAATTTAGCCTCGGTGACAACATTTAACCATCATACTGGAAACTTAGTCCACATGATCATACCGTGCAATCGAGCAATGTTACGTATGGGGGTGAGTGGTAGTGAGTCCAATGGTGGAGGAGACAAGGAGAGACGGAGATAGGTAGCTCTTTCTAAGGATGTGTCTTTATTAAAACACACAGAGCAGCGATAATCCATGAAAGACGCCGGGCGTCAACAGAGCAAACAGAGCAAAAGTAACATAAGTGCATCGCGAGTGGCTCAGCAACTTCTGACCAGCTCCTTCCCACACAAACGGTTTTCTGAAGCCTCGACAACAACACAAGGGAACAGAGAATGAATAAGTAGTCACAACCCAACATTCCAATCAATTAGCAGTGACAGCAAATTGACAGCACAATGACAGAAACCAGTGGAGAGTCCAATCAGTGACACAACAGGAATGTGGGCGTGACAACCAAAATGCAAATACCAACCACCAGGTGAAAACATTCCAGACTGACGTTGCAATATATGTTAACACTGATGGCCGTAATGCATGGTTGTTGGAAGACATTCCAACAACGGCTAAAAAATAACACGCATTAGACCACAATCCGTTTATTTTTAAGGTGATACAATATAAATTCAATTGAGATGACTTGACTGGGTTAAGCTATTATTATTGCAGTGAATTGCCCCAATGACCCATGCCAGGATTTGGACCTGTGATAGACCAGCACTACTCTGATAGTAATAGACCAGATAGTCAGAGACCAGCACTTGTTCAATTAAACAGCTTACTACGGTAAACCAAAAGGTTTACCTTTACCATTCATATGAAACATGAATTAATAAATAAACAATAGAGGGAAACAATCACCATTATTAGTGGAGACAGGGGAGTCCTGCTTACCCACTAACTCCACACATTATACTATCCACTAGCCTTCTTGAGTCAGCCATAACCAGTGGCGGCGGGGGGGAGTGGCTAGCAGGGGCTTAAGCCCCCTCTGAAAAAGGCTTAGCCCCCTCTAAGCCCCCCCTCCCAGACAGTTATATTTTTTATTTTATTTATATATAAAATAAATGTATAAATAAATGTATGGAATAAAAAATATAATATATGAAGACATCGGACTGACTGATGTAACTAAACTAAATTATTAAATCATATTGACCTGCCATGATGACCTGCCGTTCACCTTTGTGGCACCTGTTGTGTGATTTGATTGGTTGGTTCGTTGCACGTGATTGCATTCATTTGCATGCGCACACTTTAAGTTTAACGTTAACTCTAGCTAGCGCGAGCAGTTTCTAGCTGCAGCACTGTCTCTACTTAGTAGCAGCAGTTATTACAACTTACAACAAGCATCGATTAAGTTAGGTGACATTTATATAATGGACCGGTTTATTATTATTGGAAAAAAGCGAGGGAGAGTGGTCGTGGATGATGTTGTTGATGGTGGTCGTGCAGATGGAGAGGCACCAACTAATTCCAGCAACGTGGTGGTCGAGAACGTGGAGGACATTGTGTTCGTGTTGCCAGACAAGGAAGATAATGAGGAGGACGACGATGAACAACAAGTGGAACTGTCGTCAACACACCACCCATGACGTGCTGGTGCTATTAAGGCCATACAATGATGCGTTCGTTGATCTGTACAAACTTGTGTGCATCTCAATGACATTGCCCGTCACATCAGCTGCGTGTGAGAGGAGCTTTTCTTGCTTACGCCGGATAAAGACCTATCTGAGGAATAGAAGCGGAGACGCTCGAACCAGCAACTTGGGTCTGCTTGCAATCAGTTCCAGAAGGACCAAAGAACTGGACGTCAATGCAGTGATCGAACGCTTCGCTGCAAATCACAACAACAGGCGGATCGTTCTCCTGTGACTGGTGAGTACCAGTCTTTGTTGACACACACACACACACACACACACACACACACACACACACACACACACACACACACACACACACACACACACACACACACACACACACACACACACACACACACACACACACACACACACACACACACTGGAATGTACGGGCCGCCGTGCCCATTGGCCGCCGTGCCCATTTTAATGTCGGGCCGCTGTGCCCCCCCCCCCCCCCCCCCACACACACACACACACACACACACACACACACACACACACACACACACACACACACACACACACACACACACACACACACACACACACACACACACACACACACACACACACACACACACACACACACACACACACACACACACACACACACAGACACACTGGAATGTAGGGTCTTCTTCTTCTTTCTAGTTTAATGTATATGGTCGCCGTGCCCAGTTGACTACTGCTCTCATGGTGGCTGTTATCGTGGTGAATGAATGGTGCATGTCAGAAATGTAGTCATATTATTATAGGCTATGTTTTCGTTGTCCTTGTGATTTGTCATTATCTGATATATATATATTTCGTTGCTATACCCTTTGTAGAAACGAAATCTTAAATATTACACCTTTTCTTTGGTTACTTTTCTTTCAAGCGTTGTTTTAAATTGTAATCATACTGACTGAGCGACCTTTTACCCACAAACGTCAGATTACCACCCCCTATATAATGTCGAGCTTTATTGGGTTATTGGGTGCTTGCATTGGTGTATAACGCTACACATTTAGTAACGTGCATTTTCAATGATGTAACCTATATTAGCCTTTATTTTGTTTGTTATTGTTTGTTACATTAAAATTCATTAGCACCTGCTATAAACAATCCAGCCCCCCCCCCCCCCCCCCCCCCCCCCCAGCCCCTCCAATGCCAATTCTCTGGCGCCGTCACTGGCCATAACATACTTCCTTCCTGCTAAATGTCCCTCAGCCCAGCTGTAAAGCTTAGTCCACACTGCCAGCATGACAGCTGCCTTGCTGAACTGCAGCAGCTCACACGCATCACATACTCTGCTGACCTGTTAACAAGGGCTATGTGGCTGCTCTAACCTGTTAACATGGGCTGTGTGGCTGCTCTAACCTGTTAACATGGTCACTGTGTGACTACTGTAACCTGTTAACAAGGGTGGCGAAATGAAAAGCAAGATGTTCCTTGGCATTGCTGAGGTAAGCGGTGGACCAGCCCTAAGGTGGCAGCCCAAGTCTTCATCTCAACACCCACTGCTTAGATGTCTCGAACTACGGCTAACAAGGTCAGAAGATTGTAACATCACAGGGATCCACTCCTATCGGTTCAAGTATATTATTTTTTACTTTTAAAAACCTTTTCTATATGTATGTGGGGACAAGTAGGAATGGATATTAGATGTATACCATGGATGGATGGATGAATAGGTTTACCAGTCCAGGATCTATACTGGTACTCCCCCTTTTGTTTATGTGTTTTTGTCTCTTGTTTTTGTATGGGTGATGGCCTGATGGGTATAAAAAAAAATAAAAAATTGTCAAGATTTTAAATGTGTATGTACATTTGTGTGTGTATGTACGTATGTATGTATGTATGGATGGATGGATATGTGCAGTTATGTATTTGTATGTGTGTACACACACTATACCTAAATGTAAAGTGACTTCTTTGACACAATAAATAAAGTATAAGAAAAAGAAAAAAAAAGCTACTGGCACATCTGTAATGGAAACTAGTGTCCTGCTCCACCACAGGAGCATCAGGAGCGCGCCGCTCAGCGAGGAGTGCTCAGGAGTCGGACTGTGTAATCGCAGACGTTACTAGTCTGTAGCCTGTAGTAGGTAGAGTAGAGTTAGAGTAGACAACTCACTTACCGTCCGGCCGTCTGGACGGTCTGGGCTGGGCTTCCACAGCACATTCCATGATAAAAAAAAGTATCTTTTTAGTTAGATAGAGATGATTATCTCTCAGACTCCTGACTTACTAACAATATGAAATACTCCTGGTCCCAAGCATTATTTTCTCGACTGACATTTTACTGGCTGTCAAAACGATCACTGTCTGTGTCAACAAGTCACAGCCACAGCACAGGTTACATACAAAGTGGGTCAAGTTTGATGTGTGCCGTGCGTGCGTTCAGGCTGCAGCGCCGCCACGCTCCGAATGGTAATTGCAAGAATAGCATGCATGTTGCCATATTACGTGTGAATTAGTGCGCAAATCATTAATCATACATCCAAAATAGCATACGTTTATTATTATACACAATGATGATACAGAAAATTACAGAAAAATGAGAAATGCATGGCAAAAGTAGCATTTATTTTCAGTAATTTAGAGACCCCCCAAAAAATCGCAAATTAAGTTTGCAGGGGAGCTGATGTCTGATCTAGGGGAGCTATAGCGGACCGAGCTCCCCTCGTGGATCGCACCCTGCATATCGGCATGTAACTCGAGAGGAGAGGAGCCTTTTCCCTATTCATAGATGTATGATTTGTCAAGGTCAAGTGCAAGGTCAAATATGAATTTATTATTAAAATCGATTATCATTTATTACTGTATCTACAAATCCTTCTGTTTAATCATCTTCCCTTTATTCATTTGCTTAGATTTTTCTTTTACACTTGATCTCAAGAAGGTGCTGAATGAGCTCAGTGAGCGAGCTCAGCTTGCTCACAATTGTAACATGGTGTTATTCACCAGCACAGATGCAAAAATAAATCATTATTTATATTCTCCCTTTTTTCATTACAATTTACTCAAGCCTAGTAACAGACACAATATTTCTGACACTGGAAATACATACCCGCAGGTCCCTAGAGGTTCATAGATACCAAGAACATGCAAATTGGCCTTGTAGAAGTGGAGCAATCTTCCATTTACTTAGGCATGTACCTTTAGGCGAGATTTCTGAAAATAGGGCTACAGCTTAACAGGCTAATACAGACATCTCTGGGAAATAACTCATTTTAGCTAACAAGTCCAATGATAAGATTCGGCATTCCTTCAGAATTGTCACAGGGACCTTGTTGTTGTCACCCGCTGACAGGAAACCTTTAGATGACTTAGAGCTTTCTCTTTAGCAGGCTGCACACTATCCATCTTTGTATTCACTCATCTGACTATATGGAACAGCACAGCTATCCACAGCTCTGACTCTCATTTTTGTAAAGAACAGCCACTCTCACCCACTCAATAGAGGCAACCATTGTTTTGAAATTGGCAATGGAAGAGACAATTACTACAGTATGTGCAAAACAACGGTTGCTATGTGAGAAATATATCAACAGAAACATGATAATTTGGTGTCTTATTACTGGATCTTGTAAACAAGTCACAATAGAACAGTAATATGCTTTTCCAGTGTTTTACATGCTCTACCACTGAAATTAGGCATTTTCTTTTGAAAGTGGTTACCAATGATTACAGGCAGCCATACTGGAAGAAAGAGAACTACACAATCATTCCAGATGCACGCCCCACCTCTCTGTCCTCATAACTATTGAAGCTCTCAATCCTCTGCCACTTGTAACCATTCCGACTGCAGGTAATGGTCAATTGACTAAATTAATATATTTTCTGTGTGACCTAAAAGGTGTCAAACACAATAAATTAGCTATTAAATATTTTCTGTGTTAAGAATGATTTTTGAATGAAAGTTTTTTTTTCTAAAAACTATGTATTTTTATGTGTGACCTAAAAGGTGTTGTGATTATTTGTGCCTTCTGTTGCAAATCTAATTACTGTACACACCTTGTCAGTTTGTTGTTTCACTTTTTCTGTATAACTGCTTCAAACTTTAGATTAGATTAGAAAACGTTATTGTCCATTTCTGTAAATGTGACATCATCATGGTTGTATTAAAAACAGGAATCGGACACTAGCAGACAGCACAAGACACAGTACCGCAGAGTTTCAGGTACATAAACCAGTACAACATGTATCAAAGTGCAGTAGTGAGAAGGTAGGAATTAGTAGGTTAAGAATTCACAAGGGAAATAGCATGTGGGATAAAAAATATTTTAAATATGTTCTTTGAGGCCCTGGGTGTCCTGTAGCGCCTCCCAGAGGAGAACTTGTCAGATTCAACAAAAAGAGGTTGTGAGGAATCACCCAATTATCTGCTGGGCCTTCTGCCTCTTCCAGAGCACATACTGTATATCTCAGACCTTTGTCTCTATGGTTTCCCTGTGATTTTCCCAGCCATATTCACAGTATGGCAGTGTGTTGAAGTGTCCATGAGCAAGACACTTAACCCCTAACTGAGCAGGTTGGCACCTTGAATGGTTGCCTCCGCCATCGGTGTGTGACTGAGTGAATGTGAGGCATAATTTGTAAAGCGCTTTGGATAAAAGCATTATATATAAATGCAGTCCATTTTCCATTTACAGTTCTTGCCAGTTAGCAGTCTCTTAACCATAAGCCAAACCAAGCAGTTATTGTAGTTCATAATGCTCATGTAGTTCATGTATGTAATTTGTTTCAAATTATTGATGTACCAACAAGAATTAATAATAGTGCAGGATCAGTCTCATCGACCTGTATAGACCATTGTTTTACGAATGCCAGAGAAACATTTTCAAAAGTTGTATCTGAGCATGTGGGCTTCAGTGACCACAACATTATTGCGTTAACCTTAAAGATGAAGGTTCCTAAGGTAGGACCAAAAATTATTTATAAAAGAATATATAAGACATTTTCTGAGGATGAGTTTATTAATGATGTAAAAAATTTACTCTGGAATAATGTGCTAGAGACAAGGCATACAGAGGCTGCATTAGAGAAGTTTATGGAATTATTTACAGATGTCTGTGACAAACATGCTCCTGTAAAGAAGCTCTCCGTCAGAGCAATCAAAACACCCTGGCTGGATCCTGAGTTGAAAAACGGCATGAAAGAAAGAGACAGACTGAAAAAAGTAGCTATTGCATTAGAGAATCCAGAAGATTGGAAAGTTTACCGCTCATTGAGAAACAAAATAACCAAAATGAATAGGCAGAAGAAAAAACATTATTATCAAACCAGATTGGAGGAGTATAAAGGGGACAGTAAGAGACTATGGAAAACATTGAATGAAGCTATGGGTAGAAATAAAATGGGCAAAACGCCATCATTTATTGAGTCAGATGGTATATTCATCACTAAACCATTTGACATTGCAACCCATTTCAACAACTACTTTGTTTCCAAGGTAAACACAATTAGAAATCAAATGTTGCCAATGAGTGGTAAGCTGTCAGACTCTGTAATTAAAAAACATATAATGTATGACAAGAAATGCCGATTTAAATTCAGGAGCACAAGTCCAAATGATATTGAAAAGCTCCTCCTAGCACTTAAACCAGATAAACCTTGCGGTGTTGATAATCTGAATGGCAAACTGCTACAAATGTCTGCAAAATTTGTGGCTAAGCCACTATCACATATATTTAATTTATGTTTTGAAGAGAGGGTCTTTCCTCAGCCTTGGAAAATAGCCAAAGTAACTCCACTACCAAAGAACTGTAAAGAGCCAGTTACAGGTTCAAACAGTAGGCCCATTAGTATTTTACCAGTAATAGGTAAGTTATTGGAAGGAATTGTGTTCAAGCAGATTCAAAAGTATTTCAACGAAAACAACATTAATTCTGATTTCCAGCATGCATACAAAGTAGGATACTCTACAGGAACTGCTTTAACATCTCTTACAGATAGCTGGCTATACAGCTGATTGATAGGAAGTTAGTTGTGGGTACAGTGCTCTTGGATTTCAGTGCAGCTTTCGACATCATAGATCATGACCTATTATTATTGAAATTACACACATATGGGTTTGAAGACACTGCCATGGAATGGATGAGAAGCTACTTGTCTAATAGACAACAATGTGTTATATTTAATGGTTCCATGTCAAATATGGTAACACTCCAGTGTGGTATTCCCCAAGGAAGTTGTCTTGGACCGCTCCTTTACTCTATATTTGTAAATGATATGCCTTATGTATTGGAAAGTGCAGGTACAGCGATTTATGCTGATGATACAACTATATATGTTATGGTTTGTAACCGACCCCAATCGCACAACACAAGACAGGTATGAGAGTAAGCCAAAACAGGGCATTTATTCAATACAAACAAAAAGCGGCACTGTCCCTTTAAGGGAGAACACAAAAACACTGGAACAAAGAAATAGGGAAAAATGTGGCACTGTGCCTTTAAGAGGCGAGCAGGCTAAGGGGAAAGGCTAAGGGACAGGGCCAGGGCAAAAGGTCAGGGCAGGAACAGGGGCAATGGAGAGGGGGAACAGGGACAGAGGCCCGGGGAGGCGGGCTGGGGACAGGGACAGAGAAACAGGGTTAAGGCCTTGGACAGGGCGAGGGCCAGAGCTGCTTACAGGGATGGCAGGGTTCTGACGGCGGAGGCCTGGCAAGGAGATCCTCCTTGGAAGCGATGCGCGCCGGCTTGGGCGTCTGGAGTAGGAGGGCGCCGGCTTGGGCGTCTGGAGTTGGAGCGCGCCGGCTTGAAGAGACGCATCCTCCCGTGGTATAGGAAGCGATGCGCGCCGGCTTGGGCGTCTGGAGTAGGAGCGCGCCGGCTTGGAGAGACGCATCCTCCCGTGGTATAGGAAGCGATGCGCGCCGGCTTGGGCGTCTGGAGTAGGAGCGCGCCGGCTTGGAGAGACGCATCCTCCCGTGGTATAGGAAGCGATGCACGCTGGCTTGAGGTCTGGAGTAGGAGCGCGCCGGCTTGGAGAGACGCATCCTCCCGTGGTATAGGAAGCGATGCGCGCTGGCTTGAGGTCTGGAGTGGGACACTGGAAAACCTCCCGTAGGGAATTAGAGAGCGCAGGCGGTGTCCCACTCCAGGCAAACGGCGACAGGTGGTGATGGCTGGCACCTCGTCTCACGCCGGAGACGCGGCAGGTGATGGTAACGTCCAGGACTCCATGAACACTGAACACAGAAAAGGATAAAGAGTCCAGAACAAAGAACCAGCATACAGAACGACCCCACGAGGACTGGAGGGGAGGTCCAGGTATTTAAAGCCCTCTGGGGCGCTAATCATAACTTATCACAGCTGTGAAAGGTAGTCCAAGGGTGGGGGCTGGTGAAGAGCAGAGGAGAGTAAAACATTGCGAGGGTGGGGGCTGGTGAGGTGAGGAGAACAGGGAATTAAAGGTCCAGGGAACAGGCGAAACCTCACAATATATGCATCCGCTGAGAGCACAGAACAAGTGAATAAGATACTTCAGAGTGAATTATTTATGATTTCGAATTGGATAACTGAAAACAGACTAAAATTAAATGTAGCAAAAACAAAATGTCTTATACTCGGCTCTAAATATGCCTTAAGGTCGGAGCATAGACTGAGTCTCTCATTACAAGACGCTGGTATTGAACAAGTGAAGGAGGCCAAATTGTTGGGTGTAACTATTGACAAGGCACTACTTTGGTCTACCCAGATTAATAACATGGTTACCAGGATGAGTAGAAACATCTCCATAATAAGAATAAATGCCTACCTCCTAACGAATACAACAATTAAAATGGTAGTACAATCTTTAGTCTTGTCCCATCTTGACTACTGCCCAGCAATTTGGTCTAGCACGTCAAAGCAAGAGCTTAGTAAACTCCAGCTCACTCAAAATAGAGCTGCCCGACTCACTCTTCACTGCTCTATAAGGAATAGTGTGGAGGGAATGCATGCTAGACTGTCGTGGATGAGGGTGGAGGAGAGACTAGCATGCAGTTTGATTAGGTTTTTAAAGAACATTTGTACCTTGGGTAAACCCACTCAATTGTATTCTATGCTTTTATCCACCAATGATATACATGACCATAATACCAGACATGCTTCAAGTAGTCGCTTCACCCTACCTCTGCCTAGAACCAACGCTCTAAAGAAAACTGCAATGTATAGAGCCATAACATACTGGAATAGGATCCCATTACATATTATACGGACGGAAAACAAGGACAGTTTAAAAAAGAAACTCAAAGGAGCCATAATCCGGAAGGAAATTAATATATGTCATGCATGAGTGTAGCTGCAGCCATGTTATCCAAAACTTCTTCTGATTACTTTGTGTTTTTCTTTTCTTTTTAAAGGTATGGTGAAATTGATGTTTTAGTAACATTGATGAGCATTCTAAAAGCAATTCTTAAAAATATTCAATTTTAAAAACAATCTTAAATTGTATTTAACACTGTATTTTGTATTTTGTTTTGTTTTTTGTTCTCTGTTTCTTTGCGTGCATGTAATTTTATCCATCTTAATTGTTAGTTTCATTGTGTATTGTATGTTGAGTACTGGCTTTTAATAATTAGTAACATTGATGAGCATTCTAAAAGCAATTCTTAAAAATATTCAATTTAAAAAACAACCTTAAATTGTATTTAACACTGTATTTTGTATTTTGTTTTGTTTTGTTTTGTTTTTTGTTTTCTGTTTCTTTGCTTGCATGTAATTTTAGCCATCTTAATTGTTAGTTTCATTGTGTATTGTATGTTGAGTACTGGCTTTTAATAATTCTGTTTTGCAACAATTGTTTTTGTATGTTTTTTGTGTGGACCCCAGGAAGACTAGCTGGTTGCCATGGTACCAGCTAATGGGGATCCGTAATAAAATCAAATCAAAAAAAAAATAACACTTACTTTCAATATGACCTTTGTAGTTCAAGTCCAAGTTCTTTAATAGTTGTCATACAGAAGTACAGAATACTTTCATACAAAATGCTTCTTACTGTTACGCTCCAGAGACTGTGCTAGACAAGATAGTATCAAATAACATAATAACATAATATAGCATGAATTTAGAAGAAGAAAATGAGGTCACAGTTGTTCGGTATAGACATATGTACAATGTTCTGAGTTACCATATAATATACAATACACAATACTATGCAGTGTACTAATGTACAGTACTATCTAGTGCAAAGCAGAAATGGGATGAGGTACAATTTTAGGTACAATTTACAGTAAGGTGTACGAGTTGTAGTGCAATCCTTCATCCATAAATATAAAGTGTGGGGAGTGGGTGCTACAGTGTGTTTGTTTAAAGTGGGTGTGTGCTATAAAGTGTGTGTAGTGGGTGCTACAGTGTGTTTGTTTAAAGTGAGTGTGTGCGTGTGGATGTGTGTGCTATGTGTGTTTGGTGGTTGTTGTTGTGTAGTGTTCATTCATTGTTCGTTTAGCAGCCTGATGGCCTGGGGATAGAAGTTACCAAAAGCATGGTATACTCTAACATGTAGTATCTGTACTTACAGAAAACCTCAGCTTTCTTAAATTATACAAACATTGCATAGCCCTTTTAACCTCTTAACTCATTGACCGCCAAACCCAAGATAAGTCGGGTTTCGCCACCAATGGTTGAGTGCCATACCCAAGAATTATCGGGTTTTGATCCTTTGATCTTTTTCCTTTGATCAACCGTGCTAAACACTCAGCTGGAGCTCCCTGAGTCTCCCTGGTACAGCTGCCTACTCTACCTTGGAATTGCAATGACGATCGAATCCCGCCAGGTGGCAGTATCGCCTACCTTTTGAACTGGGGATATCAATGGTCTTCCAGTACTGACTTACTGCTGCTTCCGTCTCGGAATGTATCACGACATAGCAATCGGTGGAAGATTTGGTGCCTCAGAGCTATTCTTTCCCGTATGGTAGCCATGCCCAATATACACGAGTAATTGCGATCACCATGGGATCGACTCAGATTTATTCATTTTGGAGTACCTTCTGACTCAGGTAAGGTCTATCTTAGGTAACCTGCTGGTATTTTTTTAACGTAAAACATGCTTCTGTACCAATCACAGTGTCGTATTTTACCGGACCTAAACCATGCTTTTGGTAACGATCCCAGTTTCGAGGTTAAAACGCCCCCCCCCCCCCCCCCCCCCCCCCCGCCCCCCCACCCTTAATGATTTTGTGAAGACACATATGTACAGTATATGGTATATACCTTTGATTTTGAAGTATTTGGGTTTCAGGCGAGCAACCCGAACGATTTGGGCATAATGCATACCGCCTCATATCTCGCGATTTATGAAAGAAATAGTGCATTATTTTGGAAAGGGGCGATGTTTAGCGTGTAATGGCGCTATGTTTAGCGTGTAATGTAGAAATGAACTGGTTAGTCAGTCTTGGACTATAAACAATGCCTGTCAAATGAGCCATACTATTGTCTCCATAGCTATAATACAGAACACACGATGGGTCCGCAAACATAGCTAAAATGGTCAATAATGCTGGCACCATTGAGTTGGGATGGGAAAAGAGAGTGGCGGTCAATGAGTTAATCTTCTTCAGAAATGCTTTTGAAAATTCCTGTGAGATGGTACAGTAGCAACATGATCTTTGACCCATTGATTGGAAGTTGTGTGCAAATATGACCCCAATTGGCCTAAAGGGGGCGCTATAATTAAAGGTAAAACTTAAGATTTTGGAAAGGTCAGAACTCCTCCCCCGTGAGTCCGATTTACACGAAACTTGGTAGAGACATCCAGCTATCCTGACTGTACACATTTTCAGCAAGAACCCATAAAGTCTGCCATATTGGATTTTCCGCCATCTTGGATTTGATGTAAACACATTTTCGACATCTCCTCCTAGATCATGAGGCCAATTACTACCAAATTCGCTGTGGATCATCAATGGATCAAGCTTGTATAAAGTTATATAAGGCTTGTTTATATCTTTTTTAGTTTTCACGATATTAACCTCTTAACACAATGGCGCCCGACCACGGATATACGTGTTTCGAATCCATGCTTAATGGACCGAAAGACGGATATATCCGTGGCAAGTTGTTTTGGCTTTTATTCCATTTTAATAACCGATTCAAGGTCGCCGAGCTGCACTGCAGATGTACCCTACTCTTTGAATTCGAGAAAGTGCATTACCGGCCAGATCCTCTTAGGGGCGCTATCGCGATAATGCAGTGTTCCCTGTGGCCGAAGTTGTCTTTTTTATTTTATCTCTAATGTCGTTTTCTACTCACCTGAAGCGATAGCTATTGTCTGTTGCACGGAATACGTTTTGGATCGCGGATTTCACTATGCAATAAGGGGATTTATCATCAGCCAATGGACATATCGATCTACCAGATGGCAATCGATAACAGGGAAATGCTCAGGGGGATCCAACCGGCTCATGGTAAGATCTTTTTCACGTAAATTACATGCTGATCAGAGCTTGCTATGATACTCAACCAGCCGACCAGCGTATGTGGCTACTTAGACGAACACGGTTATTGGTAATCAATAATCAGAAACGACGTCCCCCGCCCCCCCCTTTCATGCATACATGCTTGAGGATCATACCGATCATATGCAGTTTGAGTTTTAACTGTAGCTTTTGTATAACGGAAATGCCATTGGATATAACGTTAGTAGCTATTAGCCCTTTATCTCGCCTTCCAGGAAATATACTAGACCAAATGCCGTATAACGCTTATATTCACGGCGCTATAAAATGAGAACGTATTGATGAAAAAATTATTTCTTTAATCCATTTTGAAGGGACGGTTTATGGTCTCAATTGACAATGAGAATGGACAGATAGCAATACTATAAAGTATAGATTTAGCTCTACAAACAGCCCCAAGTCTGTTTACATGCTGGTCGTCTAGAGTGGGGCCCGCCTAATCCCCGTGGCCGTCAATGTGTTAAGCCCTAGCCATATTTTCCGAAAATCTGCCTAAAAATACATACCTAAGTAAATGGAAGATTGCTCCACTTCTACAAGGTCCATTTGCATGTTATTGGTATCTAGGGACATCTATGGTTCTCATGGAATGTATTCATAGTGTATGTTACTAGGCTTGAGTAAATTGTAATGAACCAAAGGAGAATATATATATGAATTTTTTTCATCTTTGATGGTGAATAACACCAACACACTAACATTGACTAGACATCACAAGCCACTGTGCTCATTCAGCACCTTCTTGAGATCATGCGTACAAAAACTCTAAGCAAATGAATAAAGATGATTTACATGGGTTTTTGTAGATACAGTACTGAATTGTGCCATCCGGACACATGCAATTTGAAATATGAATATATAATATAGAATAGCAGGCCTATAAATGACCTTATTATGGTGAAGTCACACATCTATGGACGTTTTTCATGTCTGGTCATTTTTTGCATGGTGTTATTCACCATCAAAGATGAAAAATTAAAAATAAATATATATAATTGATATTCTCCTTTGGTTCATTACAATTTACTCAACCTAGTAACAGACACAATATTTCTGACACTGGGAATACAATCCCTGATATACAAGAACATGCAAATGTACCTTGTAGAAGTGGAGCAATCTTCCATTTACTTAGGTATGGATTTTAGGCGGATTTTCAGAAAATAGGGCTAGTTTATCGTCTCTTTAAATTAATTAAAGTGTACTCTGTGTTGTTTCCTGATGTCCCAAAAAGTTGTGAGGTGCTGTAGAATGATTTGGAAACCAAACGTTCGCTCCAATTGTAAAAAGCAGCAGGTTTATTAACTACACAGGTCATAATCAATAACTGTTTACAAAATACGCACTAAAGAAATAGGTGTTCCCTTTAGAAGCACAAGCGGTAGAAATCGCCTGCACTGGGAGTCACTGAAACTAAAACAAGATTCCCAGATTCTCAAAGTAATTGTACAAAAAATGTCCAGACCAGCGTGATGCTTTGTCTTCTAACTATGTCGACTCGATATCAAAAAGTTCTTCATCATTGAGGTCTCACTGGAAATTGTAGACGTCTTCTTACGTTGATTCTCATTTTCTTCTCTTCTCTTAACCCGAGGCCCTCCTTTTTATAACAGGGCCCCCGGTCCCTGTGTGACCTCACAGGAAATGACATCACAAAAGGGTTTCCCCCAATCCGGAGTCTGCTATGTTTGAATTTGAAAATAGGGGCGGTCCTAATGCCCAACTGTTGCCAGATTAAATTTCTTAATACCAAATTAGTTTTATGTCCAAATCAACTTAAACCATTCTTTGGTTTAGCATAATACTTACATTTTAGTGTGTGTCTGCTTCTGGGGCACATTTCAATATGACTCATTACAATTTGTACCATATTATAACACAATAGACATTTATATTGGTCCACCCATTTGTTTTACTCATTATTCTAAATTAGAATCTTCCTACAGGCATGTTCCTACAAGACATACATTTGCATACAGTTCTTGACCTAAACCTCTTTATTTAAGACTACATTTTTTCATCTAAGCGTTGGAATATAATTTGAAATATTCCTTTTCTTCTTGGTTGGGGCTATGCTGAGCCAGATTTGTATTAACACATAATACCTTGAATATATATATTACTTTAGTTTATTTCCTAATAGACTTTAATTCAACCAAAAGCCACACTTTTGTATCTCATGATAATCTAAATGATTCTCAAGAGCAGGCTTCCTGCTCCTAAACAGCTGTGTTTAAACTGCTGTATTTTCACGTGGCCAATGGCCATGTGACTTAGATAGTCACCCTTAATCAGCCAGGTCATTGTCTGAGCTCTGGGGTTAAATTAACATCCATTTGTTCTAATGTTTCACATATGTGGTTTGTGCCTACATGTCTCCATTTTCATTTTCCAGATGTTTCCAGATTGTGAAAGTACAGAATGTAAGCTTTCAAATGATGTGTCATACTTTGAAATATGAGAATGTTTTGAATATCATATATTCATTTTAGTGCTGTCAGGCGATTAAAATTTTTAATCTAATTAATTACAGGTTTTGTAATTAATTAATCTAATTAATCGCATTTTAATCGCATATTTATATTTCATATTCATATAAATATTTAAAATTCAAGGACATTACATTATTGTGGCAGGTGACTGATCAATTAAATACACCAAGAAGAATGCTTTAGAAATCAATTTTATTAAATAAATAAAATGAAAACATACCTCTCAATAAGGTAACATTTGTTGCTGATACAGCTAACAGTTTACACTAAGCTACAGTATCCTCAAATCAGGGTCTACTGCAGGGTCTACTGCAGGATCTAGTGCAGGGTCTACTACAGGGTCTACTGTATGCATGACATCTATTCCTCAGCTTGTTTACATTGTCTGAGTGTAAGGCTGCCCTCTTCTTTTGGACTATGTGACCTGCAAGTGAAGAATGCTTTAGAAATCAATTCTATTAAATTGAATAAATAAATAAATAAAATGAATGAAAACATACCTCTCAATAAGGTAACATTTGTTGCCGATACAGCCAATAACAGTTTACACTAAGCTACAGTATCCTCAAAAATCAGGGTCTAGTGCAGGGTTTACTACAGGGTCTACTGTATGCATGACATCTATTCCTTGAGCCAATTGCTAAGACAAACAAGCTTCAGCTTGTTTACATTGTCTGTGTGTAAGGCTGCCCTCTTCTTTTGGACTATGTGACCTGCAAGTGAAGAATGCTTTAGAAATCAATTTTATTAAATTGAATAAAATAAAATGAATGAAAACATACCTCTCAATAAGGTAACATTTGTTGCTGATACAGCCAATAACAGTTTACACTAAGCTACAGTATCCTCAAAAATCAAAACAGCCCACAGCAAGCTAGTGTCTGGGGGCATGACTACAGGGTCTAGTACAGTGTCTACTACAGTGTCTGGGGGCATGACTACAGGGTCTAGTACAGTGTCTACTACAGTGTCTGGGGGCATGACTACAGGGTCTAGTACAGTGTCTGGGGGCATGGTCTACTACAGTGTCTGGGGGCATGACTACAGGGTCTACTACAGTGTCTGGGGGCATGACTACAGGGTCTAGTACAGTGTCTGGGGGCATGGTCTACTACAGTGTCTGGGGGCATGACTACAGGGTCTGGGGGCATGACTACAGGGTCTAGTACAGTGTCTGGGGGCATGACTACAGGGTCTAGTACAGTGTCTGGGGGCATGGTCTACTACAGTGTCTGGGGGCATGACTACAGGGTCTACTACAGTGTCTGGGGGCATGACTACAGGGTCTACTACAGTGTCTGGGGGCATGACTACAGGGTCTACTACAGTTTCTGGGGGCATGACTACAGGGTCTACTACAGGGTCTGGGGCATGACTGCAGGGTCTAGTGCAGGGTCTAGTGCAGGGTCTACTGTATGCATGACAAATCTATTCCTTGAGCCAATTGCTAAGACAAACAAGCTTGTTTACATTGTCTGAGAGTAAGGCTGCCCTCTTCTTTTGGACTATGTGACCTGCAAGTGAAAATAGCCTCTCACATGGCACAGAGGTAGCAGGAGTAGCCAGATATTTGCGAGCAAGAGGAGACAGCTGTCCATAGGCTTTTGCGTGAGCTGCCCACCACTCCAGTGGACAGTCATTCATTCCGATGCTGGGCTCAGCTTTGTAGAGGTCTAATTGTCCTGACAGTACCCTGACTTCATCTGAATCAGAGTCTGAAGACAGCAGGAGGAGGGTCCTCTTCGCTGGTGGCTCGTCCTCTGTGGCTTGTGGAGCAGCTTTGTCTGCTTCTGGTCCTGGCAGCATCTCTTTAAGCCAGGTCCACACCTAATAAGAGGGACAATTAATTAGTTGCATAGGACTTTTCATGACAGCCTAAGGACTTAACACTGGTCTTCTCATTCACACACACACCTCATCCCTCTCGTCCTTTGGTACGCTCTTCAAGTCCTTGAATCGCGGGTCGAGGGCTGTAGCCAGCTTCAGCCATCTGTTGTTGAGGGTCGCTTTGCGTGCGTCCAGGTCCTTTGTGAAGCTGGCCTTGAACTTTACCATGTAGCCCGGATCCTCCTCGTTGAGGTCCATGATGCGGTTTAGGTGGCAGAGTGCGGGGAGCACCACAGAGCATGAGACGTAGGTTTCCCCTCCAAGGAGCTCAGTCACATACCTGCAGTGAAACAAGAGAGCGAGAGAGAAAGAGGTGAAGGTGTGTGTATGAGAGGGAGATAGGTGTGTGTATGGGGGAGAGAGGGGGGGTGAGGTGTGTGTATGGGAGAGAGATAGGTGTGTGTATGGGGGAGAGAGGGGGGGGGGTGAGGTGTGTGTATGGGAGAGAGAGGGGTGAGGTGTGTGTATGGGGGGAGAGAGAGAGGGAGAGACACTTACCTGCAGGGCTCAAGTACAAGCTCCAGCTTCTTCAGTTTGTCACACTCTGTGGGGGTCAGCATGGACAGCTTGTGGTTCTGTTGGGCCAAAGTGGCAGTCACAGCCTCCTGGTTCCTCAGGTACCGTGAGATCATGGCCAGTGTCGAATTCCACCTTCCAATTCAATAAAATAACTATTAGTCCCACTGGGGGTTGTTAATGCAGCATGATGCAATTGTACAGAACACAAAGAAATAAACACACACACACACTAAATTTACCCTAAGCATACAACAGGTAGTTAAACAGTCTCACCTTGTGGATACATCTTGTATCATGGGCTCTTTTGCTTGTCCGAGGGCAGTCTGCTGCTGCTGCAGTTCTTCTGTACTGGCAGGGCTGTGCTTGAAGTGGCCTACAATCTTGCGGCACTTTGCCAGGGTGGTGTCAAGGCTTCTGTCCTCAAGGGAGACTGTGATGGTTCTTTGCAGCACGTGTGCAGCACATGGCATGTGCTGGAACGGCATATAGCGCGCTGCTGCTATCATATTACGGGCGGAATCAGTCCCAATAGATGTGACTTTATCTTTTATATTCCACTCCTCTATTACTGTGTTGAACTGTTCAGCACACGCATCGGCGAAATGGCGGCCCACAGTTTTGGTCACCGTTAATGCAAATGATTGCAGTTTCCACTCAGTATCGATCAAGTGCACTGTGACACCCAAATAATTATGATTGCCCACCGACGTCCAGTGATCACCCGTTAGGGCCATTGGGCCAGCCCGTGCCAACACTTCTTCCCTCGCCTCCCTCTCTGTGTCATACATGTTGTGGATCCTTTTCATCACTGTAGCTCTCGAGGGTAGCTTGTAATTTGGGTCAGACGACGCTATTCGAAATGACTCCGCTAAACCCTTATCTTCCACTATAGCTATTGGCCTACAATATTTTGCTATCCACTTCGCGACGCTGTTGGTTAGTTTGTCTGTGGTGGATTTACTCAACCGTTTGCCTAACGGTAATTCTCCAAGAGTGGTTTGACGAAGCGTGCGAGTTGCTCTGGAGCTAACGTTAGCTACACTGGAGCTGCTCGAACAACTTGCCTGGACATGTTTAGCGTTCATGTGATACGTTAGACTAGAGCAGCTTCGGTGATACGCAAATTCTTTTTGACATAAGCTACATATTACAATGGTCTTGTTTACTGTCCCATCTATATTCTTTTTGAAATTGAACTTGCCGTTCATAGGTCCCAGGAGTATCGCCTCGGGTGATGCTGACATCTTGTTCCAGCTGAGCTAATTCCTTTGTGTGTTTGTTTTGTTTGATAGACGACGCATGTGTGAAGTGACGATCAAGTAGGCTACGGGTCATTCAATGGGCCAAGTTTAATACGCCCAACTCAAGCGTGGATTTCAAAATAAAAGCGCACCGATTTGCCACTTGTCTAAAGTAAATATAGGTCGGCTGTAATTAATTTTGCGTCAATTTTCATAACGCGATAATTTGCTGTGTAATTAATTAATCTAATTAACGCGATAAACTGACAGCCCTAATTCATTTAAATCTTGTAAAACAGTCTGTTGTCTAGAATACTCAAGGGGAGGAAATGCCTCTCAAAGATGTTCACGCTTCAGCTAGTTTGGGGGGGGGGGGGGGGGGCGTGGACAACTACCCTCACCTGAATGCGTCCATCGTTAACGTTAATGACTCTCTCTGTGTGAATGCCTTTACCTGGCTCAGTGAATCTGAATCCTAACTTGCAGCTCTATTCAGATGCAAAAATTAACCCAGCCCCCACCTCTCCTCAAAACAGCCTTTTTTAAACACAGAATTCTTACAATTAGAGTTATTGTATCTGTTTGCTGTTGTACTAAATATGTTCTTCAACTCTCAAACTGTAGTTATATAAAAAAAATTATCTTTTTTTATTGTGTCTAACTTGTTATGGTTTGACACCGACCCCAAACGCAACGACACAAGAGAGTTGATTCAGAGTTGCCAAAAACAAGGGCTTGTTTATTTACACTAAATAAACAGCATAAACTTGGTAGCCAACAAACAAAGACTGGGATACAAGCATAGATGAATGTTGCTGCTCTGCAGCTTCCCCCGGGATGGTTCGTCTGGGGAAGCAGATGGTGACGTCAGAGCCGCTCTGCAGACTTCTCTCGGCAGATCTCCGTGGTGGTAAACGGGACCGAGAGGGAGAGAGGGAGCGGGTTAGCTCAGAGTACAGTGGGGAACAGAGCAGGTGACAGGAGAAGTGACTTGTCCCAAAAACAGAGTTATCCAAGTGACAGAATCTTCGGTGTATATACACACTGTGAGTAACGTCCCAAACACAAATCCGCGTGATTGAATCTTCGGTGCAAATAAACACTGTGAGCGAAGTCCCAATAATTATCCAAGTGACAATATCTTCGGTGTGAATACACACAGTGAGCGAAGTCCCAATACAATTCCAAGTGATAATATCTTCGGTGTGTATACACACAGTGGGCGATGTTAAGGCCAAATATTATCCCAATGAACAATCCAAAAAAGCTGACACTGGGTGAGTGACAGTCTGATAAAAAGCAGGATATCTTCAGTGTCTTTAAACACACGAAAAACGAATAGGAGCAAAGACAGTCATAAAAACTCACCCAGGCGCTGTGCGTAAAGAGAGTAGGATCAAAGGGGCGAGCGCGTCGCCACGGGGAACTGGTTGTCCAAGCGGAATACTTCTTGAATATCCTGGAAGCAAAGCACAGGGAAAAACAGCAGGCAAGGAAGGAACGGCGAATGCTAATGAAATATCAAAACGATCCAACAAAACTTGAATGGGGAAACGGGGTATATATAATCAGAGGAATGCTTAATTGACAAGCTGTGACAGCTGCGGGATGAGATTGACAAGCGTGAGGTTGGGGGAGCACCAATCAAACGGCGTCTACGGGAAGAAGCGTGTGAATAGGGGAATGCAATTGATTAACAGAAAACTAAAGGAACAGAGCGAGTAGGCTTAAAGGAACAGAGCGAGTAGGTGAGCAACGGACAAAAACCTCACAGTACCCCCCCCTCCACGGGAGCCACCCGGCGACCAGGCCGACCCGGCTCGTCAGGCTGGGCACGATGGAAGCGCGGATGAACGTCAGATTCTTGTGGTCCGTCCAGATGGTAAAAGGCTCCTCGGCCCCCTCAAGCCAATGACGCCACTCCTCCAACGCAGCCACGACCGCCAGCAGCTCCCGATTGCCGGTGTCGTAGTTCCTCTCGGCAGGGAGGAACCGACGCGAGTAGAAGGCGCAAGGATGTACCTTCTGGTCCGTAGGCGAACGCTGGGATAAGACAGCCCCCAGTCCAGTATCCGAGGCATCCACCTCTACAATGAACTGTCTCTTGGGGTCAGGGTGGAGCAAGATAGGGGCGGAAGTGAACCTCTTCTTGAGGGAGCGGAACGCAGCACATGCCGCTGGGGACCAGTCGAACGGCAGAGCGGGAGAGGTCAGTCTGGTAAGTGGCTCCGCCACCTGACTGTAGTTCCGGATGAACCTTCGGTAGAAGTTGGCGAACCCGAGGAAACTCTGTAACTCCTTCCGAGTGGTGGGTTCAGGCCAATCCTCCACAGCTTGGATCTTGCGAGGATCCGCTCAGGTCAAGCCCTTCTCAACGATGAAGCCCAGGTAGTCGACGGAGTCGGAGTGGAAACGGCACTTCTCCGCCTTGACAAAGAGCCGATTGTGGAGGAGGCGCTCCAGCACACGGCGGACATGCTGGATGTGCTCCTCGAGGGTCCTGGAGAAGATGAGGATGTCGTCCAGGTACACCACCACGAACACCTCCAGCATGTCACGAAGGACGTCGTTCATGAGTGCCTGGAAAACCGCCGGGGCGTTGGTGAGGCCGAACGGCATCACCAGGTACTCGTAGTGGCCCCTGGGGGTCTTGAAGGCGGTCTTCCATTCATCGCCCTCACGGATACGGACAAGATGGTAGGCACTCCGGAGGTCCAGCTTGGTAAAGACGGTAGCCTGGGTGAGTGGCTCGAAGGTGGAGTTCATGAGAGGAAGAGGGTACTTGTTCTTGATGGTGATCTCGTTGAGCTGGCGATAGTCGATGCAGGGTCGAAGGTCCCCGTCCTTCTTCCCAACAAAGAAGAACCCGGCCGCCACCGGGGAGGAGGAAGGCCGAATGAGTCCTGCTTCCAAGGACTCAGAGATGTACTGATCCATCGCCTTCTTCTCCGGAACGGTCAGACTGTAAAGGCGGCTGCCGGGAAGGGGAGCCCCTTGGCGGAGGTCGATGGCGCAGTCGTAAGGGCGATGGGGTGGAAGGGTCTGAGCCCTGGACTTACTAAAAACCTCCAAGAGGTCGTGGTACTCGGGAGGTATGGATGAAGAGTCCGGAGGCAACTCACCAGCGGGCCTCCGGGGCGGGGGACAGGACGCCGCCTGCAGACACAGGGCGTGACAGGAGGAGCTCCAGCCCTTGATGGTACCGGAGGACCAGGCGATGTGGGGCTCGTGCAGCGCGAGCCAGGGCCTACCCAGGACCACCGGGACCAGAGGGGATCGGGTAATAAGGAACTGGATTCTCTCAACGTGGTTCCCAGCGATGGTCAGCACGACTGGGCAGGTGCGTTGAGAGATGTCGGCCAGGCGGTGTTGGTCCAATGCAAAGATCTCCAAAGGCCTCACAAGGTCCTCGAGTGGAATGTTGGCTCGGGTAGCAAACTCGAAGTCGAGGAAATTCTCGTCTGCCCCAGAGTCGATGAGTGCCTCCACCGTGGCTCGTTGGTCCGCCCAGGCCAGGGTGACGCTCATCAGATGGCCAGGTGGTGCGCGGCTCTGGGAATGGGAAAAACGGCTCACCAGGATTTCCCGGGGTCTCGGCGAGCCTGGTCTTTTGGCCGGGTGGGGCAGTTGGCGATTCGGTGTCCCTCCCTTCCGCAGTAGAGGCAGAGACCGGACCTGAACCTCGCCTCACGTTCAGCCTGGCTCAGATGAGAGCGTCCCAGCTGCATGGGTTCCTCCTCGCGAACCGAACGGGAGGGTACGCTACCACCAGTCGTGTTGAGGGCAGGGCGACCAGCAGTAACGTCATGAGTACGGGGGGTCCGGGGTCCCTCAGGAGGTAACAGTCGGGTCCTCTCACGCCTTCTCTCCTGGAGGCGTCCGTCGATGCGGATGGCGAGGCTAAACAGGTCCTCGAGGGAGTCAGGCTCCTCCCGGGTAGCGAGCTGGTCCCTGACTGCGTCACTGAGCCCCCTCAAGAAGGTTAGGCGAAGTGCAGGGTCGTTCCATCCACTCTCCACCGCCGCCAGTCGAAACTCCAGGACGTAGTCAGTTACCCCGCCGCTCCCCTGTCGGAAGGTACCCAACCGGGCTCCAGGGTCCAGACCACGGGCTGGATGGTGGAACACCCTGCGGAGCTCAGCCACGAAGTCTGGATAGGAGAAACAAAAATCTGCATCCATTGCCCAGGAGGAAGTGGCCCACTGGGCAGCCCGGCCTGAAAGCAAGTTTGTCATATAGGCCACTTGGGCTCCTCTAGAAGTGAATCGACTGGGTTGATGACGGAAAACCAACTCACATTGCATGATGAATGTGGCACACTCCTCGGGATTGCCGTCGAACAGCCGTGGGACGGAGAGACGGGGTTCCCGAGGTGCGGGATCGGGAAGCGTGGGAACTGCTGGGGCTGCGGGGAATGCTCCTGTAGGAAGTGAGGGAATTAAAGCGTTAACGGTGTCGCTCAGCGTGTGAAGCTGACCGAGTATACTTGACTGTTGTCCAGCCAGAGCGGCCAGGGACCCTTGAATAGGCAGGACCTGTTCCCTGAGATCATGCACCGCAGCCGCAGCCCTCTCTAGTTGGTGACTGTGATCCTTGGTCAACTCGATCTGATTAGCTAGTGCTGTTCTGACTCTCTCTGTGTCGGCTGGGGTCATCATTTTGGTTGGATCGTAATGTTATGGTTTGACACCGACCCCAAACGCAACGACACAAGAGAGTTGATTCAGAGTTGCCAAAAACAAGGGCTTGTTTATTTACACTAAATAAACAGCATAAACTTGGTAGCGAACAAACAAAGACTGGGATACAAGCATAGATGAATGTTGCTGCTCTGCAGCTTCCCCCGGGATGGTTCGTCTGGGGAAGCAGATGGTGACGTCAGAGCCGCTCTGCAGACTTCTCTCGGCAGATCTCCGTGGTGGTAAACGGGACCGAGAGGGAGAGAGGGAGCGGGTTAGCTCAGAGTACAGTGGGGAACAGAGCAGGTGACAGGAGAAGTGACTTGTCCCAAAAACAGAGTTATCCAAGTGACAGAATCTTCGGTGTATATACACACTGTGAGTAACGTCCCAAACACAAATCCGCGTGATTGAATCTTCGGTGCAAATAAACACTGTGAGCGAAGTCCCAATAATTATCCAAGTGACAATATCTTCGGTGTGAATACACACAGTGAGCGAAGTCCCAATACAATTCCAAGTGATAATATCTTCGGTGTGTATACACACAGTGGGCGATGTTAAGGCCAAATATTATCCCAATGAACAATCCAAAAAAGCTGACACTGGGTGAGTGACAGTCTGATAAAAAGCAGGATATCTTCAGTGTCTTTAAACACACGAAAAACGAATAGGAGCAAAGACAGTCATAAAAACTCACCCAGGCGCTGTGCGTAAAGAGAGTAGGATCAAAGGGGCGAGCGCGTCGCCACGGGGAACTGGTTGTCCAAGCGGAATACTTCTTGAATATCCTGGAAGCAAAGCACAGGGAAAAACAGCAGGCAAGGAAGGAACGGCGAATGCTAATGAAATATCAAAACGATCCAACAAAACTTGAATGGGGAAACGGGGTATATATAATCAGAGGAATGCTTAATTGACAAGCTGTGACAGCTGCGGGATGAGATTGACAAGCGTGAGGTTGGGGGAGCACCAATCAAACGGCGTCTACGGGAAGAAGCGTGTGAATAGGGGAATGCAATTGATTAACAGAAAACTAAAGGAACAGAGCGAGTAGGCTTAAAGGAACAGAGCGAGTAGGTGAGCAACGGACAAAAACCTCACATAACTGTCATTTCACCCTGGCGACTTGTAGGCATCATCACCAGACTGGGTCACATATTGATGCAATCAGCCAATCCCATTGTCCTCTAGGAAGCCAGTGCTATATGCAAAATTGCTGGTGTCTGCTGACACATTCCAAGGTTGTGCAGACACACGAGGTCCCTACAGTATTGAGTTCTTGAGACTTGGATGATCATGTGATTATCAGACAATTATTGAGTTTATATTGGAAGATAAACACTGATTACTAAAAACTGGTATTATTAAGCATTAATTATACCACAAGGGCTAAAGAGGTTAAGAGAAAATCTATTATTTTTTAAAAGGTCTCTGTGCTCCCAGACCAGATTGAAGTTGTCATTAAAGTTCACCTTGTGTAGGAGACAAGCAATTGAATGCCATCTGCTCAGTCCCAATAGTCTGTGTCACAGCCAGGCTCTTGGGGAAAGAAATGGGCAGTTGGGAAGTCGAGGGGTGGTAGTCTGGTCGTTGTGAAAAGCGATAATATTTTTTTTATATATATAGTTTACAATAATAATAAACAATCATTATTTTTCATCTCTGTGTTATAATTTTTATTTATTTTGTCTCCCTCTTCTCCTTCTCACTCTCTCTAACACTGTCAGACTCACTGAGGCATGCTGGCAGTCACTCTGTGCTCAGTCACTGCAGCTCAGGCAGAATAGAGAACGGAGGGGAGGGGGGAGGTGTCTTTTTCTAGCTTCCACCTTGTGATTCATGGTTGTGGACTCCACAACCAATTGTTAGCCAATAAGATTCGAGCTTAATAAAGGGGTTCCCACACCTTAACACAGGGCCGTTTGACAGCGAAGCACTTTAGCGTCTTCAAATTTGCCGCTCTGGAGGCGGGCCAGTCCAGAACGTTTCCACCGATTGACCAATCAAATCACATTAAAAGCTAAACGTGACGACGTCATCACCTCTGTGAAACTGCGTTGGGGAAAATATACACGCCTCGCGGCCACGTTCGAATCAAAACAAAAATACGTTTAGGCTGGACTCAGGGAACCCCGGAGATAGCTAGCTAACGTTATGTGAGTCTTAATGTCTAAACAAACAGCATTGTTTGATTGATTGAAATTCGGATTCCTCTCTCGGATTAATTCATTGAGGAGACCTGAAATTCGCTCAGCTGCAGAAAAGTTTAGGAGAATACCCACAGGACTTGGAGAACTTTGTGGACGTTGCTTTACTTTACTTAATTTGGACCAAGGCGCGTCAGCTGCAATAATGGTGACTGTGAGTACCTAATAACCTAATAACTTTTCATAAGTGATGCCGCTGTGTGTGTGTGGGGAGCCATACTGTATATTCTGCCGTGTCATATCATACTGTGTTATTGTGTTGATGGGGCGGCGCCGACTCGCCGAGTCATACTGTACTACTGGTCTGCTTGTGTTTGATGGGCCGAGCCACAGGCTACTGTATACATGTATGTTCTGCCATGTCAGCAATATCTTGCAAGCCGCTCAGAAACGCTCCGACGGCGACATCAGGCCATTCATTAATTTCAACCTAGAACCTACATTCTCTCTCTCTCTCTCTCTCTCTCTCTCTCTCTCTCTCTCTCTCTCTCTCTCTCTCTCTCTCTCTCTCTCTCTCTCTCTCTCTCTCTCTCTCTCTCTCTCTCTCTCTCTCTCTCTCTCTCTCTCTCTCTCTCTCTCTCTCTCTCTGATTCATAATCAAACCAGACCTCCTGCAGGCAACCACTGTGTGTGTGTATTTGTGTTGTGTGTGTGTAATATTCAGAAAGAGAGGGAGAGAGAGAGCGAGGGAGGGAGAAATATATTATATATATTATTTGGCTTAAATATGAAAACAATTTATTAAAAAAAATGTATTAATAAAAAACAAAATTATACAATATTTTTTGGCATCCTCTGTTATTTTACCCACGCGACACCACTGATTACAGGTATTGAAATGAACAATGCAACTTCCTTATTTTTATGAATAATTAAATATCGATACTTGGCGTCCCTGTATCGATACAGTATCGCCACTCAAAGTATCGCAATACTACTACATATAGATTCCCCCCCCCCCACCCCTAGTAACCATGCTTTAAAATCTTTATGGAATTATTGAAAATAATTACATTTACAATTACAAGTCCTATACAGTACATCCCGCAACTGATGCCACTATTTTCATACAAAAGACAAATATTGCTAAATATGTACTGTATGCATCCCCCTGCATTTTGTAAAGACAAAAGTATGCCTGCACAATATTAAAACGATTATGTTTGCATGTTTGTTAAAGTAGCCCTATGTCTCTACTTCAATTCACCTACAGAGATGCTTGAGAAGGTGGGAGAAGAATCATCATACTCTCTCAGGTATACCTGCTCTCCTTTCATGTCTTAATCATACTGTATTATGTGTTAAATGTTTGTATCATGGGTCCAACTTGAGTTCGTCTTTGAATCAACGTAAAATGAACATGTCTGTATGTGAACATATGTATGTGTTCACACTACCATGAGTCAGTCAGTGTAAAAGGGGAACATCTCCCTTTTTAATAATTAAAATGTGTGTCAATATTTGTGAACATGCACCACTGTCCCCTAAAGGTAAAAGGAAAACTTTCACAAATGAGGTTTATATTCCAGTGTTGCTAATAGGTCTGAACCTAAATTAAAACCTCATTTGGATCCTTAAGCTTCACACAAACATTTTAAAGACCTGCAAAGTCAGTATCCCATTCATTGACTGTGGGGCACATTTCATATCCAGATTTTACACATACTGTAGGTCTGTTAAACCAAGGCTATGTGACTTGCCCTAAAACCTCAACAATCACAGGAATATGGCTAGTTTTCCCGGTAGGCCTTGGTTGTAGCGTGGTGGACAACAAGGAAGTCGGACACGTTTTACCAAAAATAACAATATTTATTTGACAACTACTCTAAAGGTACAAAAGTGGAGAGCTGGGTGCTCCAGCCTCCATGGTTCAGGATATAATCAAAAAAGCACATGGACAAAAAAGCAAGAGCAAAATGGTCATAGACAGTGAGAGCACAGGTGAGAACACTTTTGGTGAGAGACTCTGGTGAGACACAACAGGCAGTGAAGAGCTCCTGGTCTGCTTAAAGGGCGTGGAGCAGGGGCGGAGCTAGGGGGTGGCTACCTGGGCTCAAGCCCCGGATGTATTCTGAAAAGCCCCGAATCTATTTAATTTTTTTTTTTTTTTTTTTTTTTTTTTTTTTACAATTCATCATTGTTACATGAAAATATGTTTGCACCAGATTTAGCAGAAGCTAATTTCCATCTGTGGTCTATCCAGCTGCTAACTGTATTTGAGTGAGTTAAGTCTTGGTGTTATGGTAGACTCAGACCTAAGCTTTAAATCACAATCAACAAGTTGACAAAAACTTAATTCTTCCACCTTAGAAACATAGCTAAAGTACGGCCATTTATAAATCAAAAGGACGCTGAAAACCAGATCCATGCCTTTATCTCAAGCCAACTCGACTACTGTAATGCACTCCTTACCGGCCTCCCGAGAAAATACGATGATAACTATTTTATTGCAATGCACTATTGCATTATTTTATTCTATTTGACTAACTATTTTATTGCACTGCACTATTCTACTTTGTATCAGTGAATCATAGACGCCTGGCCATAAGAGCATTCGGAGCATCTCTGCTCTCCCACTATTGAACTTGGGGGAGCAAAGGTATGATCTTGCTCCACCACTTTTTGATTATATGAAAAATATGATATATCCCCCCCCCCAATATATAAATCTAACCATAACTACGTTATGGTTAAAGGATAACTCCACTTTTTTTTTAAATTAGCTTATTTAACATCTTCCCTGGAGTTAGACAAGAAGATGCATACCTTTTTTGTCTCTGTGCGTGCATTTTAGCTTTGGGAATAGACGCTCCGTTAGCATAGCTTAGCTTCATCACTGGAAGTGGGGGAGGACAGTAGCCTTACAGTGCCTTACAGTGTATTGCAAGGTCTGACATTGACCAAACTTGATATGCATGACCTTGGTGGGCTCTAGGTCAACTCCTGAAAAGGGGGTCAATGTCAGACATTGCAATCAAAAGTTAGGGCTGCACTGAAATTATGGCAAGGGTTATTAGCCCCCTAACTTTTGATTGCAAAGTCTGACATTGACCCCCTTTTCAGGAGTTGACCTAGAGCCCACCAAGGTCATGCATATCAAGTTTGGTCAATGTCAGACCTTGCAATACACTGTAAGGCACTGTAAGGCTACTGTCCTCCCCCACTTCCAGTGATGAAGCTAAGCTATGCTAACGGAGCGTCTATTCCCAAAGCTAAAATGCACGCACAGAGACAAAAAAGGTATGCATCTTCTTGTCTAACTCCAGGGAAGATGTTAAATAAGCTCATTTAAAAAAAAAGTGGAGTTATCCTTTAACTGAGTTTTATAGTGAAAAGAGCAGCTTTATTGGTCAAGATTGAAGGCTCTATATTGCAGGAAATTGCACGTACAGGTTCATTAAATTCAAAAAAAATCTGTCGTGGAGGGGGTTGTGCCGGACCCCCTCAAAACCACCCCTTGCCTGCCCAAAAACTAAAAAGAAAAAAGATTTTTTTTTTTTTAAATATTAAAAAAAAAGAAAAAAAAGGGGGGGGGCCCATCTGGGCTAAGCCCCGGATCTCCTACAATCCTAAATCCGCCCCTGGCGTGGAGCCTCGTCACCACATGTGATCAATTACATAAAAGCAGCCATGTTAATTACAACAGAGGACAGTGTGTCAATCACAACTCACCACTTAGTGACACCACTCAAACCACAATGTGAGTGTATCACCAAAAGACAGTAAAACCAGGGTTCGATTAAAGCTTATTATAGTTTATCACAGTATCATGAGCATGTCTTTGTCAGTGGACACTGGACATGGGTATGGATGGCTCCAGGTGCTGCTGCGTTAAAGTGCACATCTTCAATACCTATCTGTACTATTTAAAAGCACAGTGCAGGACACACTCAAAGGTTATCGCACCTCAGAGATGGCAGTGGGCATGTATGACAGGACAAATACCATATGTAATGGCCTTGGGATTGAGGAACATACTACCAGCCAAAGGAGGAAGCAGAAAAGGATGGACGAGTATGTAGTTGAGTCATCTTGTGGCACAAGCTCAGACCTCAGCTCAGGAGATCAGCTGAGCCAGAAACTGTTTTATCCAGTCCTCGACAGAATGCTGCAAGAGCTTGAGAGCAGGTTTGCATGAGTTGGAGAACAACCTATGAGAGGCATACAGGCATGTTATCCAGCCTCAGACCAGTTTCTCTCAGTGGAATTGCTGCAACCCCTCGCAACACATTACAATATCCAACTACTGCCAGAGGAGATCACAGTTGCAAAGTGTTTCCTGGCCAGGACAGGCAGAGATGCAGGCCCTACTATCCAAAGTGTCTTTTCCCTCCTGGATGATAATAATAATAATAATGCATTTTATTCATAAGGCGCCTTTCAGGACACTAAAAAAAAAGTCCACAAATCGGTGAATGAAAAAATTATAGGATCAAATGAAAACTACTACTTACTAAAAATGGATGTTTAAAAGTACTAAACAAAGTTTAGTAAAACAAGTACCAAAACAAGTACCAAACACTAACAAACATTCAGCACAGACAATGGGGATGCTGCCACCCAGAAAAAAATAAAAATGTAAAGCTCCGGGGCTAGGAGAAAAACATCCGGGCTTAAAGCCACGGAAGCCCAGGGCTAACAACGCCACTGCTGCCCACATTCCCTTACCTATATGTCTTTACTCCTACAGCCCTTCAGCACTCATTGGTCCATTTTAACAAACGTACTGATCGTGTCTGTGCTGCGCCCTCAGTGTTTTTATTAGTTTTCCTCTCAGGGAAGACGGCAGAGGAGAGAAAAGTGTGAGAACACAATTGTAGCCAGATTTGCACTCAACTGCAATCACTCTGCCTTGTAAACCTGTCCTCTAACCTGACGGTGGTAGTGTGCTTCCCTGCTTGTGTTGCAGCTTCTTTTCACAACCTGTTTAACATCTACTGCTCAGGGTCACAGAACATTCCAGCACCGGTACATTATTGATGGTGCTTTTTATTTGTTAATTAATTTATTTTCTTCATTTATTTGTTAATTTATTTATTTTCTTTGCCTGAGGGAACATATGGGTTGAGAGAGTGAAGGCATAATGTAGAGAACTGGCTGTCTGCACAACCGTGCTAAGTACACTAGGCTGAGGTGTCTCTGTTTCTTCACAGCTTACTCTGGAGTCCAGCTCTGGCTCCTCTGTCTGTGTCTCGTTCTCACATGTTGTCTTTGTGACAAATTTGACTAGCCTGTGTTTCTGCACTCTCCCTTTACCGGGATAATAAACTAGGAAAGCAGTTATTATGACAGTTTCGTGCCCTACAAAGAGTCCTTTTTCACATCTGGACTCGAGCTTTCCTCTGTCCTGCTGGTAAGCATAACACACTGATCCAAATTGGTGCATTCTAGCTAGATTACACTTCTTTCCTGTCAGTGCTGTATACGGGGTGGTGCCCGTGTGCTTATTAAAGCACCTGTTTCTGGTGTAAGCGGCTTCTTGCACCGCATAATGCCATAGACTCTTAGGTAAGTTACTGTCTACTAGCTTACACCTAGCCATTTCGAAAAGTGTGCGCCATTCCCTCTCTGCCACTCCGTTCTGGTGTGGGGTGTATGGACATGACGTCTCGTGTCTTATCTTGTTCCTTCTCAACAGTGATTGGAACTCTCTATTCGTGAACTCAGTTCCGTTGTCGGACCTCAATCATCTTATGTTACCATAAGGGGCTACATCTGCAAGGAATTTCTCCGTGGCCTGGATTGTGTCACTCTTTGCTTTGAGAAAGTAAACAAACACTGCCCCTGTACACACATCTGTAAAAGACTGTACATATCTAAAGCCTCCTATGGACTCGTTGCTTACTGGACCGGCTAGATCTGCGCAAGTGGTACCTTTACTTTTTCTGTGGGATTTCTGTTTCTCGATTGAGTAAACTTCCCCTTTATACACACTACACATTCTCTGTCAGGTCTACGCTTTTCACCTTCAATGTGCATGCCTTCTGTCACTGCTTGCAGTTTCAGTAAATCCTCGTAATTACAATGACCCATAATCTCATGCCATGTCTGAATATCGTGACTGACAGTCACGTTACACATATCATTATTATTACACTTGTCGTTGTCATTACACTCTGTTTGTAGATAATACATTCTCTTGTACACCTCTATGTTAAATCGCGTACCGTCAGGCTCTACAAGAAAATGTTTACCTTCATTGAAGAATACTTTGGCACCGTTCAAAGTAGCAGCTATTACAGAGAATAGTTCTTGTGGGAACGAGCGTACGTAGAGAGCATTCTTTAACGTCACTGTACACCGGCGCCCCTCACTGTCTATGAGGCATACCTGTGCGTCTCCTCTCTCTTGCGCCAACCCGTAGGTGCGCTTCCCGTCTGCCAGCTCCATGCTGTGTCTCTCCGGGTTGAAAGTGTTGTCAAAGTTCTTGAACCGACTCCTGTCGCTGATGACGTGGGACGACGCACCTGTGTCCACGATCAGTCCCTTCCTTTGGGCCTGCTGCAGCTGCGTTGGCCTGGTGACGTACGCTGTCTGCGCCCCGAAGATGAAGTCTTCTTGTCCTGCTACTCTCCGGGCGTCGTCTCGATTCTTCTCACATCCACCGTCGCCGCCATCTTGTCCATGCGCATACCGCGCGCTCTGGTCGCGTTTCTTCATGCACACTCTGTCTGTGTGCCCAGTGGATTTGCAGAAGCTACACCAGACAGTCTTTGTGCAGTTACCTTTCCGATGGCCTTTTTCTCCGCATCGCTAACACGCCAGCTCCGTCGTGGGCCTGGTCTTCTCCCTCTGCGTTGCTCGTGCCTTCAGCACCCTCTCTCCCGCCTCCGCGGCGGCTGGGTGGATATCTTCTGAGGCCTCGAAATTCCGTAACTTGGCCTTGAACTTTCCCAGCGTCATGTCCACTGAACCGTGTGTTACCAGGAGTGTGACCGGTTTGTACAGCTCCGGTAGTCCCCTCATCACCATCGCCATCATTAGCCCATCGCTTGGTGCTTCTCCTGCACTCTTCAACGCCGTAATGATCTGCTCAGCTCTGATGACGTATTCGGTCACAGTCTCTGTGTGCCCCTTCTTCAGTGCTGTTAGTGTTATGTAGAGGGACACGACTCGGGGTCTTCCTTGCCCGATATAATGTTCTCTCAACACTTCCAGGCTTTCTCGGCCTTTGTCCTTAGTGTCGCGGAATATCAGCCCCAAGCTTGTGTCATCGAGCAGTGGTGCTAACTCACAGTATGCGTCTGCATTATGCTTGTCGTCCAGGGCTTGTGCTTCCACCGTCAGGTCTCCCGTGGGGGCCGTCAAGATCGTCGTCTTCAGTCCCACACCGTGCATGCAGCATAACATGCGCTCTTCCCAGAGCTCATTGTCCTCTGCCTTTCCATTGAATGAGGGCCATTTGCTCCTTCCCTTGGTCGCCATCCTCCTTTTTGATGGTAGGCGTAGCTTTAGCTCTGTTGGTATAGCCTTTAGCCACGCGGTGCTCCCGGCGCTAAACTAGCCTATACTTCAGCTAAACTTGCTACCCTTATTATTTCGCCCCTGCGTGATCTGGGCCCATAACCTGTTGGCAGAACTGGCTATGGGGCGACAATAATATGTTTATGAGGCATGGTTTCTACCTTTAGCCTTTAATCGGCGTGGTTTATTATTTACATTTCACAACAGCAGCACATGAGATCTCCTCTCCATGAGAGGTAGGTGGGAAGAGACAGAGGGGGAGTCGGCATCAGCTTATATACCCTCTACCTGGCGGTAACATTAACAGCTCCGCCTATAGCGCCCTCCAGTGGAAACAGTTATGCATAGTTAGACAGTTACTCAGTTACTAGCAATCATATATAACCTCTAACTTTAACAGTTATGTACTGTATACTACTTTCTGTCATATGGTACTGTCATCAGTGATGTCACTGTTTTGTCTTGTATTGTTAATATGTTTTTCCATTGTCCCTAAGGTGAAGCCAAAGAAGATTTACCAGCTGTGATTGTATAATAAAGTTGTATTCTACTCTCAGACAGAATTCCAGCTACAACAGCGATCGTGTCTTGGTTCTAATGGACATAACCTTAATTTATTTAACCAGTTATCCATTGGGCAAAGATGGGGCTAGTTTTGCATAACACGCCTGACAATAGACCTGTCGCTAAACCGCGCCCCAAAATTTAATTTGTCCAATCATATCACAGCAAAAATCCTCACTGCAGAAAACTCGGTCAACACCAGAAATGCTGTTTGTAGGGCGCATCAAACCAATACCAGATGTCTGTGATCGAAACCACTGTGAAGAGTTCAGTTTCTATGTTTATTATCTAGCTAATATCTGATGGTGAAACGCTGTGTGTGGGGTACCAGTAATTCGGACACCAGGTACCCTGAAAGACTGGATGGAGGTGTATACTTTCCGAAGCCCAAAAGAAAATCAACAAATGCAAGCGATGGATTCTGCTGTGTCGTCGACCACATACACAACTGAATGTGAAGACAATTTCCAAGGACACTTATGTTTGCTCAAAGGTAAGGTCAATTCATAAAGACATCATATTTGACGGCATGTATTAGAAACGTAGACCAAACTATTAGTTAGCTAACGTTAGCTGCCAACTAGCTAGCCAGCTAGCTAGCTGGTGTTATCCTAGCTAGCTAGCTACAGTGTTATCAACATCAACTTTGCTGTCATTAATTTGCTGTCTGACTGTTCTTCCTCGCTAGTTAGCTGGTGTTTTTAGCTAACTTAACGTTTGCTAACTGTCTTTTGTCCAGATGGGGAGTGCCGGCCTGTGGAGCAGCCTCCCCCAAGCCCAATGGAAGAAGGTGGACAAGAGGAGTGAGATAAACGATTGAGAAATCAAAAAGCACAAATCGAATCACTGTCAAGTATAAATACTGTTCTGAGACTTAATCAAATACCAAATAGATTAACACCAGAGGTCTTGCAGCACAGCCGTGTACCAGCCTATTTCAAATATGTGACTGGATTTACTTATGATCAATTCAATAATCTATGTACTGTGTTTAGTATACCTAGCAGTGAAACAGCACAGAAAACTACTGTAGCTGGTACTGTAGCTGGTACTGTAGATGGTACTGTAGCTGGTACTGTAGCTACTACTGTAGATGGTACTGTAGCTGGCACTGTAGCTACTACTGTAGATGGTACTGCAGCTGGTACTGTAGCTACTACTGTAGCTGGTACTGTAGATGGTACTGTAGATGGTACTGTAGCTACTACTTAAGTAAAAGTAGAGAACTATTTGATATTGAATGTACTGTATTAAGTTTCAAAAGTAAAAGTACAGTACATATTATATAGGGTGTTCTTGTATTTCAGTGCATTCAACCCTCGATATATTGACCTGAAGGTTGTTAAGGTGGTCCAGTTATGCTGCTCTGTGTCCCTCAGATTGCTGGTGTCGTAAATTAAATGGATCAGAGTGCCATAAAGATAAAAACAGACCAAATGGCAAACAGATGAAACCTCTTTCCCCACACAACAAAGTGGGATGGAGGGCCCAATACTTAACTTTAAGTCAGAAAATGACGGCCTGAAGGCCAGCACCAGAGTTCTGTTTACTTTAGCTAAGCAGTCCAAACAGGCCATTATTTCAATCTGTATGAGGGTCGCATTCAGGGACACTTGGGTAGATCATTCTAAGAGAAGACTAGTTCCTGTCCCCTCTGTAAGGTCACCTTGTAACGCGGTGTGGCAAGACCCAGATGACGTGTCACTTAGAGGGGAGACCTTCTAGCCAATAGAAAAGCACGCTCTCTGAGGTGACGGCACTGGATGGCGCAAGGGCGGGGGGGATTCTCTCTTCTCTATAAAACCTGCAGGTTGAATGATGGAGGACACACAGAGACGCAGAGAGACACGCAGAGAGAACGGAGAAGCAGAGACTGGAGAATCCACCCCACCAGAGTTCAAGAACAGAGCCGAGAAGAAACCTTCGAGACGAGCTGATTAGAAATAGAAATAATTGATGCTGTAAACCTGATTGATTAAGCTGCTGGTTTTCAATAAAACAACAGTCAGACTTGTTTTCACCCGCAGCGCTGTCTCCTGTCTCCACGTGATTTCCAAAGGACCAATCAGATGAATGAACTCTTTATTATAACGTGATACAACAGCAGAGTAAGCAGCTATCCCACTATACAACTGAAAACGATTAGATAGCTGGACATAGAATAATAGCCAAATACACGTTACTGGTTTAAAATGTTAAAGTACTTAATCTTCATCAATTTATGCCATGTCTTGTATGCTAAATCTTTTTTGGGGGAGGCTCAGATAAATGTAGTTGAGTAAAATGTACAATATTTACTTTGAAATGTAGTGGAGTGAAAGTACAAAGTTCCCTATAATGAAAATACTCAAGTAAAGTACAAGATACAAGAACATGTATTTAAGTGCAGCCCAGACGGGAGGCTGAAGTCCTTGCTATCATGGCCGACATGTGAGGCTAATAGTGTTTGAAGAGTTTCATTCCAAAATAAGGCTTTAGGAATTCAGTCAGTAGAGTGCAGACTGCATCCAAGGCCTAACAATCTCTCCACTTTGCTGTTACTTTCACATTTTACTGGGTAGATGATGGAAACAACAGTTGCTGATATTGCAAATGTCAACAGACCAGGCTATTAATCCATAATGGAGGTACTAGAAGAAAGGTTACAGGGTAACCAAAATCAACATGTTTCTCCTTCCAAGGGTCATCAATAATCACAGCAAATGTTGTGACTGTATGACTAACAGGTCAGGAGATTGACAATGTAGAGGATGTGCATCCAGCGATAACATAACATTTAATTCTATTTGTGAACTATGGGTCTGCGGTTGGGACAAAATCAATTTTAAGCCTCGTCACAGCATTCAACAAGAATATAATGTTAAATTACCATAGATGTATCACAACAACACATGATATTGTTCGCTATTCCAGCACTGTTTGTATTTTATATCGTACATCCATTTGTGTAACTGTAAATCCATGTATATTTATTGTATATATTAAAAATAGTGGCTATTTATGTACACTTTAGTTGTGGGTTTTCTTTTCTAATCAGAGTGATCTATCTTGAGAATGTGTTGTATATGCATTTATTTATATTTATATTAAATATAACTTATACTTAGTGTTATAAGAAAAGCTATGTCCTGTACCCATATACTGTGATTTACAGGTATTTTGGTAAATGGTAAATGGCTGTATTTATATAGCGCTTTTATCCAAAGCGCTTTACAATTGGTTTCTCACATCTTACCCATTCACTCACACATTCACACAACCAGGCAACCATCAGTGTCTTGCTCAAGGACACTTCGACACGCTGCCCGGGAGGAGCGAGAATCAAACCGGGACCCTCCGGATTACCAGACGACTGCTCTACGTCCCAAGCCACTGTCGCCCCTATTACTAGGTCTATTTTATTATTAGGTATTTAGTCTATTTGCCATCCCATAGAGCCCCATTGTGAACCCGGACATTTCGGAACCACCAAAGTTTTATGATGGATATGGATAGTACGGATCCCCAGCACTCAGAAACTGCCGGATGCTAAGTTGTAAATTTTGTATTTGCATAATTGGCACACATTTGCATAATCGCCTAAATGGCCAAATCTCAGAAACGACTTGATCAATTTCAACAATGTTGGAGTTGTTTTGGGGGTTATTCTGGATACTGAATCCAGTTATGATACTTAAGGCGAGACACTGCAGGTGAATAGGCAAATATCCTTTTTTTGTTGATTTTGAGATTTTGTTATATTTTGCTTCCTAAACATGTCTTCTATGAAACTAATGACAATAAAACGTCAATAACACACATTTAGTTGTTTATTTTACTTCATTTTGCCTTATTGCATCCATAAATGTGCACATATTTAATGGGGAAGTGCCTCATTTGCATATATAAACATAAATTTCAGAAAACTTGCAATATATTTTTTCTTAGTTTATATGTACATAACAAACTGGGAAAGTTTCATAGTGATATCTATTTAAATATTTTTTGCCTATTAGGGGGTACTACACTGTACTACACTGTCTGTAGCCTGTGTGTAGTTATGTTCAGTTCAATAACATCATTATTATTATTATTATTCAGTTATCAGGCATGTGTTTAGGTTGTCTATTACGAATGGTTTGATTAGATATTGTGTTTGTAAATATCTGTTTAAAAAAAAAGTATGGCATTTTACAATACAGAACTTTGAAGGCGTTTTCCCAAAAATGAGTTTTAAGAGTTTTTCCTCATACTCTGAGCCAGAAATCTCCACTTCAGTAGCACTCACATACACCAAACATTCCAGTTCTATTCATATCTATGTTCTGAAGGTATTTACAGAAGGGTTTGTTGATATCGCATTCATACCCTGATTTATATCACATTTTATTCCTAAAAACATGGCGAAATATGGAATTTTACCATAAAAATGGACTGAATGGAGTATTTTCTGATTTATGGAGTGATAAAAAGAGATAACCAAAATCCCCTCTGTAATAACCTTTGGCTCTAATATGTCAACAAAATGAAACTATAATTTTGAAAATGGCTTTATCCAATGTTCAGATTTCTGTCCTGGAATTATATGCAAATTAGTGCATATTTAAGTAGATAATGCCTCATTTGCATATTTAAACATACAATTTCAGAAAACTTGTAATACAAAAAAGTCTTGTCTTAATATAAGTAATCAACTGGGGAATTTTCATTGTGATATCTATTAGTTAATTTTTTTACCCTATTCACCTGTAGTGTCTCCCCTTAAGAGCAGAAAAAAGTTTCAAAATTGCAATATTTACTGGAATTTACAAAATGTTGGTGCAATTTTTTATGAATTTTCTGTTTATAAATGTTTCAGAAGATGCAGAATTTATAGATAATTTTTATGGAATGTTCAATTGTAAACAGAATGATAATAATAATAATAACTTTAATTTGTAGAGCGCCTAATAGACCACTACACTTCTGCGTTACATTGAAATCGGGGAGGAGATTGCGGGGGGAGCAAATGAATGAATGTGGATGAGAGCCATGATGTAAGTGGTTGCATTCCTAATCGATCAGAACTAAATCGGCTGAGAAAAAGCCAATTTTTAAGAACCTATTCCCCATGCACGTGCGCAGATTGCCCACGGATTGTGACGCCACGCACACCCGCCCTGGACTGTTCCATCAGAGGGGTGAGCTTCGGTGGCCAGTGTCCTTTCAGCCGAACAGGATAATGAAACAATGATCCCACTAAATGGCCAGACGTGTCTTATGGCGACATCTACAATTACCTCATTGAGTCTCCAGGTAGATTGTTTATATTTAAGTGCAGTGGTCTGTAGCCACTCACACTACCACCGAAGCTCCCCCCTCTGATGGAACAGTCCAGGGCGGGTGTGCATGGCGTCACAATCCGTGTGCAATCTGCGCATGTGCATGGGGAATAGGTGCTTAAAAAATTTTCTCTGCCGATTTAGTTCTGATCTATTAGGAATGGGTTGCGCCGTGTTCAGGAGATTCAGGCACATACAAGTCTATTCGATCATGTCTCCAGCACCCCCACAGCCGTAGCTGCAATCACTTACATCACGGCTCTCATCCACATTCATTAATTTGCTCCCCCCGCTATCTCCTCCCCGATTTCAGAATCCCGGAAGACTATTGTTGATGAGTTGTTATGAAGAGCTGGCTACAATCCAGGAACAAAGATACAATGGTAAACCACTATCTTCCTCATTCCTGGTTGTGTCTGTGTGAAATCTCTGCCCAAACAGGTTCAAATGTTCTCGAGGTCATGTCCTACAAAGGATCCTCTATACCAGGGGTGGGCAATTATTTTTCCCGGGGGGCCGAATGAGCAACTGAAAATATGTTGGGGGGCCGGGCCAAAATTCCAAACTCAATTATGCATAATATACATTTTATTTCTATATAAAAAGCAGTAAATGGCATTGTTTTGACCCCTGGTAAGAGTGTATGTTATTATTTGGCAATTAAAAGGTGAGGTTAGCTTTCAAAAATATAATTTATTCAAATAGAATTTATTTCCAAAATGATAAACAAAATGTGAAACATTAATAACAAAGGGCATTTTGAGTTTCATATACTATTGAAACAAGGATTTTCTTAGCTTTCTAAAGACATCACATCATCTTATAGCAAAAATAAACAAGACATGTCACTGAACTGTGTAAAGAAAAGTGTCCCAGTTTTGTAGCCTTTTTTTTACTTTACATGCCTATATTAAACATTTAATGTTTTCAGAACTGCAAAAAAAAGAAAAAAAAATATCAAGTGTCCCATTTCACTTGTTATATTTCCACATTTTAGTGTTCTTCAGTTCTTTTTTTTCATTCAGTGTGAGAAATCCAGTCTCTGTTGAGCTTTAACAAGTCCATCAAAGTCAGGTTGCATGTCTGAGGTGGAGATGCGAAGCACAGCTGCCAGATGTTCATCAGTGAGAGAGGATCTGTACCTGGACTTGGTAAACGTCATGACTGAGAATGTCTGTTCACATATGTAGGTGGATCCAAAGAGAACCAACATCTTCTGAGCATGTCTCCTAAGCGTATACTGTGCGTGTGAACGTTGACATGACAATATTTTTTTTTATTTTTTTTTTTATTTTTTTTTATTATCATGTAATCTTTCGCGGGCCGGTCAGAATCATCCCGCGGGCCGGATCCGGCCCGCGGGCCGTACAATGCCCAGGTCTGCTCTATACAGTGCCCCATTGTTCTGACCAGGATTATTACGTTCCTTTTGGCCTCCTTGCTGACGTGGACGAGAAACCCATCTATAGGCCTAGTTATAAAATTCTTGGTTTGCAATGGTTTTGCACCTTGTGGATAAATAAAAACCCAGTTTTCATCTACACAACTCCTGTTTCCTCATTGTCTCACTGCTTGGTCCCTAACAAGGAGAAATGGGCATTCTAAACACTCTGTGCAAGGCCTCTATTAGGCGGTAAATTGTTCTTTGTTTTCACAATGTGTGCCCTCTATCGTATCGAGATACATATTCCATGTGTATGGAATAACACACACCTTTAACATTCACTTTAAACACTTTTTAACACTACACCATATTGTATCTATTTATTAGTAAAAGATTTGCACTACCTCTCTAACTCATCGTTGCAATTGTTTGTATTGTGTACTTGTACTAGTTTGTATATTTTGTATAGTGTTTGGTCTTTATTTTTTTTAAACTTGTTTACTGTCTGAAGCACAATCTCAGGGGGCTCATACAGAAACAAGCATTTCACTGTAATGTGCATGTACCTTATATGTGACAAATAAGCTTGTCAGGAAGGCCAGTAACATGGTGGGAGTGGAGCTAGACTCTTCCTCTGTCAGAGAGGAAGAGCCTTGCTAAGCTCCACGCCATCATGGACAACCCCTCCCACACGCTATACACAGACTTGGCTGATAGAAGGAGCATGTTCAGTGTTAGACTAAAAGACTCCCTAGATCACTGTGCCTCACTGCCTCACCACAGAGTGACAGTACAAACTCTGGTAATCTTCCTGGATTTTTTACTTCTTATTTTTACATATACACTTAAACATTTTTATTAAAAAATATATATGTATATTTTAGAATGTATATATTTTAGAATGTATATCCCGGACTGTATTTTTATTGTTATTTGTGATTTTTGACTACCTAAACTTTACGCAACATAGGGGAGGAGCAAGTTTCAAGTTTCTTTAATAGTTGTCATACAGAAGTACAGAATACTTTTGTACAAAATGCTTCTTACTGTTGCGCTCCAGAGACTGTGCATGACAAGATAGTATGAAATAAAAACATAGTAAAAATTAGAAGAAAAAAAAAAGAGGTCACAGTGTTCAGTTTAGACATATGTACAATGTTCGTAGACGTAGTTACCATACAATATACAATACTGTGCAGTGTACTAATATACAATACTATATAGTGCAAGGCATAAATGGACGAGGTGCAGTTTAGGTACAATTCACAGTAGGTGTACGAGTTGTAGTGCAAATCCTTTATCAATAAATATAAAGTGTAAGTGTGTTTGTGTGATCTAAAGTGTGGAGAGTGGGTGCTGCAGTGTGTTGTTTGTTTGAGTGAGTGTGTGTGTGCGTGTGGGTGTGTGTGCTGTGTGCATTTGATGGTTGTTGCATAGTGATTATTGTTCGTTTAGCGATTATTGTTCGTTTAGCAGCCTGATGGCCTGGGGATAGAAGCTCCTTCTGAGTCTTTCTGTGCTCGCCATAAGACTCCGGTATCGCTTGCCTGACGGCAGCAGTTCAAAGAGTAGCTTGCATAGCAGCCTTCTAAACTCTAATTTGAAAATTACCTTGAAGAAAAAGTTTTCTGCCAGTGAAGTTTTGTCACAGATATTTGACGATGAAAGTGACATAGGAGAGAATGTGTCTGAGACCCTGATTATGAGGCGTCCTCCTCTGATGAGAATGAGACCCTTAGTGCAGATGCTCCTGTTGTCTCTCAACCACAAGCAGACACGTTACTTTCCAAAAACGGCCCACTCCCCACTTGAACAACATAATATATATTATGTATGTATAATTGGGTGGGTGGGGGGGAGTAGGGGTAATGTTTTATTTAAATGGTTATTTAGGTAATCAACAAAGTAACATGAAGAACCTGAAACATACATTTGGGTAACACTTGATTATGATCATTTTCTGGAGGTTTAAACTGCTGGGGTCAAAATGTCCCCAAGGATAAAGAGTGTAAAGTCTACAGTGTTATAGGCAATAATAATAATAAACGTTATTTGTACAAATTCCATAAAAGAATTGCAGCCCAAAGTGCTTCACAGCAGAAAATACACTAGAATACATCAAATGAGCATAAAATAGACAGAATAAATGCAATGCAGAAAATAAAAATTCAAGATGATAGAAGTAGATGATCGTAGTGTTCTTGGGGGCATGTAGTTGACAAGAAAATTGCCAATATAGCTTGGTTGATTGATTGATTGAAAAGTTTATTAACAGATTGCAGAATGGGTACAGTACAGTACAGCTCAATACATACAATTGTTAAGGGGATGCAGACCAGAGAAAGACTTTCGTCTTGTTTACATCAGGGTCCCCCATTTTCAATTCATCATAACATATATGACATACATTTCATTTCAACCTTTATTTAAAATCGTAAGCATCTGAGGTTTCCCTCATTTACAGAAACGACGATTGTACAGTACATAATAAAAACAATATTCACAGAAATTTAAACACCAGAGTAAAACAAATTAAAAATGTTTAAAAATAATTTTAAAATATCAACTAAAACAGTTACAGGTAGTCACACAATGGTCTGAAATCATACATTTAAACATTCCAAGGGAAGGGAGAACCTCCAATTTTAGCGTGAGTTGAAGGACATTCCATGAGTTAGAGGCATCAAAGGAAAAGGCTGACTTCCCTAACTCAGAACAAATCTGAGGAACCCTAAGAACCATCCAGTCATTCGATCGAGTTGAATAGGTTCCAATATTCCAATTTAACAGTGAGGAGATATAAACAGGTTGTTTACCAATAAGGGCTTTAAAAATAAATAAATACCAGTGTTTGTTGCGCCTTTCTGCAAGAGAAGGCCAACCCACCCTATCATACAGGACACAATGGTGAGTATCATATCTGTCACCAGTTATAAATCTGAGAGCTGAGTGATATGCAGAATCCAGAGGTTTAAGAGTTGATGCCGCAGCATGCCTATAAATTACATCACCATAGTCCAAAACTGATAAGAAGACTGATTCCACAATTCTTTTTCTACTAAATAGAGGAAAATTGGATCTGTTTCTGTACAGGAAACCAATTTTCTGTCGCAGTTTAGTGGCAAGATTTTCCACATGGAACTTAAATGTTAATTTCTCGTCAAGCCACAGGCCAAGATATTTATACTCAGTGACTCTCTCTATACAAGAGCCACTAACAGTAGATATCCTCACATCATCAAGGTTAATATTCCTTGCTCTTGAAAATAACATAAACTTTGTCTTACTAGCATTAAGAACCAATTTAAGACTAGTAAGGGCATCCTGTAGAGCATAAAAGGAAAGTTGCAATTTCTCAAAGGCCAGCTGTACAGAGTCTGCAATACAGTACACAATTGTGTCATCAGCATACAGATGGGCATGACATCCATACAAAGAAGAAACAATATCATTAATACATGACATACAGATAGACAGTACTGCTACATCTATACATTTATGACATATCAGATTTGCAAATACAGTACTGTTTGTGATACAAAAGTGTCCAGAAAAGGAGTGTATATACATTTGGCGTAGAAACTGTACATTGGAGGAGGTTGGATGGGTGGGGTGGGGTTGGGTGGGTTGGGTGAGGGCTGTACATTGGAGGTGGGGGGGGTTGGGTAGGGGACACACACACATTTTACACTGTACATTGGAATACTGACAAAGCCTTACTTGGTCATTTACTGTACAACTAGGTTAGGACATTTGTAGGGGCCAGTTTCGAATTGCAGTCTCACGTAGGTGTTTTTTGAGAGTGTTTTTGAAAGTGGGTAGTGATTCACATTCCTTTACAGCTTTAGGTAGGGCGTTCCACATTGATGTGGCATAATTGCGAAACGTGTTTAGTCCCTTGTTTGAGCCGAATCTGGGTTTTACATGATTTGTGGAGCTCCCTCTGGTGTTGTGATCGTGGTATTCACTGACCTTTGGGAAGTATTTTGACATGTACATGGGTACCTTGGTTGCGTAGTGTATCTTGTAGACCAGGCCCATTGCAAGTTGCTGTACTCGGTCGTCTACTCTAAGCCATCCTAGGTTGTCAAAGTGGGCAGGGGTGAGGTGGGTTCTAGGAGTCAGGTCAAGTAGTAGTCTGACTAGCTTGTTTTGAGATGTTTGTAATTTGTTTTTTAGTGCCTTTGAGGTGCTTTGGTACCATGAGGTGCAAGCATAGTCGTAGTACTCTTGAATGAGTGCTCCTGCCAGAGTCTTCAGAGTATTCTTGTTTACCAGTGAAGAGATCCGGTACAAGAAACGCGTTCGTTGGTTGACTTTTTTTATTACATTGGATGCCATTTTGTCACAGGAAAGATTAGCCTCTAGGATGGAACCCAGGTAGGTAATTTCATCTTTCCTTGTGATAATATTGTCACCCACTGTAACCGAGAAGCCGTCGGTCTTGCTGAGTTTGTTATTTGAACCGAAGAGAATGGACTCTGTTTTGCCCATGTGTAATGATAGTTTGTTGTCGGCGAGCGATATGCAGATTTTGCCTAGTTCCGAGCTGAGGGCTTTTTCAACCTGTAACTTGTTCTTGTCAGAGACCAGCAGGGCTGAGTCGTCCGCAAACAGGAACAAGTTGCAGTCACAAGCTGACGACATGTCATTTGCATAAATTAGGAATAGTAGCGGTCCTAGTATGCTTCCTTGTGGAACACCACAGCTCACTGTGAGGGGGGGGGATAGGGTACCGTTTACTTCCACCATCTGTTCCCTCCCCTCCAGGTAGGATTGTATCCAGCTCACTGATAAACTATCAAAACCAATTGCTTTTAGCTTGTTAATCAGAATGGTGTGATTGACAGTGTCGAAGGCCTTTTGTAGGTCCAGCATGACCATGCCGCAGTATTTGCCCGCGTCCACCTCTTGTTTGATGTGGTCGTTCAAGTAGAGAAGGCATGTGTCAGTGGAGTGGGATGTTCTGAAGCCAGATTGGAATTCGTAGATTAGATTTTTTTCCGCGAGGTACTTTTCGATCTGTTCGTATACTATTTTTTCCATGACTTTCGAGATGGATGTAAGGATAGAAACAGGGCGGTAGTTACCCGGGTCTAATTTGCTGCCCTTTTTGTGCAGGGGTGTTACTCTCGCAATTTTGAAGTCCTTGGGGACGTGTCCCTGTTTTATGGAGAGGTTTATTATGTGTGTGATGACTGGGGTGATGGCTGCTGCTGAGTCTCTGAGGAATTTGGAGGGGATGTTGTCATGGCCAGTGGCCTTGTTTGGTTGGAGGGCGCTCAGTTTTTTGAGTACCTCATCTGTAGTTACCATTTCCAGTTTGAAGTCGTCTTTGTGGATGCCTAGGTTCTTGTAGTATGCTACTATGTGTTCTACCCCATACTGCCCTGAGTGGGAGGGTCTGGTTCCATTTAGGGCTTTGTACATAAGGAGGAGGACCTTCAAATCAATTCTAAATGTTACCGGAAGCCAGTGTAATAGCCTAGCTGAGAGTTGAATAAGCTGAAGTATTTTCTTCAGTCGGCTTGGAATAAAGGCATGGATCCGTTTTTCAGCATCCTTTTGATGTATAAATGGTTGTACTTTAGCTTTGTTTCTAAGGTGGAAGAATTATGTTTTTGTCACCTTGTTAATGTGGGACTTAAAGTTTACAGTAGACCTGAGTCTATGATAACCAAGACTTGTGAGCAAGGAGTAAGTTTCTCCATAATATTATTCAGCAGAATTTCTCTTGAAATTGAAATTTGGTAAATTCCAGTAAATATTGCAATTCCGAAACTCTTGAGTATCATACATGGATTCAGCATCCAGAATAACCCCCAAAACCACTCCAACATTGTTGAAATTGATCAAGTAGTTTCCGAGATTTGTCCATTTAGGTGATTATGCAAATGTAGCAAATTATGCAAATAAAAAAAGTTGCCCAACATGTACAACTTAGCAACCGGCAGTTTCTAAGTGCTGGTGACCCATAGGGGAGAGTGGGGTGAGTAGTGCCAAGGGGCATGTAGTTCCACCCCTGTTATCTAGAAAACCATAGAAGAAGTTGGTCATGTGACAACATATTTTAGAAGAGGCATCAATTTCACTCAACCTGCAGAGATGGGAGACACCTGGCTTGAGAGGTAAGCACATTTAAGTTCAAAAACTGTTTTTTGCCCTCCAAAGTAAAATTTGTATGATCAATGTTTTTTGATTGCTGTGTTTGAACAATTATAGACAACTTTGAAAACAGTTCACACATGTTTTAGTGCTTTAGTAAGCTACACCATGAGTCTATACAGTTAGCATGATGCTAGCTCAAAACAGCTGGGGGATGCATTTTTTTCAAAATGGTAGGCTTGGGGTGATTTGTGCCAAAGGGCCTGGGTTAAGTTGTGCCAGATATTCTCTTTGTTAAGTTGCCCCAACTTATTTTATTAACTATATATATATTACTTTATTGTATTTTATTGTTATTGTACATTGCATTCTTGCATTTGATCACTAAAACTATGTGATATTCTTAATTTTAGACCAAAATCCATCATGCCACGCAGATATACAAACCGAAGACAGACAGGGTTTCAACTCCTCTTGAGAAGTTGGAAAGAGCAGTGAAAGAGGTGCAACAGGGGAAGACTATACGTCAGGTTGGAAAGGAGATGAAGATCTGCAGGATGCTTTTACCGCTTTTGAGAATAAAATGATCTGTTTTACGTAAAATTATCAATGGCACAATTTACCCCAGTGTATTCTCTCTAATGTCACAACTTACCCCGCACCGGGGGCAAGTTGTGCCACAAAACCACTTTTTTTTCTAAAGCTATATTTCTGAAACTGTTTATTTAAGATCCAAAGTGATTGTCCCCAGGGATGCACAACATCCTAAACTATATGTACATATTTTAGTTGGGGGCATTACTGTAATCCCCTTGCTTTAAAGGCACTTTAAGTAAAAAGTGGCACTACTCACCCCACTCTCCACTACTATCCATATCTATCATAAAAGTTTGGTGGTTCCAAAATGTCCGGGTTCATTGTGTTGGCAAATACACTAATTTCTACTTTGGTCTCTATCACTATACATTTATAGTTAGTGTAATCAATCATTTTACCTGATGTACACTAGAATGTGCAGCATACCATTCTCTGACGTCTCACCCCTTTATGGAGGAGGATTGTTGGCATATTTACCTGGGTCACAAAATAACCAAAATAGCATGTTTACAAAAGAGGTGGATTATTCTGGTTGCAGAATGACAGCTCTCACTTTTTTCCTCATTCCCTCCCCCATCTAGTGACACAACTGTCGAGTCTAGCTCGTATACTGCGTTGGACCACTAGCCTAGTTCTAGGAGTCAGGTCAAGTAGTAGTCTGACTAGCTTGTTTTGAGATGTTTGTAATTTGTTTTTTAGTGCCTTTGAGGTGCTTTGGTACCATGAGGTGCAAGCATAGTCGTAGTACCCTTGAATGAGTGCTCCTGCCAGAGTCTTCAGAGTATTCTTGTTTACCAGTGAAGAGATCCGGTACAAGAAACGCGTTCGTTGGTTGACTTTTTTTATTACATTGGATGCCATTTTGTCACAGGAAAGATTAGCCTCTAGGATGGAACCCAGGTAGGTAATTTCATCTTTCCTTGTGATAATATTGTCACCCACTGTAACCGAGAAGCCGTCGGTCTTGCTGAGTTTGTTATTTGAACCGAAGAGAATGGACTCTGTTTTGCCCATGTGTAATGATAGTTTGTTGTCGGCGAGCGATATGCAGATTTTGCCTAGTTCCGAGCTGAGGGCTTTTTCAACCTGTAACTTGTTCTTGTCAGAGACCAGCAGGGCTGAGTCGTCCGCAAACAGGAACAAGTTGCAGTCACAAGCTGACGACATGTCATTTGCATAAATTAGGAATAGTAGCGGTCCTAGTATGCTTCCTTGTGGAACACCACAGCTCACTGTGAGGGGGGGGGATAGGGTACCGTTTACTTCCACCATCTGTTCCCTCCCCTCCAGGTAGGATTGTATCCAGCTCACTGATAAACTATCAAAACCAATTGCTTTTAGCTTGTTAATCAGAATGGTGTGATTGACAGTGTCGAAGGCCTTTTGTAGGTCCAGCATGACCATGCCGCAGTATTTGCCCGCGTCCACCTCTTGTTTGATGTGGTCGTTCAAGTAGAGAAGGCATGTGTCAGTGGAGTGGGATGTTCTGAAGCCAGATTGGAATTCGTAGATTAGATTTTTTTCCGCGAGGTACTTTTCGATCTGTTCGTATACTATTTTTTCCATGACTTTCGAGATGGATGTAAGGATAGAAACAGGGCGGTAGTTACCCGGGTCTAATTTGCTGCCCTTTTTGTGCAGGGGTGTTACTCTCGCAATTTTGAAGTCCTTGGGGACGTGTCCCTGTTTTATGGAGAGGTTTATTATGTGTGTGATGACTGGGGTGATGGCTGCTGCTGAGTCTCTGAGGAATTTGGAGGGGATGTTGTCATGGCCAGTGGCCTTGTTTGGTTGGAGGGCGCTCAGTTTTTTGAGTACCTCATCTGTAGTTACCATTTCCAGTTTGAAGTCGTCTTTGTGGATGCCTAGGTTCTTGTAGTATGCTACTATGTGTTCTACCCCATACTGCCCTGAGTGGGAGGGTCTGGTTCCATTTAGGGCTTTGTACATAAGGAGGAGGACCTTCAAATCAATTCTAAATGTTACCGGAAGCCAGTGTAATAGCCTAGCTGAGAGTTGAATAAGCTGAAGTATTTTCTTCAGTCGGCTTGGAATAAAGGCATGGATCCGTTTTTCAGCATCCTTTTGATGTATAAATGGTTGTACTTTAGCTTTGTTTCTAAGGTGGAAGAATTATGTTTTTGTCACCTTGTTAATGTGGGACTTAAAGTTTACAGTAGACCTGAGTCTATGATAACCAAGACTTGTGAGCAAGGAGTAAGTTTCTCCATAATATTATTCAGCAGAATTTCTCTTGAAATTGAAATTTGGTAAATTCCAGTAAATATTGCAATTCCGAAACTCTTGAGTATCATAAATGGATTCAGCATCCAGAATAACCCCCAAAACCACTCCAACATTGTTGAAATTGATCAAGTAGTTTCCGAGATTTGTCCATTTAGGTGATTATGCAAATGTAGCAAATTATGCAAATAAAAAAAGTTGCCCAACATGTACAACTTAGCAACCGGCAGTTTCTAAGTGCTGGTGACCCATAGGGGAGAGTGGGGTGAGTAGTGCCAAGGGGCATGTAGTTCCACCCCTGTTATCTAGAAAACCATAGAAGAAGTTGGTCATGTGACAACATATTTTAGAAGAGGCATCAATTTCACTCAACCTGCAGAGGTGGGAGACACCTGGCTTGAGAGGTAAGCACATTTAAGTTCAAAAACTGTTTTTTGCCCTCCAAAGTAAAATTTGTATGATCAAGGTTTTTTGATTGCTGTGTTTGAACAATTATAGACAACTTTGAAAACAGTTCACACATGTTTTAGTGCTTTAGTAAGCTACACCATGAGTCTATACAGTTAGCATGATGCTAGCTCAAAACAGCTGGGGGATGCATTTTTTTCAAAATGGTAGGCTTGGGGTGATTTGTGCCAAAGGGCCTGGGTTAAGTTGTGCCAGATATTCTCTTTGTTAAGTTGCCCCAACTTATTTTATTAACTATATATATATTACTTTATTGTATTTTATTGTTATTGTACATTGCATTCTTGCATTTGATCACTAAAACTATGTGATATTCTTAATTTTAGACCAAAATCCATCATGCCACGCAGATATACAAACCGAAGACAGACAGGGTTTCAACTCCTCTTGAGAAGTTGGAAAGAGCAGTGAAAGAGGTGCAACAGGGGAAGACTATACGTCAGGTTGGAAAGGAGATGAAGATCTGGAGGATGCTTTTACCGCTTTTGAGAATAAAATGATCTGTTTTACGTAAAATTATCAATGGCACAATTTACCCCAGTGTATTCTCTCTAATGTCACAACTTACCCCGCACCGGGGGCAAGTTGTGCCACAAAACCACTTTTTTTTCTAAAGCTATATTTCTGAAACTGTTTATTTAAGATCCAAAGTGATTGTCCCCAGGGATGCACAACATCCTAAACTATATGTACATATTTTAGTTGGGGGCATTACTGTAATCCCCTTGCTTTAAAGGCACTTTAAGTAAAAAGTGGCACTACTCACCCCACTCTCCACTACTATCCATATCTATCATAAAAGTTTGGTGGTTCCAAAATGTCCGGGTTCATTGTGTTGGCAAATACACTAATTTCTACTTTGGTCTCTATCACTATACATTTATAGTTAGTGTAATCAATCATTTTACCTGATGTACACTAGAATGTGCAGCATACCATTCTCTGACGTCTCACCCCTTTATGGAGGAGGATTGTTGGCATATTTACCTGGGTCACAAAATAACCAAAATAGCATGTTTACAAAAGAGGTGGATTATTCTGGTTGCAGAATGACAGCTCTCACTTTTTTCCTCATTCCCTCCCCCATCTAGTGACACAACTGTCGAGTCTAGCTCGTATACTGCGTTGGACCACTAGCCTAAACTAAATGTATCAGCAATAGTAGTAATCATGGATTATCGTCATAGTTCTTGTAATCTTCAATCAAGTCAACTGTAAGTAATGCTTGAGACGTTATCTATAGCTAATGCTTGCATCACCATGGAGGTCTAAGGTAATAATGTGTTCGAAATTACTACCCCCGCGGCCATCGTCAACAGTCATTCACGGCTTGAGGTCCCCACGCGGCGATCGTCATTCACGGTCGGCTTTGGTTGTCCGACTTTTCAAAGGGGGCGCGGCTTAGCGACAGGTCTATTGCATACCCAAAGTAATTTGCGATATATTCTTGAACCTATAGCACATGCATGAGTCTGGTCTCTTTTGAAAGGAAACATTCTGATTTCTGAACTGTCTTCACACAACAGAAGAATCACTCTCAGTGCTAATGAGGTTTGAACACACTCAAATAAAAGCTTTGTTTACTCACGTCTTTGTTTATTTGTTGCCAGATGCCTGTTTTTGAGTTCCAGCTCATCAGAGGTAGGAGCGGGAGAACAACATGGTTCCATAGCCTGAAGTCTTATCTAGTAGGTTGATAACTTCCCATCTTCTTCTGTCCATTGTGTAAGGTACCGTTAGCTCCAGAATTTCATTGGCTCCAAAAACGGTCGATCATTTTCACTGTCAGAGGTGACCGTTCAGTCCAAACCGGACGTGGTCACTTCTCGTGGTCACGCTCGTTGGTTGTTCGGCCTTGTAACCTGAGATTGGAAGCACGTAATCGTAATAGGCTGAGTAAGAGTGTCAATCGAATGGCGGCCATTTTTAGCTTTCTCATGGTTGATTGGCAAAAATATAGCGCTGACAGACGAGGGCAAAGTGCGCGCACGTACTGTATGTCATGCATTTGTGGTTTGACGTGAGGAACGGTTGCAGACTTGTCCCACGAATACTTTCTCCTCAACATTCAGCTGTAGCTGTGGAAGCTTAGCTATTTCCTTTGGCGCCGTTTCCAGCCTCTCCTCATATGACTAAAAACAAAACGGCAGTGCGCATTTCCTGGCGTCAATATTCGCTAGTTTCTGAATAGATTTCCAAAACTCATATTTCACTAATAACACTTTAACCTATTGGTAAACAAAAGTATTGGTGAAAATATACACTCTGACTGCTGTTTTGACAGGGTTAGGGTCTTTACTCTTGGCTACATTTGAAAAAAACATTAATTTATACATTCTGTAGAGATGGATTTATGGTGTGATGTCATTGTCGGTCCGGTACCGGACCTCTCGGGCTTAAGAGGTTAAACTTAAACATAACATATATGAAAGTGCTTGACTTAAACTTAAAAGTCTCCAATACACCGTTCAAAAGTAGAATTTGGTGCCTTTCGATCGCCACCACACTCAACCAATTGCATGCTTCGGGTCTTGAGTTACAAGATGATATATCCGGCGAGCGTCATTTGGCAAGCGCCGGTATGGACTCGGCCGTGGTACAGCAAGGGTTTGGTGTATTTGTCTTTGTGGACCACAAGCCTTTCCCGGGTGGTTGCAGGGAACTCTTCGCCTTCCTGCGCAGCCAGGCATAGTTCATCAAATGTGTTTTGGCGTACCTTGCCCGTCAACGCCTCCCTTTTTGTTGGACCGGGCCTGCCTGGTGTGGGCTTCCTTCCACTTGAGGCCCCTCTTGAGGCGCTTTTGGGCCAGTGTCTTTGGTTTGGCCTCCGTGGCGTTGTGCCTCCCACCTTGACCAGACCGGGTCTGCCTGGTGTAGGCTCAACGCCACGCGAGGTCCCTCCTGAGGCTTTCTCCGTTCTCAGGAGTGCCGATTGTGAGATCCTGTGGTCGTTAGGGAGTGACGCTGGTTGCTCCTTCACTCCAGGTGGGCAGCCACTCTCGGTCAGGTCTACCGCGAGGTGCTTCTTCACTCCGACGGCCGTCGTCCCCATGGAGTGCGCGAAGTGGGTCAATGACTGGCGTGCCGTCAACTCTACCTCCTCAAAGAGGTCCGGATGCGCACCACTCACAGTCTTGCCCAGCAGTCCGTCCCACACAGGCCCGGACTGGCCAGCGGGAGCACCGGGAGTTTTCCCGGTGGCCTGGCCTGCACAGATTAAAAAAAAAAAAAAAAAAAAAAAAAAAAATATAATTATTTATTTTTTGTCAGGCCATTGTTTCTAGTTGTGGCGGCGGCGCGGCGCGATAGTTAGATAACTTAGATGGGTGGGGAACAACCAGGATTTCACTGTCTGCGACAGAGTTGGAGAACTATCTGACTCTCTCTCTCACGCGGATCACACACACACAATGGAGCCGTGCTGCCGCATGTGATTGGTGGAGGCGGGACCAGGCGATACAACTGATTGACAGCGGAGGCGGCGAATGGAATGGCAGACGGCACTCAGATGCAGAATAACAGCCAGGCAATGAGCCAGGTAGTGAGGGACTCGGGAGAGATACAGTAGAGCGAAAGTCAATTAACATTGATGTCAAGATGGACAGTGGAAGAAAGAGAAAGGGTGGAGGAGAGAGGTATAAAACAAAGAAAAAGAAAGGCCCTTACAGGAGAGAGTGGTTAACTGTATTATAATAGTAAATAGAAAAATATGTTGTGCTCTTGCTTTTTTCTTTTTGAAGGTGGAGAGAGTAGCATTGCTAGTGCCACAACAGTTTTATTTGAGGTCCATAACAGTACATTGTACTAAGCAATTGTTGGCTCATTAGTTTGTGATTCACATGCACTAAAATTCACCAGAATGCAGGAAATTAAGTCTTTGTAACAAAAAATGTCCTGGTGGGGGACCCCCAGACCCCCCGCTTAAAAAGTGGCCTGACTGGGGCTATATTTCGCGCTATATCTCCCGGTATGAATTATTTCCCCAGTCCGGCCCTGGTCCCACAGCACCAGATCGCCGACTCTCCCCACTCTTTGTGGGACTAAGCGACCTTCCCGGGCGCTGATGAGCTGGTCGATGGTCTCGGGCCGGGTCAGTTCTCCTGGCTGGACACGTGGGAAGAACAGCTCCAGCTGCTCAGAGTCCACCACTCGGTCCACTTTGGCGATGTCCTCAAGGCCATAGCAGAGCATCTCATGGCACCTTAAGGTCCCCTTTGGGGTCCATGCCTTGATCGCCACCACATATCGCTTTGTGTCAATTCTGTCTGCCATCTTCCCCACACCGTACACGACCAGTGTGATTGGCTCGCCGGTCAGCCCAAGTCTTTTGGCGGCTTTGTGTGTGATATAGTTCGTGTCGGAGGCAAGGTCGATCAAGGCCCCCACACAGTCTCCTCTTCTTGTGGTGACATCCACGAGCATCATCAGGACTAGGCAGACCCGGCGGCATGGGCGGGCATTAGGGGTCCGGGCCCGCCCACTGAGTCAGCTGTGCCCGCCCTGGTGATACAAAATTAAATAAAAAATTATTATATATATATTTCTTTTTTTCATAGTCGACTAATAGTCGACTATCGGCTAATTTCGGCCGATCAAAGTCGACTATCCAAATCCTTAGTCGGGGACAGCCCTAGTGGGCACGGATGTCAACAACAACACTACTGAAGCTAGCACGGCCCTCTGTGAGAATTTGTTTTCTACCCTCAAGAACGTCTTTACAGAACATCGCCTTAGTATGCTTCATCGACGCAAGGCCAATTTAATTCAGTTGGCATTTGAGAAGGACTTAACAAAAATGTTCAGGAATGAGTGGAGGGACAGTGTTTTAAGAAGATTTCACTCTGTCCCCAAACGCTGCTTGCCGCTCTACTAATGATGGTGAGTAGCCTGTGGAGGAATTTTGTTTGCTTTTTTATGCACCTTACTTTTGTCAGTTCAGTAGTTTGTCAGTGAATTCAGACGTGTTGAATAAATGGAGACTTTTCAAAGATATAGAATAGAATAGAATAGAAATGTATTATCCTGAGGGAAATTCGACACTGCAAATCACTCAACATTAAACATTTAGACAGAACAAGTCACGAATAAGAATAACAAAACAAATGGCCTAAGAATAGAATAAAATGAAATAGAATACAAATTGAATAAAAGATACAGTAAATAAATACAGTAAAAATATACTGAAGTCTACAGTAGGTGTAATATTGCACAGTGCTGTTTAAAAAGTAAGAGTCGAGGAAGATGGTAACTGTCACTCTGTGCTCAGTGATGCAGTGAGGCACAGTGATGCGTTATATAGTCTGATGGCTGTCAGAATGAAGGACTTCCTGTGCGTTCAGTGCTGCATTTAGGTAGTGTGAGCCTATAACATGCTCCTCCTGTCAGCCAAGTCTGTGTATAGTGGGTGGGAGGGGTTTTCCCTGATGGCCTGGAGCTTAGCAAGGTTCGTCCTCTCCACCACCCTCGCTAGGGAGTCCAGCTCCACCTCAACCACGCTTCTGGCCTTCCTGACCAGTTTATCCAGCCTGTTTGTGTCCCCTGCTCTCAGTCAGCTTCCCCAGCAGGTCTGTTATATATATCCGTTCAGTCTGTTTTTGTATAAGTGAATGTTCTTAAGAGAGAGAGAAATTAGATTTTTCAATTGCCTCTCTGCTGTTTAGTTCAGCACCGTGGGCAGCGCCAAGCAAGCCACAGCGCCGCTGTTCCAGCTGAACCGTATAAAAGGGAACCTGTGTTGAAAAACCATTGTGCCCCCCCGAGAACATTTTATGCGCCCCCACTAATTTGTTTCTGCAGCCTGGTCTGGGACTGGGTATTCTCTTAAGCCACTTTTGTCCACCAGGGTCTTGCCGGTGCACACTTTAGAGGTCATGACTGTCTTTCACTACCTCTGTCGCTCAGCCTCTCACACTGGCTTGGTCTATCACCGGCATAGGTGGTTCCAATCTCCAGCTGTGCTAGCCTTTCGAGGACCCTCTCCTGTCCTATTAGGAATGACAAGAGCCTGTCGAAGTAGCTTCTGGGTGTGACGCCATTTGCGGGGTCACGCTCGTAGGAGATCCACTTCTCTCTCATGCCTGTAGGCAGCTTCCTTTCTATGGTGGCGACAGTCAAGTGGTTCTTGATAACATCCTCCATTCCAAGGTCCTTCAGGTCATACAGTGCAGTTTCCACTGCCTGGACCAGGTCTATCATCGGCCTAGGCTGGTTGCTTCGCACTGCAGGCACTTATTCCAGGTCCTTGAGGATCAGGCTTGCAGTCACGCTCCTATCCCCAAAGCGGTTGTCTAGGAGCCTGAAGATGTCATCTGCGGTTTTGCAGCGATCCAGCCCAAGCTTCTTCCTCAGTGGCTCTTCCACACTGTCCAGTAGGTGGTACAGCTTGCACACCGGCAAACCTGAGGGTTCTGCCAGCGCCTGGAGGCTCTCCCAGTTGTCCCGCCAGCACCAATAGGTCCTTCTGTCTCCACAGAATTTGGGCAGATTCATGGCGGCAAGCTTGATTTTTGGCCTGGCCCCCTGGTAGCCGGTGGTAATACCGGGACTTCTGTAGGGCACGAGACCTTCCCGCGTTGCGCCCTCATCACCAGGTGGCGTGGCGCGGTCATCTCTTAACTGAGGCGTGTCAGTGGGGTTGGCATGAAGATTGAAACAGGGTTCACTGCTGGGTTGTCTCACCCGTGGGGGTGATTGCCCTCCGACATACTGGAGAGGCCCACTTCCTGTGGTCCCTACTCCATGCTGGAGATGGACGGCGTTGGAGGCCTCCTCATGGCTGCCGGGATGCAAGGGAGGGCTTTCATAAGCGCCCCCTGCTTGACCGCTGTCACACTGGGAGGTGAATGGGCATGAGCGACTGCACCTTTATCGTCGGTGGACGGGGAGGGGCCAGCTTCAGTGGTAAGTTGAGGAGCGTCACTGGCGACACCAGGTGGGCTGGCCACGTCGCTGTTCCTTTCGACGCTGTGTACCTTCTCCTCCTCTTCATCCTCGTAGCCCAGCTCAACGTCGCCCTTTCCTCCAGGCTCTTGGAGGGTCGACCACTCATCCAACAGCGCCGCTCTTTCCTCGTCCAGGTGTCTGTACCGCTTTTCCAACTCAGCTACATTGGGGCTGGGAATAAGGTACCTCCACTCCCTTACTACTTGTTCAAAGGCATTGAGTCTCCTTTCCAGCTTATTCCCCTTCAACACCCTCTTGTCTTTGGGTGTCCATTGCGTGCTGAGTCTCTTTGTCTCCTCCAAGGCCTCCTCGAAGTCCACTTCGAGGGGAACCAACCTCGGTTCAACGGAACGGGACCATACCTCGGAGAATCTTCTTGTCCAATGCTGCCTTCCTCTGCTTGCATGCGTCCTTCTTTGTGGTAGCGTCAGCTATCACAGTAGCATGTGCAGATGCGTCAGTCCCTTCCAATGCTCCAACATAGTCCCCTGTAGCGTCGACGAGCTTGGCGAAATCTGTTTGGAGAGCTTTTCTGTCGCTGACTAGCTCCGGTGGCAATGCCGTGTCGACATTGTCTGCTACCTGGTTGGCTCTCTTCGTGAAAGCCGACTGCGCCGCAGTATGCCTCTTCTTCAGCTCCTCCATATCTACACCCTCCATCTTGTTCCAATCAGCCGTTGCCCCCGCTGGAGCTCCTTTCACGGCTGGGTCTCTGGTCGCAGACAGCAGTGATAATGGAGTAAACATTCTGAAGCACAGCTATACAGTTGGCGTGTAGCAGTGTAATTTTAATGGCACTGTCCACAGCGGGAATTAGTAACACGGGAATATACAGTGGGTTGAAGCACAGCTACACAGTTAGCACACCTGCTGCTTGTAGCACAATCCACAATCTGAGTGAGCAATATAGAAAAGGGTAGGTTGAAGCACAGTTCCTTAGCTTCAGTGTATCAACAGTACAGTCCACGGCGTGAAGGAGCAATATAGAAAAGGGTAGGTTGAAGCACAGTTACTTAGCGTCAGTGCATCAACAGTACAGTTCACGGCGTGAAGGAGCAATATAGAAAAGGGTAGGTTGAAGCCAGTGGAGGCTGCTGACCAAATTTTTAGGTGAAGCACAAATTATTATATTATATTATATATTAAATTATATTTTTTAAACATCCCCAACGCTGCAACACCCCCATTCCTCCCAGGTGTCAGGCTCCTCATTTGCTTCCATTCATTTTGGGGACCATGTTTAAATGTCATACTTCTGAAGTATAAACAAACTATACTGCTGTGACGATTTCAATAAAACAGACCATTCTGAGTCAATGGTATGCAAAACTGTACATTGGAATATCTTAACATGTATTTACCACCTTCCTCTGCGCGAGGCCACAGATGGGTTTTATGTAACACAAGGACAATGAATGAATGAATGAATGAATGAATGAATGAATGAATGAATGAATGAATGAATGAATGAATGAATGGATGAATGAATGAAAACTTTATTTAACAGATTGCAGAATGGGTACAATACAGTACGGCTCAATACACACAATTGTTAAGGGGATGCAGACCAGAGAAAGACTTTCGTCTTGTTTATATCAGGGTCCCCCATTTTCAATTCATCATAACATGACATACAGATAGACAGTACTGCTACATCTATATATGACATACAGAGATATAGACAGTACTGCTACATCCAGACATTTATGACATACCAGATCTACAAATATACATTACTGTTTAAGAGTACAACGCCTGTCATATAGACCTATATCGTTGGAAACTCTGATTAAGGAGAGGAGAGGAGAGGAGAGGAGAGGAGAGGAGAGGAGAGGAGAGGGAGAGGAGAGGAGAGAGGAGAGGGAGAGGAGAGAGGAGAGAGGAGGAGAGGAGAGGAGAGGAGAGGAGAGGAGAGGAGAGGAGAGGAGAGGAGAGGAGAGGAGAGGAGAGGAGAGGAGAGGAGGAGGAGCAGGGGAGGAGACAGAGGGAGGAGAGAGAGGAAGAGGAGGAGGAGGAGGAGGAGGAGGAGGAGGAGGAGGAGGAGGAGGAGGAGGAGGAGGAGGAGGAGGGAGGGGGCCACGGCGGACCAAAAGAAATTGCTTGTTATACCACAGAAAGGCAGAACGCATACCAATGCAGAGAGAGAATACAGCCAATTAAATCATAATCAACACAGACCCGCCCCACACAGCTACTAAATATAAAAAAAAGAATTTCACTCACCATTGACAACGTTACTTCTTAGGAGGAAATAGTGTCCCTGTCGCTCCTTGTAAATTAAATCCATCCTTCGCTCTTTTCTGATGAAACGTTCAATGACCTCCTCTGCAGTTGCAAATCCAGCAATGCAACAAACAGCAGTCTTTTGTGATCTAATCGATCCTTCATTTCAGGCCAGATCTTGGCAAAACATAACATCTTATTCCATTGCTTCGCCGATGACGTGCAGGTCTACCTCCCCTTAAAACCCACCCAAGGGAAAACATCAATAACACCACTACTTGACTGCCTGGCAGAAATCAAGTGCTGGATGTCTGAAAACTCTCTGACATTAAATGAAGGGAAAACCGGGGTCATTGTTTTTAATAGTGCCCCCCCGACCCCCCTCATTGACGCACTTGGTCCCCTGGGTCCAAACCTGTCCACCTCTGTCAGGAACCTCGGGGTCATCTTCGACAGCAATTTTAAATTTGACAAACAGGTCAGCGCCGTAGTCAAAAACAGTTTTTACCACCTTAGACTCCTGGCGAAAACAAAGGCATACCTCTCCCAAAGTAACCTAGAGACGGTGATACATGCCTTTGTCACCACTCGCCTCGACTACTGCAATGCCCTTTACATGGGCATCGACAAATCCTTGCTTCGCCGCCTACAACATGGTGCAGAACGCAGCCGAGTGCCTCCTCACCAAAACAAAAAAACATGAACATATCAGCCCAGTTTTGGCCTTGCTCCACTGGCTGCCTGTCCGCTTTAGGATCGATTTTAAATTAGCCCTAAATGTTTTTAAATCACTAAATGGCACGGCTCCTCCCTATCTGTCCGAACTCCTGCACCGCCACACCCCCCACCGATCCCTCAGATCAGCTGACCAGCTGCTACTGGTGGTGCCTAGAACTAGGCTCAAGACTAGGGGAGACAGAGCTTTCTCCACCGCAGCGCCTAGACTGTGGAACAGCCTCCCCCTCAGCGTACGGACCGCCCAGCCCGTGCAGGCTTTTAAATAACTTTTAAAAACCTACCTGTTCTCCTTGGCCTTCCCCCCCACTTAATCACCACTAGACCCCTGGCCCTTCTATCCTCTTTGTTTTACTGTGTCCTACCTGTTTTTATTACTTTCATTGCTTTACTATGTTTTTAATCTTATATCTTGCATCATATTATTTAGTTTTTATTACTTTCATTGCTTTATTATGTTTTTAATCTTATATCTTGCATCACATTATTTTTTTTATCAACCTGCCTGTGAAGCACGTTGGTGCCAGCTGCCGCTGCCTGGAAATGTGCTATATAAATAAAATGGACTTGACTTGACTTCATTAGCGTGAGGATGCTGTCGAAATCCACTAAACATTGTTCTGTTGATGCGTGACACACGTTCCATTTTCGGGACTCCGACTCCGACAGGTGGTCACTCAGACAGTCACCCAAGCGATTCACCCAAATAAAGTTTTCATTCATTCATTAATTTGCTGTCTCGTTATAACACAAACAGCTCACCATGAACCATGACCAGCTTAATTACGTTAGTTAGCATCCAAGCTAGCGTGATAACGTTAGTAGTTATTAGCATCCAAGCTAGAAACTGCTAGGCTGCCTGCTTACAGTACCTGCAATAATGTTGTCATCCTCCTGGACAGATAGACTTGTTAAATCATAATATCCACAGGTGTGTTGTGCTGGTCCTCAGTAAATGTTGCTATTAAAGTGCTAAATGTTAGATACACTAATATAGAGGTTTCGAACGTGGCTGCTCTCTGTTAATAACATTTTCAATCAATCAATCAATCCTGTGAGGGGAGAAACAGCCGTGTAGCTACAGAGCTGCAGTGTAGGAGCCATACTCTGATTGGATTTGCAAGGCTGCCAATCATTCAACCTCCGTGTATTGGATGTCAAGGGCTGTCAATCATTCAATCTCCCATTCAATGGCAAGAGTTTAAGTGCACAGACCGTGCTTAGATGACATTAATAGCCTATTTTGATTGGCTATTATTTATTATTTATTTAACCCTGGGTCAACCTGTGCAGTTATTCTGCACAAATAATTACTGCAGGCATTACTGCAGTGCAGGCCTGCTCAGAGCTGTCAATTTTGGGCATTTTTGAAGAAAGAAATAATTCACTGGCATTTTTTTACAGGGGAAAACATTTATAATAAAAAAATTATAATAATAATAATAAAATAAAAAAATAATATATATATAAATTAATAATAATTATGAGTGAATTTGTGTTTCACGTGTTGTCATAGAGAAACCTCCACTGGTTGAAGCACAGTTTCTTAGCTTCAGTGCATCAACAGTACAGTTCCCTGCGTGAATGAGCAATTCACATATGAATAGGTTGAGGCACAGCTACAGGCATTGGTGCATCAACAATATTGTCCACGGCGTGAATGAGCGATTCACATAATATATAATAGGTAGGTTGAGGCCCAGCTACAGGCGTTGGTGCATCAACAATAATGTCCACGGCGTGAATAAGCAATTCACATAATATATAATAGGTAGTGGTTTGAAGCATAGCTTAGGTTGGTACGCCAACAATAATGTCCACGGCGTTAAAGAGCAATAATATAATTGGTAGGTTGAAGCACAGCTAAGGCGTTGGTGCATCAACAATAATGTAAACGGCGTGAAAGAGCAATAATATAATTGGTAGGTTGAAGCACAGTTAAGGCGTAGGTGTGTCAACAATACTGTCGGCGTGAATAAGCAACACTTATATAATAGCCTGCATTGATGCTTAGCTGGTTGGTATTGCTATACGACAAGCAAAGTATATTTGCGTTGGATAAAGTCATTTAGCTAGCCACGCTAGCTTCCTTCCCTGGTTAGCAAGCAGCTAGCAGTGTTAGCACTTGGTTGGCTAGCGGCTAGCAGTGTTAGCACTTGGTTGGCTAGCGGCTAGCAGTGTTAGCACTTGGTTGGCTAGTGGCTAGCAGAGTTAGCACTTGGTTGGCTAGTGGCTAGCAGTGTTATCACTTGGTTGGCTAGTGGCTAGCAGAGTTAGCACTTGGTTGGCTAGTGGCTACCTAGCCAGTTAGCTCCCACTAGCAATTTTAGCACTAGTAGAATACGGCGATTCCACTTGGAAAAAAACAGTCAACATTAGCATTTGCACTTCCCTTGAGTTGACTGCGTCCTCCTGATGTACCACGTCGTGTGTATCCCTCCGTCTCGGTACCACCTCGACGTTGAATCGGTATCCCACGTGGGCACTTCCCTTTGCGTTCCGTCCTTCCGTCCCTTGGCGGCGCGCGTCCGGTAAATAATTGTCCAATTATCTAGCAGTCACTGTCAATGTGTCAACTAGACCTCCCCATTGGAAGGGTGCAGGCGCAACTGTTTCAATCCGGACCAAAGGAAACAATTCCGACTCTTGCTTGAACGTTATTTAGGATATCATATCCAAACACTTGAGTACTCCAATATTACTAGCAAACAGCCACCGGGTGCATGGTCAATTAGACAGCTCATAGCTAGTCACTAGTTAGTTTACACAGTCAGTTAACAGTTAGTTAACACTCAGATAGTAGTAGTCAGTAGAAGTAGCACTTAGCCAGTAGGAGTAGTGTAGCACTTGTGTCACTTACTGTAACAGCTGTTCGCCACAGGCACAGTTCTAGGTTCGAATGAGGAGAGGAGTAATATGCACAATTAAAAGAATAGTGGACCAGAGACAGAATTATAATAATGACCGGTTTATTAATAAGCACGCTAGCTAGACATACAGACATATAGACATATAGACATATAGTACAAAGTAGTAGTTGTTTGAAGTATCCTTTTTAGGTTCTTTCAGTAACCTCCCCTCTAAGGAGGGTTAGTTCGATATCAAGTCCTAGATTGATTGGATCAACACATTAGGTTTGGTTCAGACGTCTCTGAGGTTATCTCTAGCTAAAAGCTGGGTTCAAGATTGGATATTGGATGTATCCTTTTATCGTCAGTAAACTCTATATCAGTTTATCATTAGTAAACACTATATCAGTTTATCATTTCAATAGGTAAATGTTTAAACATATTAATTTAAACCTTTAAATGTGCAGGGAACGCAAATACCTTATTAGGTGAAATGCTCCTTTAAACTATTCCTTTGAAGGTGTAACACAACAAAAGTATCAATTGGAATATTCTAGGTTATGGGAATGCAAATACCTTATTAGGTGAAATTACCCTTTAAACCTTCTTTCTTTACAGGAGAAGCATCAGTGATTCAACTATAATCAATGTCATCAATGGGATTCAAGTATCTTATTGGGTACATTGACCCTTTAACTCGTCCTCTTTACAAGTTCTGGGCCCTCATTTATCAATAATTCTTAGAAAGTGTTCTATTTTCGTTCTTAAGCACAGAATTTAGAATGTGTGTAGGCACAGAAAAATCTGGATTTATCACACGTGCGTACACGGGTCGTACGCACACTCCGTGTTGATAAATACCACTTGTTCTACGCTCCGCGCTCGTGCACAAGTTTAAATATTTGCATATAGCACCGCCCGTAATTAACCATATACGGTAATGGAACACCCCCATGAAATGTGGAAAAGTGGACTAAGCCGAGCGAAGCGTGTTATGGGAGAAATACGCGACAGGCTGACAGACATGTACACGTACGGTGATGTCGGATATGATATCTATGTTATGGTTTGTAACCGACCTCAAACGCAACGGCACAGACAGGTAGTTCAGAGTTAGCCAAATACTAGGGCGTATTTATTTACAGAGTCAAAAAAAGGGTAAAGTACTATTATCAAACAAACAGGGAGACTGCCTTCGGCAGAGTCATCTGCGGCTCTGCAGAATCCTCCTGGTGATAGCGGTGGGGAATTGGCATGTGACGTTGTAGCGGCTCTGCAGATACTCCCAGCTTTAACTCAAGGTGGAAAACGGAGAGAGAGAGAGGTATCAGAAACAGTCCAACGAAACACAGAGGCAGTGTGGTTCCCTCCTCCCTTAGCTGTGTCCAGAACCAATTGACAGTGACAGTCTTCAGTGTTCCCCACAACACACAACTTAGCTGAGTCAGTGCAAACAAAACAAAATCTTCAGTGTCTCTTCTAAAACACACAATCAGAATAATCCAGAGGGGTTTGATTCCACTCACCCAAGCGCAACGCGTAAAGCGGGTAAAACGAGGCGCAGCTCCAAACGGGGAACAAGGTTCTCAACAGCGGTTCTCCACAGAAAGGTCCTGGAGAGAAAGTAGACCAGGAACAGCAACGGGGAAAAAGCAGGCAAATGCAGTTGTATTCCAGAACGACCCGACAACGATAGAAGGAAGGTCCAGGTATATAAAGCCCTCTGGGGCGCTAATCACAAACTGTGACAGCTGCGTGATGAAAGTGGCAATCGCTCAAAAAACGTGTGGCGGGGAATGCACCAATCAGCACCGTACCTCAGGAGAGCGTGTGGCGGGGAACGAACCAAACCTCACAATCTATTAACTTACTAAAGACCATTGCTGCCTGGGCAGCGCAAAACACTAATAAAGATCGTTAACCACTGTTTGCCATTGGTGTCATTAATAACCATGCTGGAATATGACTGAATTTGATTCGAAATTGCAACAGATTTTCCCTCAATTTTCTACCTGCATATGATTTGTAGAGGCATGCAATCTATTTTGATGTCGGTATTAGGTAGCCTATATAAACAATAATACGAGAGCATATACAAGAACAATGAATCTCACTGCCATGTATGATGTAGCCTACACCATGTGTAGCCTGCCTGTAACTGAGGGGTACAATTCCCTGACTGTATTGATTGAAGTATGGTATCATTAAACCACTACCGTCTTATGTACTTTAATTACTGGCCATACAGTACATGATATATATAATGATGAACACTTCCCACAATGAATCGGTTCCACACAAAGTTGTAATTAAGTATTTATTGCAGCAAAAGGTACATAATATACTTCTCTATTTTACTTTGAATGCGCTTATAAGGCAAAGGAATGTGCGTAGGCAAATCAATAATGAATGTCCATTCTCTGGTTACGCAGGAGGTAATCATACAACCTGAATCTTAGGGAATTATATCTATGGTACACTAGTAATATATAGCGGGAGATACTGGAAGGGTCCCCCCGGTTGTAAGCCAGCAAGGGTAGAGGGTCTGTCGGTAATAGAGTCTGGGTCAACGATGATAAGGAGACTCCGAGTACGGGAGACGGTGCAATAAGATCTTGATCCACAGACGAATACAGCTGTTCTCCGTAGCCTGTAGCTCCACAGGGAAGAAAGCTAGCCTGCCTCAGAGAGACGTGGCTCCTCACAGGGTAAATCCCACACACGTGTGGGCGTCGGCGATTCTCCGCTCCATTAATTACAGGACCAAAAGCAAATATAATCCAGCCGTAAAGGGCTATGCAGTCGTCGGGTAGATAATCCAGTGTACATGTCCACACGGTCCTCGTCTAGGTCTCCTCGGGTGAAAGCGCCATGAAAGCAGCCCAGCCTGGATAAGCACTCTAGCTGATACGAGGAAACGTTGGTGATGCTGGTCACTGTAGAACTTTAGCCGCACGATACACTATACACAAATAGACTATTACTGGCTTAATAGAAATATGTCGCACTCGACGGTATAGCGCCAAACTCTGACACTTCAGTTATTAATTCGCACGCGGTCTCAATGCTCTATTTGGGGCCAAAACAGGCCATACTTCACCGCACGTCGTATCGTGGGTGAGGCTTCAACTTATTGGGTACCAACACTAAGTTTCTCTAAGACTAAGTGCTTCTGTATTCACCTGCGCCATATTTATATGCACGGCGAACAATCTAGTGCCAACCTCATTTCTGTCTCGTATTCTTGGGCAAGGCCGGGCATGTACAGACATGTCTTGACAGTGGCTTTGAACCTGACTTCGGAGGCATGGCCTTGGCGCCTGTGGACCGCTGTCCAATAGGAGAATGAAATATTATGGTCTGTACTAGGCTAAAGGGATATTCCGTGTATATGTACAAGGAATATACAAGGGATATCAAACGATATACAAATATTATGCAATATATATCAATGAATAAATATATATATTCGGTTTAATCTGATCCTTTGTAACAGCCGCCTCCTAATTAGTCCCACCTAATTAGCTAAGCAGAGACAGATTAACCGCACTGTCCACTACTCAATGTCTGTTGTGAGGGGTAGGGCAGTTCACAAAGTCATGGGGTCATGGTCGTCATCGATAGTATCGGGGAGTCTTGGCAACTCTATTAGCCTCGCCACGGGTCGGGTGTAGATCCGCCCTTGGACGAGCACTTCGGCTGCTCGGACCTTTCCGTCGGCACCGGTGATCACTTTGCTTACGCGGCCAGCCGGCCACATAGCTCGGGGTAGTGACTGGTCGATAATCATGACGACTGTTCCTTCTGTCAAATTGTCTCTCTCTTTCACCCATTTCTGGCGGGTCTGTAGAGACGGTAGATAGTGGCGTAGGAAGCTGTTCCAAAACTTGTCAGCCAATACTTGACTGTACCTCCACATTCTTCGGCCGTTCGCTTCTTCAGGCCTGTACATTGTCTGTGGTAGCGCGGGGTCCAGCCGCACCATCAATAGTGTGTTGGGGGTGACTGGGTCGACATCTGCTACATCACTTGAGACGTAACCGAGGGGCTTTGAGTTCAATACTCCCTCGATCTCCGTGAGGACTGTCATTAGGACTTCTTCCGCCACGGTCTGGGCCCCAAGCACGGCGTACAGGGCTGTCTTTATTGAACGTACTTCTCGTTCCCAAGTTCCACCGAAGTGAGGTGCATTCGGGGGATTAAACTGGAAGTCAATCTGGGATGGAGTGAGGTGGGTCTTAAGTTCTGGGCCCATAGCTTGGAAGCTCTCTCTCAGCTCTCTTTCTCCGCCTTTGAAGTTTGTCCCGTGATCAGACAATAATATAGACGGTTTGCCTTTCCGCGATGTGAATCTTCGGAAGGCCATAAGGAATGAGTCTGTGCTCATGGTTGGAAGGAGTTCTATATGCATCGCTCGGGTGGTCATGCATTTGAATACAATACCCCACCGCTTCTCGGTTCCTCTTCCTTTCTTTATATACAGCGGGCCAAAACAGTCCATACCGGTGGAGTGAAAGGGCTGGTCGCCGAGTCGGAGGCGACAGGGAGGTAGGTCAGCCATCCGGGGTATACTGGGCTGCGCTCGCCATTTACGACAGTCTAGACAGGTTCGCTGGAAGCGCCGCACTGCTTCTCTCCCTTGCAGTATCCAATAACGACGTCTGATCTCCGCGAAGACTCTCTCTGCCCCGGCGTGATGCACATCCTCGTCGTATTTCTTTATGATCAGCTATGTGACCTTGTGTCGGCTGTTTAAGACTATCGGGTACTTGACGTCATCCGGTATGTCTGGAGCTCTCCGCAGACGACCACCCACTCTGATGAGACCATGGGCGTCGCTCTCGGGGGCTAGGTGGAGCAATCTGCTGTCTGATGGGACAGGCTTTGCTCCCTGTAGACAGTCTAGCTCATCGGGAAACGAGTCTCTCTGGGCTCGTTGTAGTAGAAGAAGTTCTGCTTCTTCGTAGTCAGCTGCAGTAATGTCAGTAGTGAGCTGAACCTCTGGGTGGTGCCACAGGAATGTCTTTAGCTGCGCACTCTCTAGGGTGAGGCAATCGTCTATGTCGGGGTCTGTGGAGACGAGTGTGTTCAATCCACAGAACATAGATTTCTTGTTTTCGGCCTCCTCTTTACTCGCTTCCCGTGGGGTGGGTGTAGGCCACTCTTCTTCCGGGAGCTTGAGGAACTCTGGCCCGTCACTGTATAGGTTGTGACGGGTGAGGTCATCCAGGGACATTCCCCGGGTGATGACGTCAGCTGGGTTGTGTTTTGTGTCCACATACCTCCAGCTTGCTACTTCTGTTAAATCTTGAATCTCTGTGACTCTGACTCCCACGAAGACCTTGTATCTGCACGAATCAGACCGGATCCATGTGAGTACTGTCGTGGAGTCTGACCACAAGATTGTTCTTTGCACCGGAATGGTGAGTTCACGTTGGATTAACGTGGCGAGTTGCGCTCCTGTTAGGGCTGCGCAGACCTCTAGACGCGGGATAGATTGTTGCTTGCGTGGGGCTATTCTTGAGCGAGCCAGGATGAAAGCAGTATGTATTTCTCCTCCCTCCTCTCGGGCACGCAAGTAGGCCACCGAACCGTAGGCTACTTCGGAGGCGTCGCTGAAGACGTGCAGGTCCATCTGGCACGTCTCCGGCCTCACTGTGGGTGGGAAGTAGCTGCGGCGTATGTTGACACCTGGGAGTGAGCTGAGTTCCGTCTCCCACTCTCTGTGGATGCAAGGTGTTCGGGTATGGGGTCGTCCCAGCCCTGGTCCTTGTCCCATAACGCTCTTACAATCATCTTTGCCCTGGTGGTGTAAGGTAGAATACATCCCAACGGGTCATATTGTCTGGCGAGTGTTCTGTATACACTCCGTCTGGTGGTCGGTAGTGCAGTCGACCTTCCCTGCTCCTTGGTCAGGGGTGTGTGTTTATAATGGAGCGAGTCTGTTTTGAAGCGCCAGACTAGTCCTAATGTCATTTCTTGGGCTTCTCCTGGGATGGTCGCCATCCAGGTCTCGCTGCTTGCTGCCTTGTCCTCGGGGGAGAGGCTGCGCAATACTTGCGGGTCGCTGCTGGCCCACTGCCTGAGATCAAAGCCGCCTTTGATCAGGGAGGCGCGGAGCTTGAGTAGAAGGGCCTCGGCTTCTTCTGACGTCGAGACGCTTTGCAGACAGTTGTCCATGTAGAAACTATTTCCTACACTTTGTCGGACCTCTTCATCGGCTGCTGGGTCCTCTGCGACGTGTTTTTGCAGTGCAAACGTAGCACAGCATGGGCTGCATGTGGTTCCGAAAGGGAGGACTTCCCATTGATAGATGGCTGGTTGCTCATCCCCGATCCTCTCTCTCCATAGGAACCGCAGCAGGGGCTTGTCCTCCTCCACTAGTCTCACCTGCAGGAACATCCCTTTGATGTCGCCGCTGATGGCCACCTTGTCTTGGCGGAAACGTAGTAACACGCCTAGTAGAGAGGGGCCGAGTGTTGGGCCGGGCAAGAGCTCTTTATTCAGATTTTGTGATCCGATCTGGTAGCTGCAGTTGAACACAATACGATCCTTGCCGTTGTGGTGGACTTTGTGGTGCGGCACGTACCATGATTCGGTCGTCTGATCGGCCTCTTTAATGTCAATTTTCTTTATGTGTCCCGCTGTGATTAGCTTGTTAATCTCAGCGCGGTACACAGTCTCTTGAGCGGGGTCTCTGGCTAGGCGCCGCTCTGTGTTCAATAGATACCGCTCCGTCGCTTCTTTTGGGGCGTGGAAGGCAGGCATACCCTCTCGCCTCAGGAGTGGAGTTGCGTATCTCATCACTCCGTTGACTTTGACTCTCTTTGTCCCCTGCTCGAGGAGGGCTATAGCGTAAATGTCTTCCTTGGAACGAATGTCTTTCTTTCCGTTCTTAAAGGGCATTGTCTCTAGTGTCCATAGCCTCTCGACATGCTGTAGGAGGGTGGTGTCTTCTTCTGTCACTCTGGAGTGGAGGCAGCTAGTGGCTGCTGTTCGGTTAAGAGACTTAGCGAGGGGGCCTTGTAGTGTCCATCCTAGGCGGGTCTCGACTGCTGCAGGACAGCCTCTGGGCCCTGTGTGGACCCGGTCAATCGGGACGATGAGGTCTGCATGGTCGGAGCCTATCAGCAGGGTCGGGGTGGCACCGTCTATGAGCGGTATAGGTAGTTGACGCAGGTGCACATATTTATCCATCAGCTTGGCGATGGGGTAGGTGTACTGCGACAGGCCTATTTCTTGGCTGGTGAAAGCGTTAGTAATCCTATACCGTCTCTCTGGCTGCCCGCTTGCTGCGATAGTGAAGGAGACGTTCTCGCCCTTTATCGTCTTTAGATCTCTTCTTATTGTCCGAATCGTCATCTGGTTTTCGCTCCCCCGCAGCCCCAGCTGGGCCGCAGCGGACGCGAGGAGAAGGGTCTTCTCTGACCCGTCGTCAAGGACGGCGTAAGTGTCCATGACCTTGTCTTGGTAACTCAATGTTACGCGGACCACCTTTAAGAGCACCCGGGCGCCCCAATGTACATAACACTTGCCTTTGTGCTGCTTGAGGGTGCAGGCTTTCTTCTGTTACTGTCGTGTAGGACATCTAGGTGGGCTCCGTCACACCGACTACACCTCTTCTTTAAGCGGCAATCGGCTGCCATGTGACTGCGCGCACATCGGTAACAGCGTCGGTTGGACTTTATCCATTGACTCACCTCGTCGGCGGTCATCTTCTTGAACGTGTCACATTGTGACAACCAGTGTTCCTTTTCGCAGTACGGGCACACCATCTTCCACTTCTCTTTCATCGAGGGGATACTGTGGTTCTTGCTGCTCGGTACTGATTCTGATTGGTGCATGACGGTCACCAATCTGCGGCCATCGTTTGCTCTCCTAGGTCCCTCTCTGGAGCTTGGTGTGCTCCGCATGAACGTATCCAACCGTAGGCTGTTGACTTCTCTCGCCAGGAAGTCGGCTAGGTCTAGGAGGGATGGCTCGGGACCGTTAGGATCACGGTGGTCTCTTTGCCGCCTGAAGCGCTCTTGTCGGGCGGGCGGAAGCTTCTCTAAAATCCTCTCGACATTAGAGTTTGCGTACAGTTCGTGCATACCCTTTTCTCTTTGCGCCCCCAGCATCCCTACCAGGGATTGTACCTTGATAGACAGGTCATCTAGTGAGCGATTGTCTGTGGCTGGGGGTAGGCGGTCAATATGCCTTATCTCTTGTATTACGTAGTCCCATATGCGTCCATATCTTTGGTCGAGTGCTGCTAGAGCCGCGGTGTATGGGGTAGTAGAGGTGGCATAGGCCAGCGCTATATTGTGCGCTCGGGGCACCTTGAGGTGCTTCAGTAGGATAGCATATTTGTACAGTTCATCAGCTACATCGGACATCATTGTCTCTAAGCACATTCGTAGCTCCGTGTACTGTGCTCTGTTCTCGTGTGTGAAGTCCGGAAACGTCGGTGTGCCAATGTATGATGCCATGGATGGCTGGCACATCGGTGAGCGTTGGAAGAGAGACCTCCTAGGTGAGTCTCCTCTTACGCCTCTTGGTGGGCTGGTACCTGCTGGGTACCATGGCCCGCGTATCCAGGTGCTGTTCCTCGGGGCTGGTCGTGCGTCAAGCTCACCAGTGAATTGAGTCGGGGGTCTGTAGCGCAGAGCCGCGGGGGTAGAGCCTGGGCTGTACTGGAACTCCTGGTCCTGTGGAGTACTGTGCTGCTGTCGGGCTTGACTCTCCTCCTCTCCCTCTTCTTCTTCCTCTGGCAGGTCCTCTAGATCCTGTAGTCGTCTATTTAGCCTCTCCGCGGTGTAGACCGTTTCTTCCCTGTAGCTGGGTCTCACTTGGACCGGTCGGGGAAGGGGTTCGGAGAGGGGTATAGGCTCTCTCTGGTGGTCGGGCTCAGGGTCGCTTGATCGGGTAGGGGAGGGTGCCCTTGACCCTTGTCTTGACGAGGCCCTGGAACCCCGTGCGGAGGGAGGGGGTGTTGCCCTGGTGATCAGCTGCTCCATTATCTGCGCTTGTAATCGGTCGCGCTCGGCTTCGCGCTTGGTGAGAGCGAGGTCGCGCTCTGCTTCTCTTTGGGCACCGGCAGCGGCGCGCTGGGCTTCGGCGGCGGCGCGCTGGGCTTCGGCCCGGTCCCTTCCCATATTCTCTTCCGTCTGAAGGCGTCTAATCTCTAGACGTATACGATCTTCGTCGCTCCGTTGCTGCGCTTGAAGGCGTTCTCTTTCCATGGAAGAATGTTCGCGCTCACTAAGCGTCTGTGCTTGGAGTCGATCGCGCTCTGTTGAGGCTGTCAGGCTGGCGAGGAATGCCTGTGCCAGCATCTTGTCCGCCTCGCTGGGGGAAGACGCTGGTTGGGGTGATCCGCCCCTGGTAGTACTCGTTGGAGATCCGTTCTCCTGTGGCGAGTCGAGGAGATCCATCTCCGGGGTGCTCGCCTCTTCTTGTAGTGGGTCGAGTTCCATCCCTGGAGGGCTGTCTTTATCCTGGAGCTCTCCGGGGACTACTTCTTCGGTCTTGGCGGGGGGTAAAGTCATGTCAGGTCCCTCCTGGTCTCCACCGTGAGCTTGGTCAGTTACGTTAGAACCCACTAGGGCCTCTATTGGCGGGGTAGCCTGGTCGATAGGGTCGGACATAATTTTACTATCTACTTTTTCCGCGTTTACCGTCTGTAGAAAGCTAGGTAGTATACTGGCAACGTAATCCTCTAAGTACTGAGGTGTCTGCCGTCTAGGCTGCGGGCGATCTACTTTAGGAGAACCGTTTTGTGGAGTGTTCATCATTGGCCATGTCAATATTAATACCACTATATTAATATTACACTAGTTACCCTCCGGCTCGAAGGACCAATTGTAAAGTCTTATGTACTTTAATTACTGGCCATACAGTACATGATATATATAATGATGAACACTTCCCACAATGAATCGGTTCCACACAAAGTTGTAATTAAGTATTTATTGCAGCAAAAGGTACATAATATACTTCTCTATTTTACTTTGAATGCGCTTATAAGGCAAAGGAATGTGCGTAGGCAAATCAATAATGAATGTCCATTCTCTGGTTACGCAGGAGGTAATCATACAACCTGAATCTTAGGGAATTATATCTATGGTACACTAGTAATATATAGCGGGAGATACTGGAAGGGTCCCCCCGGTTGTAAGCCAGCAAGGGTAGAGGGTCTGTCGGTAATAGAGTCTGGGTCAACGATGATAAGGAGACTCAGAGTACGGGAGACGGTGCAATAAGATCTTGATCCACAGACGAATACAGCTGTTCTCCGTAGCCTGTAGCTCCACAGGGAAGAAAGCTAGCCTGCCTCAGGCTCTCTGAGGCGCAGACTCGACGTGGCTCCTCACAGGGTAAATCCCACACACGTGTGGGCGTCGGCGATTCTCCGCTCCATTAATTACAGGACCAAAAGCAAATATAATCCAGCCGTAAAGGGCTATGCAGTCGTCGGGTAGATAATCCAGTGTACATGTCCACACGGTCCTCGTCTAGGTCTCCTCGGGTGAAAGCGCCATGAAAGCAGCCCAGCCTGGATAAGCACTCTAGCTGATACGAGGAAACGTTGGTGATGCTGGTCACTGTAGAACTTTAGCCGCACGATACACTATACACAAATAGACTATTACTGGCTTAATAGAAATATGTCGCACTCGACGGTATAGCGCCAAACTCTGACACTTCAGTTATTAATTTGCACGCGGTCTCAATGCTCTATTTGGGGCCAAAACAGGCCATACTTCACCGCACGTCGTATCGTGGGTGAGGCTTCAACTTATTGGGTAACAAGTTCAAGTTCAAGTTCTTTAATAGTTGTCATACAGAAGTACAGAATACTTTCATACAAAATGCTTCTTACTGTTACGCTCCAGAGACTGTGCTAGACAAGATAGTATCAAATAACATAATAACATAATATAGCATGAATTTAGAAGAAGAAAATGAGGTCACAGTTGTTCGGTATAGACATATGTACAATGTTCTGAGTTACCATATAATATACAATACACAATACTATGCAGTGTACTAATGTACAGTACTATCTAGTGCAAAGCAGAAATGGGATGAGGTACAATTTTAGGTACAATTTACAGTAAGGTGTACGAGTTGTAGTGCAATCCTTCATCCATAAATATAAAGTGTGGGGAGTGGGTGCTACAGTGTGTTTGTTTAAAGTGGGTGTGTGCTATAAAGTGTGTGTAGTGGGTGCTACAGTGTGTTTGTTTAAAGTGAGTGTGTGCGTGTGGATGTGTGTGCTATGTGTGTTTGGTGGTTGTTGTTGTGTAGTGTTCATTCATTGTTCGTTTAGCAGCCTGATGGCCTGGGGATAGAAGCTACTTCTGAGTCTTTCTGTGCTCGCCTTGAGACTCCTGTATCGCTTGCCTGACGGCAGCAGTTCAAAGAGGCAGTTGTTCGGGTGGCTCGAGTCCTTAATAATTCTCTTAGCCTTCCCCTTGCAACGCTTGTAGTAAATGTTCTGGAGGGTGGGGAGCCCCCCTCCAATTGTGCGTTCGGCTGAACGTGTCACTCTTTGTAGTCTGCTTTGGTCTTTTGCAGTGCTATTCCCAAACCAGGAGGTGATGTTGCCGGTCAAGATGCTCTCTATTGTACATGAGTAGAAGTTCTTAAGGATCTTCTGGCTGACTTGGAACTTCCTTAGGCGCCTGAGGAAGTAGAGGCGTTGTCGTGCCTTCTTCACCACACTGTTAATGTGTATGGTCCATGTCAAGTCCTCGGATATGTAGGCTCCGAGGTACTTGAAGCTGTTGACTCTCTCAACCGGTGCCCCGTCGATGCTGAGGGGGCTGTAGTCCTTGACCCCCGACCTCCTGAAGTCCACAATCATCTCCTTTGTTTTGCTGACGTTCAGGGAGAGGCTGTTTTCCTGGCACCATCCCGCCAGGACCTTGACCTCTTCCAGGTAGGCCCTCTCATCGTTGGCAGAGATCAGGCCCACCACCACTGTGTCGTCAGCAAATTTGACGATTGTATTGCTACTCCGCTGAGCCACACAGTCGTGTGTGTACAGGGAGTAGAGGAGGGGACTCAGAACACAGCCCTGGGGGGCCCCTATGTTGAGGGTGATGGATGAGGAGGTGCAGTTGCCTGCTCTCACCACCTGGGGTCTGCCAGTCAGGAAGTCCAAGACCCACTGGCAGAGGTCATAGCCCAAGCCCAGGTCCCTGAGCTTGGCTATGAGTATGGAGGGGACTATGGTATTGAATGCCGAGCTGTAGTCGATGAATAGCATTCTCACATAGTTCCCCTGCCTCTTGTCAACACTAAGTTTCTCTAAGACTAAGTGCTTCTGTATTCACCTGCGCCATATTTATATGCACGGCGAACAATCTAGTGCCAACCTCATTTCTGTCTCGTATTCTTGGGCAAGGCCGGGCATGTACAGACATGTCTTGACGGTGGCTTTGAACCTGACTTCGGAGGCATGGCCTTGGCGCCTGTGGACCGCTGTCCAATAGGAGAATGAAATATTATGGTCTGTACTAGGCTAAAGGGATATTCCGTGTATATGTACAAGGAATATACAAGGGATATCAAACGATATACAAATATTATGCAATATATATCAATCAATAAATATATATATTCGGTTTAATCTGATCCTTTGTAACACTGCCTATATGTGATCAATACAAACTTGAAATTGAATTCCATCATCATATTTATATGTTGTGTCTGTCCACTATGTTTGTTACTTTGTTATTCCCCCCCCTATCTATGTAAAGCGACCTTGGGTCTCTTGAAAGGCGCTATATAAAATTAAGCTATTATTATTATTATTATTATTATTATTATTATTATTATTATTATTATTATTATTATTATTATTATTATTATTATTATTATTATTATTATTATTATTATTATTATTATTATTATTATTATTATTATTATTATCACATCTGTGCGGGAGCTCACAAATAGACTGTTAGTCTCAGTGAAGTTCTATTCAAACCAACAAATTGAAGTAGAAAGCATTTCGTTGTGACCAATCTTATTTGGAAACATGACACACAAAATAATAGTATTTAGCTTTTTATTTGAAACAATATTTAATCACGTTTGGATGTGGGTGTTCTGCGTCTGCCCCCCTGTGCCAAACAAGCAGGCCAACCTCTTGTTTGCGCATGAGCATGTTATAATTACACTACTGTCGCTATTTTACAATGAACTATAATGAATTACGGTTCATACAGAACATGCGCCAGTGCACGGAAGCTTATTTCCGCGTTGCAATAATAATATTCTACTGCCGGGCGCCAGGTACGCATGGTCAGAGCTGTGTGTAAATATACGCACAAAGTCAAGCACACGTTCAAATTGATAAGTCACACACTTTGCTTAGAAATTATCATACGCACGGGTTACGCACATATCTGTGCGTACGCATCATTGATAAATGAGGGCCCAGGTATCTTACTGGCCGTATTTACCATTTAAGTCTCCCTTCATATAGGAGAATATCAATGGTTCAAGTATCTTATCAGTGGTTCAAGTATCTTACTGGGTGTAATTACTGTCGTATATTTCTAATCAATATCTAAGGTGATTTACAGTACAATGAGGTTGCTTATCTGGAAAGGAAGGTCATAATGATAGAATGGTCTTCTCTACTGATAGAGAAATAACTGTGCAGCCCAGACAAAAGGAACTATAGTTCAACTAAATTCTGATTTATTTTTCCAATGGGCTCAGAGTGAATTCAGAAGGTTGTTTTACATACAGGGATCATTTCATATTACATCAAAACATGTTTGTACAAAGGCTTAATAAGGTTTGCACATCAAACCCAGTCTATACATAAAACAGTAGTCATGTTAACATCAATGAAATAGAAAGTACCTTTTGCCATCACATAGTTAAACCTGGTCCAAACTACATTTACTATATCACACAAAACGTTAGGTTATGACTATAACCAAGTTCTGTTAGTTAGGGGCGATGCTTGGCATCGCTACTGCACTATCTCTGTTATGGTTTGTAACCGACCCCAATCGCACAACACAAGACAGGTATGATGGTTTGCCAAGAAACAGATATTTATTGAGAACAGGGAAAAAGGGCACTGTCCCTTTAAGGGAGAAAACACAAAACACAGGAATAACACAAGAGGGGAAGGTAAAGTGCCTTTAAGAGGCGGGCAGGAAAAGGGAACACTAAGGGAAGGTATAAGGGAACGCCTAGGGACAGAGGACTAGGGACAAGGAGAACTAGGGACAAGGAACTAGGTGGAACTAGAAAGGGGAGAACTAGGGACAGAGGGGACAGAGGCCCGCGGAGGCGGGCTGGGGACAGGGAGGAACTGGGAGGACTGGTGGGAACACCTGGGCCGCTCTGCAGAACTCTCGGCAGATCTCCGAGGTGGGTAACGGCGGCCGAGAGGGAGAGAGGAGAGGGTTAATGTACAAAGGGGAAAAACAGAGCAGATGCCGGAGAGGTGACCAGTCCAAATACCAAAGTTAAACAAAGTAAAACTATCTTCGTGAAAAATACACAAAGAGCAAAGTACCAAAACAAATACAAAGAGAATACTATCTTTGGTGTGAACAAACACACAGTGGGAGATGTAACGTCCAAAATAATATCCAAGTGAAACAAACAGAGGCACCACGCTGGGTGAGTGACATCACAATCAAAACTCACCCAGGCGTATGCGTAAAGGTACAGGGACAGCAGCGGGAACGGGGGCAAGGGACATTACGCTGGGTGAGTGACATCACAATCAAAACTCACCCAGGCGTATGCGTAATGGTACAGGAAACGCAGCGGGACGGGGGCAAGAGGCATTACGCTGGATGAGTGACATCACAATCAAAACTCACCCAGGCGTATGCGTAAAGGTACAGGGAACAGCAGCGGGGCGGGGGCAAGAGGCATTACGCTGGGTGAGTGACATCACAATCAAAACTCACCCAGGCGTATGCGTAAAGGTACAGGGACAGCAGCGGGGCGAGGGCATCGCCACCGGGTGGCTGGCTGTCCGAGCCGAGGAACAGAGTGCTGGAACAGCGGCGGTGGCGAGGGTGTCGTCCACCGGGTAGCCGACTGTCGGAGCCGAGGAACAGAGTGCTGGAACAGCGGCGGTGGCGAGGGTGTCGTCCACCGGGTAGCCGCTGTCGGAGCCGAGGAACAGAGTGCTGGAACAGCGGCGGTGGCGAGGGTGTCGTCCACCGGGTAGCCGCTGTCGGAGCCGAGGAACAGAGTGCTGGAACAGCGGCGGTGGCGAGGGTGTCGTCCACCGGGTAGCCGCTGTCGGAGCCGAGGAACAGAGTGGCGCGCCACACCTTGGTGTGCGCGTCGGAACCGAGAAACGCAACTGGGGTGCGTCTGCGTGGAGGAGTGTGCCAAGCTTGGAGGTCTGGATGATGCGCGTCTGTGCGCTGGTACGGAGGAGCGTGCCAAGCTCGAAGGTCTGGAAGATGCGCGTCTGTGCGCTGGTACGGAGGAGCGTGCCAAGCTCGAAGGTCTGGAAGATGCGCGTCTGTGCGCTGGTACGGAGGAGCGTGCCAAGCTCGAAGGTCTGGAAGATGCGCGTCTGTGCGCTGGTACGGAAGAGCGTGCCAAGCTCGAAGGTCTGGAAGATGCGCGTCTGTGCGCTGGTACGGAGGAGCGTGCCAAGCTCGAAGGTCTGGATGATGCGCGTCTCTGTGCGCTGGTACGGAGGAGCGTGCCAAGCTCGAAGGTCTGGAAGATGCGCGTCTGTGCGCTGGTACGGAGGAGCGTGCCAAGCTCGAAGGTCTGGAAGATGCGCGTCTGCGCGCTGGTCTGGATGTGCGTCAGGTCGATAGCTGCACGGGGGTCTGAAGTGGATCACTGGGATGCCTCCCGTGGAAGTCTAGGGAGCGCAGACCAGTCTCCCCCTCAGGCAACGGCGACAGCAGGCGAAGGCTGGAGCAACATCTCTACGCCGGAGAATCAAAACAGCGTAGGCAGAACAGAGGACCTCCCGAAGGAGTCTTGATGTTTGAGAAAATGATACGGCATGTTTACAACACGACCCCACGCCGAAACGAGGGGAAGAGCCCTGGTATTTAAAGCCCACAGGGGAACTAATTAGCCTGCCACCACAGGTGCGAGAGGTAATTGATAATCGAACTAAAAGTGTGAGTTCGGCACCAGACCAATCAAACACATAATGACAGGTAGTCCAGGTGTGGCCACTGAGAGTAAACGAGAGTAAAGAACGAGAGGGTGGGGGCTAGAGAGAGTGAGTGAGAAGAGAATTCCTAAACAGTAGGCTTAAAGAAAACAGAGAAAGTTGGTGAGCAGCGGACAAAACCTCACAGTACCCCCCCCTCAACGGGAGCCACCTGGCGACCCAAAACAAATACAGACAGAGTGGCAGGGGGCAAAACAAGACAAAAACAAAGGGTACTGGCCAAGCCAGCAGGGGAAGCCACCACAAGAGTGGGGCTAGCAAAAGAAACAGGGTCGCCGAGGGGTAACTAGGGTAGCAGAGGGGTAACCAGAGGAGCCGAGGGGTAACTAGAGGAGCAGAGGGGTAACCATGGTAGCACCGGGAAAAGAACTAGCAGAGGGAAGGTTAGCTGCCAGGGCACTGATAGCTACAGGGCCTATGCTAGCTGTACTGCTACATCAACATAGAGGCTGCGCAAGCTGCCGGAGCTAGGCTAGCAGAGGGAAAGGGTAGCTGCCAGGGCACTGATAGCTACAGGGCCTATGCTAGCTGTACTGCTACATCAACATAGAGGCTGCGCTAGCTGCCGAGCTAGGCTAGCAGGGGGAAAGGGTAGCTGCCAAGGCACTGATAGCTACAGGGCCTATGCTAGCTGTACTGCTACATCAACATAGAGGCTGCGCTAGCTGCCGAGCTAGGCTAGCAGGGGGAAAGGGTAGCTGCCAAGGCACTGATAGCTACAGGGCCTATGCCAGCTGTACTGCTACATTAACATAGAGGCTGCGCTAGCTGCCGGAGCTAGGCTGGCAGACAGGGCTGGACCAGCATGAGAGAACAAGCTAGCTGGAAGGACAGTCCTAGCTGTGTGAGATAAACTGACCTTGCTAGCTGAAAGGGCAGTCCTAGCAGTGGGAATACTGACCTTGCCAGCTGAAAGGGCAGTCCTAGCAGTGGGATAAACTGACCTTGCTAGCTGAAAAGGCAGTCCTAGCAGTGGGAGCAAACTGACCATGCTAGCTGAAGGGGCAGTCCTAGCAGTGGGAGAGAAACTGACCTTGCTAGCTGAAAGGGCAGTCCTAGCAGTGGGAGATAAACTGACCTTGCTAGCTGAAAGGGCAGTCCTAGCAGTGGGGATAAACTGACCATGCTAGCTGAAAGGGCAGTCCTAGCAGTGGGGATAAAACTGACCTTGCTAGCTGAAAGGGCAGTCCTAGCAGTGGGAGATAAACTGACCTTGCTAGCTGAAAGGGCAGTCCTAGCAGTGGGGAAACTGACCTTGCTAGCTGAAAGGGCAGTCCTAGCAGTGGGAATACTGACCTTGCTAGCTGAAAGGGCAGTCCTAGCAGTGGGAATACTGACCTTGCTAGCTGAAAGGGCAGTCCTAGCAGTGGGAGAAAACTGACCCTGCTAGCTGAAGGGGCAGTCCTAGCAGTGTGAGATGCTACACAAAAAAGTGGAGGCCATGCAGAGGGACCGGGTTAGCTGCTTGGGCCTGGCTAGCTACAGGGCCTATGCCAGCTGCAAGGCTGCATTAACATAGAGGCTGTGCTAACAGCCGGGGCCAAGCTAGCAGACCGGGGCCATGCAGAGGGAATTGGGTTAGCTGCCTGGCATGGCTAGCTACAGGGCCCATGCCAGCAGCAAGGGCTGCATAAAACATAGAGGCTGTGCTAGCAGCCGGGGCTAAGCTAGCAGACTGGGGCTCTGCTGAGGGACTGGGTTAGCTGCCAGGGCAAGGCTAGCTACAGGGCCTATGCCAGCAGCAAGGGCTGCATAAACATAGAGGCTGTGCTAGCAGCCGGGGCAAGGCTAGCAGACAGGGGCCATGCTGGTAGTAGAGGCCTAACAAGCTGCAGGGGGGTCAAACAGGGCTAACAGGGAAGCCAACAGGGCTAACAGGGGAGCTAACAGGCTAACAGGGGAGCTAAACTGGGCTAACAGGGAAGCCAACAGGGCTAACAGGGGAGCTAACAGGGGAGCTAGAGGGGAACTAGAGGGAACAAGAAAAAAAAGGCAAACTCAACATACACCGTCTGTGCTGGCTGGGGTCGTCGATTTGGTGGGGTCGTACTGTTATGGTTTGTAACCGACCCCAATCGCACAACACAAGACAGGTATGATGGTTTGCCAAGAAACAGATATTTATTGAGAACAGGGAAAAAGGGCACTGTCCCTTTAAGGGAGAAAACACAAAACACAGGAATAACACAAGAGGGGAAGGTAAAGTGCCTTTAAGAGGCGGGCAGGAAAAGGGAACACTAAGGGAAGGTATAAGGGAACGCCTAGGGACAGAGGACTAGGGACAAGGAGAACTAGGGACAAGGAACTAGGTGGAACTAGAAAGGGGAGAACTAGGGACAGAGGGGACAGAGGCCCGCGGAGGCGGGCTGGGGACAGGGAGGAACTGGGAGGACTGGTGGGAACACCTGGGCCGCTCTGCAGAACTCTCTGCAGATCTCCGAGGTGGGTAACGGCGGCCGAGAGGGAGAGAGGAGAGGGTTAATGTACAAAGGGGAAAAACAGAGCAGATGCCGGAGAGGTGACCAGTCCAAATACCAAAGTTAAACAAAGTAAAACTATCTTCGTGAAAAATACACAAAGAGCAAAGTACCAAAACAAATACAAAGAGAATACTATCTTTGGTGTGAACAAACACACAGTGGGAGATGTAACGTCCAAAATAATATCCAAGTGAAACAAACAGAGGCACCACGCTGGGTGAGTGACATCACAATCAAAACTCACCCAGGCGTATGCGTAAAGGTACAGGGACAGCAGCGGGAACGGGGGCAAGGGACATTACGCTGGGTGAGTGACATCACAATCAAAACTCACCCAGGCGTATGCGTAATGGTACAGGAAACGCAGCGGGACGGGGGCAAGAGGCATTACGCTGGATGAGTGACATCACAATCAAAACTCACCCAGGCGTATGCGTAAAGGTACAGGGAACAGCAGCGGGGCGGGGGCAAGAGGCATTACGCTGGGTGAGTGACATCACAATCAAAACTCACCCAGGCATATGCGTAAAGGTACAGGGACAGCAGCGGGGCGAGGGCATCGCCACCGGGTGGCTGGCTGTCCGAGCCGAGGAACAGAGTGCTGGAACAGCGGCGGTGGCGAGGGTGTCGTCCACCGGGTAGCCGACTGTCGGAGCCGAGGAACAGAGTGCTGGAACAGCGGCGGTGGCGAGGGTGTCGTCCACCGGGTAGCCGCTGTCGGAGCCGAGGAACAGAGTGCTGGAACAGCGGCGGTGGCGAGGGTGTCGTCCACCGGGTAGCCGCTGTCGGAGCCGAGGAACAGAGTGCTGGAACAGCGGCGGTGGCGAGGGTGTCGTCCACCGGGTAGCCGCTGTCGGAGCCGAGGAACAGAGTGGCGCGCCACACCTTGGTGTGCGCGTCGGAACCGAGAAACGCAACTGGGGTGCGTCTGCGTGGAGGAGTGTGCCAAGCTTGGAGGTCTGGATGATGCGCGTCTGTGCGCTGGTACGGAGGAGCGTGCCAAGCTCGAAGGTCTGGAAGATGCGCGTCTGTGCGCTGGTACGGAGGAGCGTGCCAAGCTCGAAGGTCTGGAAGATGCGCGTCTGTGCGCTGGTACGGAGGAGCGTGCCAAGCTCGAAGGTCTGGAAGATGCGCGTCTGTGCGCTGGTACGGAGGAGCGTGCCAAGCTCGAAGGTCTGGATGATGCGCGTCTCTGTGCGCTGGTACGGAGGAGCGTGCCAAGCTCGAAGGTCTGGAAGATGCGCGTCTGTGCGCTGGTACGGAGGAGCGTGCCAAGCTCGAAGGTCTGGAAGATGCGCGTCTGCGCGCTGGTCTGGATGTGCGTCAGGTCGATAGCTGCACGGGGGTCTGAAGTGGATCACTGGGATGCCTCCCGTGGAAGTCTAGGGAGCGCAGACCAGTCTCCCCCTCAGGCAACGGCGACAGCAGGCGAAGGCTGGAGCAACATCTCTACGCCGGAGAATCAAAACAGCGTAGGCAGAACAGAGGACCTCCCGAAGGAGTCTTGATGTTTGAGAAAATGATACGGCATGTTTACAACACGACCCCACGCCGAAACGAGGGGAAGAGCCCTGGTATTTAAAGCCCACAGGGGAACTAATTAGCCTGCCACCACAGGTGCGAGAGGTAATTGATAATCGAACTAAAAGTGTGAGTTCGGCACCAGACCAATCAAACACATAATGACAGGTAGTCCAGGTGTGGCCACTGAGAGTAAACGAGAGTAAAGAACGAGAGGGTGGGGGCTAGAGAGAGTGAGTGAGAAGAGAATTCCTAAACAGTAGGCTTAAAGAAAACAGAGAAAGTTGGTGAGCAGCGGACAAAACCTCACAATCTCGCGTACGTGCACGCGTACTGAATAAACCACAAATGTACCTCTAATACCAGTATTAGTCTGACCACACCCCTCATCAGCTTACCTTCATAAGCAGGTGTGTGGTCACCTGCTCTCCTCCTTCCCAAGCTTTCACCACAAGGTGAGGACAAGGGCTGCAGCGGCCGTCCGATGCCAAGCATCGCCCCTAACTAACAGAACTTGGTTATAGTCATAACCTAACGTTCTGTATCGTTAGTGGCTTAGCTTGGCATCGCTACTGCACAAGGGAGGCCAAGCGGAGCCACTTGGCTGACAAATACACCCCGCTGACAGCCCCCCAAAACCATCAGAACAGGGAGGGCCGAGCCCCCCCGACCCCCCCTAATGGAGGGTAGCCCCCCTATTAGGGACGTCACGGGAGGGCGACGGACCCGACCGTGCGAAGAGGCACTCAAGCAACTCAACGCACAGGGTGAGCAGACCGTGGCTTGACCCCACGACTACACACACGCACAACCCGCATGCCACCCGGGAACGAACGGAGGAACAACCTCGTTACTGCCCCCAGAATCACGGGGTCAAGGGCAAACCCAACCCCGTGGCAAGGCCGTAGCAGCGGAGCACGAAGGAAGACCCAGACCCACCAAAAGGACTGGACTCCCTAGAATGGGGGCCCGGAGAAGTCCATGATGCCAGCATCAAGACCCCACCAGGTGGGCACGTAGTGCCCCGCCCCCCACATCGCCAGCGTATTCGGACAAAGGCCCCTCAGTTACTGCACCTGGTATTCCCAGGCGGAACCAACCAGGCCAGAACCTGCCCAGCTTCCGAGATCGGACGAGATCGGGCGTGTTCAGGTCGGTATGGCCGTAAGCTGAGCGGGCCCCGTCCCCCCAATAGTACACCGCCTGGCACACTGACCCTGCAGAACAGGCAGTCAGCATGGCCGTAAGCACACAAAAAAGGTTAACCAACGGAAGCAGGCAGCGCACCGGGGAAAAACCAGGCAACAGGCTGTTAACCCTAGCCTGGAGACTGCGGACGAGACAGGCGCCAGAGGGGACAGCTGAACACAGCCGCCCCGGCGGAAGGAGCGTAAGCTGGCGGTGTTGCATGACCAAGCCTCCATTTAACCACCCCCACCCAGAGGGGTCGAGGCAGAGAAGGCTGACACGATCGGCAGACGTCATGAACGTGCAGGGGCACCCTCAAACGGTGAACCCGGGAGTTGACACTGCTCCAACACACCAGGGAATCAACCACCTCGGTGTTACCCAATGCGGTGGTTGTTCCTATAACCCCTCAAGAAAAAACTCCAAAACACACCTGCGGGTATACACCGGCTATACCGCAGTACAAGTGTCTCAGTTTCCAAAAAGGGTTAACCCAGGCCTACGGGTCGCAAACATCACTTCGGACCGGGCCTGGCGGTACGGGAAGCACAGGGTCACCAGAGGAGGTCAAAAAACCACCCCCACAGGCCCCTCTTCGCCATGCGTGAGAGAGGAGCGAAAAATAATGGAGAACCAGCCCCTAAGCACACCGTACCTGGTATTCCCCGGCGGTCTCCCAACCAAGTACCAACCAGGACCAACCTGTGTAGCGGCCGAGATCCGACGAGATCGAGCGCGTACAGAATGGCAAGGCTGTAAGCCATGACGACAGTGCTGAGTAAAAACACACCCAACCAGGGTCTCCATAGCGCTTAACCCTGTGACACCCAGACCGACCTGGCATTTTTCCCCCTGAAAAAAGCCCAAGTCCCTCAGGGTACCAGAACAGCAGATCTGCATCCCCGGCGGACAACGGGTTCAACTGATCTGGACCAGCGTGACCAGAACCAGTCCCGTGCCCTAACCACGCCGACATGCCTACTCCAGGAGAAGGGCAGATATGCGTGTTGATCTTAACATGAAAAGAAGGCGCCACCCAGACGTTCGGACGAACCGCGCCTGGTGGCCCACCCCAAGGGCGTGAGACCCCACTACATATGTTCAGATCCATCCCGTCATCATCCCCCAGACATGAACGAGAATCCGTCGACAACCCACCCAGGTCATGGGATGTGGTCGTCGGAAGAGGAAAAACCCCCATCTCAGTTGCTTTATAAAAACGCTGTTTCAACCACAAGCAACCAAGGCGTGCCAGTCAATCGCCTGTTTACAGCGAGCTAGCACTATACGTGCGTCGGGACACACCCCCATCAATGAACAGGCTATTTAGACCTGTCATTGAATCCCCAAGGCGCCCAGGGGAACGACAAGAGGGGTGTGACACTCCCTAACTCCAACACTTCTGGAATAGAAAGAAGGAAGCATCAACAGTATGTATCCCAGTCTACACAGCCGGGGTAAAAAATGTTCACATTTTTACATCCCACCACCCTCCCATAGGAAAGAGACGGGCATCCCCAGAGAGACTTCCCACGCGAGCTGTACAGATTGAAAAGAATATATTGCACCTCGAGCCATGTAAAAAACTGGTTTTAGGGCCTCCGGGGAAGAGGCACTGAACCCATACACACTCAATAAACGAATTGAATCGAATATACATACAATAGAAAAGGACCCTTCTAGAGGGTCCACTCACTTTGACAATCTGAGGAGGAAGGCTCTGTACTCTGATGGAGGCTTCCTCACATGGAAGAAGGAGTCCGAACTCACAGAAGGCCTGAATAGGCGCTTGGTGAGGAGGAGCCCTGACCACCCCCCCTGAAAACAGATCCATCACATGGACCTGAACAGCACACGGAAGTCCTACCAACAGAGACGCGCACGGTGACGTACTCTATGGCGGGGGAATTCCTGCGGTGCACACGCCCAATATACCAGGCCGTGGGACCAGGAACTCCCCCCCCCCCCCCCCCCCCCCCGTAACGTGCCGAACCGCCACGTGACGGGAACCTTGAAGGACAGGGGGTGTACCCCTGACCGACAGAACAATGGGGAGAGGAAAGGTTACCAGTTCACCCCTTTACGACCCCACACCCATGATACGACGTAACGACAAAAAGAGAATATGACACAGTCATAGTCAGCTCTATGAAGCGTTTCACAGCTCCACACAGCGCATGAGCTAACCTGCTATCTGATTTTTACTAAGGAAAAACACAGAATAGAGAAGGCTCTAAGAACCCCGGTCCAACATACACATGTGCTTCTGTGGCCAGTACAACCCAGTTGTAGGTCACATGACACACACAACCCATCATCACCTACAAAAAATGGCAAAAACACTCAACAGAGGAACGCCGTTTTTTTCACAATGAGAGAATACATCATTCTTGATTAGTATCGACCACAGGCCTTGCTAAGCACACATGACAGCAACCAAACCAATTTCCCTTTAGGAAATAAGTTTCTCCAGCAGATTTAGCACAACCTCAGCAATCAAGCTAAGAGTTACATCGTATCCCTACCACACAAAAGACACAATTAATGCACAACATGTCTGATAGGAGGTGATAAAGTCCCCAGGGAACCGGGGGGGAAAACACAATCCTCCTATTTTACCCTCAATACGGCCAGTTAAAACAGGAAAACCTGTTAATGTGTGAACTCACTGTTCATTGTCATTACAGTCTGAGAAAGAACATTCCTTTACTCACTTGTCACCAAGCATAGCTTCATAGGTTAGTTGCCTTAGTAGTGAGTACACGGTACACATAAACACCATGATGTTTCTCACACAACAACCAGATCAATACATCACGATCTGCACGGAGAAGCTAACTGCCAGTGACAAAAACAGCTCACACACAACCCGCAACATATCCCAAATGCATTGCAACAACACACGTTTTGGGAAAAAACACCGTTATTCACAATACATTTAGCAAAGTAAAACCAGAAGACGTGTTATGAGGTCTGGCCAACCCCGTACCTAGCCGGAACGCAGATCAGCGAAGTGCAGTCACAAGACACCGTAGAACACAGCCGTCCTGTGTTGTTCGATCCGGGCAGCGTCGCCGCTCCACCAGTCGCTACAGTCCTCTTTGTTGACGCAATCCCCGTCTAGGCTCAGGCAGGGTCGACGAACATCCCCTGTCAAGGATGACGTCGTGGTCAAGAGTGTAAAACATGTTAAAATCAAAGCACGTTCAACAGAATAGCATCAAGCTAACGGCTGCTCCAACCGTTCGGGTGCTATTGCTTCCGCTCGCGAGACGCCGATCCAACGACGCACGCGATCAGAAGCGAGCTCCCGGCGGCGCGCGAGAAGCTAAGCTACCCCGCGCCAGGCCACTGACCGGCTAACCGTAAGCTATGAACATGTAAACAATGACATAACACTCACCCAGACAGGCCGCCGTTCTGAACCCTCCTCACTTTTTAAGAGAAAAGAGAAAACAAGACGTCAACACCGCTTCACAACGGTGACATTACCACGTCCGGCGGAATCAGCACAGTACCAACTGGCCTGTATAGCTGACTTTGAACATGAATCTGCCGCTATCGCACATTACATGCACATATCCCCTCGTGAAGGAATACTCTCATTTGGATATGAAAGATGGGGTCTTAACACGGTGACAGAGAGAATCCACTCGTCCAGAACACACAGGGATCACCAGTGTCAATGGTCGCGGCCCACTAGTTAAAACTATAATGGTCGCCAGACCAAGGCCTTCTGTCGCCTAGGCGGCTAAACAAAGGACCCTAGCCTGGGGCCGGTTTCCATAAACTTTGTCAAGTAGCCCCCATAGCACTAACAGACAAGTGGAGCCCGCCAGCAAACACTACTCACCCAACCTGGAACGCACCGCTCCTCACAACAGCGGCATGTCCGACAGTTCAGCTGTGGCCTGACAGGTTTCACCCCAACAAACACAGCAAGGAACTGCAGTTGAGAAGCATGCAGCGGCGTGCTCCCAATACGAAAACCGGTGGAGGGTTTTTAGAATGATCATCATCTTCTAGACACTCCAGTACGAAGACAATATCGCCGTATTTTCTCGAAAATAGTGAGAGAGAAAATAAAGATATGATGTCAACGTATCCTTGTTTCCCAAGCTGTTCCTAATCCAATTTCTTCCATCATGGTGTCAAGTGTGGGGATCTACCGAGGCACCTCTTCCTTGTGGTGAAAGCGAGAAGGAGGAGAGCAGGTGACCACACACCTGCTTATGAAGGTAAGCTGATGAGGGGTGTGGTCAGACTAATACTGGTATTAGAGGTACATTTGTGGTTTATTCAGTACGCGTGCACGTACGCGAGATAGTGCAGTAGCGATGCCAAGCTAAGCCACTAACGATACAGAACAGTGATTCCATACAGTTTACTTACGTCATGGCAATAGCAGTACAGTCTGTGGGTGGGTGGATCGGTTGAGTGACACAGAAACCCCCTGGTGGTTTCTGGCCTGTCTCTCTAACACCGCGCTCTCTGTTATATACCCTGATATCCACCAATAATAACAGTCTAGTAGTACGTTTTTGGTCCAATCAGGTTTGTCTTCTGGGAGGGGTCCGCCCCCACCGATCTCCTCCTCATCGTATGGGCTGGTCTGTGGCCCCAGGGGGGGTCCTATGGCGGCCCCCTCCTTTTTGGGCTGTGGCTTCTCAGTTGAACAGAGGGGTATTCCACTTAAACATTTTACAAAGTATCTCTAGTGTATATGAATTACACTCTTCCAGTATTATCACAGTTTTACTCTTTTGCTTATATTTTAATACCAAATTGCATAATCAGGTGACATTCTAAATGATATTCAAATACCTTTTATCTAATATGGTTTAATTAATATGATATTGTTTGAATTAGTTTCCATGTCTAACATCCTGTAAATACATTCTGCTCTTAACAAGTCTGGGCTGGTCTGCCCTCTGTTCAGACCAGCTGTCCTCTGCACCCAGTGGGGTGTTATCACCACATTAACATACAGTACTCAATCACACAAGTGGGGGTTTGAAATGACTGTTTTCTGTAACACCAGAATCACCTTTTGCTGAGCACTGAAAATCCATTCTGCTGTTGAAAGGGTACACCTGGCTTTTGCATTATGGTTCTCTAATTTATACACACATCTTACTTATGAAATACACAGTCAAAGATACCACATTACCCTTTAAGTCTCCCTTCTTATAGGAGAAATATCAGTACCCATATATCAAATTAAATCAAATCAAATACAAAATACAATATCAAAATAACAAAAGGTGAACGGGGTCGAAGCCCTTGGAATGTCCTTGTATTCTCGTTCAATCAGTTTGTGTATCAGAAAAGGATATAGGTCAGTTCAATCCGTGGAAGTTCTTATGATTCAAGTTCAATCAGTTCAATCCTACCGGACTGTTGAGGTAACAGGAGTTGAGCAACAGGGGTATTCGAATCAGGCTGGCATTAGCCTTGAGCAGTGATGGGAATAACGGCGTTATAAATAACGGCGTTACTAACGGCGTTAGTTTTTTCAGTAACCTTAATAACGCCGTTACCGTTATTGCCAAAAAATGCAGCGCGTTACTATGATTGAAGCAGTTTTTTTCATCAGACAGATCTCTGCGCCAACACACACACGACGCGCATCGCCAACACACACACACACGCCGCGCATCGCCAACACACACACACACGCCGCGCATCGCCGACACACACACACACACACACGCGCGCGCCACGCATCGCAGAAACGCACACACACACACACACACATGTCGCCAACAATCAACAACAACATTGGACTCCCGCTGATCAAATAAAAAAAAAGAAACATACTTTTTCGGACTGATCATCTGAGCTCCTCTCCAGTTAAATCCAAATAATCCTCTGCCATTGTTGTAATATGTCATCTGTCCTCTAGTATTTAGTCTCGTGCAGTTAAATCCTCTCTAGAAGGGAAAGTGAAACTTACCAAGCCTATAAGTTGTTAAAGGTGCATTAGGCAATTAATTTACTCTGGATGCCTGAACACAGAATGACACCAGAATCACTGACTACCACGGCAAGCCTATAGAAAATTATTCTATTTAATAATAATAATTATAATAATGATCATAAATATAATATATAAAAAAAAATTATTAATTTTTTTTATTATATTAATAATTATTATTATAAAAAAATCTGTTGTACCGAACTCGTACCGAACCGTGACCCCAATACCGAGGTACGTACCGAACCGTGGCTTCTGTGTACCGTTACACCCCTAATCTATTGTGTTTGTATTTGTATGATCCACTATATAAACATAGTAATTATAATATCTACATATACATGGCATTTGATTGGAGGCTAGTCTCACTTTGTCCCACACAGCAACATTAAAATAGTTTAGATTTGTGTATGTTGTTTATGTAAAAAAAATCTTGAAAGTAACGCAATAGTTACTTTCTGAAGTAACTAGTTACTTTTAAAATTTGTAACTGAGTAAGTACTTTAGTTACTTTTTGGAAGAAGTAACTAGTAACTGTAACTAGTTACTTTTTAAAAGTAACTTGCCCAACACTGGCCTTGAGCTATATCAGAGGTTCAGTCGGTTGGCTCGCCAGCTTGTATTGTCCGGCACACCGCCTCGTCCCCGCGTGGGCACACGTGGTGATGGGTGGTCTGGAACTGCTCCCAGGGTGGAACGGGGTGCTGGGGAAACCTAAAAACCTGGCCTGCTTGCAAGCAGGCATTCAGAAAATAAAAGCTATTTACCATCTTTTATCGCTTCATCATCCTTTCATTGCTTTCAGAATGAATAATCAATCAGGCTACTTTTAGCTATGCTAAGCTAAAGTCACCAAACACTCTTACTCTATTTTCGTTTCCATCATAACGGTCGCAAGACGCCTTATGTAACTAGTGCTGTGAAAAGATTAGAGAAATTGCGTAATGTTGAAAGTTTACCGGAGGTTTGCTTACCCCTGGAATCTTCGGGGCATGTTTCAGCGACACGTCGGGCCTATTCTGATGTTTCCTTCGTCTGGTGGCCGCAGATCAAGGAGCAGCGTGCAAGGTTGGCTATCGAGCTGGCTTGTACACAGGTAGGCCCTGTGTCATCAGGCATTGATGTTAGTGTTAGTAATGCTGGTTTGTTTTGTTACACAACCATGTTGTGTGTCGGCGCCAGGGGTGGGATGGTTTGGTAAACGGTTCACTGCAGTGGACGGGTTCCAAACGATCCTGGAAGCGTGCTGCTAAACAACTAATGCTAATGCTAAATGCTAATGCTAATGCTAAATGCTAACACTACTGCTACGCTGTTCTAATGTCTCCGCCGTGGGATGTTGCTGCTTTTCCCTCCTCTTGCCCGGTTCATCAATGAAGGTCAGTCGGTAGCTAATGTGGGGGTTTTGCTGAGTCCTATTTTACCCTTTTTACGGGTAAATGGGTTGACAACAGGATGTGCCGTGGCTAGGTAGCCTAGCCAGGTAGCGTTAATCCTGTGCCCCGGCGGGGTTTGAACGGTGTTCCCACCCGATGCTTGAGGCTTGGCGGGTGGCAGTAGAGCTATACTACTGCAGGATGGGACTTAGCGACGGCCCGTGTTGTGGCTCAGCTGACTGTTTTCTGTCCATAGTAGCGTTGAACGCTATGCTGTAGTGAGCTACTGTTTTGTTCTGTCTCTCTGTTACGAGAATGTCTGTCTATGCTACAGTTTTCTCTCCTCTCAACCATTCATGCTGACGGTCAATCGGTGTCTATTGGATGAGTAGTGCGGGGGGGGGGCTTTGTTTACCTTCATGGGTAAACGGGCTAAGGTCTGGGGCTGGTGTGCTGTTGTGAATATTATGAATGAATGCGGGACTGGTTCTCTCTGGTCCGCCTCCCCTTAACGTTGTGTACATGGGCTTGCTCATTCTACAGTATTTTCGTGGTGTTAGTTCTTTTATTCATTAACCCCTGCATGGTGCACACCACAGTGGAGGTTGCTGTTTGCAACCACCACTGGTGCTCCATGTTAACATCAGTCCTTTGCTTTTGACATGTTGAAACAGTGCCCCGCCCGGCCAACGCCATGAGGTGGGTCGGCCTGGCGAGTGGCTGGTGGGCTGCTAAAGCCTGTACCGCCACGGTATGGAATTGGCAGCGATTAGTAACTGTGTTCGAATTGCTGTTTTTTCTATCAAAAAAATGGTGTCTGGTGGCGGGGCCTTGAGGGCCAGCCGACGTCGACACATCGCGCAAGGTTGTTGACGTTATTAGCTTTGACCTAGCCGCAAGCTATAACCGCTCAGGGTTCCCCTCTCCGCAGAGGATTTTGGTCTTCTGCTGGAGCGCAGGCGGTATTGTCCTAGGCCCCACACCGCCTCACACCGCGCAGCCAGAAGAAGAGAGAGCACGGCCTCGTCAGCGGCGGTGACGAGGCCCTCGACAGGCGGCCATGTTTTCCCCCGCCAGAGGTATCCTGGGCGTTGAATCGACAGGTGTCCACAAGGCCGACAGCCTTGGCGGCCGAGGGATCGGCCATGTTGGATGGGCACGGCTTGAAAAACAAGCCGTCGCCGTCCTGCCGCGAGCAGCCCGCTCTCCGATCACTCCCTCCCCCAACACCGGTGGAAAAAGGGGGCTCTGATTGTTAACTTTGGCTGCGGGCCGCATGCCTTCGTTGAAGCGCGGGCGGCCCCACTTTTCGCTTCTCATGGGGACAGGGGCTGACACCCAGTTGATGGCTGAGCCTGGGTCTGTCCATGAGAATGTTGTGCTGTCAAGCGGCTCCCACACCATAAGCTGTGTTGGTTGAGCCTGGTGTTACGTCTGTCAACTACAAGTGTTGTCAGCAGGGGGGCTCGAAACCTTTTGAGGCACACAGTGCGGGCTTCCCCGGCCTCGCCTTCGCCAGGCCAGGTATCATGTTGGTGCCTCCCACTCCTGAAAGATTGGCAGTGGTCTCGCAGGCGCGTGTGATTTGGGTGGTAGTAATATCACTGCAGGGCTACGGTGTGCAGGAACCCATGGGGTCCTCACGCCTTGCATGTCCGGCTGCAGAACAACTCCTCAGCATGATCTGGAGGGGTGTTCAGTGGGGGGGCTTTTGTCACCTAGATTGATGTCAGCTTCCCCCGTATCAAACCGGCCCTTTCTGTCGGGGTCCCCCCCTTGTGTGCGATTGCCTCGTGGGTAGTGTCAGGTTCCGACCCGACTCCACGGAACGCTCTGCTCGCAAGGGTCCAGGGTTGGCTACGCACAGCGGGTGGGACCGGGCCGACTATCTACAGTTCCTGGCAGACCTGCGCCACATGGCGGCAGGGTGCATTGGGAGTGTCATCACATATGACTACGGCAGTATCATATGTCGAGGTGGATGGAGAGAACGCTGAGGCGGGGACTTGTGTTTACACAACCCCACCCGTTTTCAGGTTTGGTACAGACCCTATTGTCAGGGTCACCAGCAGTGACAGCTCTGGTCAACGAGATCCAATCTCTGTGGACGAAGCAAGCCATCGTCGTGGCGTTCTCCTCCCGGTGTTAGCCTGAGAAATTGGGAGGGGGGGTGTCAGACCCATGCTGGACCTGTCCCATGGGAAGGTTCAGCATTTTTTGGATCGTCTCCTACCTGTTGAACACTGTCAGGTGGGGGTCTGGTTCTCCTCCATAGACCTGTAGGATGCGTATTCGCATCTCCGATCTTCCATCCTGGGGCTTACCTACTGTACGCTTCCTTTGCAGGATTAGCGTATGAGTACCAGAGGCTGCCGTTCGGTTTTCTCTGGCTCCCTGCATCTTCACCAAGTGCGTGGAGGCCGCACTGGGGCCTCTGCGTCGTCAGGGGTTACGAAGTGTATTCTGCCCTGACGACGTTCTGGTCCTTCGCGGTCAAGGTGGATCGTCGGGTCTCGTTCCAGGCAGGTCTCTACCAGCCTGGGGTTTGCTGTAGACTGGAAGTAGAGTACTCCTCTTCCCAGTCAACGGTTGGAGTGCTATGGGCATCCCTCTCAGAGCGTGTTGTCGACACGCTCGGGAGGTTCCGTCCTAGAACGGTTACGGCGCTGTCTCACGTCACGTTTTTCACCGACGCCTCCCTCGCTGGAGACGCGTCGGGCCAACGTAGTAGGGGGCAGCTGGCAAACCATGCTGCCCGGTCTGCGCTACGTTCAATGTGTTGGTATTGAAAGCGGTCCTTCTGGTCCTCAAACGGTGTTGATCAGGACGGACAATACGACGTCAGTGTCGTATATCGACAGACAGGGAGGAGTACGCTCCCCCCGTCTGCACCAGGCGGCAGGCGGCTGGCTATGGGCGTCCTCCATCTGCGCGGCCTGAGGGCTCCCCACATCCCCGGCAGGGTGAATGTGGGTACAGGTGTACTGTCGCGGGGTGGTCCTCATACTGACGGGTGGGGATTACGTCCGGACATAGCCAGGCAGGTTTGGGACCGGTGCCGTGCCGCCTGGGATTCTTTCCCGATACATCTGTTAGGTCAGTTGTTGGGACGGGTACGCCACTGTCACGCTTACGCGGGCCGATGGCGTATGTTCCAAGAGTGGTCTAAGGCGGGGGGCAGGGACCGGTGTCCTGCCCCCTGGATACTGTCCTTGTTACCTCCAGTCTCTCCTTGATAGACTGTCGGCTTCGACGGTGAGGGTATATGCAGCAGCTATATCCTCTTATCATGAGGGATTTGAGGGTGATGTTTTGTTCACCCACCCTCTTGTGAAGCGTTTCCTGCTTGGCGCCCGACGCGTTAAGCCGGTAAAACGCTCTTTGGCTCCGAGTTGGGATCTTCAACTGGTCCTCGGTCGGTTGTCTTTGGCCCCGTTTGAGCCTCTTGAGCAAGCGCCGTTGGAACAGCTATCGTTCAAGACCGCGTTCTTGCTGGCCGTCACCTCCGCTGAACGCGTGGGTGTGCTTTGTGCTCTCTCGGTACGACCAGAGTGCCTGTCTTTCGTTCCGATTGCGGTGCCACTCTGCGGCCTAATCCTGCCTTCGTGCCTAAAAATATCCGGAGTTCTTCCGCTCCAGGGATATTGTGGTTCAGGCGTTTCATCCGCCTCCTCACGCTAGTGAGTTAGATGCGGGCCTTCACCTGTCATGTCCGGTCCGTGCTTTGGGAATTTACCTCAGCCGTACTCAGGACCTCAGGGTTACCGAACAGCTTTTTGTCTGTCACGGTGGTTCTCGTGCCGGTAAGGCACTATCGAAACAGCGCCTGTCCCATTGGTTGTGCGAGGGCATTGCCCTCTGCTACACGTTGGCCGGGCTGGATCCCCCTGGGGGCGTCAGGGCGCACTCCACTCGTGGTGTGGCTGCCTCTGCCGCTCTGCTGGGTGGGGCCTCGGTGGATGACATCTGTGCTGCAGCTTCATGGTCCTCCCCGGGCCCCTTTGTAAGGTTTTACCTCATGGACATGACCGGGGGTTCTGTCTCCCAGGCGGTTCTGGGGTCTGTGGCCTTTCCTGCTTCCCGTCCTTTGGTAGGGTAGCAGGAGTGTGTGGGTATGGGCCACAGTGTGTTGGGTCACACGTGGTTCCGCCTGTGCTGTGTGTTCAAGGGGTTCTAGTTCCCTCTTGCTCGCACTCGGGTGGAGTTGACTGCGCCCCCCCTTCATTAGGAAGGATGGGGTGACGGGACTCCCCAACCCCTTGATGTGGGCTTACGGGTCCTCAGGGGGTACATCTGTCGGGCCTCGCGTCCGCTCTACCCCATATCTTGATAGGCTTAAGAGCGGGACGCGATGGCGAAGTACGATAATATAATGTATATATGTATATAACCTAGTTATATGAGTACTGGCTAAGCGTCCCGCTCTTAAGCGGCCCTGAGTTCCCTTGGGAAATCTTTTCCTGGAAACGGGTTTTTTGCGAGGAAGAGTGTTTGGTGACCATGCCGAGTATCTTATAGAGTACGTCTCTATAGGGGCGGGGCCCAGCAGGTGATGGGCGTATTTTTTTTTCGTTGATGGAGTACAGTAGGTACATGAGATGAGGTATATCTCGATAGGCTTAAGAGCGGGACGCTTAGCCAGTACTCATATAACTAGGTTATATACATAACCTGTCGGTTACTTTAACTGCAACGCTTCTTCGGTTTTGCAACTGGGGGAATCTTTTATAACTGTTTGATAACTGTTTTTATCATGCTATTTCATCTCGGCAGCAGCAACGTTCAGCTGCGTGTCGATCTCCGTGGATGTGTGTCTGCATCTGCGCGTAGTGCAGATTCACCTGCTGTAAAGCAAGGCGTGGCTGTCGTGATATCTATCTTGCGTCATGAAGTAAATTAAAGGGCAGTGCCGTAATTCAAAGGACTTGGTACCCAATAATATTAATTACTTATGTTCTTTCATAATAGCAATAACTATTTATGTTCTTATTCAATGGCATTAACTATTTATGTTCCCATGACTAAATAGTTATGAATCTGAAACCTGGGTTACATCCTCCCCTTCTATCCTAATGCACGGCCCTGTGCATATTATCCCAGGACTACATTATCACAATCCTATGGGGTTCTGGGGAGTCGGAGTCATCTAAAGAGTCTGTGATTACTGAGCTTAGACTCTGGAATAGTGACTGGATTATCGTTACTAGTGGGTTTCCTAGTCGGGGAGAAGTCAGGACTTTTGGAGGTTCTCTATGTCTATGTCGACCTTCTTGGGGGTTCATCTCTGACATCTCTTTCCTTTCCTTTTTCCACATCTTGGACATTCTCCTGTCTATCTCTGACATCTCTTTCCTCTTCTTTTTCCACATCGTCTTGGACATTCTCTTGTCCATCTGGTTCGGTTTCTGGTTCATTCATGTTAGTATTGTTCTCCTCTGAACTCATAACTGGTAATGTCTTTTCAGGTAGGTTGTTCTCTTCCTGATCCATGTCAGGTAAGTAATTTTCCCGATCCGCTGTATCTGGGCCAGGTAAACTGCCTTCAGTAGGTCTCACTGCGGATGGGATAGTCTTGTTCAGTGTCGTCGGGTCATCAGTTGTCCCTGGAGCTCCCTCAGGAAGAATGACTGCGTCTGAGGGGTCTTGCTCGACAGTGGGCACTGGAAAGGGTTGTGTTTCCACCACTAGACCTCCATGGTCATAGTGATAAGTGAGATCAAGATAGTCATCATCTGGGCTCTGTCGAGTTCTTGGTCGCTTAGGTTTGTCTTTTACAGTAGGTCCATCTTCCACAGGGGTAGTAGGAAGGGATCCACAAGGTAGCAGTAGGTCTCGGTGGAGCGTTCGTAGTGGACCATCTCTGGTTTCAGGTCTCACTACATAGACTGGGACATTTCCAGTTTGTTTCACTACAATGTAGATATCTGCTTCCCACCGGTCTGCTAGCTTGTGTTTGCCTCTGATGAGGATGTTTCTGACGAGAACCCTGTCACCTTCCTGCAGGGTAGACTCAACAACTCGTTTGTCGAATCTTGCTTTGTTGCGGTCCGCCGTATTCTTTGCATTTTCTGTAGCTACTCTGTAACTTGCTTCAAGGTGGGATCTCAGACTGCGGACGTACTGCGAGTGTGAGCCTGGCTGGTAGTTGACAGGTAAGTTGAAGGCTATGTCCACAGGCAACCTTGGCTGTTGCCCGAACATCAGCTCATACGGGGTGAATCCAGTAGTGTTGTTCTTAGTACAGTTGTAGGCGTGTACTAGAGGTTTGACGTAGTCTCGCCAATGGCTTTTCTTCTGATTCTCCAGGGTGCCCAGCATATTAAGCAGGGTCCTGTTGAAGCATTCAACTGGGTTTCCCCTTGGATGGTACGGGGTAGTTTGTATCTTTTTGATGCCGGCTAGCTCACACAGCTCTCTAATTGTGCAGGACTGGAAATCTGCACCTTGGTCGCTGTGGAGTTTCTCTGGGATACCATAGTGGACAATAAAGTGGTCCCATAGGCATTTAGCGACTGTCCGCGCTTTTTGATTTGCGGTAGGGATCGCTATTGCGTATTTCGTAAAGTGGTCCGTAATGACCAAGATGTCTTTTGTGTTACTGGAGTCTGGTTCCAAGCTGAGAAAGTCCATGCACAGCAACTCGAGTGGTCATGTGGCTGTGATGTTCACCAACGGGGCAGCTTTCTCTTGTGGAACTTTACACCGTACACATCGGTTGCAGGTCCTGATATTTGTTTCTACTTCGGCTGACATTTTGGGCCAATAAAATCGCTTTCGGACGAGGTCTAGGATTTGGTCCACGCCCATGTGGCCCATGTCATCGTGAAGGCTCTTTAAGACCATAGGTCTCAGGTCTTCAGGCAGCACAAGTTGATGATGGGTCTGTGCGCCTTCTTGTCTCTTCCGGTACAGGGATTTCCTTTCTCAGTGTTGGTGGAGGCTTCTCCCCCGACTCCACAAGCTGTAGTACTTGACGGATACAGGTGTCAGCTCTTTGCTTTTCTCTCATTTCGGCTGGAGTTATCAGCGGAACGACGGGTAGGCCACCCAGCTGATCTTCTCCTTGGAAGCTGTCTGGGATTGCACTTGGGTGGAGGGCAAGTGATACCACCGATGCAATGCTGGATGGTGTCTCTTTAGAGCCGTTGTCGATAACTTCGCGAACTAAGTGTCTTTCGCAGATGGCTCTAATGATGTCCTCACTCATGTTTGCGTGCTCTGGTTCAGGGAGGTGTCTTTTCGCAAACTGTTGTATTCTTTCCATCTCTTTTCTCGATATTGGGTCATCAGCTGGTCTGCTGTGTGGTCGTCTGGACAGCCTATGAGCATCTTGATTCTGTTTTGATTCTGTCTTCCGTAGAGGTAATCCTGGAATTTCTCAGTTACCGACCATTTTAAGGCAAGGAACTCCAATTTATGGGCAGGATACCTGGTTTCACATCTTGACAATCCGCGGCTTGCATAAGCGATGACACGCTTCTGTCCTTGCTGCTCCTGGTAGAGGGTGGCGCCGAGACCTAGTGTGCTTGCATCTGTGTGCAATATGTAGGACTGTTTGGGGTTGGCTAAAGCGAGAACACGGGCAGTTGTCAGCCTTTCTATAATAGCGTCGAATGCTGTCTGGCAAGCGGGGGTCCATCTGTCATTGAAGGGATCTTTAGGGTCGTAATACTTCTCGGTGTTCACTGTAGCTTTTCCGTGCTTCTTCGTTGGAGGGTATCCGGCAGTAAGTGCGTTGAGGGGTTTCACTATCTTTGAATAGTCTTTGACGAATCTACGGTAGTAACCGCAGAATCCTAGAAATGCTCTCAGTTCTTTCAGTTTGGTTGGCTTTGGCCAGGTTTTGAGTGCGGTTGTCTTTTCTGGGTCCGTTTCTACTCCTTTCTCAGACATTATGTGGCCTAGATACCTTACGGAGGTCTGGAAGAATTTGCACTTTTCGGGTGATAGTTTTAGCCCATACTCTTTCAGATGGCTCAGGACTTGCATGAGTCTCTCCTCGTGTTCCTCTAGCGTTGAAGAGAAACCGATCAGATCGTCCAGGAAAACGAGGGCTTGCTTCAAGTTCAGTTCTCCCACGCACCGCTCCATAAGCCTCTGGAACGTGCTTGGGGCATTTGTTATTCCTTGAGGCATCTTATTGAACTCAAAGAATCCCAACGGGCAGACAAATGCTGTCTTGTGCTTGTCCTTTTCTTCCATTTCGATCTGGTAAAAACCAGATTTGAGATCTAGCACTGAGAACCATTTGGATCCAGTCAGTGCTGAAAAGGAATCCTCCAGGTTGGGCAGGGCATATGAGTCCTTTACTGTTTGGAGGTTCAGTTTCCTGTAGTCTATGCATAGTCTGACATCGCCGTTCTTCTTCCTGACGACTACAATTGGCGACGAGAAGGGTGATTCAGATTCTCGGATGACTTCAGTGTCGAGGAGCTGTTGAATGTGGTTGCGCACAGCTTCTATATCTTGAGGGTGTATATAGGTCTCGCCCGATGTTTGAATGGCGTCTTGTCATTGAGATTTATGTGATGCTTTATCTTGTCAGTGCATCCGAAGTCGAGATTGTGGTGTGCGAAAACTTCTTGCATGGAGTTCAGTCGTTCAGTTATCCTCTCTTTCCACTCTTGGGGTACTGGAGAGTCTCCAAAGTCAAACTTGAGCTTTGATTTTTGGTTAGGGTCTGTCGATAGTTCTGCGTCAAGTGTTTTGAGGGACTGGACACTCATGACTGCATGTATCTCGGCTATCACAACCTTCGGGGACAGGGTGATATCGTGGTCGGACTTGTTCTTGAGGATGACTGGTATACAATGTCGCAGTTTTCGTGGTAGCTCTGCTAAGCCATCTGGTGCCACCCACTAGGTGGCACCAGATGATAAATAATACTTGTATAATAAATGCCTCTATAGTAATAATAATAATAATAATAATAATAATAATAATAATAATAATAATAATAATAATAATAATAATAATAATAATAATAATAATAATAATAATAATAATAATAATAATAATAATAATAATATCTCTGTAGGAAGGGCGCTGGATAATTCTGCAGTTATACCTTTTATGATACATTTCTGGTGCAGTGTAAAGTCACCATCATACACTACCTTTGTGTGAGTAATCTGAGGATACACTATTTGACATAATAAAAAACACCCAGTGAAAAAACCTTGTGTTTTGTTGAATAACACCATAGTTTAGCAGTGAATTATTGTATTCTCAACATGAAAAGTACAATATATATATATATATTTAGGTGTTTTGAACCTCCATGGGAGATTTGGTGCAAATACACCTTTTCCTCAGTGAGTTACAGCCATTTATATTGATATTGTTCTGGATGTTTTTTAGCAGACAATGTGAAAATATATCACTTTTGGTGTTACCTTCATTTGGACTACTATCACCTCTGAGTAAATATAAAAGTATCATATTCCCCTGGAAAACAAAGAAGCTAATAGTGTTGACATGTGGAAGGCAGTATTCAAACAAATATTTTATTTATCACTGCAAACAAAAGTATGACATAATAAATAAGTAGTAAAAAGTAAATACACACACTCCTCAAAACAGACATATCCAACTCCTCTCCAGTGGCGGCCCGTGACACGTGAATTGGGAGGGGCGCAGGGGGTGACACTCCCCCATGCATGATTTTTTTTATCATATCAGTTGTGCAATACCGCATTTTCCGAGGCGGTGGCGCCATTTCTCCATGTAAACCAGGGGTTCCCAAAGTTTTCAGGCTGCGACCCCCGAAATAACTGTGTCAGAGAGCCGCGACCCCCACTATTATAGGAAAACATAATAATAATAATAATAATAATAATAATAATAATAATAATAATACCCTTTTTTTTTTTATAAATGGAAATGTATGGTTGAAACATGCAAACGTTCAAACGCACACACACTAATAAGCATTGGAAGCTTTTAACCAGGCCGGACTGGGGAAATCATTCAGGCCAGGAAATATAGTGCGAAATATAGCCCCAGTCAGGCCACTTTTTAGTCTGGGGGTCTGGGGGTCCCCCACCAGGAAATGTTTTGTTTTATTTGTACCCTTTAAATAATAATAATAATAATAATACATTTTATTTGGAGGCGCCTTTCAAAACACCCAAGGTCACCTTACAGGGCATAAAAACAAAACAGTCAAGATTAAAACAATGATCTTGGCAAAAGTGTCAGTGGAGTTAAAAACAAGACAAACAATGTAAACGTATGAAATATAAAACAGTGGCACACAAGGTGCAGTTATAGTGAGTATGCCCAGTAAGCAAGGCAGTTAAAAGACAAGGTTAAGAAAAGAATAAGATAAACAACAAGAAGTATAAAAAAACAGTGAAGTTAAAATAACAGACAGCAGGGGGTATTGGGCAGTGATGGAGGTTATAGTGAATATGCGAGTTTGAACAGATGGGTTTTCAATTGTGATCTGAATGATGAGAGTGAGTCTGACTGTCGGATGTGTGGGGGCAGGGAGTTCCAGAGTTTGGGAGCCGAGCAGCTGAACGCTCGGGCACCCATGGTACTGAGGCATGAGCTGGGGATGGATAAGAGTCCAGTAGAGCAGGGGTTCCCAAAGTCGGGGTTGCGACCCCCAGGAGGCCACTGAACTTAGAAGCAGGCCAGGACAGTGTTTCTAGTTGCAGCAGCGCAATAGTTAGATAACCTAGGTGGGGAACAACCAGGAGATCACTGCAACTCACACAAGTTGGAGAACTATCTCTCTCTCTTGCTCTCACACACACACACACACACACACACACACACACACACACACACACACACACACACACACACACACACACACACACACACACACACACACACACACACACACACACACACACACACACACACACACACGCACACACAAAGGGAGCCGCATGTGATTTGATGGAGGCGGGACCCTTACAAAAAACTGTTGTTGCCAATCATTGACACATGCTAGCCTGTAATAATCCCCCCCAGAAAAATCTACTTCGCGTTTGATATATTGCAAATATATGCCATCACACACACTGGCATTTAAAGGGTTAGAATTATAAAATGAATATGTGGTGTTATGATCAGGGCTGAAGGTGAATAAAAGATTGTATTATTTTCAATCTGACATTACAAAAAAACTGAAAATCCATCAAAATCAGTGTTGTTGCTAATCATACAGCCTGTTTTTTAACAATAATTTGTGATGCCATCACAAACACTGGCATTTAAAGGGTACAAATAAAAAAAAATCCTGCACCAGAATGCAGGAAATGAAGTCTTTGTAATAAGAAATGTCCTGGTCGAGGACCCCCAGACCCCCTGCTTAAAAATTGGCCTGATTGGGGCTATATTTTGCACTATATTTCCTGGCCTGAATGATTTCCCCAGTCCGGCCCTGGTTAAAAGCTTCCAATGCTTATTAGTGTGTGTGCGTTTGAACGTGTGCATGTTTCAACCATACATTTCCATTTATTAAAAAAAATTAAAAGAAATTAAATGTTTTAACCTCCTATAATAGTGGGGGTCGCTATAATAATTATTATTTTCAATCATTTCACAATAATTGCATAATGGTGTTTGAATATCTGAGTAATTAAAGTAATTATACATTTGTCCAAAATAGCTGGTTCAGATATGGTTAAGCAGCTGCCCTGTGATCAGATGAATCCATATTATTAATTTTTCTGACATCAAATGCGTAATTTCTTATCGTACAAATATTGTCATATTTATATTAATTATGATTAAGTAATTAATTCCAAGGAGGCCTGTAGCGTTAACATGAATGAATCACTATGAGAACACAGTCTGTCAAGTTAATAAAATTTTCAATTAGTCAATCAATCATAAGTGTGCTCCTCAGCACTCTTAAATCTGCTCTCAGCCACGCTCAAATCTGATCTCAGGAAAATTTGGGGACTCGCGCTACCAGCCCTAATATGTCTTAAATGGGCAGAAATTTTCCTAAGAGGACATTTTTGGTCGTAAATTCGTTCGGGAATGAGACCCACTGACCGGGTCAAATGATCACTTGTGCAGCATGTGCACTTTTCAGACAGACTCAAGGGATGTGCTATAGGTAAGAACAACTTTTCTGCTTGCAGGATTACCACTGATCTAAAGGTATAATATATAAAATGTCTAAAAACAACTAGACCGATGTATATTATTTTGTCCAACAATGTTCACACCCAGATAAATCCGTAATTTCAATCAAGTAACGTTGCGTCACATTTGGTACATTTGTAGCTGATGCACAGGTCTGGCCTCTTTTGAAAGGAAACACTCTGAATTTTCTTCCACAACAGGAAGTATCACTTTGAATGCTATTGTCATAGAGTTAAAGAGGTTTGAACACACTGAAATAAAGTTGTTTTCATTTTCATCTGATTTATTTTGCAAACAGATGCCTGCAGATCTATCTACTCTATAGTCATTAGCTGAAAAAACTCCTGGGGCCATAGCCTGAAGTCTTACCTAGAACATTTGTTTTACACGTAATGGTATGTTTAAGCGTTTTCCCCAAAAGGGTAAGATGAGTCTACCTCAGTCCCCTCTCCCCCTCTCCCACTAATCTCTTGTCACATACACCCCTTCTCACCCCCTTCTCACAACAACAGATCAACAACAGATCAGCGCAACCACAGATCAGCCCAACAACAGATTAGCACAATTTGCACCCGGAGAGACAGGCGCACGTTTAGGCACATTTTCTGAAGAGGCTTAAGAGGTTAACACTAAAACCATGCTTATATAACTCTATAGGCTAATCTTAATACACAAGGCTTGATGAGTAATGGGTACTTAGTTTTCTCTCAAGTCAGCAGGAACAAGTAGCGTGTGTGTGTGTGTGTGTGTGTGTGTGTGTGTGTGTGTGTGTGTGTGTGTGTGTGTGTGTGTGTGTGTGTGTGCGTGTGTGTGTGTGTGTGTGTGTGTGTGTGTGTGTGTGTGTGTGTGTGTGTGTGTGTGTGTGTGTGTGTGTGTGTGTGTGTGTGCGTGTGTGTGTGTGTGTGTGTGTGCATGGCCGCCTAGTTATAGTTGAAAGTGGGGGTGCAAGATCTTTTTTTATTCTTTTTTTTTTTTTTTTGCAAGGGGTGGTTTGGAGGGGGTCCGACACGACCCCCTCCACGGCAGATTTTTTTACATTTAATGAACACCTGTATGTGCAATTTCCTGCAATATAGAGCCTTCAATCTTGACCAAAATAAAGCTGCTCTTTTCACTATAAAACTCAGTTTATATTGCAGTATGATAGCTATAATAATAATAACTTCACTGCGAGGGCTCTTTTAGCTAACGCTAGCTAGGCACGTATGATAGCCAATTACTATTATAATAATAATAATAACTTTCCCATCCTCCCAAAGCCCCTCCGGCCCCGTTCTCATCCGCAGCGGCAGTACAAAACAACAACAACAACTAATTGACGCTATCAATAGCCCCAGTGAGCGTGGCGGCTGAATGAATGAATGAATGAAAACTTTATTTAACAGATTGCAGAATGGGTACAATACAGTACGGCTCAATACACACAATTGTTAAGGGGATGCAGACCAGAGAAAGACGTTTGTCTTGTTTACATCAGGGTCCATACTAGCCCCTTTCGTGACTGTGCTCAGCACCGAGTGAATCCACAGTCACTTGCTCCTCAATGGGAAACCAACCTAGATTTACCATGAAGGACTGGTTCTGGCCGAACCGTTCGTTATACAAGTATCACAGAGACATTACAAAGGTGCTCACAGTTGCACGAGGGGTTCGCACAGAGATACGGGATGGTTTGAAAGCTCGGCGTTGCTAATAAATATTTTTTATATTTTTTTATAAACTGCTCAAAGCGGCATTATTTCCGCCGTTGGGTGATCACAGCGCCTGCGCAGTGCGCACCATCCCGTATCTCTGGATTCACTCGGTCCAGCGCCGAGGCTCACCATACGAGAAATATTCAGTTTCAATCTGTTTGCGCATTTAGTATACAGTCACAGTGTTCGACTTACGTGATGATTTGCTCCATTTTGATGTAAACGCCGAAGAATAATCCTCACAATGTTATCCAATATCCAGCCTGAATTTTTCAAGGGCTTTCGATAAAGCCGCCTCCCCCAACATGTCGTATACGTCATGCCGACGAACCGTGGCCCGTGGGCACTGGATCAAACCATTAAAGTGGGGGGTCACACAATCTTTGGAAACTTAAAAACTTGCTATTAAGTGTCATTGCGTATTATTAATTTGATTGAAATTACGTAGTTATGGTTAGATAATATTTATATATTGGGGGGGGATATATCATATGATCAAAAAGTGAGGGAGCAAAGAGACAAGTTTGCTCCCCCAAGTTCAATAGTCCTGGAGCACGTGCATCGTCTGCTCCATTACGTAGGCGTCTATGTGTGTGTGTGTATATTTGTGTGAATGTCTTGGATGAATTCCAACATGCCCCCAATACAATAATAAAGATTTCACTGCAATTTGTCCTTGACATTTTTGGTAATTTAGTTTAGTTTATCTGTTCGCTTGTTTTTACTTTTAATCATTTCATAATCAATAAACTCGTCGTGTCATTGTCTGTGTGCTTGCAATATCTCGCATACTATGGGGCCGATCAGCATGTACTTGGTTCACAGTAACGTTAGCTAGTTAGTGAGACTAGCATGCAATATATCATGGTTATGCACTGCACCTATGCATCTATGGGGAAAACAACTTTTATTGAATGTACCACTTAGCCCTGCCTCACTAATTACACACAATGCAGCTTCCAGTTTATGCTGGATTATGGGTAATGTTAATGTGAAAACCATCATAGGCAAGGCAAGTTTATTTATATAGCACATTTCGTGTAAAGGCAGTTCAAGGTACTTTACATAAAATTGATTACAATAAATGTAAAGATATAAAATAATTGTCACAATGCTTTGGAAAAGCCATTGATTCTGTTAAACTTGACCTTTACAGCATAAACAAACAGAGATCACGGTATAAAGGCATACAAATAATACAAATTACAGTGCATTTTAGCTGAAGTTAGATAGCTGAGATAACAAAGGTTTTGGATTGGGGCAAATCTAAGACCTTCCAGGTGTTTATTCCAGCCATGTGTGGTGTAATAACAGATAGTGGCTTTACCTTGTTTAATTCTAATCCTAGGGACAGTTAACAGACCAGACACTGGTGGCTGTAGAAGTCTAGAGGCTTCATATGGAGTGACAGTGGCTCAGGAGGTAGAGCAGTCGTCTGGTAATCCGGAGGTTCCCGGTTCGATTTCGGCTCCTCCCAGACAGCGTGTCGAAGTGTCCTTGAGCAAGACACTTAACCCCTAAACTGCTCCCGATGAGCAGATTGGCTCCTTGCATGGTTGTCTCTGCCATCGGTGTGTGTAAATGTGTGAGTAAATTGGTAAAACGTGAGGAACAAATTGTAAAGCGTGTTGGATAACCATTTGGTACCCAGTGTAGAAGCAAATCAGATATTTATTTTGGCCCTAGGCCATTAAGGTTTACAGTATTTTGAAGTAAATTCTATGACTCACTGGTAGCCTTGGTTGAATTATTTTTGCAGAGCAATGAGGATGGAAACAGCTAGTGTCTGGTTAAGGAGCATCAATCTCCATGAAAGCCAGGGACTGCATCAAAGTGGTGGTGACTGACACACATCCTGGAGACACAGCAGCGGAAGACATAAAATGTATGTGTACATTTTACAACAACATCCATTCATATGTTAGTTCATCTTGGGCCAAACTTGCAGCAGATGCTGTGGAGAGAGAGAGCTGAACGAATCCCAGAGCTAGTCCTAGTCTTCATTCATTTGGAGGAAATATTTTAACCTCTTAAGCCCTAGCCATATTTTCTGAAAATCCGCCTAAAAATACATACCTAAGTAAATGGAAGATTGCTCCACTTCTACAAGGCCCATGTGCATGTTCTTGGTATCTAGGGACATCTATGGTTCTCTGGGAATGTATTGCCAGTGTCAGAAATATTGTGTATGTTACTAGGCTTGAGTAAATTGTAATGAACCAAAAGGAGAATATAAATCAACATTTTTAAGTTTTTTTTATCTTTGACGGTGAATAACACCATACTAAAAATTACCAGACATGAAACACTGCCACTGAGCTCGTTCAGCACCTTCTTGAGATTACATGTACAAGAAATCTAAGCAAATGAATAAAGGGAAGATGATTAAACAGAAGGTTTTGTAGATACAGTACTGAATTCTGCCATCCGGACACATGCTACTGTCAGGATCCTAGGCCCGGTCCTGGCTGGACTGGGCAGGATGGTAACACTGGGCAGTATCCTCCACCTAACTTTGGGCAATGCCCTCTATCTGACATTGGCCCTCGGCCTGACATTGGCGCCCTATTACCCTCTAGTGGTGACAAACAATCGGTGCGCTCCAGTACACTGGACATCCTGACTACTGTGTTAACTATAATTAATAGTTTGATTAATGTGGTGTCATGGTGTGTACTGTCATTGTCTTTCCCTTCCCTGGTGTGATGTCATACACTGTTTTGGGTTGTTAGGAGTTGCTTTTGTGTTTAGTTGTGTTTAGTTGTGCTTTGCTTATTGTCTAGGTGTTGTTTGTGATTCTGTGTTGGCCAGGTGTTCTTAATTGTTAATTAGTTGGGGTATATAGGGTTCTGTCTGTCCTCCCTTCTGTGTGGCGACACTCCTCCAGTTCCCCCTTTTCCTCCACGTCGTGTCACACCGTTCTCCCTCTAGTAAGTCTTAGTGTTTGTTGTTTTGTATTGTGAAGTTTGTTATTTAGTTTCTGTATTTTCCTTGTATTGCACTGGATTCTACAGTAAACATCATTCTCCAAGCTTCACTCCTCGCCTCTGCCTCCTCCATTCCTTCCCTTTCTGTATTATTGCATTCTACCTAACCCCATCGTGACAGAATGTCGCCACCAACATTAACGAATGCAGCAGGAAAGGCAAGCGATACCATCACCGTTGTCCTGGCCCTGATGGCCGGTGACATGAAGAGTTACTCACTGGCCAAATGGGGGTTCCTACTCCGGAAGATCGACCAGGTCGCCACTGAGAACTCGACACTGCAGACGGCGATGTGGGAGATGGCTGAACATGTTGCTGTCCTCATGGAGAAGCATAAGCCGAAGGCTAGTGTAGCTAGCCTGCCGACTGTTCTCAGGCTTACGGTCACCTAGATCCTCCCATAGCCGCTGAGGTTGCTCGGATGTCCATCGCCGGTCGGATGTCCACAGCTAACCTAGCCCCGCCGGTTAGCTTAGTGTCAAGAGCTAACCAGCCACTCCCAGCTAACCTAGCTCCGCCCGTTAGCTTCATGCCAATAGCTAACCAGCCACTCCCAGCTAACCTAGCTCCGCCCGTTAGCTTCGTGCCAATTGCTGACCGGCTGTTCCCCGTTAGCACAGCTCCTCCTGTTAGCTCCGCCACTATAGATGGCCAGACGTCCCCAGTTGGTACAGCTCTACCCGTTAGCTCCACTCATACAGCTAACCAGACGTCCACAGCTAACATAGCTCCGCCGGTTAGCTTAGTATCAAGAGCTAACCAGCCACTCCCAGCTAACCTAGCTCCGCCCGTTAGCTCCGTTTCAATAGCTAACCGGCCGTTTCAAGCTAGCACAGTCTCCACTGCCAGACTAGGCTCCAGGTTCAGGGTGAGCCTAGTATCTGAGACAGACCAGATGTCTCCAGCTAGCACAGTCTCCACTGCCAGACTAGGCTCCAGGTTCAGGGTGAGCCTAGTACCGGAGACGGACCAGATGTCCCAAGCTAGCCAGGCATCCCCAGCTAACATAGCTCCGCCCGTTAGCCCCGTCCCAATAGCTAACCGGCCGTCCCCAGTTAGCACAGCCCCGCCTGTTAGCCCCGCTACAGTAGCTAACCAGACGCCCACTGCCAACCTAGGCTCCAGGTTCAGGGTGAGCCTGGTAGTGGAGACAGACCAGATGTCTCCAGCTAGCACAGTCTCCACTGCCAGACTAGGCTCCAGGTTCAGGGTGAGCCTAGTACCTGAGACGGACCAGATGTCCCAAGCTAGCCAGGCATTTTCAGCTAGCACAGTTCCCACAGTGAGTCCAGGGCCCACAGTTAGCCTAGTCCCCGAGGCTAGTATGGCTAGTAAGGCCTCCACAGCTGGTCCAGCTTCCACGCCCAGTCCAGCCTCAGCTCTGGGTCCTGGCTCCTCATCCCCGGATCCTACACCACGCCTCGCCGCCGGGACCGATCCGGTCTCCACGCCCTGCCCGGCCTCTCCACCTGGTCCGGCTGCCGTGCCGGCTCCCGGCTCTTCGACGGATCCTGGCTCCCCGTCTGGTCCAGCTCTGCGCCGTGATCGGCGTCCTGGTCCTCGCCGTGGTCTCCGCCGGGGTCTTCGCCGTGGTCTTCGCCGGGGCCTGCGTGGGATCCTGCTCCGGGGGTCGTCGCCGCCGCACCTCCATTCCGGCTCTCCTGAACCGGTCCCTAGTCCGGCGGCTGGAGGGCCTCTCGTCCGGGATCCGGCTCCAGGGTCCAGCTCCCCTTCCCGGGCTTCTACACCTGTACCCACCCCCCCTCGTCGGGCCTCGCTTCCCAGGTCCAGCCCTCCTCGTCGGGCCTCGGTTCTCAGGTTCTGCCCCCCTCCCCGGGTCTCGGTGCCCATCCCCACCCCCCCTCGTCGGACCTCTGTTTCCAGGTCCAGTCCTCCTCCCCGGGCCTCTGTTCCCATCCCCACCCCCCCTCTCCGGGCATCTGCGCCCGTTTTCTACCCCCCTGGCTGCTATGCCCCTCCTGGGTTTTTTGTTCAGCCTCCTGGTCCCTCGTCTTCGGGTCCTCTCCCTGGGTCCTCTCCGGGGTTCCGGCTTCCTCCCTCACCTGCTTATGGACGTTGTTTTCGGGTGTCTGGAAGCCACCCGTTGAGGGGGGGGTACTGTCAGGATCCTAGGCCCAGTCCTGGCTGGACTGGGCAGGATGGTAACACTGGGCAGTATCCTCCACCTAACTTTGGGCAATGCCCTCTATCTGACATTGGCCCTCGGCCTGACATTGGCGCCCTACCACCCTCTAGTGGTGACAAACAATCGGTGCGCTCCAGTACACTGGACATCCTGACTACTGTGTTAACTATAATTAATAGTTTGATTAATGTGGTGTCATGGTGTGTACTGTCATTGTCTTTCCCTTCCCTGGTGTGATGTCATACACTGTTTTGGGTTGTTAGGAGTTGCTTTTGTGTTTAGTTGTGTTTAGTTGTGCTTTGCTTATTGTCTAGGTGTTGTTTGTGATTCTGTGTTGGCCAGGTGTTCTTAATTGTTAATTAGTTGGGGTATATAGGGTTCTGTCTGTCCTCCCTTCTGTGTGGCGACACTCCTCCAGTTCCCCCTTTTCCTCCACGTCGTGTCACACCGTTCTCCCTCTAGTAAGTCTTAGTGTTTGTTGTTTTGTATTGTGAAGTTTGTTATTTAGTTTCTGTATTTTCCTTGTATTGCACTGGATTCTACAGTAAACATCATTCTCCAAGCTTCACTCCTCGCCTCTGCCTCCTCCATTCCTTCCCTTTCTGTATTATTGCATTCTACCTAACCCCATCGTGACAGCTACAGTATTTGAAATATTCTAAAATCTATCTGGGAAATGTATAACCCACAGAGCAAACCTGGCTAACAGAAGGTTAGTTGAGATAAAAAATGTAGGTTGTAAACGCTGTCAACATTGTGGATGTGGAGAGCCTTCCACCAGCGGAGTTGAGCAGATAAAGCATTCAAGGAACTGGATGCATTAATCAGCAATGCAGAAAACACACAGAGGCTGCTTTTATCGTGGTCAGTGATTTCAACTCTGTCCAAGGTGTTGCCAAAATACTACCAAAATGTTTTGGCACCGGCACAATGGTGGATGACTTGAAGCAGGAGGGGACTGTGCACTCGGAGAGGGAGAGGTTGAATATGTCAGTGAACACACCAGCCATCTACTCCGGAGTGGAGGATGTTTTGCTAGTTTTTTCAGTCTTTCCAGCACACTGGCTCTTTCCTCTGTGTGCGGAGCAGCTGGGTGGCGTGTTCACTGACATATTCAATCTCTTCTCTCAGAGTGCACAGTTCCTTCCTGCTTCAAGTCATCCACGATTGTGCCGGTGAAAAAAAATAACAAGGTAACCTTGATTGAGTTTGCCAATGACACAATGGTGAGGGCCTTGGACCCCTCTTCTCCCTCTACACCAAATCTCTGGGTAACATTATCACGTCCCATGACTTCTCATATCATTGCTATGCCGATGATACTTAACTCTTCCTCTCCTTTCCTCCCTCAGATATCCATGTCTCTGAGCGGATCTCGACCTGTATGTCCAACATACCTGGATGATGACCAACCACCTCAAACTGAACCTAAGCAAAACAGAATTGCTTCACCTGCCAGCCAAATCCTCCCCCCTGACCGACCTTTCCTTCACAGTGGAGAATGTAGCTGTGGCCATGTCCCCGACCGCCAAGAACCTTGGTGTTGTCCTTGACGATCGACTGAACTTCTCCGCTCACATCGCTGCAACAACCAGAACATGCAGATTCCTCCTGAGCAACGTCAGAAGGATCCGCCCCTTCCTGACAAAAGAAGCCACCCAACTCCTCGTCTAATCAACAATCATCTCTTGCCTCGACTACTGCAATGCACAGCTTGCTGGTCTACCGACCACCGCCACCAAGCCTCTTCAACTCATTCAGAATGCAGCCTCCCGTCTGATCTCCAACCTTTTTTGGAGATCAGCCTCCCGTCTGATCTCCAAAAAATCTTTCTTTTTGTTGCTTTATAATCCCATTAATGCAACAAACTGTGTGCTATAAGTATTAAGTATAATAAATCGCAAATTACTTTGGGTAGGCAATTGTCAGGCATTTTATGCTAAATGTGGGGTATGCTTGGGGATATATAAAACGTTATACACTGTGTTATCTTCATTTTAAGGGTAAATAGGTTGTGCGGCTCCCTGAGCATTTTATTTTGTGGGACGGGGGAAAAGTGGCTCTTTTGATAGTAAAGGTTGCTGACCACTGCCCTAAGGCCTAGGTCTGGTCTGTTTAGTAGGGTGTGGAGCCTCGTCACCACACCTGTGATAAATTACAAAAGCAGCCATGTTAATTACAACAGAAGTGTGAAACCACAATGTGAATATACACCACAGACAGTAAGTATACCCTCCACCATGTGAAAGTACACATAACAGTCTCTAACTACACACCCTCAAGACCCCTCCGCTCTATATCTTCTGGCCGCCCTAAAGCTAAACCCACTCCTATCCGAGCTCCAGGAGGGTCAAACTTCCCAGTTAGGACAGCCGAAACCCTACCAATCTTTCGCCGTCGACTAAAGACACACTTCTTCAATCAATATAAAAAATACTGTATACTACTACTCAGTGTGCGAACCATAGCATGGTCTTTGGGTGAGCCAAGGAACCTTAATATTTTTTTGCGGGCGGGGGGTGGGGGGGGGGGGGGGGGGGGTGCGTCTCGCAGGGAGGAGTCGGACTGTGATCGCAGACATTATTGTAGCCTTTAGTAGGCCTTGTGTTGTGTATGTATGTGACAAATAAACCTTTTTGAATCCTGTCATATATTCAATCAGTTTCAGTAACTACAGAACACATAATAGACAACTCACTTGTTGATGTAGTTGTGGTCCGGCCGTCTGCACAGCACATTCCATGATAAAAAAAAGTATCCATTTAGTTAGATAGATGATAGATCCAACACTGTCTACAGTATCTCGTGATTATCTCTCAGACTCCTGTTCTGATATGACCGCAGCAGGCGCCGGCACGGTCACCGGGCGTTGTCAGAGATAGTCCCCACCGCAGCAGCACCAGCAGCAAGTCAACAAGTCACAGGTTACAACGTGGGTCAAGTTTGATTTGTGCCGTGCGTGTGTGCAGGCTGCAGCGCCGCCGCGCTCCGAATGGTAATTGCAAGAATAGCATGCATGTTGCCATAATATGTGTGTGAATTAGTGCGCAAATCATTAATCATACATCCAAAATAGCATAAGTTTATTATTATACACGATGATGATACAGAAAATTACAGAAAAATTAGAAATGCATGGCAAAAGTAGCATTTATTTTCAGTAATTTAGAGACCCCGCAAAAAATCACAAATCATATTTTCAGGGGAGCTGATGTCTGATCTAAGGGAGCCATGGCTGCCCCAGCTCCCCCGTGGATCGCACCCTGCTACTACTACTATACTGTCCTCTACTGTCATACACTCTTCCTAATATACTAACATACACTCGACACTGCAGCACTCAAGTTTGTACACTTTGATGAACATTGTTACTCAGCTGATAGAGTTGTGCCCTTCCTGTTGACTTGTCGTACAAAACTTTAGATAAAAGCATCAGCTAAAGGACAAAATGTAAATGTAAATGATAGACCAAATCGCCAACAACGACAAAATTACCTAAAGGGAAGAGATCGACAACCTGGCACAATGGTGCAGGGTGAACAACCTCTACCTGAACATTGACAAGATCAAGGAGCTGGTCGTGGACTACAGGAGAGGGGGAGAAATGCTGGACCCCATCAACATCAATGGGTCTGCTGCGGAGAGAGACAGCAGCTTCAAGTTCCTTTGTGTTCATCAACGACTTCACCTGGGACGTGCACACAATGCCTCTTTCTCTTCTGGCAGCTGAGAGAATTCAGCATGGGGCCCCAGATCCTATGGGTCTTCTACAGAGGCACAACCAAGAGCATACTGACTAGATGCATCACCGTCTGATATGGAAACTGCTCTGCCCTCAACTGCAAAACACTACAGAGATGGCGAATGGCCCAATGGTTGTGCGAATGGCCCAGAACATGTGGTTGCAAGCTCAAGGATATATACTGTACAATGGACAGTGCATCAGCAAAGCCTGCAGGATTATTAACGACCTCAACCATAACAACTGCTGTGCACCACAGCCTCAAGGCCCGGACCAGCAGACTCCGGGAGTCAGACTTGTGAACAAACACCACTAACAGCCAGTCTGTGAGCTGTGGAAAGCAATTTTATTGCTTTATTTGCACTACTTGTATTTTGCTGCTGCTAGGGTGAGGAGCCAGGATACAAAATAATTTCACTCCACACTGTAAAAGGATAGGACAGACATTTTATTTGTAGGACAAAAGTAATCTTGAACCTTGAAACTTGTGCTTTACTGAGCACACTTTCTAGTTTAGTTCTGAATTACAAAGGTGACCAGCTGAAAGTTGGATCGCGTTTGAGACAGGGACGCGGGAAGTCCGCGGGAAGTGGGGGTGCTGAGATATCGATCGTTTTTGATAATATATATATTTTTTTATATAATTTTCTTTTTTTTTATAAAATATATATATTATATAATTATACTTGTAGTTGTATTGTCTGCGAGACATCGCCACCACGCAACACGTCAAAATGCTCGCTATCTGCAAACAGCTCCACTGTCTGTCACGTCATAACCAACACTCTCGTTCACTAGAGGATACCGCTGCCCAACTCCCAACACACATCACAGCCCAGCTTACCCCACCTGGCTGTTGCGCCCTCCCTCTGCAATTCGTTCCCCGCATACATGATCGCCGACATGCAAAAGGTCTTCGACCACCCTCCCGGGGGCTCGGATAGTTCTGCTGGCTTGTTCATATATTCCTTTACTGCGAATTCAGCGTCCCAAAACGATCCCAGGGCGCAGCCGCTGTGTCTATTTTTTTTACCAACGGATTTCCAGTTCCGCGTTGACGCTTCCAGGCCGCGTCTATTCGAATCCCAACCGGTTCATGCGTTGGCTACACGCTGTTAATAACACTGCATTATCGAGCTGAATGAATTCCAAGAGTAGGGTAAATCTGCAGTGCCGTTCCGCTCTGTGACATGAGTAGCCTCGGTTACAAATTTGGAATAAAATCCAAAACAACCTTGCAGTTGCAGTTACACTCCCCGCCAGCAGGGGGTGCTGCAGCCCCTGCCGCACCCATAGTTCCCGCGTCCCTGGTTTGAGATACATATTTATGAAGTACTGTATATAATAAACCTTCCAGATAAGTTCAGCAGGACCCAATGCAGTTCCAAACACAAACATTTGGTGATTGAAATTAATTACAAAATATGTTGCCACTATACTGTACACTCTGGGCTTACAGTTGCATTTAAGTGGGTCAACAACAAAAAAGTTTTTAAAGGCTTAAAGCAACACTGAGGCAGAGGAGGCAGGCAAACAGCTTTACTCCCATACTGCATCTTTCACCACTCTCTCCCACACTGGATTAAAGGAAAATGGGGAAGTACAGGATGGAAATGGAATGATTTATTTAAGACAGTTTGCTCCACTGGGAGCAAGCACAGCCCCAGAAAAAGACAAAAGAAAATATGTGAATAACATAACTTTTACTTTAAATTAGACGTGGAGTCAGGGATGGACTGGGACAAAAATGTAATTCCTTGACCTTTTGACCCAGACTGGACCACAACAAGCAGCCCACCCCATTGGAGCAAATACTGTGCAAACACACCAGTCCTTAAATATGACCACTTATAGGCTAAGCATAATGGATGGATAGGGCAGTGGTACTCAGACTTGGCCAACTCAGGAGCCACAATGACAAAAATGTCTGAAAGAGTCACATTACAAAAACACCCCATTTCTCAACCAAACCAACACCAGGCTACTAATAGGTGATTTACCAGCTATGAAAAAGCATGATCATGTAGGCCTACTGCATGCTGTACCAGTAGGCTACAGAAATGTATTACCAACATTACCATGGCAACCATAACTATTAATACACATGGCAACATCACAAGCAGTGTATTCTTGTCATTAATGGTTTACCCTGGCAATTAAAATGTGTCCCTGTAGTAGCCTATAGACAGGTCATCAGCACAATGTCCATTTATATTTAATGTAATCCTGAAAAATAACCCCCATTTAAAAATGTTTAATTGGAATACAGTTTAAAAATAATTCTATTCTGATTACACCTGTTACTCTATTCTGTTACTCCCAAGCCTGTCAGTATTGCAGTAGAATTATTAGAGATTCAGAGAAAATAATTAAATGTGATGTGATTTTATTTTGATTAAATTATAAGTCACTGCATGTTGAGGTGACATGTGAGTTTTAAAGATGTATAAAATGAATTACAATCTCTGCTAAAAGGCTGAGAAGGCCATGAGGTAGCTGCAACCATAAAACATGACGTGAAAAAAGTGGCTGGGTATGCTGTTACAATAAATTGCAACAAACTACTTTGGTGTGAAACCATTTTGTATTCACAGCCTCATGAAACTTTACAACCACAAACTCGAGACCTGGGAGGATATATGGTATGCCTAGGTTTATGGAAAATAAGGGGGGTTTCTGAGCCATTTTCTAACAGAAGTGGCCACCATCCATTCAGTTCTTGCAGAAATCTCCAGGTTTTTTATACCAAATCACAGCATGCATTTTTCTAAGGTGTTCTTCGAAGTCTTGGTGTCTTAATGGGATATTTAGGAGTATTTTTTTTCAACTTCTTATGAGACATAATTGAAAATAGCAATCACTATTAGGCATATGTAATGTCCCCTAGGCCTCTATACACTCAGAACTTTAATAATTTGAATAGGCAAGATTCAAAACATATTTATTGGAAAAGAATAGACATTAAATATTCACATACAGTGTTAACCTCTTAGGCCCGAGCCCTATTTTCTTAAAATCCGCCTAAAATACATACCTAAGTAAATGGAATATTGCTCCACTTCTACAAGGCCCATTTGCATATTCTTGGTATCTAGGGACATCTATGGACCTCAGTGAATGTATTCCCAGTGTCAGAAATAGTGTGTCTATTACTAGGCATTTGCATATTCTTGGTATCTATGGACATCTATGGACCTCAGTGAATGTATTCCCAGTGTCAAAAATAGTGTGTCTATTACTAGGCTTGCTTAAATTGTGATGAAACAAAGGAGAATATAAATTATGATTTTTCTTTGCATATTTGACAGTGAATAACACCATGCTAATAATGACCAGACATAAAGAACTGCCATTGATCTCCTTCAGTACCTTCTTGAGATCATGTTCCAACACCAGGTCCCTCAGGTCAGCCGATCAGAGGCTCCTGACAGTCCGCAGGTCTAACCTCAAGCTCAAGCTGTCACAGCACCTGAATTGTGGAACAGCATCCCCACCTCCATTAGGCTTGCCCCCTCAATAGATGCCTTCAAATAGGCTCAAAACCCACTTCTACCTACTAGCCTTTCCCGTTCATGACTCATGCCCTGTTTTCCTATGTGTTTGCCTGTGTGCCCTCCCATAAAACGGAGTGTGATTGTTGTCAATATGTATCGATGTGTATCTACCCTCTGTACAGCACTTTGGTTCACACGTGTCATGTTAAATGTGCTATATAAATAGATCTGATTGATTGATTGATTGATGGGTACAAAAAATCTAAGGAAATTAATAAAGGGAAGATGATTAAGCTGTATCTCAAATTATTCCTTAGGCTCCCAGCTTTCCAATGGTGTATGGCACTAGTAGGCCTATGTGACATTGGAACCTCCTTAGGGCTTAAGTGGTTAATGGCCCACTTTAAGTTTTAGTTTTGAATAATTTTTGGAAAAGAGGTTGCTCACAGTTCTCATTGAAAACTCCATTCCCCTGAGCATGAGCATTTAGACTTTAAATTGTAGAGGCTGTTTAAAAAAAATATATATATATATTATCTCAGTGGGAGTTGAGCCACTCTAAAGTTAATTCTCTGATGATACTGTAGAAAGAACGAGAGGTAGGCAGGTGAGCGTAGATGGGTATTTAATACAAGTATCTTACAGGGACGACACGATGCAGTCTAGTGCTATATGCTGCTAACCTGACCGGTGTTTACTTCCTGAGTGACGTCAGAGTAGTACGGGGGCCGTCACGTCTCAAGCTTGTGTATCAGACTAGCACAATGCTCTACATGCTTCCTCTTAAGTTGTGCTCTAATGTAAATACTAACAATGCTCTAGTCTACATGCTAGTAGGCTATAACAAATTACGCCATGAAAGTGATTACTACTAATATCTAGCATGTGGCCATTTGAACAAACCACAGGTTAACTGTACTTCAAGTGGTAATACACAACATATGTATAGTATGAACGTCATTACTCCCCTTTTTTTTTTTTTTTTTTTTTTTTTTTTTTGAACAGTCCTTATGACAATCACTACATATATCTGCTGTTTGGCCTGCAGACGCGGCCTGCCCGTGAGATGTACGGAGACTGAGTGTGCGGGTTAGTCTTTTGAACAGTCTCTTGTATCTGGGCGTGTTGTTGAGCGTCTGCCTTCTCGGTGACGGGGTGATTGTTGCCTTCGGGTTGGCCAGTCGGAGGTTGGAGAGTGATATCGGGGTCGCAGGGGTCGCTGAGGTCACCCTGTGGCGGTTCTGGTTCCGAGACGGGAAGAAGGTGTCTCCGATTCCTTCTGTACTCTCCTCCTTCTGACTCCACGACGTAGGACCTTGGTTCCTTACAGATGCTCTTGATTGTGCCCATCCGGTCGAATCCACGTGGAGTCTGTAACCTCACTACGTGTCCCTGGGCCAGTGGCTGATCTGTCATAGCACGACTTCTGAATGCTGCGTTTCTTCTCTAGCTGTGCTTTGATCATCTTGTTGTCCTTCGCCTTAGGAACCAGTAGTGTCTTGCAGATGGGTAGGGTGGTACGTGTCTGTCTTGACATGAGCCGCTCAGCCGGTGACCCAAGTGACTGGTCACGTGGAACGTTACGGAGGTTGAGCAGATTTAGGAAGACGTCTGTTCCATCCCGTCTGGACCTCTCCATGAGTTGCTTTGCGCTGCACACAGCTCTCTCCACTAGTCCATTCGCTTGCGGGAACTCCGGGCTACTGGTCACATGGTCGAAGTCCCAGGCCGAGGCGAACTCCTTGAAGCGCTGGCTTGTGTACTGGGCCCCGTTGTCCGATATTACTTTGTGTGGGGCTCCATGCACAGCAAAGTGTCTTTTCAGTTTTGTTATCACTGTGTTGGATGTGATGTCACGCAGCAGGTCCACCTCGAACCAACCTGAGTATGAGTCGACCAGCACTAGGTGGTGACGTCCATTCCACTCGAAGATGTCGGTCGCCACGGTTGACCACGGTAAGTCTGGAATGGGATGCAGCTTGAGTGGCTCCCTTTGTTGGTGTTGTTTTGTGCTGTTGCAGACGTGGCATGATGCCGTTTTCTCCTCGATATCCTTCGCCATGGCAGGCCAAAACACAATGTCCCTCGCCCTGCGCTTGGTCGACTCTGTGCCAGGGTGGCCTCTGTGCAGGATCGTGATGTAGTCCATTTGCAGTGATTTGGGAATGACGGCTCTTGAGCCCTTCATGATGACGCCATCGTCGATTGTGAGCTCATCTCTGAATGCAAAGTATTGGCGAGCCCCTGCCGACAGCGTCAACTCCCTCGCAGGCCATCCGTGGTTGATGATGTTGCATATTTTCTGCAGGGTTGGGTCCCTTTCTGTGTGTTCCTTGAGCTCGTTCAGACGTGATGAGGAAATGTGTCTCACTGCCATGACCTCAAAGTCTGTCTTTTCACCACTAAGCCGGTCTGTGGTTTGTCTGGGAGCATGTGACAACGTGTCCGCGAGATACATGTCCTTTCCCTTCTTGTACCTCAGCTCAAAATCGTACCTTTGGAGTCTAAGCATCATACGCTGCAGTCTGGCTGGAGCTGTGTGTAGGGGCTTTGACAGGATGGTGACCAGCGGTTGATGATCTGTTTCGATTGGGATGTGCTTTCCGTATACGTAGTCCTTGAACTTGGAGCATGCGAACACTACTGCGAGGAGCTCCTTCTCGATCTGTGCGTATCGCCTCTCCGTCTCCGTCAAGGTGCGGGATGCATAAGCGACTGGGACACCGTCCTGTAGACACGCCGCGCCTAGACCATACTGTGAAGCGTCGCACGTGAGTGTGACAGGCTTGCGGACGTCGTAGTACATCAGTGTGGGTGGGTTTGAGAGACACTGTTTCAGCGCGTCAAATGCGTCTTGGTGCTGCTTGTACCAACACCATTCCGTGTCATGGTGCGTTAGGTGTCGCAAGGGGGCTGAGATTTCACTGAAGTTTGGGACAAACCTGGCCAAGTAGTTTACCATGCCGAGGAATCGCTGCAGAGCCGTTACATCTTCTGGTGCAGGCAGCTCGCTGATCGATTGCGTCTTTGATGGGTCTGGCTTTAGACCCTGACTTGTGAACAGGTGTCCAACGTAGCCGACTTCTTTCAGTCTGAACCTGCATTTCTTGGAGTTGAGCCGTAAGTTGACTTCACATGCTCTGTCGAGGACTTTCTTGAGATTTTCATCATGCTCTTTCTCGCTGCTTCCTCCAACGATAATGTCATCGACTATCACTGCACAGGGGTATCCTGCGAAGATTTTCTCCATTGTGTGTTGGAAGACTTCACTGGCGCTGCTTATGCCAAAGGGCATTCTGAGGAAACGGAATCGTCCGAATGGTGAGCTGAATGTGGTCAGTAGCGATGATTTGTGATCCAGCGGTATTTGCCAAAAAGAGTTCTTGGCGTCCAGTGTTGAGAACACGGTTGAGCTGCTACTTCCTCCACAGTGCACATTGGGTGATGTGGGCGTTTGAGTGCCTTGTTTAGGTCTCGTGGATCAATGCAGATGCGTATGTCGTCTGAGTTCCTCTTGTGGGTTGCTACCATTGAAGATACCCACTCAGTGGGTTCTGAGACTGGTGTTATGATGCCTGTGCTTGCCATTCTGTCCAGTTCCATCTTAACCTTCTCTCGCATAGCGACTGGGATCCGGCGTGCTGGCCTGACGACAGGCGTGGCCTCTCGGTCGATTTTCATGGAGTAGGTGTAGGGGAGCCTACCCACCTCGTCCTTGAAGAGGTCTGAATAGTCCGAGAACATCTTGTGTGAAAAGTATTCCTCGTCTGTCAGATGCAGCTGGTGTATCTCCTTACTGAGTGTGACCAGTCCCATGCTAAGGCTGTCTTGTAAACCCAGCAGCGTCTGGACGTCTTGTTGCACCACGTGGAACTGTAGGGAGTGGGACTTATCTGTTATGTAGCATGCTAGGGTTGCTGTCCCCAAGGTGTATATTTAATTTCCTCCGTAGGCAACCAGCCTCGCTGTCCTGGAGCGATCCACTCTCTCCTTGTATTTCACTTGGTTGAACGTTTTGCAAGATATCACGTTGCACTTGGCTCTGGTGTCCACTTTGAGCTCGACTGGGATTCCGTGGACCTGGACTCTGCAGAATATTTCACTCTTTTGTGTCGCTGGTGATCCCACCGTATTGACTGTGTTTGTCGCTACTGTGACCCCATCACAGTAGAACGAATCGTCGCTGTCGCCTGACGATATTGTTCTGTCAATCTGGTTCACAGCGTGCTTTTTTCTGTATTGGTGCTGTGGATTGTCTCTGTGACTCCCTGGAGTGGATTTGCAGTACTGCTTGAAATGATTCATTTTCTCACATCCGTGACACTGTTTGCCGAATGCAGGGCACCTTTCTCGTCTGGTGTCCTAGTGTGTTGTTCTGTCATTTCGTGGATCTGACATGTCTCCACTGCCTTGGTTAAAGTTAGTTTGCTGTCACAGAGTAGTAGCTTCCTCATGCCATCATTTATTATGCCACACACAAGTCTATCTTTGATTAGCTCTTCGCGCAAATCTCCAAATTGACAGCTCTTTGCTTTAATTTTTAAATCACTGACATAGGCTTCAATTGTCTCATCTTGTTTCTGGCTCCTTGTATTAAACTTGTGCCTTTCCATAGTGACGTTTGTTTGTGGATTGCATAACTCACGGAATTTCCTCTTCAAGCACTCCGGGTCCTCTCTTGATTGTGCGGGGACTATTTCTTCTCCCTGCTCGTCGTCTCCATCGTACAGGGCTGGTCCATACACGAACACCCGTTCCCGTTCTATGGCTTCCGAGCCAGCCAGGTTTAGCAAGATGAAGGCTTGAGAG